>NC_090828.1:2657544-3321930 GCF_028021215.1 Eschrichtius robustus
CACACACACACACACAAATCTCCACCACCACAGCCGCCATGTGGCCTCAATATGGCATCACTCTGAATTCATCTCTTGCCTGTTGTATTAATGTCCCAGGGCTATCATAACAAAGTACCAAAACAGGGCAGCTTAAAACAACAGAAATTCATTCTCTCACCTTCTGGAGGCCGGGACATGCTGCCTCCAGAGGCTCGAGGGGAGGGTCCTTCCTTGTCTTCTGGTGATTATTGGTGTTCCTGGGTTGCGGCTACATGTCACCAGTCTCATGTCACCTTCTCCTCTATGTGTCTATGTCCCTCCTCTCTGTCTCTTTTAAAAACACTTGTCGTTGGATGAAGGCCACCCAGAAAATCCAGGATGATCTCATCTGAAGATCCTCAACTGAATTACACTCAGAAGAGACCCTTTTCCAGAGTTATGCTCTCCTGTTCCGGGCATTAGCGTGGCACTTGCTGGGGCCACCTGCACAGAGCACAGCAGCGTCTGCACAGCGGTGGGGCCAGAGCGAGGGACAGGGCGCAGTCCCACAGCCCACCGCTAACTCACAGCTGCCCGAAGCAGCTGTCCTGACACCGGATAGAAGATGGCCACCCACCTGGATAAGGAGACCTTCTCCAAGATGGTCACGGGGACATCCCTGTTGAGCTCTGGAGTCAGGCTGCCCCTTCCTCGCTTCCCTGTGCCGGCATTGCCAGAAGAGCACAGAGGCCAACCCCAGAGCCAGTCAAGGTGTCCTCCAAGCCCAGAAGCACCCAAGGACCAGGGCCCACCCTGCTCCAGCGGGGTCATCAGTGCTGCCCCCACGGGGGCCCAGAGGAGGGTGCCCTCTGTGCGCCCCAGCCTTCCCAGCTCTGGATGGAGAGTGCCTGCCCTGTCCCCCAGGGGTCTCTCTTCAGGTGAAGAGAACCTGGAACCTGCCCGATGGCGTCCCCCCTGCCCGGGGTCTCCTGCTCCTGAAACAATAGCCACACTGGGCCCACCCTCACACCTGTCCCTGGATTGGGGGTCCTGCTCACTTTCCAAGGGGGCCGGCTGACGTAGTCAGGGTGCTTCAGGGCATTCGGGTGAGGGTGGAGCTTAGAAAGACGGAGGGAGGTGTGCACACATGCGTGTGTGTGTGTGTGTGTGTGTCCGTGTGTGTGTAAGTGTGTGTGTCTGTGAGGTGGGGGCAGGATGTAAGTGAGGGGCTCAAAGAGAGCTGGAGCCCTACGTGGTAGAAAGTCAACAGATTTGAAAAATCGAGAAGTAGCCATGTAAACATGTTATTCAGTGATATGGGGTCAATACCAGCAGAACTGGCTGCAAGAGTGAAAGTGAGGAATTGTAGGAGGGGACCTGTGAAAGGGCTGCACTGACTCTTAAAATTCTCTGCATGTGTAACTGATAGAAAGAACAATTAATTGTTTAAAGAAATAAGGTTTTTTTTTAACCTAGGAAAATATCAAGCTAACACCAGAGTAGAGACTGAGAAATTTCAGCAGGAAGTCCAGGAAGCGGGGTCAATTGTGCGGGGACAGCATCAGCCTGAATCTTCATCTCACACGCACACGCCGGGACCATGTGAATCCTGAATTAACATCAATTCTAGGTAAAAACAATTCATGCCCTCAGTATGGGCAGCTTCAAGCCAAGTCCCCTCCTCCCTCACCCCTTTTAACTAACCCGCCTCCCCTAAATTCTGGGACCACCTGTATTAGTTCCCTACTGCTGCTGTAACAAACTACCACAAATTTAGTGTCTTAAAATAACACAACTTGATTATTTTACAGTCTGGAGCTCAGAAATGCAAAATCAGACTCAGGGGGCTAAAATCAAGGTGTGAGCAGGGCTGCAGTCCTCCAGGGAGAGTCCGTCTCCTTGCCTTTCCCACTTCCAGAGGCCACCTGCATTCAGGATAATGCAGGACACCCCCCACCCCGTCCCAAGATCCGTAACTTAATCACACATGCAAAGACCCTTTTGCCGCGTAAGGTCACATTCACGGGCTCCAGGAATTAGGCCATGGACATCTTTTGGGGGCCATTATTCAGCGCACCACAGTCTGGTGGTTGTAGATTTGACACCCTAAGAGGCGCAGGAGGAGGGAGCCGTGAGCGGAGGAATGCAGGCGGCCTGCAGAAGCTGGAAAAGGCAAGAAAAGGTGTCTTCTCCTCAGAGCCCCAAGAAGGATTCACTTTGGACTTCTGACCTCCAGAACTGTTAAGGAGAATAAATTTGTGTTATTTTAAGCCGCTACATTTGTGGTCATTTGTGTATTGTGTCCAGGTCTTAAATTTATCACAGAGACCAAGTGATGACCCGGAGAGGCTTATGCCATTGAAAGGAGGGTTTTAATTGTCCCAGTTCCCCCGGAGAAGGAGGCACAGCGCCTGCCACACGAGGGGCTGGGGAAGCGGACCAACAGAGCAGCTGGAATGTGCCGTTATGACCGTGGTGGCGGGAGGAGCCTAGGGGAAACGTCCCCTCTGGGTCAGTCAGTGGTCAGGGGCCCAAGAAAGCTAGTCTGCAGTGAAGACATGAACCACGTGGGTCGTTAGTCTCGGCCTGTGATTCAGCAGACGAATGGAGGAGGTGAGAGTAATAGACGTTCGAGAGCCAATACAGAATTGGCCATGATTAATACATAATTAATACAATCTGCCCAGGGGCCCAGGACACAAATGCACCCTCCTGGAAACATCCTTCCTGCAGTTGACATGGACACTGAGGAGAGACTGAGAACAGAGAAGAAACAGGAGAGAGGCAGGATGGGACCAATGCCCGTGGGGTCCCTGAGTCCTGAGTCCCCCGAGACCAGAAGCCACTCAGCCTGTGGGCACTGCGAGCAGGGTCACGTGTCCAGTCCTGAGCCCAGCGGGGTGTCCAGGTATCTTGGACGTCTGACAACATGCTTGAGACTGGCTCCTGGGAGCCACGGTCCCCCCAGCTTGGACAGGGTGTCACTGCACAGGAGGGCAGAGGTGACAGGCCAACCTGCTGGGTTGAAAGTGGTCAACGGATCACACCTTAGTGACAGGAGCCAGGCTCTCGCAGCCAGAAGTGACCCTGGAAAAGCAAACCCCAAACAGAACTGCTCTGGTTGGTCCCTCCCTGCAGAGAGCGGGGGAGGTGGAGGGTCCCAGGATATTCCCAGGATTCTCACACAGTCTCAGCGGCGCGTCCAGAATTCAGCCCGTGACCAGCCGCCCGGGCAGAAAGAATTACGACTTGCGAGTCTGGAAAGCGAGAAGCAGCCCGGGCTCCCCGCTCTGCACCCCCGCCACCGGCCCAAGACGTTTGGGGTGGGAAGTTCAGGACGCATTTCAACTGTGAAGCCCAAGGTGATTTAGAAGGCAAAACACTGACAACTGTGTCAGATTTCCGCACCTTCCCCCAGCAGGTCTGGCATCCTCACTCCCCACACCGCACGGCTGGCCTGGGGTGGGGGGCTCCCGTCTGCAGGCTAGAGCCCCCCGCAGCCCCCAGCTCCCTCAGCCCTACCGGAGCCATCCTCGGACTCAATCCCGGCTGGGCCACCCGGGGTGCCTGCGGTCTCAAAGCTCTGGCAGGGCCCGGAGCACACACTGCCCCATTGTACACGAGCCTGGGCTGGCCAGAGGCCAGACTCGGCCCCACTGCAGCACATGTTTTAAATCCCACCATTTATGTATTTGGTTTGGTAGCTTTAGGTTGATGATGTACTGAATTTCACTTCGATATTGAGTTTGAATGAACTGAAAGGAAAACACAGATATGAAACAGCGCCTGGCCGGGCTCAAGGTGGGGAACAGGTGTTTCCTATCTGGATATCCCTCTGCATCTGATCCATCGGCAGCCTTCCCGCCTCGCGAGCTGGGTGTGCCCCGAGGCAGTTTCTTTTAAACAGCTTTGTGATGGACGTGCAGTCAGGGCCCAGCTGGGCACCCCTTGGGGCAGCCCTCTCTTGGGTCTTTTAAATACAGCAGAGTTAGCCGGAGGGCTCACTTGTCACATAAATTGTCTGAACCCAGGGTGAACGATTTGCGACCATCAAATGCTCCAGCTCCCACTGCAGGGACGAGCAAGGGAACGATCGTCTGCAAGATGAGAGATTCCCACCAAAATTCACCCTGCCTTCCTTCCAAATCCCACTCTACACTTGTGCAAAAGTGAGTTTTTAAAAAGAGGTAATAAAAGGACAGAAGAGCAGAATAACATGATTAGCAGGTAAACCCACATGTTTTAGAGAAACTGCTTTTGCTCTGGTGGCAGGTGAGAGCAAGGCCTGGCCTCAGGACCGTGACGGCCGTTTGCCTTGGAGGGGCCTGGGCAGTCCTCCCCCCGGGTCCAGGCCTGAGCCCAGGCCAACGTTCCGGTGCAACACGGTGTCACTCCTATGGCCTCAGCCTTTCTGAGTTTTGTCCCTCCTCAGCCACTGGGCTGGCTCCCTGGGCATGTGACCATGAAGTCACACAGCACACAGCACCCCACACTCAGAAGGGGGCCCTGCACATGGTGGTCAGTGCTCTGCCATCACTATCCTGAGATTCTTCAAAATTTCCTTTGAACCTGTGTTTGGTGAACAAAGTCCAGTGGGACAAAGGAGTTCACTGCTCCCCAGCCCAACGACCTGCCCAGGAGGGCTGTGGGCAGGTAAGTCACAGGGTGGGCCCAGGCTCCTGTGAGGGTCTGCACGTGCAATAAAAAAACACTGTGACAGGTCAAGAGAGAAACCACAGGAAAAGGTTTGTTTTCCTGCTTTTTGAACAAGGGGCCCTGTGTTTTCATTTGGTACTGAGGCCTGCCAGTTACATAGCTGGCCAAGCTCAGTGACCTGGGGTCCACCCTGGATGCAAAGGAAATGCACCTCTGTTGGGGGTGGAGGCATCAGGTCCAGAAAAGGCATTGCTGTCAACCAGCACATTGAAAAAAGAGGCCACAGAGTGGGGAGGGGGCAGGGAGCCAGCCAACGACACCAAGGCAAAGGTGAAGCCAAGTCCCCCTTAAAACCAAGTTCCCCTGCCAAGTTTATGATAAACCTCTCTATCCAAAATTTTATTCCCCTCCTTATCCCACCCCCATTCCCCTCAGGATTGAGGAGAGTCAAAGAAAAGGGGGGATTGAAACCGAGCAGGACACGGTGGGGCCTTCCCACGTACAAAAGCCCCTCCATGTCCTGTTTCTTGTTTGTAGAATAAGGCTGTAATCCCCTAGGCCTTCCCTGAGTTCCAAAGAGCAGACTCAAGCAGTTACTAATTAGGGAAGTGAAGGAATGCAGAAACAAAGGAAAAGCAGTTAAGCAAGAAAAGTAATGATAGCTTAAACAATAAACAGAATCCTAGTTCCTCCTCAAGGAATGTATATAACAATCTGATGTGTATCTTTGAGTTATTCTGCAGAAACTAAGACCCCATCCAGGTGGAGGATGGTGACTACATGCTGACCACAAGCACGTAGACGCCAGACTAGCTGAAAGCAGAAGGTTGATAGTTAAGATTGCCAAAACAACACCCTGTTACCTCACCACCAACCAATCAGAAGAAAGTCCATGAGCTGCAACCCTCACCCCAAATGTTGCCTTTAAAAACCATTCCCTGAAAACCATCAGGGAGTTTGGGTCTTTTGAGCATTAGCCGCCCATTCTCCTTTCTTGGCACCCTGCAAATAAATGCTGTACTTTCCTTCACCACAACCCAGTGTCAGTAGATTAGCTTTGCTGTGTGGCAGGCAAGTTTGGTTCAGTAACAAAGGGTGCCAGGCCCAGGGACAAAGGTCTGAAGTGGCCTCGACAGCCCATGGGCTGTGTGAGAACCACCAATGTGCTCCCGCACAACCGGCAGTTTGCGGATCTCCCTGGGAGAGCGCCCTGGGACCCCTGGGTCTCCCAGGGACCCCTGGGCCCTCAGAGCTTGGGGGCAAGCGCCAGCCAGCACCTGGACTGCAGGGCCCCTGCAGGACACAATTACATGAGTGTGCATGCCACAAAAGGCTGGAAGAAAACCTGTAAAATATTCACAGTGTTTCTCAGAATGGTGGGTAACCGGGTTTACGCTTTCTTCTTTACATTTTCTCTGTTTACCAAATTTTCTACAATGAACAGTCACTGCAATTACTGTCAGAAAACTTAAATCACGGGTGTATGTATGTATATGTAGGTAGATTGTTAACACTATATAGACATACACACACACATATATACACACACACATATTTTTAAGGCTAATGTCATGCTATCCTATCAGTCTACACGGACACTTGAGTGTGTACTCAGATACGTGCGTGTATTTTATGTCATGGCTGAGGAGTTTGGCCACCTGTTCTTTTTAAGTGGCAATTGATAAATACCACTCAGCGCAAGAAGTGGTGAAAAATTTAGTAAGAATCCACGTGTATTTCTGGGAAGGCATCCAGTGTCCTAATGGGGCTCCAAACATGACCTGCTCCTCTGTCTGCAGCCCCAGCCAGGGGCATGGGAGTGCAAGCACACACACACAGAGGCACACATGCACCCTCACGGTAAGCACACCTAATCCACACTCCTGTTTCTTACAAAGCCCAGACTGGGGCCTTGCCTGTCATAGGCCAGCAATAGGTATTTGTTAAGTCAAGGAACATCATTATTTTATTCTTTCTGATAAATCTGCAGGAGATTCCTGCCCTGCCCTATAATCACATGCTGTACTAACCTGAATCCTCATCATGTATCTTTGTCTGACTCCCAGTGCACTCTGGCTTAATAGACAACCTGGGGCTGGAAGCCCTGGTGTGACCTTTACCGCCCACAGCACTGAGCGGACAGTAAAGGGACCACGGGAGTGACCGTGTGAGTGAACCAACGGATGACCTGGTGTCCTGAGGGCAAACAGGATGGCCCCCAGGATCGGTCTCCTGACCAGCAGAGTGTCAGCCTGTGGGCCGTCTGCAGAGGGTGACCCTGAGACCGCGTCTGTCCTCAGTGAAGGTGGTGTCACCCATGGACAGTTGTTGTCTGTCCCGGGCGGGCATGGGAGGTGCTGGTGGCAGTCGGGGGCTTCAGGCTTGCTGGCTGAAATAGCCCTTTCCCCTAATTTTAAGATAAGGAAACTGAAGCCTGAGAGAGAGTGAAGTCTTCAGGGTGACCCCAGGTCGATTTGAGTCAGGAGAGAGGCAAAAGCATGTCGCACCCAGCAGGGTCACCAGAACCGCCTCCAGGGAGGTCCCCCTGCAGCAGAGGGAGTGAAGATCAGTCGCTTGGCCGGAGTTGGCACCTGTCGGGGGAGCGCCCGCATCCCACCCCCGGCTGCTACAGGCACCTCCAATCTGAGATCACCACGTGCAGAAGAGGTGAATTGATTTCGTTCGCCCTTGGCCTTTCCACTGGCCACTTGTCACCATGTTGCATGGGGTTGAGTTTAACAGGGAGAAAATGATCAATAGCTCTTTCAATATCCTCAGGCTGCCAACATAGCATTCTTCAGGGTATTTTCAATTCTCTTGGCCCCAAAAATTGCTTAATATGAAAAAAGCTATAAATGAGATCGATATAAAGATATTTTTAAAAGCTTATTTTGCTCTGTCTAGGACCCCAATAAATGCATGTTATCTGTTAAATAAATACAGCCCCGGAATGTTTCATTAAGCATCAGAGTCCTCTAAATTCCTCATCAGGCCCAGCCCTGTGAAAAGAACCGAATTTAAGGGCCGCAAGAACGTCCGCTTGGCGGGGGCTGCCCACCACCTCCTGTCACAGGGCCCTTGTAGGACTGAATATGTGTTGACTTGGGGCAGAGAAAATGCATTTGCCAAAAGGGTTATTATTACCTTAGCAGTGATTCATTTAAGTGGTTTCCCGGGAGTGGTGTTTTATTATGATTTCTCGGCTCTCAGCTTGGTTCTTTCCCAGCTCTGGGCCAGGGCCGCATTCCTGGGATACTGGGCTGTTCCTAGTGCACAAACGGCCCATTCACCGCGCCCAGGGGGCCTCTGCAGGCCGCCTCCCACCTCCCAGCACTGGGCCCTCCAGCCACAGCCCCTGCCCTGCCGCCCCAGGTGCGCTAACCCCAGGGCCCCTGAGGTGGGCCTGGGCTTGGAATCGGTTCACATCCCAGGAAGGACAGCAAGGCCACCCCCTTCCTGGTTCCCAGAACTCGCCGAGGCCCGAGGGGGCGCGGGCGTACTCTGGCGGTCAGGTGCCCTCCCGGGGTCCTGGCCGTGCCGGCCACCCCGTCAGGCTATGACATCTCGCTTGGACCCTGATTGTGCCACAGGAAGACGAAGCACTGAGAAAAGAAACTACTTGTAAGAAAGGTTTGCAGGAGAACCAGGCTTTCGAGATGTGGCTCCTCAGTAAAGACACAACTGATATTTAAAGACAAAACATGAGATTACCAAGGCTGCCATGTTTATCACGGGTCTGTTCTTGGATTTTGGTAGAAAAGACCAATTTCTGACCTCATTATCGTATCTGGACGGTCAAAACGGATATCCCAGCATTCGCGGCCTTGCAGGGGCTGGTGGTGTGGGAGTCACACAGCGAGGGGAGCTTCTGTCCCTGACACCAGGCCCCCAGCCTGACTCTACCGTCACAACCAACCCCTAACCAGCCCCTTCTCAGCTCCCTGCGGGTGAAGGGAGATCCGTGCTCCTCCAGGACGTGCTGGCCGGCGCCCAGGAGAAGGCACCAGAACCCCATCCAAGATTCCAGGCCTGAGGGGGAGGGCCTCCCCGTGTAGCCCTGGGCTCTGGGGTCACTGTGGCGGCTCCTCATCTTCTGCCGACCGCCTCAGAGAATAAGGGCATGTTTTAGGAAATGTGTCCCTGTAGCGTCCTCCCAGATGTGGCAGGTGCCCCTCCTACTCACCTCCACCCACTCCTCCCAGAGGGCGGGGTTCACCTGCCCGAGAAGACACCCCCTCCCTTCATGGGGCCCTGAGCCTCGCACAAGCCAGCCACGCAGCACGCTCCCTGCCTCAGCTCCTCTTGGAGCTGCAGCGTCCAGTATGGCAGCCACCGGCCACAGGAGGCCACTGGAGCATGCGGGAAGGGTCTCCCACACACACACCAGGTGTCAAAGACTCAGCGTGAAAAAGGATGTGCCATGTCTCATTGATAATTTGTGTATGGATTACAGATTGAAATAATATTTTAGAAGACAGTGACTTAAATAAACTATATTATCAAAATGAATGCCACCTCTTTTAACAGTGGCATAGATGTAATGCTAAATTTTCTCATAGTCACTTTTTAAAAAAGCAAAAAGCAGCAGGTGGAATCAGCTAACAGCCGTGGGGCCCGCATCACAGGTGTGGGGCCCGCATCACAGGTGTGTGTCCATCATGCCTTAGCCCGTCCCGCAAGGCGAGGCCCCATCCTCCCCAGCAGCTCAAGGCAGAATACCCGCCTCGGTCAGTGACTTGGTCCAGAAAGCCAGGAACCCCCCTCCTTAACTGAACCTTGTCCTGGGTGGGCCTGGCGCCCAAGATCCTGGTTCAGCAAGGTGACAGCTGGCGCCCTCGTCGGGACAGTGCTGGCCCCCACTTTGGCTCAGCCCCCTCCCACTGCTCCTCAGGCCCCCTGCCCCAGCTCCACCTCCCTCATCTCTCGTCTCCCACTTTACCAGGAAAACATGAGCTGCCAGCAGACCCGCCCCTGAGATGCCCCTGGAGCATCCCTGCCCTTGCCTGGACCATGCCCAGGCCTTGTAGGGTCATCCTGCTCGGTGCAGGGCTCGGGGGTCTTCTCTGAGCACGCCTGCTAACAGTCCAGTCCAGTCTCTCCCTGCGTCCCCCTCCCGCTACCGTCTTACCATCATCTCATGTGCTCTGCACAGGTGAACTCATTCACATCACGGTTTAGATCACTGGTGTGCTGCAGAGTGTTTCCAAAAGGGAAGAGCACCCTGGAATTAGGGTGAGCACAGTAGAGTGAGCTTAAAGGACAGAGGTCTGAGGTCAGCAGATATTTCAAACCCTGCCCCGTACTCCCTGCCCTGCAGCTCCTCCCGACGGACAGTCCTCATTGATGGGCGGGTCCAGCCACTCTGCGGGGTCCCTGGACCAGTACCACCCCCGCAAGATGTCAGGAGCTCACCCAGGAAGACACGATGACCACATGAGAGCCCAGGACAACAGCCTGTGGGGCAGAGGAAGGGCGCGGGGACAGTCCCTTCTCTCCACATATGCCCCTTCCTTCCCGTGGGATATGGGTTATTAGGGCAGGTTATGACCTCCTGGAGGCCGTCCTCCTTCTGTCCAGGATTGAGAAGCCAAATCCCCTGGTCCCAAGACGCCAGTGGGTACTCACAGGTTGATAGCCGCTCCCCGTTCCTGTGCTGAAGCCCCCAGGTCTACCCGCCGGCCCAGCTGCTTCCCGCCTCATTCAGGGTCAGCCCGGCCCCCTGTGGAGCAGTGGCACCCGGACCCCCACAAGCACCCCAACAGGGCTGAGCGCATTCCTGCCTCCTGCCCCGAATCTGCTCCTCACCAACATCCTGCGCCTTGGTCTTCCCTGCTCCGTCGTCAGACTGAAAGCCTCTTCCTTCAGCTCCCCTCAACCCCTCACCCTACCCTTCTCCGAGACCTGCTCACTTCACTTCTACATATTTCTGGAATCCCCTGTCCCCCCGGCGTGTTGCCCCAACCTAAACCCTTGTCAGCTCTCCCCGGGACCACAAGTCTCTGCCCATCTCCCCTCCCTTCCAGACCTCCTCCCGTGCTGTCACCAGAGGGACCTGTGTAAATAGTAAAGGACCTGGCACTTTGGGGATCACACCATCCTCTGAGGCCCCCATTCACCCACAGGGTAAGAGTCCAAATGTGTAGTTGGTTTCTATTTTTTTGTTATTATTATTTTGGGGGGTGGGCCGTGCAGCACGGCATGCAGGATCTTAGTTCCCCGACCAGGGATCGAACCCATGCCCCCTACAGTGGAAGCGCCGAGTCTTAACCACTGGACCTCCAGAGAAGTCCCTGTAGTTTGTTTGTTGTTTTTGTTTTTGTTTTTTTAATTTACTTATTTATTTATTTTTTATTTTTGGCTGTGTTGGGTCTTCGTTTCTGTGCGAGGGCTTTCTCTAGTTGCGGCGAGCGGGGGCCACTCTTCATCGCGGTGCGCGGGCCTCTCACTGTCGCGGCCTCTCTTGTTGCGGAGCGCAGGCTTCAGACGCGCAGGCTCAGTAGTTGTGGCTCACGGGCTTAGTTGCTCCGCGGCATGTGGGATCTTCCCGGACCAGGGCTCGAACCCGTGTCCCCTGCATTGGCAGGCGGATTCTCAACCACTGCGCCACCAGGGAAGCCCTAGTTTGTTTTTGAATAAGAAACAAGTCTCTCGATATCTCAAGGTCAGGAATTGATTATATCAGTAAAACTTTGTCTTGTCTGAGGGTCATCCTTGCTAAGATCAGATCGCCCCCAGGAACGAGAAACCTAAGTGGAGAAGAAAAGAACTCTCCCGCAAGTAAAGAGCCAGTAAGAACACGCCCTCGGCACAGCACTGGCGCCTCCTGTCCAGACACCTTCCACCTCCCGAGAGGACAGACGGCACGGCCGTGCTCATCCCCCGCCTCCCTTGCAGAAGTAGAGAGTAACGTTCTTAAAATGTGTTTGAGGTGGATCTAAGTCATCAGAAGATATTCTGTGCACAACAAGAAAGAGTGCTTCTAACTTTTCAGTCTGAATCCTGGAAGCAGAACAGCATCTGGGCTGATGCCCAAAGCCAGGGCCCCTCCGATGGGCTGCCACAGGGCCCAGCCCTTCGACTGTGACAATTAGGAAACCAAAGTTCAGGGAAGGTGGGGTGATTACTCCAGGTGGCCCAGCCTGTTCGTGGCAGAGTAGGAATTACAACAAGGGTTCAGGGTGATTCGCTTTTTTCCCCTAGTTTATTGGATTTTTGAGTTACAGAGGAGCCAAGAAAGGTGGAAGAAACTGGAATTAATACTAATCTGCTTGGTCCAGCTGGGAGCAGGGACACAAGGGAAGGAGGAGGAAGTGGGGGAGCACAGCTTTTGATGCAAAACACAACCCAGTTCTTGGATTCGACTCGACCTGCATGGGGGGCTGTAGTCAGGCCCATGCTTTCCCCTGTCTTTTACAAGCTGTGTGTGACAAGTAGGGACATGGCGAGTCCGTGCAGTACAGGGATGGGAAGCAGCTCTCCCTGGCACTCTCTCCCGACTGAGCAGGTGCCCGCCGGGCCTTCTCCACCCTTGACCTACTCTCCGCCTCCCTTTGGGCACCAGGCTATGAAAAGCCTCACCGTGTCGTTGTCAAGTGGGCAGTCACGTGTTTCCCCACAGAGACGTCGCCAGACGGCATGACAAGAATCTTGTGACGCTGGGTACACGGAGTCGGAGAGTCAGCACTCTGTGTGTTTGAGGGACGAATGAACCACAGGATGTCACTGTCCCCAGAACCAAAGGGCACTGACTGTCCTTGTGACCCTGACAACGAGGAGAGAGTCAGCAAGAGTCCTCCTCCCCCTGCCCCCCCCCCACATGTGGCGTCGCGTCGGTGCAGCCTGCGTCGCAGGTGAGAACGGCGGGGCCAGAGCACGAAGAGAGGGCCGGGGACTTGGGGACACTGCAGGGCCTGCTGCTGCCCTGTCCTGTCCTCAGAACACACTGCAATCCCCCTCACGTGCTGCCCAGGAAAGGAAGCACCATAAAAAGGGCTGAGGTTGTTTTCAGCCTCCTTTTGAAACTGGAAACCTCATCCCTGCTCTCCCTTCTGAGGGAGGAAATGGTTTGGGTTCGAGGAGTGGGAACAGGGGCGCCTGCAGCCGGAAAGAGGAGGCTGCAGGTCGGCTGTGGGCTGCAGTTGCCCGTGTGCCACCCCCCCTGCTGCTTTCCCGATCTGCTGGAACACTTAAGCAGACCTTCGGGGAAGGGCTTCTGGTACGAAAAATAATCACTGGTTCAGCTAAAAGCCAGAGCAAAATAAGAATGGGGAAGCAAAAGTCCAATTTCTCAGTTATTAATTTTATGAACTACACGGGGTTGCAATCATTCCTTGCATCAGCCTTCCTTAGTCATGGATGAATGTAAACAGACAAAACTTCATTGGAGACTCTGGTCAAAATATTTAAACAGAAAAGTTTATGAGCAAAAGAGCTGCTTTTATTATTCGGTCTGTTACAACCAGCCCCTTGAGTTTTGCCTCAAGTTTATTTCAGCTGGAAGGCAGTCTTCTGTTCATTCTCTAATCTCTGCAACCCAATTAACCTGCAACATTTGATGAAACATTATTGCATCCTATTTCTTCTTATTATAAAAGGAATTCATGTTCTTTTGCTTCTGGAATGGAAAGCAGACCTACTTTTCCCTAAGTACAGCTAAAAGCCCTGAACATTATATATAAAACACACTGAAAGGTGGAGAGAAGATGGTAGACCAGGACCCAAGTGACGACACAATAGGAGATGCCCAGCTTTTCTTTTGCCTCATATATTCCAGACTTGGATATGAACAAGGCTGCAACCCAGAACTGTCAAAGGGCAAAGATACCACCCCACCCCACCCCCAGTAAAAACAACAAAAGTCTGCTCTCTGTAGCCAAAGTATCAGAAAAGAGGCAGCCTGGCAGGACAGAAAACTTTTAGAGAATGACTGCTCTGCTCCAGCCAAACACCACAGAGGAAACTGTGGCCCCCCTTCACCTACAACAGCAAAGACTTCTTTGCTGGGGAACTCAGACCTCTACTTCCACCAGACAGTAACAAGGCAGGACCCCCTCCTCCACAAGAGCAGGCCACAGGCTTCCAATAAAAATCACCCATCACACAAAGAACCAGGAAGATCTCAAACTGAGTGAAAAAAAAGACCATCAATAGATGTCATCAGTGAGCTGGCAGACATTAGAATTGGCTGACAAAGATGTTAAAGCCACCATGATAAACATGTTTCAACAAGCAATTACAAACATGATTGAAGCAAATGATAAATTTGAAAGCCTCAGTAAAGAAAGTCTCAACTAAGAAATAGAATATATATATATATTTTTTTTTAAAGAAACAAATTTTTTTTAATTTATTTATTATTTATTTATTATTTATTTTTGGCTGTGTTGGGTCTTCGTTTCTGTGCGAGGGCTTTCTCTAGTTGCGGCAAGCGGGGGCCGCTCTTCATCGCGGTGCGCGGGCCTCTCACTACCGCGGCCTCTCTTGTTGCGGAGCACAGGCTCCAGACGCGCAGGCTCAGCAGTTGTGGCTCACGGGCCTAGTTGCTCCGCGGCATGTGGGATCTTCCCAGACCAGGGCTCGAACCCGTGTCCCCTGCATTGGCAGGCAGATTCTCAACCACTGCGCCGCCAGGGAAGCCCAGAAATAGAATACATTTTTAATGGAAATTTAAGAACTAAAACATTTAATAACTGAAACATAAAGCTTAGTTGAGAAGCTCAACAGCAGAATGGAGAAGACAGAGGAAAGACTCAGTGAACCAGGAGACAGAACAACAGACATCATCCAAACTGAATACTGAGAGAAAATGTTCTGAAAAAAATAATAAAGAGTCTCAGGGACCTGTGGGAATATAACAAGAGATCATACGTTCACATCATCAGAGTCCAGGAAGAGAGGAGAGAGAGGAAGAGGCTGAAAAATAGTTAAGTATATAATGGTTGAAAACTTCATCAATTTGGCAAAAGACATAAACCTCTAGATTCAAGAAGCTGAGCAAACACCAAACAGGAAAAACCAAAGAAATCTGTGCCAAGACACATCATCATTAAACGTCTGAAAACTCAAAACTCAAGACAAAAAAAAGAGATCTTGAAAGCAGCCAGAGAAAAACATCTTACCATACAGAAAAAACAACTGGAGTGACAGCAGATTTCTCATAAGAAACCAAGGAGTCCAGAAAAAAGTAGCACAATATTTCTCAAGTGTCAAAAAAAAAAAAAAAAACCTGTGTCCAGAATGCTATACCCAGGGGAAATATCATCCAGAAATGAAGGTGAAATCAAGACATTCTCAGATGAATGAAAATTAAGAGAATTTGTCACCAGCAGAAACTGCCCTAAGGAATGACTAAGAAAAGTCTCTCAACAGAAAGGAAACAGTAAAAGAAGGAAATTTGGAATGTCAGAAAGGAAGGAAAACACATATAAGAAAAAGATATGGAGAATTACAATAGGCTTTCCTTCTCCACTTGAGTTTTGTAAATTATATTTGATGTTTGAAACAAAATTATAACACCGTGTGATGCAATTCTAAATATATTTAGGGGCTTCCCTGGTGGCGCAGTGGTTAAGAATCCCCCTGCCAATGCAGGAGACATGGGTTCGAGCCCTGGTCCGGGAAGATTCCACATGCCACGGAGCAACTAAGCCCGTGCGCCACAACTACTGAGCCTGTGCTCTAGAGCCCGCGAGCCACAACTACTGAGCCTGCGTGCCACAACTACTGAAGCCCGCGTGCCTAGAGCCCGTGCTCCACAAGAGAAGCCACCGCAATGAGAAGCCCTCTCACTGCAATAAAGAGTAGCCCCCGCTCGCCGCAACTAGAGAAAGCCCGCAAAGCAACAAAGACCCAACTCAGCCAAAAATAAATAAGTAAATAAATATTTAAAAACAAAAAAAAAAGAATGGGAGAACAACCCAGACATGTAAGGCACAGGTGTTCTAAAGGGATTCAAGAGTAATAATGAGGAGAGGGGGGTCTTGGGCCATGGGTAGCTGGAGGGCATGAGGTCTCTTCTGTGGGAAAGAGAAAGGGTCCAGGGTCTTGGGTGAGCCCAGTAAGTGGTTCCTCCAACCACCCATTGGCTTGTGTACAAAACAAGAGGACAGTCTTACCATCAGAAAGGTGATCAGTTTCCAAAACTCTAGAATTAAGACAGCAAATAGGGTCCAGGGGGTACGAAATGAATCTGAACTTTTAGAGGCAGGCTGAGAGAGGATGCTAAATCTTGAAACACCCCAGGCTGCAAGGACTGAAGAAAAGGTTTCAGAAGCAGCAGGTGAGTACGGGGCAGGACGACTCGAGCTTGTACCAGGTGACCAGATAGTTTATGCCAACATTGTGTTCCACAGCGAATGCCAGTCTTGCTCTGGGGGCTGAGTAGCTGAGGCCAGTCACGTAGGCACGCAGTGCCCACTAGCCCTCTGAGGTCTGCTGTGAGGTGGCCGGAGTCCACAGGGACACTGGGGGGCCTAGAATGGAAGCTCCGTGAGGGGAGGACCTGGCCAATCTCGTTTTCTACAGCATCCAGGACCTGGCACAGTGCCCAGAGGTACTCAGTGTAAGTTGCTGATGTGTGGATTCCATGATGATGGAAGGAAGAAAGGGGGGAGGGAGGGAAGGAGGGTGGGGGGAGAGAAGACAGAGGCACAGGTAACCTCCGGAGAAGAGCAAGATGGCACAGGAGAACACCCCTCCCTAAGCTGCGTTAAAATGTACCCGGGGGGCTTCCCTGGTGGCGCAGTGGTTGAGAATCTGCCTGCCAATGCAGGGGACACGGGTTCGAGCCCCGGTCTGGGAAGATCCCACATGCCGCGGAGCAACTAAGCCCGTGAGCCACAACTACTGAGCCTGCGCGTCTGGAGCCTGTGCTCCGCAACAAGAGAGGCCGCGATAGTGAGAGGCCCGCGCACCGCGATGAAGAGTGGCCCCCGCTTGCCGCAACTGGAGAAAGCCCTCGCACAGAAACGAAGACCCGACACAGCCATAAATAAATAAATAAATAAATAAAAATTAAAAAAAAAAAAAAGCAAAAAAAAAAAAATGTACCTGGGATTTTGGCTTTAACTCAGGTAAGGTGAGGCCAACAGGTCAGGAGACAAGTGCCACTGAAAAGATAGTTTATTACTCACCGTTCCCAAGAGAATGGGGGCAGGGGACACCATGCCACATGGGGCCACAGGAGAAAACACCAAGGCCGGTCACAGGCAGAGAGCATGAGTGAGGGAACTGTGGGAATGTCTTTATGGGGGTTCCCGAGGGAAGGAAGGGGCAGGACAGGGTAAGGGGGCGGACCAGGCCAGGATTGGCTGGTGTGGATAATTTTAGCGGGTCTGTAGGGGCTGCCCCTAGTTGTCTGATGCCTGACCCTGGGCCAGTCAGGGAGGGGAAGGGGCTCGTGTCTCAGCAGTGTAGCAGCCCAGATAAGGCAGGCGGGCTGGGGGTCTGCAGGTCAAGCTGTGCTCACCAGCGAGTAGCTCGCTGTCTCTAGGAATTGGCTGACCTGGCGGTGGGGGACCTCTCCCGGGTCAACAATCCCCAGATATCAAAACATCAGATACAGAAGCTAGTAAACGTGGTTAACACGTAAGCCGAGAGTGGATCTCCCCCAGGTGGTCTGTCCCAGGCCCTTCTGGGAGCCAGGGGAGTGGAGTGGAAGGCCAGGCCCGTCCACCCATGATCCACACCGGCAGCTCGGGGCTCCTCGAGAGCGGAACAATTCCAAAGAGAAAAGAGAACTCAAGGATTCCACCCCCTGTGCCTCCAAAAGTCCTGCTCCCTGGAGGAGGGCTCTGAAGCCCGTCCGAGCGTCTCTGTGGAGGGTCAGCATGGGGGCGTGGCGGGGCCCAAAAAGGCTTGTGCCCTCCCTAGCGTGGGCGTGCAGTCCCAACCGGTGAGACCCTGGCGGCTTCAGCCTGCCCTGGAGAGAGAAACCGAGAAGGAAAGCAAACACCTCCCACAAGAGCCAAAGCACCTTGCTCCAGACCAGGCTTCCCAACAGCGACACTACTGACGTTTGGGGCCGTGTCAATCTACGTTGGGGGGCTGTCTTGTACTCTGCAGGACGCTGAACAGAGCCCTGGCCCCTGCCCACTGGATGCGGCCCCCTAGGTGTGGTCACCAGAACTGCCTCCTGCCATGGCCGTTGTCCCCTGCAGTTGAGAACCACAGCTCCAGGAGCACTTAAGTCATGTTCAATTTTTTATATTCAGCTACTTGCGTTTCTTCAAAGCCACTTTTGTCTTATCAAATAGAGTGACTCACGCTCCCCCACAGAAAGCCAACTTCCAAGAGGTACAGATGAATGAAGATGCCAGGATGAGTCAAGGATCTTCAAGTGGGCAGCTCAGCGATGGGAGAGGGATGGTGGGAAGGGCCCCGGGGGTCTAAGAGCTCAGGGAGGTGGGACCTCCTCCACTCTGGTGGGCTCGTGGCTAGTGGCCCAAAGTGCCCTTGACTTGTGCCCTGGCCCCGCAGGTTCTACGGGGAAGCCTGAGGCGGCTGGTGGCGGGGTTGGGGGGGGGGGTCCTGGGGGTGAGGGCGGCCTCTCTTCCCCTGACAGACACAAGATGAGGCCTCATCCAGGCGAGGTGTAAGTGCAGGACAGGCTGACAGACCCAAGGGGCTCTCGTCTGCCAGCTGCCAGCCCTGAGGGAGAATGAACCACATGGACACCAGACATGGGGGCACGCTTCCCATCTCACGGTCCCTACCAGCCTGAGGGTCCCACCACATGCCCGGAGCCCAGAGCAGAGCCTGGGACCCACTGAGGCCTGTCCAGCCACGAATAGTCGGGCCAGTGGCTGCGGAGGGAGGAAGCAGAAAATTCGGGAAAGAAGAACAGACGCGTGTACACGTGTAACTGACTCACTCTGCGGCGCACCTGAAGCTCTCACTACACTGTTAATCAGCTATACTTCAATATAAAATAAAAAGTTAAAAAAAGAAAATTCGGGGGAAATTCCACCCCAAAGAAAGAGAGCGCAAGTGTACTGTAGGTGAGGTAGGCTGGGGCTCAGACACAGGGCCTGGGAGCAGGGCGGGGGACCGGCCACCATGGAGTCAGGAGGACCCAAGAGAGGACCTTCCACCTCCTAGCCGCTCGTTTGAGGCCATGACCCAAGACAGACGCTGGGCAGGCGGCCTCCCGCGGGTCATTCTTTTTCTGGAGGGCTCAGCCGGCCCGCCTGCCACTGTCCAGAGAGCACAGCTCCGCGAGCCGCCCACACATCTCTTCCGATTCGCACTCACAGGACAGTACGTTTTTGTAAACCTGCAGGGGCAGCTCGAGGGTTTGAGACACTGGGGAACTTCAAAGCACAGCATCAGGTGTGAGAACGTGGTGGAGTGGCTTCAAATAGGCCGCCGCCCAGCAGCTCAGCCCCGAAGCCAGGATCAACACTTCGAAGGGAAGTTTCATTCTTCCCCATCCACCCATCATTCCTTCCTTTGTTCCTGCCTGATCCCCAGGCCTCCTGGTACCACGGAGGAGCAGAGGCCCTGTGCTCGGCACCTACACGATTCCCATCCATCCATCCACCCACCCACCCATCCATCCCGAGCAGCCGGGGAGGAGGTCTGGACGCTCAAATGGGCGGCAACCCCGGGGCAGAGAATTCCGCTTCCAAAGTCGGTCTATAAAATGCTGCTGGCCATTGGTGCATTTTTCCTTCAAGGGGAAGCAGAATAGTTCTAAAAGTTGCCTCTGGGGTACAGGCCTTGCCAAGGGGGAGTCAGTGTGAGGGGAAATTAATGTTCTCTTGAAAATGATGAGTAACTTCGCACAGTCACCAGGGCCCAGTGAGGCCTGTGACACGAGCCACATGGGCCCAATCTCTGCCCTCCCTCCCTCCCTCCCTCCGTCCTGGCCTTTGTGAGGGTGTGGGACCCCGGGCGGGAGAGGGGGGGGCAGGGACCACGGGCCTGCGGGGAGGGGGCAGATGGGAAGGAGGAGGAGTCAGTGAAACTGAAGACTGCCAGAACGCGATCGCACACTCAAAGTCTGATCAAAGGGCAAGGGCGGCCTCCCTGCTTTGGAATAAACTCTAAACACGTTAAGGGAATATGGACGCCACCTCAGGCCTGCGGCCTCGGAGGCCAGAAAGGAGGCTAATTAGAAGCAACTTTTGGAAAGACGCCGGAATGTGTGGGTCGAGGCACAAAGCAGGGCGCAGGTCTGGGAGGCAAGGCTGGGGGCCCCTCAGGGGCACCTGGGAGCCCGTGCCACTGGAAGGCTGGTTCAGACCTTGTCCAGGATGCTATCGTTAAACTTGGACCTTGAACCATGCCCTTTCACCACCATCTGCCTGCCCTCCCCACCCCCACGGGTCCAGATCGTTCTGGACAAACCCTCTCCTCGAGGTCCACAGGCTCCAGGACACACCAGCCACTAGCCAGAGTCCCCGTGTCACCTGGTAGAGCCCCTCCTCTGGGGCCCACGGGACAACCGCTTCCATGTGTCACCTCGTTACCTCTTTTCGAGTCACCAGCTGGAAGTCCCAGGAGGGCAGGACCCGGTCGGGCCTATTCGCCCAGCACCTGGAACAGTGGCTGCTACTTAGTGGGGGCTCAGGAGATGTTTATGGGACTGCATTTCCTGGAGCTGCCATGACAACGACCAAAGACTGGCGGCTTAAAACAACGGAAATGTATCCTCTCACCGGTCAGGAGGCCAGAAGTCCAAAATCACAGCATCTCAGAGCTGGCTCCTTCCGGAGGCCCTGCGGGGAGTCCACTCCAGGCCTCTCCCCGGGTCCCAGGCTTCCAGCAGCCTCGGCGTCTCCTGCAGTGGCACCGAGCCAGCCTCTGCCTGCGTCCTCGCCGCTCTCCTCCCCTCCGAGTCTCCTCCGAGTGTCTTCACCCAAACCTCCCGCTCCTTCTTCCTTGAAGGGCCCCCGTCGTTGGCTTCAGGGCCTCCCCACTCCAGTGTGCCCTCATCCTAACTGATTTCCGTCTACAAAGACCCTACTTCTGACTGAGGCCGCGTTCACAGGTCCCGGGGGTAAGACTTCAACACACCCTTTGGCGGGTGCAACTCAACCCAGCACAGTACTGACTGAACAAAGGAAGGACAAACAGCCCCGGCCCGGGAAGGAATCGTCTCCCTCAGCTCTGCCAAGGCCTGCAGCGGCGAGCGCTTCCCACACTGAGGAAGGCGAGTGACCAAGTCCAGGTGGTGGCGGCAGTGCCCGCGACGAAGCCTTCCCCGCTGTCCAGTCCCCGCACCTGGGATTCCAAGCGTGGACCCTGATTCCCAGTCAGGAGTCATAACCGCATCCCAAACACACACACCAAGCCACAGCTGAGGGAATACATACGTGGGGTAGGACACGTGTGCGAGTGTGGGACGTGGCGTACGGGGGACGAGGGGGGGTGTGTGTGTGTGGTGTGCGCGTGCAGGTGTGACAGCGGAAGCTCTGCTTCACTCCGCCCACCCTGGGAGATGTTGTAGTCAGTGGACTTGATGTGCTTCATGAGATAAAGAACGCATGTGAGAAACCACGAAAGCCTCCCCCGTACAGGTCGGGAGGAGGAGTTCTACTTTCGGGCTCCGTCAGTGATAAATGAGAGGCGTGCTAGTCAGCTCGGGCTGCTGTAACCAAGCGCCACAGAAGGGGTGGCTTCAACCACAGAAACTGATTTCTCACTGTTCTGAGGCCAGAAAGCCAAGATCAAGGTGCCATCAGGGGTGGTTTCTGCTGAGGCCTCTCCTCCCGGCACAGAGAAGGCCACCTGCTGCCTGGGTTCCGACGGCCTTTCTTCTGTGTGCAGAGAGAGGTCTCTGGCATCTCCTCCCCTTCTGACGGGAACAGCAGTCCTAGCGGATTCGGGCCGCGTCCTGACGACCTCACTGGGCCTCGATCACCTTCCTAGAGCCGCCACCTCCCAAATACAGTCACACTGGTGGTCAGAGCCCCAACATACGAATCTGGGGGCAGACAATTCAGTCCGTAACGAGAAGTAACTTGAGGAAATGGATGTCGATGCCACGTCTCTATCTAAAAGGGCACAGCACCGGGGAGGAAGGGTACCTAGAGGGGTTGAAAGAACCCGGAGCGCGGCACACCCTTCCCAGGAGGCCGGGGTCTGAGGCAGGAGGTGTGGTCGGCTCCTGAGAGGCTCCGGGAACCTCCAGTGAAGCTGGGAAGTGTGGCCCCTGGAGCGACACGGGAACACTCAGAGCTTCCTGGCGCCCGGGCCGGGAGCGAGTGCTCGCCAGAGGGGTGTGAAGAGTGAGCGTCCGAGAGGGACAGGCCAGCCCAGCCTCCCTCACAGGACCCCTGGTGGCCTCGGGACCATGCGCCCAGGGGGCTGAGGGAGGGGTTCCTGGGGGATCGCACACAGATTCAGGAAGCCCGGAGTTGAGGGATCTCCAGGTGAGGCGTGGCGACCAGGGGGCCTGATGCCACCTGTCCTGAGATGACTGTCCCACACTCAGCAAACTCGGGAGATGTCAGAGGAGACTGGGTTCCACCGGGCGGTCACACCAGACACGAGCCATCCGCCATTCTCCCGTGCTTTCCCCAAACACTCCCCGGGGGCCAGTCCGTGTCAGCTTCCGGGTCCTCCAGACTGTTCTTCACGCCACATGGGAACAGCCACCTAAGGAGGGCCACTTCCCCTCGGAGGCACAGTGACAATGAAGGCGATCCTTCCCCTTTGCTGTCCTTCCCACGAGGGAGCCAGGCACAGGAGAAGGGCCCAGGCTCCTTGTCTCAGGTGCCACAACCTCCCAGGGCCTCAACTCCGTCACCTGCGGGGAGGTGCTGGCGCTTCTCTCAGGAAAGGTGCCCCACGTGGCATTCAGCCCGTGAAGTCAGTCTGCCCACCATCTCTCCCCACGGTGCTGCCCATGGCATCTGAAGAGGCATTCCCAAAGCAGCCCACCCCCGGAGGGCACCCCACGGTCCCCGAACCTCTGTTCAACGAGGGCTGGCGTCGGTAGCCCTGCTTCTCAGCACCTCCGCTCAGAGGAGGTGGTGAGGAACCCGCTCACTGCACGCGGAGCAGGTTAATTTGCTGCCAGGACTTCCCAGTCACTGAGAGTGAAATAACTGCAGCCACGTGGTGTTTGCTTACAGAGCGTTTCACTCATGTTTCAGTGAGTGCCTTCTTTTTAACTCAGCGACTGAACCACCGTCCACCAGGTCCTCTTCTTCAGTTACTGCTGTTTCCTGATCCCTGAGCACAGTTTGGATTCCGTTAGATGGTGTCAGGTACGCTGCAAGTGGCTTTCAGTGTTGCGTAAGGCTTAAAGAAGACGGTCCACCACATGCTAGCTATGGAAACTCCAGCAACCACTTTACCCCTCTAAGCCTCAGTGTCCCTCCCCCATCTGTAAAGCAGGGACAATCACTCTACTACTTCACAGGACAACAATGAAAATCTAATTTTAAAACCATCTGATAAAACGCAAGCTGCTAATACAACAAGTGGTCCGGAATTATTTCATCAATCTGCTTCTGGCATGACAGAATAGGTTGTATCAGACCAGACTCGCTGCCAAAATAACCAGGAGAGCTGGATAAAACACAACGATCCCAAGAAGAAGGGAACTGACTGAGATGAGCCTGACATTAAGCGCTGCTTCCACCCTCCAGGTATTTGGAAATTCCTAAGCAGCATGGATTTAAGAGGGTTAAAAGTCAAGCAGAAGCAAGCGCTCCCACGGCAAGTCCGACAGCCCGAGAAGGAGGCCGAGTTCGCGCCCTACCCGGCGCGTGGACAGCCACGAGCAGGAGGAGGGCATCGACCAATCGTGGCCGAGGTCAAGCAGAGCACGAGCTCGCAGAGCCTCGACAAGGCGGCCAACGACACGCCCGAGGCCGAGCAGGACGTGGAGCGCGCCCCCACCCCGGGCGGGGCCGCCCAGACAGCCCCGGGCCGCAGGCGCCAAGGGGGCCGCAGGGGGCTGCTGGCGGCGAGGCAGTGCAGCGGTACAGCAAGGAGAAGAGGGATGCCATCTCGCTGGCCATCGAGGAGGCCATCGAGGAGGTGAAAACCAGGGCCATACGTTCGCCGTATACCCACGACGAGCCCAGAGAGCCCAACTGGGTCATGCGCCAGGACATTAGTCCCACCAGGGATTGTGACGACCAGAGGCCGGTGGATGGAGAGTCCCCGTCTCCCAGCAGTTCCTCACCCATGGGCGCAGTCTTCGAGCACACCCCTTCATCTCAGTGACCCCACGGAAGCCTCCACAAATAAAGAGTTAAGAAAAAGCTTGGCTTCATCCCCAACCTACGACGAAGTTCCCAGACCTTGTGGCCCTGAGGACTTGATCAATGGAATCATTTTTGTTGCCAATCACCTTGGCTCCACCCAGCTGCTCTCAGACAAAACTCCCTCCAAAAATGTGCGCATGAGGCCGGCCCAGGAAGCAGTAAGCAGGATCAAGAGATGCATCTTATCCTGCGACTCCCAACAAGACAACTCCCTGACAATGTATCAAGATGACCTTCCTGCCCTCTGCGTCTTTCAGACTCAATAATGCTGCTGGTAGAACATCAGGTTCCTGTTGAGCTGCCCAGCCAAGTCTGGCCTGATGCTTTTTCACTGTCTCCGTTATCATAAAGAGGTGACGTTAATACCCACAGATGTCCCCACAGCCTTCTCCATCTTAATTTAGGATCTCCCAGGCACAATGTTCAAAACAAGAATGCACAAACCTCTCTGAGAGAACAAGCTGCTTTTCAGGCACTGTCCTGCCTCATTTCATACAGAGCAGAGAACTTTAAAAACACAGTCTTTAGGGACATATTTCTGACCTCTCCTGTCCCACAGTTACCAAACATGTTATGATTTTGTTACATTCACATTTGCTAAGTAAACCCCCAGGGGGCCAGATGGTGAGCAAAACACCACAAGAGAAATTGAGATAGAGAAGTTTATGACTCACAGGTCCTGGAGGAAGTACCTGCACGCCTGGAGCGGCCACGTGGGGAGGTCAAGGCAGGACCTGGGCACAAGCCTTTCTTTATTGGGGTCTGTGGCTGGAATGCTTTGAGGTTCCCAGACTAAGGCCGGATTTTTCACTTCAAACGAAAATGGGGTTTTGGTGAGCTCCATGGGGGTCTTACCTAAGGGGCACCACGGGGAAGGCGCTGGGAGGCAGGTGGACACTTGTTCACAAGGGCCGTTGAGGGGTCCTTTCAGGAGCTTACATCTGCATCTGACTCTGCGGGCTGCTCCACACAGCACTGCTTGCATGAAGAAGCCAATGTCAGCTTAAGGCCCACGGGGGCTGCTCGGCCAAACAAAATGGACCCTGACGCAGTAATACCGTGGAGTAACTTAGCTGAACTCTTAACCCAGCACTTAGTTTCCCAGGTTAATGGTACTGTTAGCTCCCCCAGGGTCAATGGGCGTGCAAGGATCCGGCATGGTTCTCTGACAGACGGGGACCACCTGTCAGAGAACCAGGTGTTTGGAAATGGTGGGGGGGGGGGTGCTTTCGGTTGTCACAGTGTCTGGGACATTTATATTGGCATTAGTGGCCAGAACCAGAGACACCTGACACTGTGTAATGTCCAGAACGGAGCCACATGACAAAGATTTATCTCCTGCAGAATGCCAGAGCACTTCCCTGTCAAGGAACACTACCAGGGCCCATTCAGATGAATCCTCCAGAAGAAAGCAACAGTCCACCCCTAAACAGTACTGAAGACCCCTGAGACCAAAAACTGCATGTTGCTTTTAGATGAGTTTTTCCTAGGTTCTGTTTATTGGCCTCCTGACAGGTACCCTTGACTGCTACAGCTGAAGTCTCTCTGTCTCTCCCCTGCCCTGTGACACGTATGTGTATTCAGTGGCCTTGAGGGGAGAGCAGGCACAGACACATCACCTGAACATAGAGCAGCGCTTAGGGAAAAGACACCGCATCCCAGTACCAGATCCTGCCCAGTGCCAAGTGTTCTGTGCACTTTCTGATTTCCACAGTGGTTTCTGAGAGTGTTTTTTTCCCTTCTTTAAAGTGCAGCTCCCTGAGGAAAAACCGGAGAGCCTACTTTGAATCTTCAAAGGACTGGTACCCAGAAGTTCCACAGGTCATTTGAACAAAAAATTAGATGGCTTTGTTGATCAGGCAAGACAGAGGCTCTCTGATTATAATCCATTTTAGACCTGCCTAGAGCAGAGAAAGCATTTGGAAAACGTGTATTTATTTTTACAGCGAATTACTCTAGTGTGAGGAATTCATTATAGAGTAGTAAGATTAAATGGTTGCGTTTCATTTATAAGTATCGTTTCACAATGTGCTTCCTGCATCTGAAGGAACTGTTGCCTAACATGAAATATTTTCTGCCTCATGAAAAAAAAAAAAAAAAAGTCAAGCAGAAAGTGGGTACTACGAGTGAGAGAAGTTAAACAGAGTTTCATCAGTCTTACAGGGATAAGGGGGAAAAACCCCTGAGGTTCAAGGCTACCAAGTCAGCCAAAACCTGAGGACTCAGGAGACCACGGAAATGCTCAGAAGTGAGCCCAACACTGCATCACTTATCTCCCCAAAGTGACGGCTAATTTGCGAACAGTACCCCAGAGGCTGACCAGCCCTGCAGAGAACAACAGTTGAGAGTCTGAAAAGCCAAGCAGGGCTTTGGGCACTCTCACCATGCTGTGGAGTAACTAGAGTTCAGGAGGCACTGAGGAGCGTCACCCATGAGTAAGGATGACCCAGCAACATACTGCACTTTACAAAAACTGAAAATTGCCTCAAATCAGCTTACTACCTGATTGTATTAAATTAGTCTGCCCCGAATTTAACTGCCTGTCATAAGCAAAAGTAAACTGTCTCTGGAGGAAGATAACATCATTCAGAGCCACAACAATTTATGATCAACATGTCCAACATTCATTCAAAAATTACTAGACACACTGGACATGGGACCAAGAGAGAAAAGTCACAAGAGAATAATATTGTGAACAAATCCAAGTGTCCATCAACAGTAGAATAAGTAAAATGTAGTATATTCATATAATGAATTGCTACATAGCAATTTTTAAAAAAACAAACTATTACTACACAAAAAAGCATGATGTATCTCAGACATGATGTTGAGTAGACATGTCAGATACAAAACAGTACATACTATGGGATCCATTTATAGGAAATGCATAAATAGACGAAACTATGCCATGATGACAGAGGTCAAAAAATTGGCTGTCTTTGAGGGAAATATCAAATGCAAGGGACATAAGGGAGAGTTTGGGGTGTTAAGCACTTTAAATGTCCTGATATGGGTGGTAACTATTTGGATATGGAGATAGATATAGATATAGGTGTGTGTGTGTGTGACAATTCATCAGGCTAAATAAACACTTAGGTAACTCTACAGTCAGCCCTCCATATCCATGGTTCCACATCCATGGAGTCAACCAACCACAGATCACGTAGTACTATTATAAATATTTAGTGAAAAAAAATTAGTGTGTAAGTGGACCTGTGCAGTTCAAACCGGTACTCTCCAACTGTATATGACTTTAAAAGCAGATCATACACAGCTGAAGAGAGAATTAGAGAATTAAAAGACAAGTCAGTAGGAAGTTAAATACAGAGAGAAATATGTAGATGAAAAATACAGAAAATCATTTGAGAGAAATTTGGAATAAGGAATATTTGACATGCGAACAAAGGAAAAATAACAAGGTGGTAGGTAGATTTAAGCCCAAATATATCAGTAATTACAATGTAAATTTAAATATATCAATTAAAAGACAAATTATCAGATTGGATAAAAATACAAAGTTCAGGGCTTCCTTGGTGGCGCAGTGGTTGAGAATCTGCCTGCCAATGCAGGGGACATGGGTTCGAGCCCTGGTCTGGGAAGATCCCACATGCCGCGGAGCAACTAGGTCCGTGAGCCACAATTACTGACCCTGCGCGTCTGGAGCCTGTGCTCCGCAACAAGAGAGGCCGCGATAGTGAGAGGCCCGTGCACCGCGATGAAGAGTGGCCCCCGCTCGCTGCAACTAGAGGAAGCCCTCGCACAGAAACGAAGACCCAACACAGCCATAAATAAATAAATAAATAAATAATTTAAAGAAAAAAAAAAAAAAAAGAAGAGACATGGTCAGACTTGCATTTGGATGGATGTTTCTGGGTGAAAACAAAATGAGAGAAACTACGGCGACAACATGTCATTTATACAGTCTGGTTAGAAATGTTTCTCCCCAGTGTTAATCTTCTAAAGAATAAAGAGCACTAGCCTTCCTTTAAAAAAAAAAAATACAAAGTTCAACTCTATGACAGTTATAAGAGACATACCTAAAATATAAGGATACAGAGAACGTGAAAGTAAAAGCATTTTTTAAAAAGATATACCATGCAAACACTAACCAAAGGAACATCAGTGATGTTATACTTCTATCAAATTAAATTCAAAAGCAATAAGCATTAATAAAGAGATATTTTATAATAATAAAAGGGTCAATCCACCAAGGAGACATGACAATTCCAACTTTCATGCACCTAATAATATAGGCTTAAAATATATAAAGCAAATACCTACACAAATAGAAGTAAAAATAGATGCAACTGCAATCAAAATGGATTATTTTAACAAACATCTATGGATAGAATGGACAGAAGAAGAAGCCAGAAATATCAATAAATATACAGAAGATTTGATCAACATGTTGAAATCTCACCAATTTCAAAGAATTAAAAACATACAGATCATATTCTCTGTTTTCTGACTACAATGGAATTAAGCTACCATTGGGGAAAATTTTTAAATTCCAAATACTCTTTTAAATAACCTATGAATCAAAAAGAATTAATAATGGAAATTAGAAATATTTTGAAATTAATGCAAATGAAAATATAAAAACAAAATTTATGCGACTAAAGCTAAAGCCATACTCAGAGGGAAATTTTATAACTTTAAGTGCACATAAAAGAAAAGAAAGGCTAAAAATCAATTATCAAAGTCTCCATTTCAAGAAATTAACAAAGAACAGCAAACTAAACCCAAAGAATGAAGAGCAACAAAGCTTAGAGGCTTATCTAGAAGAGATTTGTGAATGTAGCTTCCGTCTAATGGCGTAAACCCCAGTGAGATTCACATGTAACCCACAATTAAATTAGAAAAAACACTGCCGGCCTAAACTGAACACAATTAAATTAGAAAAAGCACTGCCAGCCTAAACTGAAAGGGACAGAGGTAGCCCTAAAGTAAAGGAGCCAGTTTGACCCCAAAAATTCTACTGGCAGGTATAAGGCCGTGAAAACCACTCCACCGCAAACACGCATTATCCTTCACAAAAAAGGAAGGATGACTCAGAGGGTGGAATCAAGAGGCCAAACACTATGAAAAATCATTTCCAGGCCTCGAAACCTAATCAAGGAACTGCAACTTGTGTCCACCTGGATGTTAGAATTGCTATGGACCAGGGACTCCTTTGTGCCTCCCATTTCCCCATTTTTAAAGAGAAATATCAGGGCTTCCCTGGTGGCACAGTGGTCAAGAATCTGCCTGCCAATGAAGGGGACACGGGTTCGAGCCCTGGTCTGGGAAGATCCCACATGCTGCGGAGCAACTAAGCCCGTGCGCCACAACTACTGAGCCTGCGCTCTAGAGCCCGTGAGCCACAACTACTGAGCCCACATGCCACAACTACTGAAGCCCGCGTGCCTAGAGCCCGCACTCCGCGACAAGAGAAGCCACCTCTATGAGAAGCCCGCACACCGCAACGAAGAGTAGCCCCCGCTCGCCGCAACTAAAGCAAGCCCACGCACAGCAATGAAGACATCACACAGCCAAAAATAAAAATAAGTAAAATAAATAAATTTATTTTTTTAAAAAAAAGAGGAATAGCTACAGTGGTGGGTGATCTTATGCCTATCTGACCATTGCATGTTAGGTATAGGAAGCAGATAACTTTCTCTTAAGTCTCATGGATCCAAAGATGGAAAGGAACTATACGCCCAAGGAGCTGTCCTTCAGGAACTGTATTTGAAGAGCCTCAGAGAGGGGCAGCAAACTTGGAGGAGCTGAACCATGCATGGGAGGAGAAGGGTAAGGTGGGTGTAGCTGGGGGAGGATGAGGGGTTGAGAAGGATTGGAGGGGGTGTTAAATCAAAGAGACCTGAGCCTCCCGTCAAGGGTTGGGAAAGTCTACTCTGCCTCTCAAGGGAGGAACTGGAATGCCGCATGGTAACTGGTGTGGATACAAGAAAGGGTGAAAAAGCAGGGCCAGGCTTCAGCTGAGCTCCGTATCCGTACTTCCAAGTAACCTAGCCCACATTTTTCACTGGAACGTCTCAAAGGTACCTCAAATTTGTTATTTCCAAGACCCAGCCTCGTCTGGTTGCTTCCATCTCAAGTGAATAACAAGACTCTACCTGGCTGCATACAGCAGAAATCTAGGGGGCACCTTCCTCTTCCTCATCATTATCCAATCAGCCACCAAGATCAGAAGCTCCTGCCTCCTTAGCAATCCTGAGACCTGCTCACTTCTCTCCATCCTCCACCACCATCCCGCCAACCACCACGGCAGTCCAGGCCGCCAGGATCAAAGCTGGCCTCGGGAAAGAGCCAAATCGTCCTGCCCTGGACGTCAAGGCTGGCTCCCACAGCCAGCGTGCTCTTTTCAAAACACAAGGCCCCTTGTGACTTCCCTGCTTCAGCCATTAAGTGGCTTCTCAAGGCTCCTGGGATGAGGATCAGAGTGCTACCCTGGCCCAGCAGGTGCTCCATGGTCTCCACCTGCAACTGGAGGGGCTGAGGAGAGGCAGGCAGCAAGGCTGGAAGGAGGGAGGAACGAGGTCGCTGGGCGCCCTTCCAGCCCGGGCCTCTGCACAAGCTCCCCGCTCCCTCCGTGCTCAGACCAGCCCCTGGTCGACGAAGAATTAATCAGCCGATCTAAGAAAGAACTGGAAATTTTTATTTGAGCCAAATTTGAGAATTATAACCTGGGAAGAGCATCTCAAAAAGCTCAGAGAACTGTTCCACCCGCTGGAAGTCAAGGCACAGTTACATAAGTTTTTTGAGACAGAGGGCTGTACTTCGAATGACGTTATCGTTGACAGTTTACATAATCCAGATCTAAGTGTCATCCTGGTGGGTCATCTGACCCCGTAAGATCAAGAAGGAGTGTTATCTTTTTTAAGGAGCTGTCTTGCTGATGCTGGGAGTATGCTCGCTGAGGCCGAGTGGGTATTCCTGCCAAGGGAGGAGGTCTGGTCCATGCATAATGCAGACACGCAGAGCACAGTGGGGGAGAAGCGAGGCCAAAAGGCAGAGAAGATTTTTTATGTTTAAATGTTTCTTGCCTTGCCAGAAAATATGAATTTTATTTCACACTCCTCTCCTAACAAACTCCTCCCTAACATCAGATTTCTGCAAAGTGCAGCTTCCTGCGGGGAGCCCTCTCACACACACGTGCACCACACGCACACACACAAACACACGGCTCTGATGCATGCCTGATTAAACAGTGCTCCTTTCCTCAGCATCCCTTGTTCGGGTTCATTTAACCTCTGACAGAAGCCTAAGCTGTGGACAACACACGTGCTCAAGAAGAGACACAGGCCCAGGGAACTGAGGCGAAACGGCCGAGGTCACAGAGCTGGGGACAGTTCCCTCCCGCTGAAGAAACAGCAGGGTCAGTTCACGTCTGATTAGTGGAGGGAAAAAGCCTATCAGGAAAGTACATCTTACCTGGAAAATTATGCTACTAAGAACAAGCAGAGAAGTAAAATGCTGTGATAGGGGTCCCTCACTCTTAAATTCCTTTCTTTCTCTCTTTTCCCCCACTGTTCTCCTCCTTCCCTGCATTCAGTAGCTGACCTGTCTCCCTTTAAATACCTCCCAAGGAAGCAGCCTGAACAGTCTTTCCCACAGATTTGAAAATTCCCTGCAATAAAAATGTCAGGGGTGAAATAATACAATGCATTTTCTCAGCCCTACATCAGGCCAAATTACATATTAAAGGACCAACATCTGAACAATAAAACTCAGGATAAAAGCCCCTTTTCAACTTGCTGGAACCCTGGCTGAGGTCTGGGTTAAACGGAGTGGGCGATGGAGCTAAGGCTGCCATTCTTCAGGGTTTTTCTTTGCACACGGGCCCAAATCTGCTTGGCCCGTCCGCCAAGCCCCTCCCCTCCCCACACCTCGCTCCCCTGCCAGAGTGATTCAACCCTGGAGAGGCTCTGATGAACTGGAGCTGGGGCGGGGGCGGGGGGAGGGGTGATTGATTACTGAGAAGCTCTTTTTTCTTGCCAGAAGGAAAAGCCTGCATAGTGCCTACTCAGAGCTCCTCCAGCAGAGGACAGGTACCCTGGGGGCCGAATGTCCCTGGGGCTCTAGAAGAAAAGACAGTCAACAGATGCCAACACCAAGATGACACATGTGCTGGAATTATCTGACGAGCCCCGGGACAGGTGGGTGACTGGCCCTCCTCAGCGCCCCGTCTCTTTCATCAGGGCAGCACCCACTCCTGCTTCCCACGATGGCTCTTTGTTTCTTAACTTTCTCGTTTAGGAGAAAGGATGCAAAGGCTCCTCTACCCAAAGTATCTGAAAACCCTCCTTCCGTCCAAACACCAATCTGCACTTTCTTCTTCCATCGATGAGGCACTTTCTTTCCTGGACTTTTGTCATGTTAGAAAGAGGAGAGAGTTGCCCGAGAGAGAGGCTCTGACTGCTGGGCACCGGCTCTGGGTCTGTGAAACCCCTCGGGAACGCTGCATCTTCTCTGCACTTGTGCAGGACAGAGTCAGGGCCCAGCCCGGAGGGCCAGGTACAAGCCCTACCCGGGCCACCTCCCATCCCCAAGATGCCCCATGACAGGGCAGTGTCACAGCTGGATGACTTGCCGATTTAGATTTTAAGGGTCTTTGGGGAAAAATGCTAATTGTTTCTAGAGTCAAACCAGACACGTGCAGGGACCCTGTGAAGTGCTGATCCCCACGATTTCATGCTGTTCCGTTACTCATGAAAACTGGATTCAATCTCCCAAACTCCCCATGTTCTAATCGCCAGAGTAAATTCAATTTTCCCACTTCTGTGAGCCTTCCATAACTTTGATTTTTGCCATCACAGACAAGAATGGGGAACGCCAAAGGCGCTTAGAGTCGTTCACCAGAGACAGCCCCTCCTCTTGATTTACAAATGAGGAAAGCAGGACCCAGAGCGCAGATGACCTTCCCAAGACTGGAGTCCCAGTTGGCCCCAGACGCACAGCCCCAAAGCCCTTCCTGAAGGTTCTCTGTCCACAGGAAGACTCGCTTTAGGGCAGGTGTGCTCATCTCCTTCAACATGAAGACCATACAGGGCTCAGACACTGTGACCAGCCCCCAGCAGTCTCTGCTTGACATCCTGGCTCTGTAAAGCTATTGCTTTTGTTTTTCATTTCATTTTCTATGAAGACTAAGATAATGCTTGAAATCTAAGGTGCTTTTAAGTATCAGTGACAAGGCGACCCTGGGTTTAGGGCTTCCCCTGAGATGGCTGATGAGCTATGATATAGACTTAGTCTAAAGGAAATCAGCACACACACATCCTGCATACACATCCTCTGCACTAGACCTCCTCCCCCTCCTCCTCCGGTGTCAGCGGAGGTCTAGTGCAGAGCCAAGACTTTCACCACTGCCCAGTGGTAGCAAGGTAACCACCCTGCCACCCCACACCCCTGTGGCTCCAGGCAGGGCATTCTCTCCATCCCCCACAGTGTCAACAGAGGCCAAGAGGGGAACCCGGATTTCCACCCCACCTGACAAGGTCACACTCCCTTCTCCCAGTGACAAGGTGGCAGAGGTTGCCTGCTACAACAGATTTAAATAAAATCCTGAATACCTAAAATGTCTGGGATACAACTGAAAATCACGAGTCATACGAAGGAAATCTCAACTTGAAAAAGAAAAGATAGTCAACAGATGCCAACGCCAAGATGACACATGTGCTGGAATTATCTGATGAGGATTTTTAAAGCAGCCATCATAACCATGCTTAAACAAGGAACTATAAATACACTGGAAATAAATGAAAAAATGGAAGCCTCAGCAAATAAACAGAAGATATGAAGAAGAAACAAATGGAAATTTTAGAACTGAATAGTGTAATAACCAAAGTTTTGAGGGTTTTTTTTTAAATTCACTGGATGGCTCCACAGCAGAATAGAGAAGGCAGAGGAAATAACTGGTGAACTGGGAGAACAACAGAAATTACCAATCTTAACAAGAGGAAAAAAATACTAAAAAAAAAAAAATAGTAACAGAGCCTGAGGGGCCTGTGGGACTATAATGAAAGATACAACATTCATGTCATCAGACACCTGGAAAGAAGGGGGGACTGACAAATCCTCAAAGAGACAATGGCTGAAATTTTCCCGAATTTGGCAAAAAACAGCAAGCCTACAGATTCAAGAAGCTAAACAAGGACCAAAAAGGATAAACCCAAAGAACTCTGCACCGAAACACATCATGATGAAACTTCTGAAAACTAAGGACAAAGAAAAATCTTGAAGGCAGCAAGAGAGAAACGTGTTACCTAAATGAGAAAAATGACTTCAAGGACACGATTTCTCATCAGCAACCACAGAGGCCACAAGGAAGTGGGATGATATTTGTCAGGTGCTGAACAAAAGTGTCAGTGAAAATACCTTTCAGAAATGAAGGAGGAACCAAGACATTCTCAGATGAAGGAAAACTAAGAGAATCTGTCACCAGCAGACCTGCCCTAAAGAATGACTAAAGGAAGATCTTGAAATGGAAATGGTAAAAGAAGGATCTTGGAACATCAGGAGGGAAAACTGAACAACAACAAAAGGTAAAAATATAGGCAAATACAATACATCAGGCTTTAGGAAAATATTCTGTTAAACATTCATGTTTTTTCAGGCCTTTTCAATGGTTATCATTATCAGAGGCATGGATGGTGAGCACCTGGGAAATAGCTGATACTTTTTTAATTTTTTTGAAGCTAATTTAGAAGAGTTCTATTCAGGTTTCATAAATAAAAAACAATGTCTCTCTGATTACTTTGTTTGCTTCTCAAAATACTCACCATCCCTATTTATAGGTCAGATTTCCCACTGACAGAATTACATACTCATAAAAACTTCAATTTTATCCCCAAGTTTATTCCGAAAAGAACTGCCAGATCTAGCAAATAAAAATATGGGGTGTCCAGTTAAATTTAAATATTACATGGGACGTAGTTATACTAAAAATTAGTTGCTGTTTATCTGAAATTCAAATTTAACAGGGCATCCTGTATCGCCTGGCAACCCTATAGGGCTTAAATCATCAGCGTCTATAGAGCAGAAAAACAGCTCTCCTGGAACCTCATCCTCTCTCAGCAAGAACCTGACAAGGGACCCGCCATCTCGTGTCGGCACGTATTAAACAATAAGTAAAGTCCTTCTTCAGAAATGTCTCATTTCCATAGATGAGGAAGTTTGGGGGTTAAGTTTTAATTCGTAAGGGTAAAACTTATCTGCTCCCAGGGACCCTACAGAAGAAACAAAAAGCTTTAGAGCTACCGCCCTGCAGAGGCCAGCTGGGGTGGGGGGTTGTATAACACAGACTCCCTGAGCACATGCCCCCAGCCCTGATCTACACACATTCACGGAGCAGACGTGAAGACTAAAGCCTGTACTCAGACCCTTACGACAAATGTTCAGGGGTGAGGTCACAGGCCTTGGGGAGCACAGGGGGCAGCGTTTAGCTGTGAGGGAAGGGAAGGCTTCCCAGCAGACGTGGCATCTCGGGGCGGGGGCAGCCCCAAGAGGTTTCCAGCACAGCTTGTGAGAAGGAGCATGGCATGTGGGGGATGGAAGGGGGAACAAAGCGGCTCCACGTGACCAGGGGGTGGGGGTGGGGGCAGTGGGGCCACATCAGAGCTGGAGATGACGAAATTTACATGGGCAGGTGGGAGGCGGAGCCACATTCGGGAAAGCTCCTTCCAGCTGTGGGGGAGGATGGAACAGAGCAGACAGGAGGCGGGATGCTCTCCCAGTTGGCGCAGGAGCCGCCAGGGGCGGACATGGGGAAGATGGAAGGGGAGAAGGCGGGCAGGAGGTGATGCAAGGGGTCAAGGTGCACCCACCCAAGTCCTGTTTAGCAGATTCTTCCCTTCCACAACATTCTCTGAACCCCTGCCATGTGCCGGGCATGGGGCTGGGGGCCTTCCCTGCATTGCCATAGCAACGGATGGGGGAGGTGGGAGCAAGCTGAAATTGGCAACGCTGGTCCACCAGGCTTTTCAAGGTCTGTCCTCAAGTTGCCCACCCTGGCCGTTACATGCACGTTAAGTGTGGTTTTTATCTCGCACACCTGGAATTCCATATGGGTTTTTTTTCTTTTTTTTAATATATTTATTTATTTATTTATTTATTTTTGGCTGCGTTAGGTCTTCCTTGCTGCACGCGGGCTTTCTCTAGTTGCGGCGAGTGGGGGCTACTCTTCGTTGCGGTGCGCGGGCTTCTCATTGTGGTGGCTTCTCTTGTTGCAGAGCATGGGCTCTAGGGCTCACGGGCTTCAGTAGTTGTGTCACGTGGGCTCAGTAGTTGTGGTGTGCGAGCTCTAGAGCGCAGGCTCAGTAGTTTGGCGCATGGGCTTAGCTGCTCCGCAGCACGTGGGATCTTCCCAGACCAGGGCTCGAACCTGTGTCCCCTGCATTGGCAGGCAGATTCTCAACCAATGCGCCACCAGGTTAGTCCCCCGTTTGGGTTTTACAGACCGTGAAACTCGAGCTCTCCCATGTCCTGGGCCCCTCGGTGCCCTAGAGCCGCCCTCGAACCCACAGCCCACCACAGCTTGGCTCACGCTCCTTCTGAAATAGTATGCATATCACATTTGGATTTCAAAACCACAGATGCACACTTTCCAAGCCCCCTCCCCAGGGCTGCTGGCCGTGAAGCCAGACACCCCAGATAGGAGACCCGGGGGGAGAGGGAGCCTCGGGGGACCCACTGGTGCACAGTCACCCGGGGCCAGACAGCCTGCACGTCAGGGTCTCAGCGAGGGGCTCTCCGGAAGCTATTTCAATCCACAAAATGATTTCACTTTTGCTGAAATACATCATTCACCAGTATTTATGAGGCACCTACCGGAAGCCAGGCCCTGTACGAGGGGCCGAGGATACACAGCAAATGAATGGGCGGCCCCGTCAGAACAAAGGGCACTGGTTTCCCCAGAAAACACCAGTTGCTACTGCAACTTACTTCCCCAAAGAACAGCCTCTTCTTTGGCCGGGAAGGCACTGCGACCGACATCCAGGCGCAAACAGACGTGCAGAGCTGAGGCCCTGGCTCAGTCCCCACCGCCACGTGGTGGGGGGGGGGGGGGGCGTGACCATGGCGGGCCACGCCCCCTCCTCCCTGAGCCTCAGCGCTTGTGGTGGAAGCCAGGCTGAGCCCAGGGCCTTCTCCGACCAGGAGGGTCAAAGCCAGTGTCCTCATGCTGGGGCCGCCATTCCCCGACGCTCACAGTGGGGTCACGTCCCCGATGCATGTAAAAAAGGCCGTTAAATCATTTGCCCTCTGTCCTCGGCCCAAGGATAAGCCACTTGAAACCACGGAATTGGCTTTACTCGTGTCATCAGTACATGTGTTTACACCCACGAGCACCTTGCCCTGGACTTTCGTGTACATCGATGTGCAGGACACAGCCTTGCACGCCCGCCTGCAGCACACAGGAGACGTGCTCGCTGCAGTTCCTGGCCAACGTCAGGGCCGGCTGCCCGCTCCAAACAAAGCCGGCGTGGAGGGAGTGTGGACCCCCATCCACGCAGCAGTGCCCTCCTCGCCGCTTGCCGTCAGCGCGGGTCCCCACATACCTTTTTCAGCACATCTCGCATCCTCCTGGAGCATAAATTTTCAGTAATAAACAGGACCAGAAGTTCCAACTGTCCCTCCTCAGACATGTTCTGAGTACACGCCTCTGGCTGACTCACAGTCTGCACATCAAGGCTAAATCCAAGTCGAAAGCAAACTATTCGATGCCACGTCCTTGGGACAGAGATTCTTCCACATCCCATCATGTATCAACTAAAAATATTTGATAAAGAAGCTCTGAGTTAACCCCTTCGAGTTCTCCCAGGCAAGAGGGCCAGAAACCCTGCCTCGCCTTTTGCAGCTTCTCGAGGCGGCTCATGGGTGCATCACCCCAGCCTCTGCTTTGTCATTACAGCTCCGCCTTGACCCTCCTGCCTCCCCCTTATAAGGAGAAAACCCAGGATAACCTCCCCATGGCAAGAGCCTTAATTTAATGCCATCGGCAAAGTTCTTTCTGCCCTACTAGGTAACATATTCACAGGTTTCAGGGATTAGAGCACGGACACTTTGGGAGAGCCATTATTCTGGCTATCACAACACAATAGAAAGAATTTTTCAGATGAAAACTTAAGCATAAACAATAATTGGTAAGTTACATGAAAATACGAAGCCCAGATAAACTGTACTCTGTTGCCCGGATGGTAGCCCCCGGAAGCTAACACAAGCCTTGCTTTGCAGCCCTGTGAAACCCTCAGGATATGATCGTTAAGACCAGGACTCCTGTGAAGACCATAATCTATCACACACTTCAAACGTGTGAAAGGAATGCAATCAATGCTGCCGGTTCACTGGTTTTCTTTATGAATTTGCCAGCCCTCTCTGGTGGTTCCTGGAGGGGCCCCCAAAGGCACACGCCAAGAAACATCGGTCTGCAGGCTAAAATCTAAACTCATCTCCACGGCACGCTCTCTCGTGCTCCATCCCGCTTCAGCCCCCGCTCCTCTGCCCCAGCACCCCAGCCATTCTGAACCCGCAGCATCTCATGACTGCACGCTCTCGAAAAGCCACTTCCCTCCTCCTGGTACACCAGTCCCATCCCGGTGCCCCAACACACCCCCACAGGCTTCCAGAGTCTGCCAGGCCACACCTCCGCCCCACGCGCGACGGAGCCCTCATCCTAGAGGGCCAAGGGCATTTCAGGGACCTGCATGGACCATCTGAAGGTGTCAGGGTGTGGCCAGCATCAAGGGACTGTGGTACACAGAGGCCCGAGAGGGGCAGGGGCACAAACAGCGAGGGGGAGGCGGGGAGGCCACAGGTGGAGATACAGGGAGTGGAACGTCTGCACACCCAGGAGAACCGCGCCCAGTGGAGGCGGCCTGTCTCCTCGGCCACAGTGGGGAGGAGACGGCAGATGGAGCTAGAAGTGGAGGACTTGGAACCACCCGCCCCCCGACCCCCCGCAAGCCAGAACACCCACCAGGGTCAGCAGTCAGAACTTGAGAAATAGGTTCACAGGAAACTTGTGGGGTTTTACTTAAAAGTAATCGGCAGTCTGTACTACTCTCAGTTTTCCAATCATGCCGAAGGCACGGGATTGTGTGGCTTTATTTTTCTTCTTGCTGACTGAATACAAGGGGTTTGGTTTCACAGCTCTACTGAGAGATAAACCGACTTAACAGTAAACTGCACACATTTAAAGTGCACAGATGGATACACCTGACACACGTGCACCCCGTCACCACACTGCAGGCAGTGAACATAGCCACAAGCTCCTTGGTGACCCCTCTCTCCTGCACCTCTCCACCGCCCCACGCCAGGCAAGGCGGGGCGGCTTTCTGTCACCATAGTTTGCATTTTCTAAAATGCTATATAAAGGGACTCATACAACATGTGGCCTTTTGTGTCTGGCTTCTCTCGCCGAGCATGTTTTCACGGTTCATGTTGTTGCAGTATCACTAGTCCGTTCCTTTCCATGCTGGGCAGTACTCCATCATATGGGTTTTCCACAGTTTAGCTCCTCTCCTTGATAGATACTGAGATTTTTCCAATTTGGGACTGTTATGAATAAGTATGAATATTTGTATACAAGTCTTTGTATGGACAAATGTTTTCATTTCTTTGGGGTAAATCCCTAGGAGTGGAATCGCTGGGTCCTATGGCAGGTGTATGTTTAACTTTTTAAGAAACTACCGCACTGTTTTCCAAAGTGCTAGGGCCATTTTACATTTCCACCAATAGTGACGACTCCTGACTTTTTGCCCATCTGTTATGTACTGGATTCCCACTGTGGTTTTCACTTGCATTTCCCTGATTACTACTGAAGTGGAACACTTTTCATGTGTCTGTTGGCCATTTGGATTTCCTCTTTTATGAAGTTCCTGTTCAGGTCTTTTCTATTTGGTTATCAGTCTTTTTTTATTGATTTGTAGAAAATTATTTACTTATTCTAGATGTAAGACCTTTGTCTCATCCCAAATATCTTCTCCCACTTAGTGATTTGTCTTTCATTCACTTTATATAGTGTCTTTTGATGAACAGAACTTCTTCATTTTAATGCAGATTAATTTATCAATCTTTTCTTTGTGGCTTACAAATTCTGTGTCTTTTTTAAGACTCTGAGGTCATGAAGATTTCCCTATTTTATCTGCATTTTTTTTTTTTTTTTTTTTGCCATTCTCGTGTCTATCAATAAATGCACCTGGAATTGACATTTTAGTATGGTGAAATGTGGAGATCCATTTTCGTGTGTGTGTGTGTGTGCGTGAATAGGGATCCCCATTGTCCCAACATTATTATTCAACAGACCATTTCTCCCGTTGTTCTGCAGTGTGTGTTTCATCATAAATCAAGCACAAACACATACACGTTGATCTATTTCTGGTTCTTTGTTCTGGCCATTTGTCTCCCCTTGTACATAACCCCATTCTCTCTCTTTAGCTTTATACTAAGTCTTGAAATCTGGTAGAGCAAGATCTCTCAGCATCTCCTTTTTCTCCCAGAACCTGTTGACTAGCTTCATCCTTTTACGTTGCCATATAATTATTAGAACTGTCTTTTCAAATTCAAAAAGAAACATGTAAGGATCTTTATCAGGATTGCATTAAATCTACAGGTCAACGTGCAGAAATTTGACATCTTTTATATAGCCTCCTTATTTGGTTCTTCTCTCATGTTTCCCAAAGTTTTCTTACGTGTCTTTTGTTATACATATTCCTGTGTACTTGATTTTTATGCCATTGTAAATTGCACCTTTTTAAGTCTTAATTTCTAATTTTCTGGTTTTGGTGCACAGAATGCAATGGGTTTTATAGTTGATTATGTATTCAACAAGTTTAAAAACTTCCTTATTAATCTAAAAATGTACCTGTAAGTAATTTTGGATTTTCTACACTTACACTGTCAAATAAGTTCTGTTTTCACTTTTCTAGTTCTTATATCATTTGTTTATTTTGTTTGGTTGCTAATTGCCTTAGTGGACCCAACTCAAAAGTAAAGCTTTACATTTTTCACCGTTAGTTGTAATGCTTGCTGTGGGTTTTTTATAAATAACCTGTGTCAGAACAAAGACATTCCCTTCCACTCCTCGTTGCCAGGGGTTTTTTATTAAACACTTTTTCATCTGTTAACATGATCATATCATTTTTATCCCTTAATAAGTTGTAAATATAGTGAACTATATAACTTATAAATATGGCTAGGTAAGGCTAAAACACACACATACACATACATACCTAAGCCGAAGTGGGCACTAGCTCAAAACATGAGAAGTTTATCATCTGTTTAGCCCAGGATGGTAGCTGGATTGGCAGGAAGCTCTTCACACGCCACCACCTGGTAACTCCTCCATCCCCAAGGGGCCAGTCATCATCCGCACCACCCCACCACCGGGAAAGAGACGGGGAGGAGGCCCACATGCTCTCTTCCTAAAAGCCTTAGCCTGGAGGCAGCACTCCACTGATGAGGTCACCTGGTCACAGCTGGGTGCTTCACGGTGACAGCCCCATACTATGAAAGAAGAGCACAGATTTCGGTGGAGAGCCAGCGGACACCAATATAAACCCAAGGTGGTCTTAGTGCATTATAGTTTATACATTGCTAAATCCAGTTTTCTGAGATTTCTTTAGCATTTTGCATCCATGCACATGTGACACAGACCAGTATTCTTTTTCTCCTGCTGTCTTTGCTGGGTTTTGCCATCGAGGGTGGGCTAGCGTCATAACACGACTTCGGTTGTGCCGGTGGTAAACGCGTGGCCTCTCAGCCCTGACACCACTTCCCACTGTCCTGCTTCTGGTCCAGACCACGTCTTCCTTGCAGCTGGCACAATGTCAGGTTCTGTCGGTAGAGGGAGCTGGAGGGACACTGGAAGAGCAAGTTTCTCCTCCTTGTTCCCCGGGTGCTTGGCTGGAGCGCTGTGTACCCAGGAGCTCGCCTCCCAGTGAGCTTCAGGGCACCTGAAGTGGCTTCCTGGTGGGGAGCTCAGTGGCACCCCTGTAAGCAGTTTCCAGAGGGTTCAAGGGCACTCCCTGGAGGGCTTCTCAGCAGCTCACCAGCAAGCCCAGCCACGACCCAGCAGGCTTCTAAGCAAAGTTGACAGCACCTCCCTTCCCCAGGGCAGCTTCCAGGTGAATCACGTAGGCACCCCAGTGTGGGGGGGGGGGGGCGCTGGGGATAGAGGGTCCCGCCTTCCACTAGCTCAGAGCTCTTGCCCATCAGTCATATGGACCAACTCTGGCCAAGATCAACCCTGAGAACTTTTCTGCCGTCTGTCTGTTGAGTTAAAACAACACCACCATCTCCAACAAGGTGTCAATCCAGCCTTAGGGAGGGCTCCCTGCCTTCCACATTTGTTCCTTCCGTGGGTACTCTCCCTTGGGGTATTCCTTCAAATGCTCTTTTATCTCCCTGGAAATAGTTAATAATCCTTATCTCAAACCTTCCTTGCTCATATTATTGTGTGGTTACTGTCTGCTGGACTGGACCCTGACTGATACAGAACTGGTACCGGGAGTGATCACAGGAGATAGACTTGCAAAGTGGGATCTGGGAATTGATCTGTTGTGATTTCAAGCTTAAGCAGTGTTGAGCTCATTGCCAGTGGGAAACGGGAAGCTAGTAATCCATGGCATGCCCCCATGCACCGGCATCAGAATTAATGAAGCCTTCGCGTTTGGTTGCTTGTTGATGAAGTGCTAACTGAAGCAAGTGACTTGGAGCGCCTGTGGCTACTGAACTTTTTTTTTTTTTTTTTTTTAAATGGTAGTAAAGATGACTACAGGAAGTACGGTACGGGATAGAGCTTTGAGTGCACTGGAGTGCATATAGAGAGAAAATGACAAGTCATGGTGACTTAACTCTCAGGACAAGTAACAGAACCAGAATACTTCAATAAAGAACCTCTTTCTTTTCTTGCAGTCATAGGGCTGTTATTTCTAAAAATCATACAGAAAAGTTCATTGTATTGCTTGTGAACAGCTAGATCCAGTCTCACCAGTATCTCAAGGGAAAGTCAGGCACTGACTGAGAAAGGGTGGGAGCATGAAACTGGGAGTGGGGACATCTGGTTAGATCCAGGGAACTGATCATCCTAAAACCCCAAGTTGTTCTAAGCCTCCCTCACCAGTAGAGGTCGTTTGTCCGTAGCATCTTCCTTTGCTTGAAAATCCGGTGACACCCTTGCCAAGGGGAGATGCCTTGCAAAGGGGCACCTATTCTCAAGACCCAGCACAACCACCCCCGTTGCCATCAGACACATGACTAAGGTCAAATCACAGCATGCTCCAGTGGGACAGGAATACACAATGCTCCGGGAAGACTAGCTTACCCACCTAGAAAATGAGCAAGCCTTTTCTAATATATACCAGAAATATGGGAAACACGTGTGAAGTGGATTCTAAGGGTGTCAGACCACGGAGGGTGGAACATAACACTAGATCAGGCCAAATTTATGGATGATGGTAAAGGGACTAGAGTCCAGATTTAATGCACTCACTTGAGCAGCTGGAGGTGTTTCTAAACAACATATCTGACTGTTTGACTGAGACTTATCCTCAGAAATGGCCTACGTTTAGCTAGGTTGAGATGCCAGAGCTTCCCTGGCATGGAGGAGGGAATCCAAAGGCCTAGGGAGATAGGAATGTTGGACTGGATTCGTCCCGTGTGACCTGCACACCTCCCTCCCAACTACGGACTTCCGGAAGACCCAGAAGACGCTCCTTTCACTCGGGCACCGAGAAACACATTAGTGAGAGGAGCACTCACCTCCTTGGAAATGGAAAGCTTCGGGACTGTTCTCCTTGACGGCATGCATGATGGCGGGGATGCTGTCACTGACGGGGGCTCCCCGGTTTCAATGGAGACGATGGGATTCCAGGGGAGCAGAGGCCAAACGGCAGGCATCGACCACCAAAGGCAAGGCGGGTGCATCCGCCAAGAAAGACAGCAGATGTGTACCCGCAATCAAAACACCTTGGTCCCCAGGGATCTTTAACAGTGGTTCACTGAACACGGTGCCCCTAAGAATAAGAGCACTGACTGATCTATAAAACAGGGGGACAAAAAAAAAAAAAAAAACCTTTAGGCCTAAGAGCCAAAACCCTGACCTGAGTCACAACTGTGGCTAGGAACTGCCTCTCACCTGGTTCTCAGACCCAAGTCACTTCACAGGCCAGACCCCTTGACTGCAGGGGAGGCTGGGTCTGAGACCCCTCCCCCAAGCCTTCCCAAGTCCCAGCTCCACCGCTCAGCTGTGATACTGGAACTGGGACGATGTTAAGCTGGTCAGGAGAGGGTGCTGGAGGGATGCTGGGAAGAGGGGGGTTTCTCTTCGTAGTTCCATAGTGCCTCCCCTCTTTCTAACCCCCTAGGCACCTGGCTGGCATACGAGACACCGGTGGAGCGTACCTGCTGCAGTGTCAGCGGCACCCAGCAGGCAGCTTCCTGGTTGAGCTCCTCAGGTATCCTAACGGGCTTCCCAGAAACTTCAACTTCCCCACAGGCAGCCTCCCAGCTTTCCCCGGGAGTCCAGCCTGCTCCCGCCAGCTTCCCACCAGGTTCAACGGAACCCCCTGCAAGCAGCTTCCCAGCGAATTTCTCTGGCACGCCAACAGGTGGTTTCCTGCCCACCAGCCTTGGCCCAGCAGCCCAGGGCAACCCAGTGAACCTCTCGGCCCTAGAGTAGGTGCAACCACTACAGAACCTTTAGATTATGTGCTGGCAGTAAGCTTGGAGAGACACGCGTCTGGAGGCCTGGAGAATTTCTGTACGCTCTCAGTTTTCAGAGCCAGAGTTACCAGCACACTTGTGAACGTGTGTTTAAAAGGGGCACACTGCCCCCTAACTTTGCCACAGTCTCCCCTGTTCCCTACTATCACGCCTAGTGTTTCTGCACTAATTATGGCTCCTACATGGCCCCGGTAGGTCGTATGGTCGACGACACATGCCTACTGGGTCCGTAACTTCAGGAGACGAGGCTCCTAGAGAGGTGCCGGGAAAAAGCTTCCCCTCAGCAGTGCTGGGCAATGTGGGACACCCCCTGGATACAAGGGACCAAACCCACACGGCTCTGAGATGCACTGGGGCTGTCACACCAACCACCCCTCCTCAGCGTGATCTCTGTGTCCAAAAATAATCCTGCTTTCCAGGCCATGGGATTAAGCCCACTAAGCTTCAGTCATTCCCTGAAGGTCTTGGGCAGCAATACAAACTAAGCCAAAATGAGACAGAGCTCTTCCCTGTCATTTTCTCTCCCCTTCCCCACCCGCCCCCTTAACGCTGGCAGACCCCCAATCCTGTTCTCAACTCACCCTACACAGTAAGCCGAAATCCCCAGGTTCAAGGTGGCTTCAGTAACAAGGCCTTTATTTCCACACCCAGCAGACTAATGGGAGGCAGGCAGTTCCCCTGGAAGTCTGACTTGGAAGCTGGACAAACCCATCGAGTCACATGAGGCCAACAATGTCCCTGAAAAAAGGTAAACCATCCCTGAGAGCCACAGAAAGGGCCCAGCTGAGGTCCTCCTAGCCAGTGCTGGGTCACACCCACGCCCTAACTAGTCAGGAAGGAGATGAGGCCCATCAACAGGCCAGGCTGCTCATGGGTCCCTCCAGGGCCTGGAACGAGCACAGCTGACGAGTCCCTCCCAGCTGGCAGAGTGGTGAGATGGCTTCTGCCACGGGCACTGACAGCGAGAGAACTCTGGCAAGGGCCCCGGGCAGGCGAGAGCGCCCGAAAGCTCCCCACACACCTAGCGCTCGTCAGGAATATCCCGTTCGACCCCATGAAGCTCAACTTCCAGCCAAGGGCATCCTCACAGAGGCTCCCGCAGCTCATCTCTGGCGCGCGTCCTGTTCCGCTGAACGAGGAGAGAGCACGTTCCCTGCACGCCTAAGGCCTTTCCCCAGCATGAACTTCCTGATGCTTTACGAGGTGAGGCCCTTGACTGAAGGTTTTCTCACATCGGCCGCACTCATAGGCCTCTCTACGGCGAACGTTCTGCTGCTGAATGAAGAAGCCTCTCGGGTGGAAGGCCTCCCCCCATCTCTGCATCCATGAGGTCTTCCTCGAGGGTGAACCTGCCAGGGGTGAATGAGGCTGGACCTGCAGCTTAACGCTTTCTCACACTGGGCATACTCAACAGACTTCCATGCAGCACAAGCTTGACGTTTTGGCAGGAGGTTTTCCCACGTTTGCTGCACTCCTAACACTTTCCTGGGCCGTGAACTTTCCAGTGTAAATCAGAGCACACCTTTGGCAAAATGCTTTCATTCCATGCATTCAAAGGGACTTTCTCTAGTATAAACTTTCTGATGCCAACTGAGCTTAGAGATGTCGCTAAAGGTTCTCTGATATTACTGCACTTATCAGGCTTTTTTTGGGAGGGGGAGGGCGGGGGCGGTGCTGCGCCCTTTGGCTTGCGGGGATCTTAGTTCCCCGACCAGGGATCGAACCCGTGCCCCCTGCAGTGGAAGCGCGGAGTCCTAACCACCGGACCGCCAGGGAAGTCCCCGGCCTTTCTGCTGTGAACCTTCCGGTGCCAAACAAGCGTGTATCCTTCGCTGAATGCATCCTTCCCACGGTGGCTGCACTCATAAGGCTCTTCTCCAGCGTGGATTCTCCGCCGTTGAAAGAGGCGGGGATTACCTTCACTCAGACCTGCCCCGGTGTGGCGGCCGTAGGCTCCCTCCCACTTGCCGTACTGTCCGGGGTGAGCGGCCTCCCAGCCTGCGGCGCTCCTGCCGGCCTTCCCCGTCCTGGTGCCGGAGGAGGCCGGCGCTGGCGGGGACCCGTCCTCCCCGCACACTGAGGGCTCCTCTAACACGTGGACTCCACAGTGCCTCGCCACGAGGCCCTACCCTGCCCGCCTCTGCTGGGTTTCTCTCGGCTGGGCTGCTTTGGGGCCGGGAGCGCTGAGGCCGAAGCCTCTCCCGCTCGCCTCCTCACTGCAGCTTCTGCCCGCGGGGCTCCCCGGTGCTCGGCCAGGAGCAACTCGTCTTTCCAGCCTGGGCCACACATCTCAGGGAACGCGCCCAAGCAGACGGACCTGCGAGGAGCGTCCTGACCTGAGACGCCCTTACAAAAGCGCCCCGCTCGGCCGGTGCCTCCCGCTCTACTCCACACCGACCACCCCGGGGCCGCAGGTGCCAAGTTCCCCCACATCCAACCTCCACGCAGCAGGCGCCGGGCCACTCCTCCTGGGAGAAGCACAGGCCACATCCTCGGAGACCACGCGGCCCTGCCGCCAAGGGAGCCCCAGCCGAGAATCCTCCAGGACCGCCCCACCCAGCTCTCGGGTCCTCCGGGTGAGGGCCGACCCCCGAGCCGACGGGATCCCAGGAGGACGGTTCCGGAAGTCCCGCCCCTACCTCGTCCACACGCACAGGAACGCCCCCCCTCCCGGGCCCTCATTGGCCCTCCACCGTCGTGACGTACATCACAACGGGCGCTGAGAAATGGCGTTCTCACGTGGGGAGGGGCTTCACCTCCTCTTAAAGGAGACGCGCCAAGATTTCCGCGTCAAGTACTCAAATGCCACTTCCTTTCCGGCAGTAGCTGCCCCCGCGGCTGTCCGAGTACTTCCGTAAATTAGGTAAATTCTATTTTCTAGGAATGTGTCCATTTCCTCTAAATTTTCACATTTACTATCGTAAAGTTGTTTATAATATACCCTCTTATCTTTGTATATGACCTATAAAATTGCCCTTTTAAATTTTTAAATGATTTGTATGTCCTTTTTGTCTTGATTAGTCTCTCTGGAGATGTGTCAATTTTTTCCTTAGAAAGCAGCAGCTTTGGGCTTTGTTGCTGCCCTCTGTTGGTTGTAATGAATTCTGCTCTTTATTATTTAGCTTTCACCCACCCACACTTCCCCACCCTCCATCCCCCCAATAGCGTTTATGGTAGTAGGTGCATGTTATTAGGACTGTGTAAATACTAATCACAGCTGAGGCATCTAGTATTACCGTGGTTAACTTTTTCTTTCTTGCCCAACCTTTTGTTTTCCTTGGAGTTATGTCCCTTGGTTTCCTAGGTACTTGTCAATAAATCAATCCCAACTCCTATCTAAACATGTTCAGAGACAACAGGTATTCTAATAATTAAGGCGTCTCCTCTGGGGCCTCAGCTCCTCACATCTAGTCTTAGACTGGGTGCCTTCTGTGCCTGATGCACAGCTGTCATCCTCAAGGCTTTCACTGTGCTCCTGGGAGTCACCTTGCCTCTTTGCGTTGGATCCACAGTTCCTGAATACCAGGTTTTCTTCTTTCTTGGTTTACCCCTTTGTTCTGGAAGAGTACATCCTCTAATAGTTTCTTAAGAAAGGGTGTATGGAACATACGTTTTTAAAGAAACTACAAGTCTTTTGAGCATGACTTTTATTTGCATTTCCTTCAGAATTCTGAAAGGTCCCAATTCCTCTGTTACCCAATGTGACATTTGAGGATTCCAAAGCTATTTTGATTCCTGATACTTTGTATGTGTCCTGTTTATCCGCTCCAGAAGTTATAGAATCTTTTCTCCCCAGCATTCTGAAATTCCACAGTGATGTGCCGTGGCTGGTCACCAGCCGTGGTCAGTACTTGGCCAGTCCTTGTAATTTGGAAACACAGCCTTCATTCTCAGAATTTTCTTGAATTATTTACTGGAATCCACTGTTAGAAGTGTGTGATTTTCTTTGGCCACATTCAGTACTGGTATCTTTAGGTGTTTCCTTTTAGGCTGGTGAGATCTCTCAAGAAGTCTCTTTCTCCTTTATTTCCTGCCTGGAGGATACAGCCTGTTTCCTGAGCTGAGGATTTTACATACTGAAGGCCGATGTCTCGCCTCCCTCAGTCTCCCGCCGGGCTGGGGCAGGAACAACTGCCCAACTGTGTGGAGTGGAGAGTTGTAACTGCTTCTGAAACGGGCCTTCAGCCAGCCCTCCTGCTTTCACTCTTTCACATCCACTTCTAGAGGCACCTGGAACTGCCAATCCCAGAGCCTCTGGGAGCTTTGCAATAAAATCAGATTCTCAGATGCTCTCAATTCTTTTTTACAACGTTGTCTCCTCGGGTATTTCTAAGTCAGTTGCCATTCATCTGTTTTCTTGAGAGGTTCCAAAATTTTGTTGCTATTTATAGTCATCCTAGTGGATTTATGCCTTTTTAAAAAATTAAAATTCCCTGTAACTTCAATGGGATTTCAGGAAGGAGCTATGGTAAACGGCCACATCGAGCTGTAAGAAGTCTGGGAAATGAAGACCTATTCAGAGAATTGAAGTCTCCAGCTAGAACTGTGGGTCTGTTATCACAGATGGAGACAATGAAGGAAAACCAGCAATCTCTGCCACACAGATGCAGCTGGTTTTGAGGTAGACTGAAAGTGAGGCCATCTTTCAGTAGAGCAGGAGAAGTGTACACATGGGGGTAGGGGGTAGGGGATAGGGGGGCGGGAAATCAGTGTGAGGAACAAGGAAAACATCCGAAACAGCAAACAGAGAGACATGCCAGGGAGTCACTGAGAGATGAATAAATGCTTTATTTAGTTCATTCATTCCCAAAGCGTCACACCTCACCCTCCCACTTTCAAACTAAGTCACAAAGAACAGGGGCCCGCAGTCTCCACGACCTCCCCGCCCGACAGAGCACTGTAGGGACGGTGTCACCTGACTGAAAGCCACGCGTTATGGACACTTTTAGGGGTGCACTCTCTGCAAACTAGAAACCCCACCAGGTAAAGCAGGCTCACCCATCAGTTTAAACCTGTGCAGCATTTTGGGTGCCTCCCTAGAGCGCCGGGGTCCCCGAGCGCAGTTTAAAACTCCTGTGTTACATAAGCCCTTCTCTGCGAATCATTAGAAACTCTCCAGAGAGCCAGCTGCTTCCACCTGAAGTTCATGTACAAAGATTTCACATGGTCAGTTCTTCTATCCAATGAGATAAACAGTCCACAAAATTAAGGCATCTGGGGGGAATTGAAGGGGAATAAAGCATTTACTAAAGTTACAATAACGTATCAAAGATGTCCATTGTATTTCTGAAAGCTCTTAACCAGGCACAAGTGCAAAGAATAGTCATGGTCCCAGCTGCTGCGGGCAAGCACACAGTCATTACCAAAGGAGGAAGGAGAAACTGAGGGCTGATGGTCAGCATTCCCCGTGTGCAGGCACACGGGCCCCAGTGCGTGTCACACCTCACGTGCTCGACACCAAACAGAAGCAGCGGGAGCTGTGCAAACACCGCAGGGAGGAGCAGGGGCACTGCCGGCTAAATCACAGCAGCAAACTGATGTTATACACACAGGAGAGCCTTGCTCACAAATGCCACACTAAACTGCACGTATGCACACGCATACAGCACTTGGGAGAGATCTGAAATCCAAGCAACTTTAAAAAGAAAAGCTCCCCATGCATTCCAGACACTGAGCAATTACAAGTTAAGGCAACAGAAGTCACCCTTCCCCACGCCTCTCTTCTCCATCGGACTGTCTTCCTAGAATTCATAGCATATATTCCACACATCACTGCACTTCAAACTCTGCACGTCCCCCCCGTGGAATTCTCCTAGGACGTGATCCCACTAACCACTCATGTGTGCACTTCAGTTATTTTATTCCACATCAAGAGAGTCAGGTTGGGGGCGGGGGATGGAGGGAAGTGAGGCATAAGCGAGCGAGGGAGAGAGAGGTCATGTGGCCAAATGAGGCACTTCCAGGAGGGAGAGCCAAGCTGGCGGGGAATCCAGACCACTCGGGACTGGCCGCTGAGTGGCAGGCGGCTGAGAGGGGCACAAGCAGAAGCCGGCGGCCCCGGCGCCAGAAGGCCCACCACCAGCACCGTCGCCATCGCTCGGGGGTGCCTCAGGTGCGCAGGCCTGAGGTCAGGGGCAGCCTCGCTGACGAGGCCACGCGACCCTCCCGGGAGTGTCCCTCAGGGGATTCGGGAGGCCAGAGGCCCATCACCCCAGGGACGTTGCTCTGCCGTGGGCAGGACACAAGCACGCACTTCCTAACAGCTCACACAGTGACCTCAGAGCTTGTTCTTGGACTACCAGGCAGAGCAGACGCTGGGCTCTCCTTCCACCACGTACAGGCCGTTTCAAGGCTCCAAGAGAAATTCCTCGGCACATAAACATACACTGTAGCGAGACTGCGGGTCCCCGACGCTGGATTTCAGAGACAGGCAAACTCAAAAAGAAATTCTGTGCTTCGACAAAAGGGCAACCGACATTTTATTCTGCAACCAGGAGCATTTTAAAATAAAAATATTGCCCTCTAGTATCACCTTCATTACATAAGAGGACATTTTGTCACCCAAATTAGGAAGGACGTAATCTCAGAATAAAAGACAACCCTTTAAGTTGAATGAACTTGACTTCCTATATTATTTAACATGTGTCCTTGTACTTCCGACCTGCACAGGGGGCCTATGCCGTGGGCGCCGTGACTCTTGCTGCCCCCTGGGGCACAAGCCCAGCCGACCACCAAGATCTCAGGCTGTCCCAGCACCATCGTCCACTGAGAAGAGGGACCACGCTCACAAGGACAGCAGTGTACACGTCGCAGGGATGGCTTAAGTGCGAAGTGCTTTCACGTACATTCTCTCACGTGTCCTGCCAAAAGCTCCGTGGGAAAGGCACGGCCAGACCCGGCCCGTGTAAGAGAGCAGCCTCCCTGGGAACAGGACCTGCTCAAGGCCAGGCAGGAGGCAGCAAGCACAGGAGAGCGCTTCTCTCTAGGGCAGATTTTCCTTTGCTCAGCCTGACCTTGTCTGCATGTTCCTCTCTTTCTATTTATGCGTGAACCTTTTATTTGAAGAATCAATTCATGGAAGCAAGAGGAAAAAATTAAAATGATGGCCCTCAGGCCTGATAACAGAAACATATTCAACATCAGGAAACTACTAATTGTCCTTTCTTTTTTTAAAACTACCTGTTTAACAACAAGTGCATGTTGACTACAACTTATCAAATGTCAAACGAGAACATCAAAAACTAAGCATCACTGCCTTAAACCCTTTTCTGGAACAAGGTAGGGCATAAATAAGTAAATAAATACATAAATAGCGTAAGTAATACGAAAAGGCACAGATATGTATGACACTGATGGGCTCTGGAAATACACGCAGAAACGCCACCCAGGACGCCACAGCTGAACCCTCGGAGGCGTCAGCGCTGCCTCCACCACACCCCGCACTGCCCCCCCCGCCGCCTGTCCGCTGCAGCCAAGGCCCAGGCACGGGACTCTGTTCAGCGGCCGGCAGGCGCCCCAGCAGGGGCAACAGCAGGACACTCCCGGGACCAGGCTGGGGGGACCTCGGGCTCCTTCCCATTGGTCCATCATGCCCCTCCCTGCGGAGGGCTCTGGGGCTGCAGCTTCATCAAGTACCACCACGTTTCCTGGCCATGTGGGACTGGTGCCCCAGGGCTTAGAAACATGATTTTATAAAGTGCTCTGATGGAGACAGTTACTCTTGCCTATTGTGTATCCTGTCCCTGCCAACAAAAGAAAAAGGGAGCTTTAGCAAAGCGTCACTCAAAACAAGCAGGAATGGCCTTAAGTAGCGATCTACGTTATGTGCAGATTCAGGTTTGGCAGCTGTGAAATGTCAAACTAGAGCCTGAACCTCAAAGTTGCTGGGATTGTGAACAAAGCTCTAAAGGGTGGCTGCACAAAGAGAAAGCCAACCTGTCTCTGCAAAGGAAGAGCTGAGGCCCTGGCCCCTGCGGACCGGCCCTGAGCACAGCATGCTCGGGGGCCCCACTCCCCGGCTCAACCTCTCCCCAGTCCCACTGCCTCCCTGGCCAGCTCTGGGCCAGGCCCAACAATGAGCGGCGACTCAGTCCACTCCTTCCAGAGAGACCCCAGAAAAACGGTTCCATCCCCCAGAAACAAGCCCTGCACTCACTTCACCTGCAAAGGAGGCTGACGCCCGCTCCGCTGGTGCAGCCCCAGGGTCGCACCGGCATGGCTGGGACCCCCGCACTGGCAGCATTCCCAGATGCTGCTCTCCAGAAGGTCTGAGAACAGAGCCACCCTCCTACCCGGGGCCGGGCTGGGGAGGCTCTGTCCCTAACAGACCCCTGCAGAAAACACCCAGCAGGGCGAACCCAGAGTGACCTGAGAGCCTGCAGCATGGCTCACCCGCAGGGAATCCGAGCCAAAGGGCAGCTGCAAGAGCTTAAAAGTCAGGGGAGCTAACCACTCCTGATACTCCTCTCTCAGCCCGACCCAGGAGGCGACAAGCCAGTGCTGACACACCCCCAGCGACACGAAGCCCCCTCCAGTGGCCCAGTCCACCACTGGGTGGCTCGAGCCTCCATACAACCCTTCCCTAAACGCAGGCAGAGCCCCAGCTCCCCACAGCTCCTGGCCCAGCCGCAGCCCAGCTGTGGTGTGGTCCCACCACAAGGGCCACAGGAACACAGCTGATCCCCGGCCTGGGCTGAAGCCCGGCAGCGCTTGGCTCCGGCTGCAAAGGACCACATCGGCCACCCACCCACCGCAGCGCCTCTCCTCTCGGGAAGCCCCTCCTGACTGCCAGCTCTGAACACGACCAGCCAAGCGGGCTCCCCGTCCTGAGGGGCAGCACACAGCCCGGTCTCGGGCCTCAGAAGCCATCCAACGCTTACGCCTCGGCCACCGCTTGTAATGAGGTGAAGCCTCCAGCGGCTACGTCGTCCCCCCAAATCATCGATGACCGTTCTCCCCTCAGACCTCATACGTGCATATACAGGCCAGCCTGGCTTTCCAACACACCGTCCATCCGTGACACAGGAGGTGGGGTTCAGAATTCCACCCTCGAGCCACGGAAGACAAGGACCAGACACTGCCTGTCTGGTCGGTGAAGACACATAATGACACTAATAATTAAATAAACCCCTATCATTAGTTCGACTGTTACAAATTAGATTTCTCTTATTGCAGAAAATCCAAACACAGATTTGAAATCTGCCCGTTTCTAAACACTTCTAAAGGTCAGAATCACCATGGATCCACACAATGGCCCTGAGGCCTCAAATTACCAGATGTGATTTCCCTGGAAACAGCAGCACCTGGATGCTCTAGAGAGGCAGCCGCTGGCCCACCTGTGCCGACATGGCCGCACACCTGGCCGCGCAGCCCACGTGTGAGAGTGAGCCCTGCCCATAGCCGAGCCGCCCATCAGGTGACAAGCCAGCTCATTCCTCTTACTTCTCACCACCCCCAGCAGGCCAGGGGAAGACCTCTGACCTCACTGCTACCCCCTTTCTACGGTTCTAGGAGCAACTACCAAGACATTAGGTCCAAAAAAGTGAAGATCAATCAACCAAACACCAGATGTTTTGTCCACTGAACACAAAGCAACTGAAAGCTTAGAACCATCCAGAAGATGACTCAAGTTTCCACTTTCCGGTACGCGCAGGGACTAGAAAACAGCGCCACAGGCATCTTCTTCTTTTAGAACTGGCAGTGAATGCTGTTGGACGGTCCTTGGTCCGAATGTAGGCAGTCAATTACTGGCTATTTCAGCGTTGGCCTCCTAAAATCAATCAACTGTCTGGAAGCTCCCCAAAGTGAAATGGCAGAGAACTCATGAGACCTGTTGGCGTGATGCTAGGCACAGGTAGGTATCGGAACAGGTGCAGCGCTGCAGAACTCTGAGCGTTACCTAAAGAGGCTGTGAACAAATGCAGGTATTGACTCTGAGGCAGTAAAGCCAAACCATGTGGCCAGGAAACCATCCTTGAATGAAGACAATTAACATGACGCCTCCGCCACAAGGAGAGAACAGTGAAGCGGCAAGGAAAGGGGGTGCGTATGATAAATGTCACACGTCTACCCCAGGAGCAGGGAAAACAAACTAGTAAGTTCAGGAACTGCATCTCTGTACTTTTATACCAAGACTCCTTTTCATTTCGCATTAATCAAGCTATCAAGTTGAGAGGCAAACGCAGAAGCACAGTTCTGGAAAGTGCTAGTTCTCCCTACTGGGGATGTTAGCAGGCCTCCAACCTCAGCCTGAACTTGCTCACATTTCAAGGCCCATTTCATTTACTTCCAAAACAGAGATACTGAGGAAGAACAAAATTAAGTTTTGTACGAGCCTTTCGGCTGATACCGACCTAAGGACTGTCCGACGCCCCAGGCACCTGAGATGGAATACAATCCATGAGAACAAGGCTGAGTCCGCTTCACCAGCAGCCAGGTGGGATTTAGTCAGCAGCACAGGACGCGGTCACAGGGGCAAGAATCGGTGTCGACTTGCTCTGCAGATTGCTTCCTCCTCGCTGCAGTCAACCACTGCTCGTGAATTCTGCTCATAAAGTAGAAACTTTTTTATGGGGTCTGGCAGAGGCAGCGAGGGAATCAGATGGAGTCGGTATTTGCCAAGCGCTCTTCTCACGGCCACGCGGCACAGATTCAGCAAGGTCCTAGGGACACCTGGAACACGTGGGAAGAAAGGGAGAGACAGAGGGAGAGAGGTTAAATGCCTCTCCTAACCCTACAGACCAAAGGCTGGCTGTGAGGACAAGCGGAACCGCGCCAATGCTGGCTGCCCCTTCCCACCTCCGGAGGAGAGCAGGCTCTGGTGAGAAAGGTCCTGTCATCTGCTCAACTCTGTGGAATTCCCTAGACAGAGAAACAGAGCTGACCACTGCAAGCCCCAGCAGGTGTGAGAAACTGCCCTCTGCCCTCTGTCGGTCTCTGCTCTTGGTCCCTCCCAGAAGCTCCAAGGGGGTCTGAAGGGGACGGGCCGAGCAACACAGGAGGAGGGCAGGCTGACAATTTTGCTCTGGGTCAAAAAAGCCTCGCCGTGTCTCTGCCTGTGACACAGGCATGAACACAGGGAGCCTGACTCGTCAGTGTGGCTCCAGCTGGCCAGCAAGCAACTCTTTCGGGGAAGGCTCAACAGCAGCATGTTTTAATGACTGGTTTAAGGAAAGCCAATAACAAGAACACAACAAACAAAAGTTCTGCGAGAGGTAAGGGACTGGGGAAAAGGTGGTCACTCAGATGCCCTCAAGACCCAGACGGGAAAAGGGCAGGGTGTGGGCAGGTCAGAGGGCACACAGGGTCAACTTCTGAGTCCTGGAGAGAGAACGACAACAAGGACCAAGCCACGGATCAACTGCAAACTCCCTGGCCATCAACTTAATTCACTGGCAAAATCCTTCTTCATGAATAAGCAAACTGTAGACCTTATTCTAACAAAAATCATCCTTAGCACACAATGCAGAACAATGGTATTTGAGTGGAACTGAAGAAGGGGAAGTGAGGCGCGCTAGAGAAGGAAGGGCTTGCAATTTGTTGTAAAGCAAACACTTAAAAGCCATAAACACACCAGTGAAAGAATCTGGGATCACAAAGCAGGGCAAAGGGGTAAAGAGAACATAATTCTAGGAACTCTGAGAACATGCACTTTGATAGATTTCTTGGTATTAAATCTTAGTGTCTGGGAATTTAAAAGGAGAAGACCAATCTGGAAGACCATTCTAGAAAATTCCCAGTCCTCACTGAAGGTTTTGACCAAGTGCGTAGTTGGAGGCCGTTTTTTTTGTAAATTGCTACAACTTGGTCCATTCAATTGCCTTAAAGAGACTGCCAGTCAGAGTTCAACTAAGGCCACTTACTTCGGGCCTCTTTAAAGACCTGCAGAGCCTCAGGGTCCACCTTCCTTCTGCCTCTCGACTCTGGGCCCGAGGATTCCCACCGCACCAGGCTCAGGTTGGCCCCGAACTCCACAAGCAGGCTGACGAAGGCCGCCTCACAGCCGTGGCGCAGCACGGCATCCATGACGCAGCCGGGGGAGCCCCTGGAGAGGCCCTGCGTATTGACAGGACCGTTGCAGTTGAAGTCCGGGTTTGCCCCAGCCTGCAGGAGCAGCTTGAAGCACTGGAGGTTGTGGTAGGCGGCGCTGATGTACAGGGGGCAGACCACCAAGGAGGTGAGCCGCCGGGAGAAAGGGGGCTGGACGTCAGGAGTCAGGTGGTGGTTGACATCGACGTCGGCCCCGTACCTGCAGGGTAGACACACGGACAGTGAGACCTCACAGCGGGCCAACCGCAGCCAACGCATCCCCACGGCACCCGGCGGAGACGGGCCCGAACTCCAGGAGCACCGGGAGCACCGGAGAGGCCCCCAGTCACAGTGGTCCCGTGACCACCAGCAGGTACCACGGTAGTTAGGAACCTTGGAATCCACTCACGCAAAACAACTCGTAAGGGAGTTCTTCCAAACCTTTGAAGATCCAACAATCCCATGGCTATTTTAACTGTTTCAAAGCAAAGAAAAAGAAGGAAAACTTCCAAATTCAGCTTATGAAATTAACAAAACAATAATCTCCAAACCTGACAAAGGCCACACCATAAACAAAAACTACCAACTAACTGCACTTAGGAATATCAACTTAACAACCTCCAATAAAATGTTAGCAAAGAGAATCTAAAAACATTAAGAAAGCAACATACAACGACCTCATGGGGGTTATTCCAGGGGTAGTTCTTAAATTAGAAACTCTATTAACATAATCCATCATATTCATAGAACTAAGGGGAAAATCCATGATTATCTCCATAGATGCAAAAAAAAAAGGCATATAACAAAACTCAACACTTAAGCATGTTTCAAAACACTTAGTAAAAAAAGAAAGTAATGGATATTTCTTTAACATGATAAAACGTATTTCCTCAACCCAGAAGTCAGCCTCTCGCCTAGCAGGGAAACACACGCAGCAGCTCTGCCAGGAACAAGGCACACAGTCCCACTTTCTAGCCCACTAGTTTTAAAGACTTTTTTTTTTTTTTTTAAGTACTAGTGCAATTAGACAAGAGAAAGCAATTAGCTGACTAAAATTGGAAAGGAAGAGGTAAAACTTTCCCTATTTACAGAGGATATAACTGTCTGGAAAGCCTTAAATAATTAATGAAAATGAAGTTAACAAGCAATGAGAGAACTTATTAAAGTAGCAAGTTTTAAACCAACAGACTTCTATATACAAACAAAAACAAGTTGAAAGATAAAATGAAAAAGACCTCATTTCTGATAGCAAAATAAATTTTAAAGTGAGATATCTAAGCATAAACTTAACAGTATATGTCCAAAATTTGCATGAGGAAAATTATAAACTACTACTGCAAGTCACATAAGTAGACCTAAGGAAATAGAAAGACATACCATAGTCTTAGATAAGAAGACTCAATATCATTAAGATGTCATTTTCCCTAAGTTTATTATATAAATGAAAATACTCTCCCCAGAACTAAATAAGTTGACTATAAATGTAAATACATAAAAATAACATCCCTGGAGTTACATAAATTGATTATAAAGTTGATTTGGAAGATCAGGAAAAGATATAAAAACAAAGCTTTTTTAACATAAGTAAAGTAAAACAATACGTGACAAATTGGGGGAAATGTTACAAAGGGTTGACATCCTTAATATATAAAGACCTTCTAAAAGGAAAAGATCAACAGCTCTATAGATAAATGAGCCAGAGATGGATACAGACAAGTGCCAACAGCTCTCAACCAGATGAAAAGATGCTCAGCCTCACTCATAACAGAAATGCAAATTAAAACTACTCGGAGACACCACTTCTCCCCTATCAGATTGGGAAAAATCCAAAAACTTATTGACCGAGCTTTAAAGAAAAAGGAAGTCTTATTCATCGCTGGGGGCCAGGCATAATGGAGCAATCCCTGTAGAGGGAAATCTGGTGATAGCTGGCAAACTTACCCATGCATGTACCCTCTGACTCACCAATCACAACTCCTGGAATCTAGTCCCAAGACACATTTGCAAACCTCTGAAAAGATGCATACACAAGGCAATTCATTAAAACAGTACCCGTAATGGCCAAAGGCAGGAAACGAGTCACAGGTTCGTCAAGAGGGACTGGCCCATGCACAGAAAGGAGCACTGTACCATCTGAAAAGGAATGAGGAGCAGGGCTAAGGACTGCCCTGCAGTGACCTCCAGGACACCCTGATAAGTGAGAAAAGCAGGACGATGAACGTGAAGTACACTACTGTTTATCCTGGGGGGGGAGGCTGCAACACCAATGTGTACATGACACACACCTAGACACATACACATATCTGCCTATTTTTTAATGATGGAAGGATTAAACCACAAAACCTTTTAAATGGTCATCTATAGGGCAGGGATGAAGCAGATGAGGATAGAAGCTAGACTGCTTTTAATATACTTTGTTTTATAGATTTGACTTTGGAACCATGTAAATACATACTGTAAAAAATTAAACAGCGGGGCTTCCCTGGTGGCGCAGTGGTTGAGAATCTGCCTGCTAATGCAGGGGACACGGGTTCGAGCCCTGGTCTGGGAAGATCCCACATGCCGCGGAGCAACTAGGCCCGTGAGCCACAATTACTGAGCCTGCGCGTCTGGAGCCTGTGCTCCGCAACAAGAGAGGCCACGATAATGAGAGGCCCGCGCACCGCGATGAAGAGTGGCCCCCACTTGCCGCAACTAGAGAAAGCCCTCGCACAGAAACGAAGACCCAACACAGCCAAAAATAAATAAATTTTTAAAAAAATTAAACAGCAATCCTTAAAAATTGCAAGCAAAAAGAAATACTTTAACCCAACTGTGTACCCAGTTGGCGCCATCATGTCCTGCCCGCCAGGGTGGCTCTTCTTTTCAGGCACACTGAACACCCAGAGCAGCCGGACCAGTCCCAGCATCAGATTCACCGAGAAGGACCTCGGGCAGGCAGCACAGCGAGGCAGCCTCGCGCAGCCGCCAGAGGTGGGGGCACTCACGACGGTCCCCGAGCTGACCCGCATGGCTGCCAGGAGCCCTCCTCTCCTGACTCCCAGAGACAGCCCAGATGTGCGGATGCATCTCACACAGGCCGATGCAGGGGCCGCCTGACCCGGAAGCCTCCTTCTCCACCAGAGCCAATCTCTAAACGACTCTACAGGCAGAGCCTTCAGGATCCCCTCAAGGGACCTGCCCTCGTCCTTGCACCCAAGGACGCCCAAATACATGGCTTTCTATGGGGCATTTAGGGTTCGCCCAGGCCAAGCACAAACTACCAACTGGGTCATTTTACACTAAGCGGGGGCCGCTGACTACAGCAGGGAGGGTGGCCTGCTCAAGCTGTTGGAGTCCTGGCCGAGTGAAGAGGGTGCCTGCTAAGGAGGCTGCCTTGCAAGGGTGCTAGAGCCCACAGCGGGGGAGGAGGCATGTGTAGGAGGGGCAGCAGCGTAGGAGACTGGTTCAATACGGGGGACTGGCAAAATAAGCTAACATGTTAAAGGTAAGGGAACCAGGTCTCTCAATGTTGCAAAAGAATAATAAATTTAGAAAGGGAAAAAAGTAGGATGGACCCTGTGGTGCTGGATTGGATTAGAGGCATCAGGGTGAACTCTTTAACTGTCAATGTATAACAGATACAGAAATGTAGACAGAAACATTTTAAGTAACCTTAGCTCTGTCCAGTAGGAGAGCCTGAAAACAGTGACACCCCATAAGCAATAAGTACTCCTAGTGTCCACATCTTGCCTTTTAAACAGCATTCGCTACAAAAAGAAACCAGGATTCCTTGGAGAAATGACTAATTCCAGGGATGGATCAGGCAAAGTACACAAGAGCCTAGAATAATTGTAACTCCACAGGAAACCATGAGTCTAACATAAATAAATGAATAAATTAAAAATCTGATGAGGAATAGGATATATACATGGTTCCAAAGTACCTAGCCACAAAAATACTTTTTAATTACAGAGGGAAAAAGAGGAGCTTTACAATGGAAAAAGCTGGCAGACACCACCTTAATCCAAAGATGAAAGTGAACATCAGCAGTATTGGGACCAACTGAAAACATGTGCAACCTGAGAGGATGTAATGAGAAGAGCACAGCCTCACTTCTGTGAGACTGCTGCCCAAAAGGCGTTACCCAACTCTACCGTGAGTAAACATCAGACAGCCAGCACCTGTGTACTGGAGCTTCCATTGCCCCAGACAGTCCTGCAATGCCTCACAAATTTTGTCATCACATATTTCATCTGAATTAGGAAATGACAAAACGTACGAAGTAATGATGATGGGGCCTGACACGCAGGGGTCCAGGGCGGAGGGAAGAGCATCGTTTTCCATGCCTTAATAAAAATAGCTGGCCAACACTCAGCCAGCAATCATGGTTTATCACCCGTCTCTTCAGCACTATTTCAAGCATCCAAAGGAACTTCCCCCTAGAAGTGACACTGCTGCCTGTCAGCAGCACAGAGCTGAGGAAGAGAAAGGACAGCGCACAGACCAATGAGCTCACGTGACGACCTGCTTCCCACTGATGCCGTGCAGCACCATCAGCCACTACAATGCAACTATCACCCAGTGTCCTCCAAGATACCCTAGGAGTGACAAGAGAAACACTCTAAAACACGCACCAAACCAAGCAGAAACTGGTATTTCATTTCATACACTCAACAATTAAGAGAACTAGATTTCAAGCAGTGATATTGTTTTTCCTCCTTATTCTTACGGATATGTCTTCTAGAATGTTTGTAATTTTGGGCAATATGACAATCTGGTATTAGCTGAGCTGTGGCAAAGACAGTCGTTCATCCACTCATAAAAATATACTGGATGGGATCCAGTTAATTTTAATCCTGAATATTTTCCAAAATTCCCCTACTGCTTTTAATATCACTGGCAAGGAACCACCAGGACGACTCAATAAATCAGTATAACTTTTGCACATACAGAAATACCACTCCTTACCTTTTTAAAAAAACATCAGTAATATATATCAAGGAAAATGAGAAGTAACAAAATGGAGGTTACTTGCAGAGGGACACCAAATCACAACAGTGACAGAAGAGAGCCCTACTTATGAGGGACAATGACACAGGGAAGGCAGGAGTTGTGTTTAGATTGTATTATCTGTTCAGTAACTTAACCCCATTTTCCAAAAGTCAATTATCTGGTAATTTAGAATCCAGAAAACTTTTCAATAGAATAATATATGCTCTTGGTACCTCACTGTAAAAGTAATGTCCTGTGCTCCAGCAGGGCAGCAAAATGTCTTAATAACGTTTCCTCAAGAAGGGCACCTGTAAATATATCTGAAAGTCAAGTCTGCAGTTAATTCAAAGCAGTTGTGCATCATGAATTGACTGAAACGCCCTATGGGATTTCTGGAACCAAGATGAAATTTCATGGATTGATCCTACTGAAAAACATTTCCAAATTAATGACTTACATTCTCCAAGATGCAAAGATACAGGACTGAGGTGGTTTAGATTATCAGGCTAGAAATCTTTCAAAAGAAGGGGAAAAAAGCATCATCACGTCTTTATCACCCTCCAGTATAACCACCATATCACCCTCAATTATCTTTCCAAAAGTCAATTCCATAGCCATTTAATATATAAATCCTTTTGATATAATAAATATATTCTCAGTACCTAATTTAAAAAACCATGTCCTGCACTGGGCGAGGGGGACGCCAGGTCCCTGCTCCTCAGAACACCCCCAATGCAGCCCGTAACAATGCTGTAACCCTCTCCTGTAACACTTTCCCACACCGACAACCGGCTACCTGAACTGCACTCAGTCCAGCCACAGAACAAACGGCCTCCAGAGCCGGTGGGGGTGGCGGGGGCCGGTGGGTGCTGGGCAGGGAAGCATCTTTGGTAGAAAGAAGTCACTGGAGACATGAGACTGAAAATGCAATCTGGCTCAAATTTTTAAAAAGGTTAACCGTTAGTACAATTAAAATAAGACCAGAAACCGTCTAAAACCACAGAAAGGGAAAGCAAAGAAAACACAGATCATGGAAAAAAGATATAAAATAAAGGTACAGTTAAGACACAGAAAGACAACACTAATAGACCTAACATCAGCTATGGTAACAATGTTAACTGTACTAAAAAACAAAGAATCCCTTTATCCTACAAAAGCTTCTTGCTTTTCACCCCATTTTGCAGTTCTCGGAGACTATCCACTTCCTGAAGTGTGAAATAAAAGTTCATTTGCATCACCTAAAAAAACAAAAGAATCCCAGTCAAACAGTAAAAGTGAGCTCACAAAGAATTACTTAAACCCACTAAGATTAAAACTAAAAGTTACAGAATGCTACATAAATGAGCCCGCAATGAAACCAATGCTTTCCTTTTGTTTTGATAAAGGGCACAATCCATAAGCAAGAACTTTCATGAGCCCAATGAGCATCAAAATATGGTAAGCAAAATTATTAGAAATACAAGGGGAAACTGACAAATCACAATAGTAATTACAGACTAATAGACTTCTCTGAATGTGGGGCAGATCAAATGGTTAAAGATGTAAAAAAAAAAGAGAGAGGGAGTCTGAATAACATAACTGAGGCTGTCATCTTGTACTATACAAATAAAACCCTGTGGTTATATACTTTGTTACAAGTATCCGCAACAACGTAGCTGGATATTAAAAAAAATAATTTTAAAAAAGCCCAAAGAATCTTCAAAATGGAAATTATATGGTCTGTGTTATCTGAGCACAATACAATAAAACTGGAAGTTCACAAAAGTTTTTATTAAAACTTTCTCCTCCATAACTATAAGAACAAAGAGGAAATCAACTTCGATTATACTGATTCAAAAAATGAGAAAAAGCTTAGCAGACACAGCCAAAGCTATAGGCAAAGGTAAATTAATAACCTTGAAAGTTTACATTATTAATCAAGAAAAAAATGAATAAGCATGCAACTCAAAAAGTTAGGGAAAAAATTAAGTAAAATTAAGGAAAATGGGAAAAAATAAAGATAAAAATAGAAATTAATCAGTAAGTAAAAAAAATAAGAAAACTGATAAGGCTAAGAAGCAGCTCTTTAGAAAGACTAACAAAACAGACAAATCCTCTAACAAGTCTAACTGGAGAGAGAGGAAAAAAAAAGGCAAATACAGAACACAAGAAACGAGCATGGGGCTGCGAGAATCCGCCGACGCGGCCACGCTCCCCGTGGCGGCCATCGCAGGGCAATGGGGGCCCAGCCCCTGTGGTACTGACCTGATGAGGGCCTTCAGGATGTCTGCCCTGCCCACCCGGGAGGCGTGGTAGACAGGGGTGCTGCGGTGGTGCCGGCTTCCATTGGGGTCGGCGCCGGCTTCCAGAAGGATCTGGGCGCTCTCCAGGTGCCCGTTCACCACGGCCACGTACAGGGCCGTCTGTCCCTTCACGTCCACCAGGTCCACCTCAGCCCCCTTCCGGATCAGGAAGTCCACGCAGTTCCCGTGGCCTGCGGTGGCCGCGATGCGCAGTGGTGTGCAGGGCAGCCAGCCACAGCACCACACAGACTTCTCGTTGATGCGGCTGAGAGAGAGCACAGGGAGCCAGGCTGGGAGGGGCGCTGGGAGACCGGCCAGCCGCCCCACCTCCTCTCGGGCGGGACCCGGAGACAGGGAGCAGGAGGGCAGCCTTCGCTTTAATGATGCTTCCAGGTGCTCTGCTTCATGAAATGCTTTCACGTACCCACCCTGCTGGGTCCACGCCTGAGGCAAGACAGGCAATAAATTAAGAGCCCAGTTCTACGTATGAGGAAATGCGAGGCGCAGGTAAGACTGTTGAGCACTAGAGCTAAGATCTCCAGTTTCCTGACTCGCGGTCCAAAGCTCTTTGCTCCACAAAGGGGAGAAGGGCCTGCCCAGGAGGCAGCGCAGGATGGAGGACAGCATACCTGCTCGGGACCTGGCTCAGGGCCCCGAGGCCCCTCTTCACCAGCTACCACCTGTGAAGGCCTGAGGCTGGACCGCTCTCTGGGCCTCGGTATCCTCACCGGGGCTAGGTGACCACTGTGGTCCCTCTACCTCTGACACAGCACAAATGAGAGCCTGCAGGAATCACCACACTCCTGGCCAGCAGCAGCAGAAGGAAACCGTCCAGGCTCAGCCCTCATTGCAAGTGACACTCAGACCACGACTCCCCATCAAGCGATGCCAGGGTCATGCGGTGCACGGACCCATCACGTCACCAGCTGAGGCTCTTCACCTCAAGCTCCCAGCGCAGCTCTGAACAAAGCTGAGGAATACAGATCACTAAGGCAGTGACCCAGAGACATGCAGCAGGTCAGGGCTCCTCCCTCAGCTGCTTACAGCTTCCACTAGCCAAGGAGGCCAAGCAACGCTCCAAGGACTCATCACCAAAGTACACAGCAACAGAAAAATATCGTCAGGAAACCAGAGATTCACTGAACCCGAGTGAAAGACAGAAAAACGGTACTTGAAGAAGCAATATGAACATACTTGGTCTATTTTAGTAGCTTAACTCTACTCTATTCTACTGTTACATCTGCAAATTTAAGGTTTTCTTTGGACTTGAGTCATTCATGTTAAATATTCATGTGCAATCCACCTAATTTCTCTTTATGACGATCCTTTCTGGCAATTTGGAGCTTTTTTATTTTTAACACGAACATCTGTTCTAATGAAATAATGCTAAGACATTAGAAGGGAAACAAGAAAGAAACTTATTCTTGTATTGTTAGAAATCCTTCTCTTGGGAACTGTCCACGAAAAGTGGTATAAGTTTCAGTATCAATACACAGGCATTTCTTCTATCAACTCACTGCCATCCTAGCCCTGATGGGGAAACAGAAACACAGAAAGAGCCTGAAGGAGTTTCTGGTTGCAGGCTGAGTTTCAAGTCTACCTGAGACTCGAATCTTAGACACACGGAGAACAGGCAGAGTCTCTGTGCTCCCCGGGTGTCTCGAGTGGGGAAAAGTAACAGCAAGACTCCGATGCCATGAGGGGCTTGAGCCGGTCTGGAGGAGCTTGCAGGATGTGGCAAGGCAACAGGCAGGGCGCTACCAACAAAAGGAGCATGTCCCTGGGTAATGAGACAGCTGGCCAGAGGCTGAGCCCCAGGCCCTGGAGGCAGATGACTGAGGCCCTGAGAAGCCAGAGGAGAGAGCATCAGGAACGCTGTACAGGTTTGGTCCATCAGGAAGTCCGGACCCAAAGGGGGATAACGATGCAATAATTAAGGAAGGAGAATTTATGCATGCGCCTTAGGATAAAGAGCCAGAAGAAAAAAAAAAAAAGAGCCAGAAGAGACTCGCAAGGGAGCAGGGCCGCTGTTGAAGACAGTAACGACGCTGTCGTCAAGGGTAATGTCAGGGAAGCTGACGCCCAGAGAGCACCAGAAGTTGCTGGAAAATATAAAGGTCAGTGACAGAACTGGACTTGAACTCAGGTCTCTCTGTCCTTGCCATCAGGGTGTCGCCTACAAGTCTGACCACCCTTCCGTCAGTCCCCTCTTTTCCCATCCTCCGAAAGTGGAAACGCTCAGGGTCTCCACCTGCAAATCGGAGACCGCTGTGCCTCCCTCACAGCACCCGAGCCTTAGCTTCGTGCAGACCCACAGGCCAAGCCCTGGGCAGCCCCCGGGCGGGCAGCCGCGCTCACCTCCGGTAGCTCTCCTCCTGCAGCAGGCTCCGGAGGGTCTGGAGGTCCCCCACGTAGGCTGCATCGTGGAGCCTCGTGTCCTCACAGTGCTCCAGCGGGTGGTCACAAAACTGCTCCCTCAGCCACTCCTTCAGATTCGGACCTGCACTGAAGAGAGGGGCGCCTGTCAGCTCAGGGCAGCCTTGCCAGTGCCAACCGTGAGGGGCCGCCCTCGGCCGCCAGCCCTGCCTCTCCCCCACACGGGTGCTCTCCAACTCTCAAGAACACATCATTCCCCTGCTCCAGAAACTCCCAGAGCCAGAAAAATGTAGAAAGTTTCCCTTAATGAAGCTAGCACACTCCTGACACCAAACCTGGCAAGGTTTTAAAACTTTGATGGGGTGGGCGATAATAAGCCAAAACTCCTTAAGGATAGAGAAGATCCTAAATAAAATATTAACAAAGTGAAATTTAAAATATGTATCAAAAAAGTCACCACAAAATTACTCTAATTTATTCCAAGAATGTCTTAGTATTGGTAAAAACCATATAATCAGCTGCTACGTTACAAAAGGACACCTGACTTTGGCAAAACTCAATAGCCAGAAAAACACTGCTGCTTGTAACCTAAATGACTCTGTCATGTGATCTGGGCAATGGCCTCGCCACACGGGAGTCCCCGTGAGTGACACATCTGACGGTAACCTAAGATGGGTGTACTTTTCTGAATATAAGCTGCACCGCAGTAAAAAGGAAAAATTTTAAATACATGCATACGAATAGAAAGCCAGCCCTATATAATGAAGATAGAAAACAGAAAAACAATAAAGACTAGAATAAATGGTGAAAACCATACCATGTACTTGAGTGAGCGTCAATGCTAGGAAAATTTTAAGTGATACCAAATAAATTAAGAGGCTTAACAAATCTCTTTGGGGTTTTTATATGAGATGTGACAAAAATCTTCTAGAAGTTTATTTGGAAATAAAAATAAGAATCACTTTTTGTTTTTTTTAGTATGTATGAGAAGAGATCTACCCTACTAGATAATAGAAATTATCTCTCATCAGAATAAAAAGATAAATAAATCAAACAACCAACTGCTCAGAAAACAGCTTAGTATAAAAAACTTGGTATGTGAGAAATGGGCAACAAAATCAGTGAGGAATGGGAGGAGTAGTTGCTATAAACTGAATGTTTGTGTCCCCCAAAATGTCCTGCCAAATAATATGCTGGGAGTCCTAACCCCCAAGGTGATTAGTAAGAGGTAGGACCTTTAGTAGGTAGGACCTTTAGATCATGAGGGTGGAGCCCTCATGAATGGGATTAGTGCCCTTATAAAAGAGACCCCGGAGAGCTCCCTCACCCCTTCTACCACGTGAGGACACAGTGAGAAGACAACCGCCTAGGAACCAGGAAGCAGGCCCTCACCAGACATCAAATCTGCCAGTGCCTTAGTCTTGGACTTTCCAACCACACAGCTGTGAGAAATAAATTTCTGTTGTTTATAAGCCGTCCAGTCTATTCTGTTATTACATCCTGAAAGGACTAGAACAAGTACCGCTGATCACTGAACAACGCAGGTTTCATCTGCAGGGGTCCACTTATATGTAGATATTTTCAACAGTAAATAGCACAATACTGCACGATCTGTGGTTGGTTGAATCCACAGATGCCTAGGAACCTCAGATGCAAAGGACCGACTATAAGTTATATGCAGATCAACCCCCAAGTTATTCAATAGTCAACTGTAGTCAACAAATTTGTAGAATTAGATACCTATAGCTGACCCTTGAATAGCATGGTCTGAACTATGTGGGTCCACTCACACATGGATTTTTCTCAATAAATACATACTACACTACACAATCCGCAGTTGGCTGAATTCTTAGATGCAGAACCTCGAACATGGAGGGCCAACTGTAAAGTTTTATGGGGATTTTTGACTGTGCAGGGGTTTGGCAACCCCTACCCCCTGTGTTGTCAAGGGTCAACTGTAACTGAGTTCTTCACCTCACACTGGAGCCCAAAATATCTCTAGATAATTAAGAGCTTTATAAACATAACTGCACAGACAGGGGCATAAGGAAAGAGCATGAACTTAGACAGCCTTCATTCAAGTCCCCACCGTGCCAGCTGTCCTAGTGTGTGACCACGCACAGTTTAAAGCACGCCCTGCCACAGGTGGACTCTCTCCAATGCTGAAGTTGCTTTTTATATTCAAACCAAATCTCTTTTGAGTACCTACTGTATACAAGGCTGGGCCATAGTACAGCAGGGGTGATGCGTACGTTTCCTTACACTCCAGGATTTGATAGTTCAATGGCAGAGGTAAGACACAAAGGCCACAGGCAGGTAGGCAGAGCAGCGAGGGTTCACAAACGCATGGGTCACTCGAGCTCATGCCACAGCCAGACCTGCAGCAGACCAACAGGCAGGCATCAAGGACCCCCTGGGCCCCGTGCCAATCCTCCTTCGGTAGCTATCCTCCACTGTAGTTATCCCCCGGTTTCACTCCACAGGCTGAAAAAGTTCAAAGTAGGGGTAAGATTCAGAAGGTGTAAGGAGACTGACGAACTTCTGCTAAGTTCTCCTCTAGGCCTCCCTTTGCTGGCCTCTTTTTGACCCACTACCTGCCCAGCTCAACACAGCCTCCTCTTCCCCAGCTCCAGCTCCAAGATAACTTTGTTTGCATTTTTCTGATCAGCTTCTCCAATGACAACACAATTACTCGACACAGCACTTCAGCTTTAACTGTGGCCCCTCTACTCCCAGGCCTGCAACACCACACTAAACAGTAAAACAGCACCGCCTGGATACTGACAAGAGTGCCTCTGTGTAAGGCAGAGCCAGTCTTCCTGCCACAGGACTCTTCTCCACACTGGGAAGCAGCTGTCAGTCCTCTTCCCCCAAGTGAACACCTCTCAGTCCATCCCGCACTCTCACATGAAGTAACGTCCCAGACCCTAAGGTCCTGGCTGTCCCTGGGGTCAAAGTCAATACCAACCAAAGCCCAGGACGGAAGAGGCTTTGTTTGTATTTTTATTCACTGCAGTATCCCCAGCCCCAGCCAGGTCCAGCCAATAGCGGGTCCTCAATAAACCGTTTGTTGGATGAATGAATGGAAGGAGGGAGGGATGAAAGGCACTACTTGCACCCGTCTCCAAATCAACATTATATCTTAAATTTTGGCACATTTAAGAGTAATAAGCTCCTTAGTTTATTACTAACTAATAAATTCTTTGGAGGGTTCTCTCTCCAGAGACACAGATGAGCGTGTAAAGTCCAGAGCACATAGAAGCACTTGGTACCCGGGGCAAACTGAGACGACAGACAAGGAGGGAACCTCCCCCCACCCCCGACCCCGCAGGTTAAGAGGAAGCCTCTCCCGAAGGCGGGCAAACGCACTTCCCCGCAAATTCACATTTGTTTGGCAGGAATATTTCAAGGTGGAGACCCTCAGTCAGATGACTATTTTGCGCACGGGCCTTTCTAGCCGCCTAAACCAAACTATGGCCCGGCTGCCTCCTCTGCCGGTGGGCAAGGGCCCCTGGGCCTGCTGTGTCACTGACAGCTCGCAGGGGGTGGCGTTATCGCTGTCCCCGGCCTGTGCGGGGAGCGGGGCGGTTGTTGAGGGGGGCCGATGCCAGGATGGAGAGACGGCACCCGTCCTCCCGGGGGCTGACCTCTGGGGGCTCTCCCGACCGCTGCGCTCAGAGCTGGAGAGTGACCCACGTCCTCTCTTTACAGCTGGGGTCCTATCCAGCCCTAGAGGCCAGCCGGCTGACAGTTACGGTGCAAGCTCCACAGGAGGGGAAATCGGCGCGAGGGCTGCTCTCGCGAAGCCGGGCAGCCGGGTACCCCGCGAGCCGCGCTGACCGACCCCCGGCTGCGGGGCGCGGCTCCGTGGGCCCCGGCCGGCCGCGGGCCAACACGCAGGGCCCCGGCCCGGGCAGCCGCCCCGGCCCCCCGCCGCCCCGCGGCCCGGCGGCCGCGCGCACGTTACCTGCGGGCCCAGGTCCGGCCCGCCCGCCGCCCTCCGCCATGGGTGCCGGCCTTCGGCCCGTCGGCTGCCCGCCTCCCCCGCGGCCCCCGCCCGGAGCGCCCCCCGCAGACCGGAAGCTGCGCGACCGCGACCACTTCCGGCGCCTCGGGCTGTGGGCCGCGTCGGGGGCGCGGCTTCCGGCGGGCGCGCGCCTCCCTCTGGAGCTTCTGGCGCCTCTAGCAGGGCGCCAGGGCTTCCACCTCCCGCTTCGCTCCGGATGTGAGGACGGACGAGCGCCGGCGGCGGGCGCGCGCTGTCGGAGGCGCGTGCTCGGGGGTGCGGGCTGTCGGGGGCGCGCGCCGTCGGGCCCCACAGGAGCTGTGTTTCTCCACAGAAGAAGCAGAGGAGTCTGGGAAAACGCGCTCACCTGGGGGACGGAGCTAATTTGCATGTTCTGGGAACTCTGGTTGGTCGGGCCCGTCCCCGCCCCCACGGAAAGGGCGAGGCCTTCTGCCGGGCGGGTGTGGGCGGGGCCGCGGGAGGTTCGGGCCGGGGTTTGAATCCCACCCGAGCCGGGCTGCTGGGGCGTCCCCTGGGAGTGCCGGCTAAAGGAGGCCTGCGGCGGGCAGCGATGGCTCAGCGCCAGTGTGTCCCCGCGCGCTCAGCCGGGGGCCGGGAGCAGCCCCGGGAGAGCGTGGACGTGAAGGTGGGGGACTTCCAGCTCTGTTCCTTGCAACAGATTCAGTTGGAGGGGCACGGCACGGCTGGGCATGTATTACTGTGGCATTAGATGAATGCCCCCCTGAAATTCCTTCTATGAAGTCAGGGATCATGTCTATCAAATTACTATAGCCCAGTGCCTGACACAAAGCGTTTATTGAATAAGTTAGTGAGCAAAGGAATAACTTTTCTTGCCCACTCGCTTATTAAAATAATGTCGGACCATGTGTACTGAGTTTTGGTTTGTCAGCATGGATTCCTTAGGCTCCTTCCACGCTCCCCGCCGGTGGGGAGAAGGGTTCTGCAGGAGGAGGAGGAGGAAGTCTCCAGCAGGCGGGCGGGGAGGGGGGACTGAGGACAGGTGAAGAGCGGGTTCCGAGTTTTACAGGTGGAGAAAAGGAGCTCCAGCAAGGGACCGATGCGTGTGAGGCTGGAGACCCCCCAACAAGCGTGCGTGTGACCCGCGGGCCCGGCCTGTGTTGTAATCACAGGACCGGCCTGGCGTAGGCGGAGCCACGCGGAGGGGATTCGCATCCCCAGGAGGAGTGCTCAAGTGCAGTGGGTGGCACCACCTGGGCAGCAGGCCCTGCAGGGGTGTCTGTTGGGGGAAGGGAGCTTCCTGCAGCTCTGTTTGGGCTTGATAACAGCAGAGACCACCACTGGCAGGAAAGCCAGGAGTGACGTGCCCTCCAGGGAGCCAGGGGCTTGCCATGCCCACTGGCCCTCCACCAGACCTGCACCTCGGGGACACCTGGGAGCTTGAAAGACTCAGAAGCCTGGACCACCCAGGTGTCCATCGGCGATGAATGGGTGGGTAAACAGTGTAGTCTACCCATGCGGTGGGATGTCATTCAGCCTTAAAAGGGAAGGAAATTCTAACACATATGACAGCATGCGTGAACCTTAAGGACATCAAACTGAGTGAAAGAAGCCAGTCACCAAAAGGCGAATACTGTTTGATTCCACTCATGAGTTTCCTAGAGAAGTCAAAGTCATAGAGACAGAAAGTAGATGGTGGTGCCAGGGGCTGGGGGAGGGGGAGCGGGAAGCTGTTTAATGGGCCTGGAGTTTCAGTTTGCGAGGATGATAAAGTTGTGGAGATCGGCTGGTTGCACAACAGTGTGAATGTACTCACTACAGAACTGTGCACTGAAGGTTAAAATGGTAAAGTTTATTATGTATATCTTACCACAGTTATTTAAAAAAAAAAAAAAAAAAAAAAAAGCAAGCCTGATGCCACCCCACCCCAGAGATCCTGGTGCAGGCGATCTAGGATGTGGCCTGGGCGTCAGGATTTTTGAGGCTCCCAGGTGATTCGAATGCAGCCAAGCTGAGACACCTGCCCCAGCCAGCTTCAGCTGCACTGTCCCCCGTCCCAATATCAGGGGCTTTGCATCCAGAGGTTAAGTGGCCTGAGCAGCGTGTCGCTCCCTGCCTGCACCTGGCTCTGATATTGCCCTGGGGATCCCGTCTGTTCTCGAGAAAGACCTGAGGCCCCACTGGGTCAGCGGTATCCCACCCCTCCTCCTAACTGCCCGCTGGGCATGGGTCAATGCTCTCAACACCAGCAGGTACTGGAGGTAGCACTAACCGCTCGCCCTGTTTTCTTCAGGGCCCTGAGGTCAGGGAGTCTTGGTACCGTGCCCACAACACACAGTGGCCCAGTCAGGACTCAAACCCAGGACTGTCCCGCCCTGCGGCCGCTCTCCTCAGGTCTCACCTTCCCTCCAGGTCCTTTAAGCCCAAAACACCCACCGACAAAGGGCTGCGAGTGAATGGAACAGACAGAATTAATCAGATCACGCGACCCCCTCCCAACAGGAACTCCCTGGTGCTGCCACAGCTCTGGGAGCACCAGCCCTGGACAGACACAGGGCCAGTGCCACCTTCAGGCAGAGTAGGGGGCTGTCCCTGCCCCCCTCCAAGTCCCAGGGCTACCCTGGCATTTTCCCACCCCGTCACTTCCTCCTACCCCAAAATCCCCCGTCGCCTCCTGCTGCCATCTGACAGCTCAGGCCTGCCCCACAGCAGCCCACTTATCTGTGTCCCCAAAACAAAACACCCAATGCCCCCAAATGATCCCTCCTTGGAGTCTGGACCAGTCTTTCTGGAGGGCAGCTTGGCATAAAATGTTCATAATCCTTGACCAGAAATTGCTCTTCTAAGCATTTATTCTAGGGAAATAATCAGATGCGTGAGAGATGTTGCTACAGCGGGGCTCATTAAGCATAATGTTTATAGAAAAAAATGTCCAACAATAGCTTTCTGGCTCAGGAGGCCCGGGAAGGGGCAAGGACTCCTCTCTTAATCAGCCCCTCGTGCCCTCCGCCCTGCAGGGAGCCAGGACCTCTGGAAACGCTGCAGGCGCTGGGGCAGCTAGAAGCCAGAGCCCCAAGCTGCCCAGGGGGAGGGCTCCTGCCCCGGGCTTGGGGGCGCTGGTGCTGCTGGCAGCTCGACCCCCGGAGCCCAGCCCAGGACGGGGCGGCAGAGGGCCACCCCGCAGGGTGGGAAACGGGCAGCTCTCCTGATCCTGGGCCACTGGGCCTGTGTTTGGGGCATCTCCTCTCAGGGCCTCGGGCCTCAACCCCCTTTCGGAGATCTCCTTTGCTGCTCCCCTCCCCTCCTGCCCTTGGCCTCCAAGGAGGAAGCCACTCCTCACGTTTACGCAGGAGACCATGAGCGAGGGCAGCCCTCACTCTAGGCTTTGCCCTGCAAACACTTGACCAGCCCTGCTCTGCAGACCCTGCCTCGGCCCCTCAGAGTACCCGTCGGGGAGTTGGTTTCAGCCGAGGTGCCTACCCTCCGAAGGGGAGCGGAGCCTGGAGTCCGCCAGGAGCCGGGGGCCACGTCCTTCTGGCCCAGCAACCAGCTCAAGGGGCAGCTCCTCCAGGCCTCGGTCTCCTGTAAAATGGGGCTGATGAGCCCTGTCTGCAGGATTATTGTAAAGACACAAAATTCCTCAGGAAGTTCACTCGCTTCCCGGTCCAGAGAGAGCCTCAGAGCAAAACGGGCATCGGTGCCACGGCCTGCTCCGTCCTCCACGCAACACTGGCCCGGGGCATCTACCGCGCTGCTGGTCCCTGGGGGTGGGGGGCGGGGTCCAGAGGTGGGAGAAGCCTGAACCTGAGTCCCCAGGGAGCAGAAGGGGCAGATTCTTGGAGAATGACTCCCCCATCCCAGGCCAGCCCAGTCTGCCCCAGACTGAGGGGGTCCCAGAATGCAGGACCCTAGTTTTCAAACCAGAGTGAGCTGGGACCCTCCCCCGCCCCCCAGCAGGATTGCTCCCAACCATCCTGCCTCACCCTCCCTCCCTCCGGCCCCACCAGGTTGATTCTGTGCCCTGCGACTCAGGCTCTGTCGCTCTGACCGACAAACTCCTAAATGGTCCCCAGAACTCCTGAATGTTCCTTCGCTGGGCATCTGGGGCCCTTTACAATGCAGACTCCAACCTCCTCCCCTCCTGCAGCTCCCACCTCCCACCTAGAACCCAATGTCTGCACACACCCGGAGCCCCGCCCACACCCTCAGCCAGGGGACCTACCTCCCAGCTCAGCCGATGCCTCCCGCATCCCCACCCGACCAGCTGGGCGCCTGGGCTCCCTGCCAGCCTCCACCCGTGCGTTCTGGGCCCTGTCTCCTCGCACCCTGATCTGCAGCTGCGGGAGGGGCTGTCTTATCTCTCCTGGCAGCGGTGCAGCTTCCTCGAAACCTGCTTCTGCCCCCAAAGATACTTAGATTCCCTCACAAGAGCTCTCTCGGGACTTGATATTGAACAAACGGCCAGAAGTGACAGCCACCTCAGCTGGGCACTGAGCCTGGTGCAGGGTGAGCCAAAGTGCAGGGTGACCATGGAGCCTGTGGCCCAGTAGGTGAGGTGAATGGTGGTTCCCCAAAGAGATAAGTCCACCTCCTAACCCCTGAAACCGATGAATGGGACGTTGTTTGGGAAGAGGGGTTTTGCTGATGTAATTAAGTAAACGATCTCCATCATCCTGCATTTAGGGTGACCCTAAATCCAATGACAGATCTTTGGGTTTGAAAGGAAGAGGGAGATTTGAGACTCAGACACAGAGCAAGAAGGCCACGTGAGCAGACAGAGCCTGGAGGGATGCGGCCACAAGCTAAGAGCCACCAGAAGCTGGAAGAGACAGGAAGGGTCCTGCCCGAGAGCCTCCAGAGGCAGCGTGGCCCTGCCGACACCCTGATTTCAGACCTCGGCCCTCCAAGCTGAGCAAGAGTGCGTGTCCGTTGGTTGAAGCCTCCCAGCGTGTGTGCCATTTGTCACGGCAGCCACAGGAAACTCACACCCCGCCACGGACCAGGATCACAAATCACCCGCGGAGTGAGGGCCACGACGGATGGAGTGGGGCCGGCGAGCGGGAGGACGTCTGCAGGGTCAGGGAGGGCGAGAAGTTAACCACAACGAGAGAGGACGCATCGCAACTGAGGCACTGGGCCGCCGGGCAAAGGCCCTTCTGGGGCCCGGGAGGGGGGCCCCTGTGGGCCTGGTGATGCCGGGTCCTGTGCTGTGTCGCAGGAGGTCAACAGGGTTTTACCAAGTAGTGTGATCAGACCCAGGTTTGGACAGAGCCACGCTGGCTCCCGTGTGTGGGAAATCGAGGGGAAAAGGGCGCGGGACTCCAGAGAGACCCGGGCAACCCCGTCCCCGCACCGGCTGAGGGGACAGAAGATGCTGGCCTTCATGGGGCCACAGCCCCTGCGTCCGGCGCTGAACAGTCCTGGGCATCCCCGTGAGCTAAAAGTGTGTCCTATGAGAGGCGGTCAGGCAGCAAAACAAACACAGACCAGACGTCCCCGGAAGCTGGTTCAAGTACAAGGAGCCTTTGGTTTGGTCTGGGGACACGGGGTGGCCAGGGCGTCAGGCCAAGCTGAGCTTGGAAGGCTGGCTGCACAGGACCCGGCAGCCTCTCTGCTCTGTTTCTCTCCTTGACCTGCCGTGTGTGTCTCTTTGTGTTGCCAGGTGACAAAGCAGTGGCTTCAATAATCACCAGGTGTCGTCGTGTGCCATCCCCCAAGGTTTCTGTGCAGCAGGAACCTGGACCGGGCACGGCGGGAATGGCTTGGCTCTGCTTCATGGCTGAGGTCTCAGCCGGGAGACCCCGAGGCTGGGGTGGGCCATCTGAAGGGACACGGGCTGATGCTGGCTGTTGGCTGCGGCTTAGCTGGGGCTGCGGAAGGAACACCCGCACGTGGCCTCCCCACGTGGTTAGGGCTCCTCACAACGTGGTGGCCGGATTCCACTGGGAGCATCCAGAGAGAAGGGGAGACAAAGAGGAGAGAGGGATCGAGGGAGGGGCATGCATATCTTACGACACCTTGGAAGCCGTGAGCATCATTCCCGCTGCGTTCTATTGGTCCAAGAATTTACAAAGGTCCGCCAGTGTTCAAGATGCCAGCATGGACCCCACCTATCTCTCTGTGGAGGAACATCAATGTCACGTCCAAAAGAAAAGGATGTGAGATGGGATATATTTTGCTGCAGCTATTCTGAGTAATACAATCTCCCTTTCTCTCCGTCTCTCTCTGTCTCTGCCTTTGTCTCTCACTGTTTCCCTGAACCTCGGTGTTTCTCTGTCCCTCTCTCTCCCTCTCTCTGTCTCTTTAGCACCCTCCCTGTCTCTCTCCCTGCCTGTCCTGTGCGTGTGCCCATCCCCTCTCTGCAGATGGACTTCCTCGGCCCGGCCGTCTCTCAGCTTCTGCCCCTGGCAGCCCTCAGTCTCACTGAGTCAGAAACTCCAGCCTGACCCTACGTGACCATCAGTTCAGGCATCCACCTCCCCCTGGGTCTCTGGATTCATGTTCTGGGGACAGAACCCTGGCCAGCCAGTCGGCCATGATCAGCTTCCTCTGGCCCAGGAGCCCCTGCTCCAAGCCTGGACTCCACAAGCTGTGTCGACCAGCAGAGTCTGGCCACCTGGATAATTAAAAGCCTTTGCTGTGGTCTGTAGCTGAGGGGTTGTTGCCAAAAGCTCGGCCTCTGTGCACCGGTGCTGAATCAGATCTTGGAGTTTTGGGTGAAGTAGAAAAGAGCAGCTTTATTGCTTTGCCAGGCAAAGAGGGCCACATGCCCCTCAGAAACTGTGTCCCAACCCAGGAAGATTTGGTGAGGAGTTTATCGCAGTGGTTCAAGGGCGGGATTGCTGATAAGGATCAGGGTGTGTGCAGGGCCCGCACTCCTTTCATCTGGCCTCAGGTGATCTCCTCCTAATGAGCTTCTCTGGTTCCTTTAATCTGGCCTCAGGTGGTCCCTTGATGAGGTTATCAAACTGTGATGTGCTCTGGAATGAAGAATGCTGACATCTTCCATTTGTTGGGGGTTTTAGTTCTGTAAAGAGCTCAAATACACTGTTATGTGTGTCCCTTGAGGAGGGACCAGGACCCTGGCCCAAGGCTGCCCTATTGTTTCTTGGCTGCTCCTGCCTTGTCTCTGCATCCCCTCCCTTCCCTGATTAGCAGCTGTTTGAACCTGCCCTCTGGAACTCAGGGAAGGTCATGGAGGCTGGAGTCTTGTCCCTACAAACAAGAAGCAGGGGACATGGAAAGGCTTCGGTGCCCAGGAGCCCCACAGGGTCCTGCTCAGGTTCAGAGTTTCCCTCTGAACATCACAGTGAGTTGATGATTTGTCAGGAGAGGCTCTACTCAAACCAGTAAAGGAAAGAAGAATCTATTGGCCTGTTGTAGCAGAAGCTCTTGGTGCCCTGGAACCACTGCAGGGAGGTGAGAGAGAGAAGGACCCGGGAGTTGCAGCCCTTACCCGAGGCAGGGCAAACTCTGACTGTACTTCATACCTCAGAGCCCCCCACGGGATCCAGCTGAGGCCCGAAATCAGATTCCACCTGTTTCCACTCTTCCATGTCCCCCATTGCCACTCCCCGCCCCCCTCCCCAGGCAGCCGCTGCCTTAATAAATCACTTGCACACAAACCCTTGCCTTAGGGTCTGCCCAGGGAACAAGGAGTTGGCGCATGTAATTGAGAAAGCTGGCAAGTGTGAAATCCAGGCTGGCAGCCTGGAAACTCAGACAAGAGCTGGTGTTGTCATCTTGAGCCCCAAATTTGTAGGGCAGCCTAGCAAGCTGGAAGCTCAGACAGGGTTTCTATGCTGCAGTCTTGAGCCAGAATTCCTTTTTCTCAGGGAAACCTGGTTTTGTTCTTAAGGCTTTCAACTGGCTGAGGCCCACCCAGATTATCCAGGGTAATCTCTTTGAAGTAAAGTCAGTGAATTGTAGATGCTAATTCCATTTATAAAATACCTTCACAGAAGCACCCAGACAGGTGTTTGACCAATAACCTAGCCAAAATGACCCATAAAATTGAACCATCACACCTACCAAGACATCTACAGAATGGGATGTCAAGGGTGGGATGGTCTTCAGGCACAGCTGGATCCAGGAGCTCAAAGTCTGGCCCTAGGTCTCACCCACCTCCAGACTGGCTTTCCTCCATGTGCAGTCTCCACTGTGACAGTTTCTTCTGTGTTGCATCACCACAGGCCTTCAAGCTCCTCACTCAGTAACTGCAGGAGAAACCTCTCAGCCCACATCACATGTCCATCCCAAAGAGTACTCTGACTGTCCTGCTGGGCCACGTGCCGACACAAAGACCAGTGCAAGCCCGTGGCTGGGTCCTCCACCAGGGCACTGGGGTGAAGGAGGAGTTCCCCAGAGAACTGGGAAAAGGAGAGCCAGAAGGTGGCCAAAGAAGCCAACACAGCACGTAGCTCCTCTAAGCCGCACTGCTCAAAGCGCCTTGCTTTGGTCACGTTCCTTCTCAGAACTTATGATGTTTGAAGACAACATGAATTTATCTTATTTTCTCAAAGGTCGAAAGCCAGAAAACACATGCCATTCAACTGTCAGTGGACACTGAGATGGTCACCTTCATCCAGGTGACACAGCGCTGCCTGCTCTGCTTTTCCCTGCAGTGGTCGGTCACACCGGGGTCAGGACCAAGGGTGCATGCCCTGCACAAGGGGCCAATGAAAGGCTACTTCTGAATCCATAAAGTAACAGAAGAACGTCCTGGGTTACAATTAATAAAGGTCATTGTTACTAGATGTGAACAAAGCCGGCCTTCATTTCTTTATTTGGTGGCCCATTTGGTGAAGCACTTAAGAAGCACCCAGGCCAACATACACATATAATGGTTTTAATTACATCCTGTGAATTTATTTTTCCAGAGAGAAATATTTCTCAGGGAAATGTCCATAAAAGCAACTTTCACAGCAGTGTGATTGTGTGTGTTTCCTAGAGGAAGTCTGTTTAGTTTAAGTCCCACTCTGAGTACAACTTTTTACAAAGACAGGGGACCCGAGAAGGCTGCCAACAGCCCCAGAGTTGGTGATGTCGTGGCCTGGGACACCGGGGATACTGGGCGTGCAGCCTGCCCCCCATGAAAAGAAGGCAGAGTAGGTGAGGGCGGAGTGGTTCCCACTGACTCACTCTCTGGGCAACCTTTAGTGAGTTTGCAGGGTTATTTCCACACTCAAAATAAGCTTGACAGAATGGGCAAATATAGATACAACATCGTATGCAACAATTTGAAAGTACAGATTCTTTTCAAAATAACATGAGAAGAACAAGTGTAGGCAAGTATGGTGGTTCCTCAACAAATTAAACAGAGAAATACCATATGATCCAGCAATTCCAGTTCTGGGTATGTATCCAAAAAAATGGATAGCAAGTATGCAAATAGATATTTGCACACCCACACTCATAGCGGCATTATTCACAATAGCCAAAAGGTGAAAGCAGCCCAGGTTTCCACTGACAAGTGAGTGGGTAAACAAAATGTGGTCCATCCATAGCATGGAATGTTATTCAGCCTTGAAAAGAAATGAAATTCTGACACAGGCTACGACATGGATGAACCTTGAAGACACTGTGCTGAGTGAAAGAAGCCAGTCACAAAAAGACAAATACTGCATGACTCCACTTATATGAGGTCCCTGGAAGAGTCAGATTCATCGACACAGAAAGTAAAATGAGTGTCGCCAGGGGCTGGAGGAGGAGGGATGGGGAGTTAGTCTTTAATGGGGACAGAGTTTCCATTTGGGAAGATGCAAAAGTTCTGGCAATGGATGGTGGTGACGGTTGCACAACAATGTGAATGTGCTTAATGTCACTGAATATACACTTAAAAATGGTTAAGATAGTGAATTTTATGTTATGTGTATTTTACCACAATAAGAATAAAAGGGGGGATAATGACATGTCAAAATGTTGTTTGTTAAGCCCAATAAAGTGATAAATTGTGAAAAAAAGTTACATGGCATTTTACAAAATTGACTACATGCTAGGCCATATGCAGCCTCCACTCAGCTCAAAGGTGTGGCTGGTCCCATTCTCTCCTGTGATGCAATCAAACCAGGAATCAAGAACAAAAAGATAAAACGGGGGAGGGGGAAGTATGCATCTGACAACAGGCCAAAGAAGAAACGATTATGGAATGAGAAAATATTTGCAACTGAACCAAAATGAGCCCTCCATTCAATGAAATAGTATTCAGCTATCAACATGATGGTTAAGAGAACAAAATGACAAGGGGGAAATACACTAAATTCTTTCCTGAAGATAAGAAGTCAACACTGCATAACAATATAAGTCACATTGTCTCAACAGTATAAATATGTGTGCTGAGGTGTATGTGTAGCATATGCATAAAAAATAGATGCGACTGTAAAAACAAAAAAAAATTTAAAGATGGGAAAACAGATACCGGCAACCAGCATATAAATCGTTAACTTTGGAAGATGGGATTATGAGTCATGTTTATCTCCTTCTTGAAGCTGTTTTCTAACTGAACAAAAATTAAGTAAGCAGGAAACCGAAACAATGAATGTCACTGGGGAGAAAGTAACAGTAGCTGTGTGGGTGGAGCACGAGGAACCCCCAGCACCCACCTTTCGGTCCCCTGGGTGTTGATCCAGCCACTCAGGCAGGATCAATGGAAGGGCCTTGGGTGGTCAGAGAAGGACACGAGACCCCCGCTTCCATCCTCTGCCTTCCCAGGTGAGGGGTGCCACCGGCAGGGCCCCTGGAGTGGATGAGGCCAGTTCTGCTCTGTCTGCAATGCCCCCCTAAGTCCTCTGGCTCTTCTCTCATCCTGGAGCCCCAGCTGACCCTGCCAGACCCCGGGGAGCACCTCAGTAACCCCAGAGCCTGCTAAATCAAGGGGACTCAGAACTTTCAGGAGGCCCTCCAGCCCCCAGCCAGAACCAGAGGTCCAAACGGAAGACGTCTCCTCCCCTGATTGGAGGGAAGGGAATTAATTATAAATATGAACAATGAGACAATACATAATAATATATTCTCAAAATATTAGTGGTATAAATATGTATAGCACACAACTTACAAACAATAAGATATACAATACTCTATTATAAATTCCACAGAGGTCATAATCGATTCTCACAGAATGCTCTTGTGGATTTTTGCTGAACTCTTGTGTTCATAGTAAACCTATGGCTGTAACTCACAAACAAGTGTAGTTCTGACCTGAATGTCGGTTAACATTTTCATTTATTTTAACAAGTAAGAGGAAAGAAATACAACAATTCCTGCAGAGGAACTTCGCTTGTTTGGCAGTGACACGAGTGATGACGTTGCTGAACTGAATAATCATTTTTCAACACTGGAATGAATTGCCTCCGTTTTTTGTGCTATTCACCATGTAATGGCTACAGATACGCATACTTTATTATCACTCTCACTCTATCAAAGTTGCCAGTTTCCATGGTGTAAATACTTCAACCTTGGCCAAAAGGGACTTAACTGAATTTGGATTCAGGGAGAGATGCAACAACAGTAGTATTCCACCATACAGATAGAACCAAAGGCAGACACGAGAGTAGAAAGTGATAAAATAATTAAGAAGCGATGCGTTTTCAGTATCCACTACTTTTGTTTTTTAACACAACAGCTCGCAGAGTTCCGGAAAGTTTAACAATCGCTCGTACGAGCAGCTCCAGACCACCGTGCACCCCTCGACCTGTGCTCTGGCCCTCGGGGTGCCAGTGTCTGGGGCATGTGGCCCTGGAGGTCTGGAGGTGCCCCTCAGGCAGGGCCCTGCCAGGCTCCTCCTGGGGGGACAACGAGGGGGAATGCTCACCCCAGAGACAATTCTTCTCTTTATAAACTGTGACCTTTTCATTCCGTTGCTAAGGAGTCTAATAAGAGTTCTATTTTAAAATCACAAATGGTTGTTTTGGCAGCTGTAAAAATAGGGGAAATACTGAGATGGGTGTGCAGTTTTACAGGCAATAGGAGGGAGGCTTGTGGAGGGCTGGAGGCTGGTCCACAAGCCCTGCCCGCGGGTTGTGCTGGCAGCGGGACACAGAAGCCACTGCTAAGGGGACAGCTTCCTTCCACAGCACTGCAGGCTGCAAGAGGCACGTCCACGCGCTGATATGAGGTTCTGATTTTGCATCCATCCGAACGAGCTTAATGCCTGCCTAAAAGCCACGGTTTAAGAGCTTCTATTTGCAAGTTCTATTTTTAAATGCATCCCGGTATTTGTACTGAAACTGCCCCAAAGATGCTTTCCTTCAGAACCATAATCCCTGGAAATGGAAAACCCACTGGAAGAATGCAGCTCTGCTCCACTCCCTGGGTGCGTCCGGGTAAAGTGAGGAGTGATGTCACCTTCGAGGTGGGTCCAGCCACACTGGGGACGGGACGGGAGTGAGTCCCAGCGGCCGGGTGGCACTCAGGCTGCACGATGGTCCGTGGCACTTGTGCCTTTGTGGGCCCTTCTTTCACAAAAAATATTAAAAATTCTATTTTACAACCACATTGTTATAAAGGCAGTTGTATTAATTTTATATATTCAAACATTTACTCTGACCTAAAAGTTAATTTTTTTATTATAAAAAGTTACAACACTTCCCTGGGCCCCTCAAAGTGCTGCACCTGCTGTGCCCGGTGGGTTGGTGGGTCCTGCCGACGAGCCCAGTGGCTGTGGCCCTCGGGCTGATGGGCCAGGTATCAAGGTCTTGGCTCAGGTGTGCAGTTTGAGATGGGCAGGGGGTGACCGTCACCCTACAGACTCGGGCGGGGAGGCGTCCTTGCTGGGGCGCCAGCCAAAACAAACAGGGGCTTTTAGAAATCACTGACTCGCCCTTTCTTAGCTGTGTGCTCACCCAGATGACAGAACAAGGAACCCACCCCGGGGATCGGCAACTGATGTGTTCTCAGCCCAAAGGCCAGCAGCCCTGGACCCGGCCTCATGCTCTTCAACTCAGCCCAGGTTTGCTCACCCCAAAGGCAGCCGGAAAACATGCCTGGGGCTTAGACCTGGCAGAGGCCTGAGACTTGCTATCACAGCCTCGGTTTTCTCACCTGTAAAATGGGTAGCTAAGGCCTGACTCCCAGCCCCAGAGAGGCTCACATGAGAAGGTGGGAGGGAAAGATCTTTGTAAACAATTCCATGCCAGGAGGGCTCTTTCTTTTTCCCCCGTAGCTCTAACAAAAGAGCGGAAGGGGCTTCCCTGACAGAGGGAATTCCAGGCCCTGACCAAGGTGCCAAGCCCTGGAAACCCGCAAGGCAGCTACAGCCAACCCAGAGAGCCAGTGCCAGGCACGCGATCGCAGAGGACAACTTTCCCCGGGGTTTAAATGAAAACTTTGGAACACCCTGGAAGGGTCTCAGGCTACTTGAAAGTGAAATAGAAAAATTAGCAAATGCTCTTGTCCCAATCGGTCTCTATCCTGAGAGGCACATCCCCCTGAAGCTGCCTGCCCATCGCCCCCAGTTTCCTGGGGCCGCGATGAAACCTCCTGAAAGGCAGTTTGTATTCAGCAGAGAACGATGACATCCACCCCGGCTGGAGGAGGGCAAGGCGAGGCCTCTCCCGGCAAACTTTGAGCAGCGGAGGGGAACGGAGGCTGTTATTTTTGAAAAAAATAACAAGACTAAAATTCGAGCTTTCTACTTTGATATTCATGCTTATTTTTCTTCTCAATAAGCAACTTAAAAAATGATAACGGGAGGCTTCCCTGGTGGCGCAGTGGTTGAGAGTCTGCCTGCCGATGCAGGGGACACGGGTTCGAGCCCCGGTCCGGGAGGATCCCACATGCCGCGGAGCAACTGGGCCCGTGAGCCACAACTACTGAGCCTGCGCGTCTGGAGCCTGTGCTCCGCAACGGGAGAGGCCGCGACAGTGAGAGGCCCGCGCACCGCGATGAAGAGTGGCCCCCGCTTGCCGCAACTAGAGAAAGCCCTCGCACGGAAACGAAGACCCAACACAGCCAAAAATAAAATAAATAAATAAATAAATAAATAAACTCCAATCTCTTTTAAAAAAAAATATGGAAGCCATATTTTTAAAATTATAGTTATGCCACATACAAAAATGTGGAATGACTAAGAATACTGATACGTGAGAGCAGTTAACGGTCATTTTCTTTTTTAAAAAGACATTTACACGTAACACTGTCACCGGGTGTCACGCCGGGCTCCGTGGGAACATGGCCCAGCCCTGCCGTCCACGCGGACCAGCCGGGCCTCGCCCCCACGGGCACCTCCTGAGGTCGCGCTGTGCCGGCTTCAGCACGGAGCGCCCGGGGTGGGGCCGTCTCCACGCGCCCGTCGCGCCCTGACTGCGGTGCCAGGAGCCCCGGGGCTCCTCCTGCTACTCTTCTCCAGGCAGGGTCAGCCTGGTCCCATCTGGCCGCAGCCCGGGGAGGTCCTCCGGGGCCTCTGTCCTGCCCGGCCAAGGTCATGCCAGCTGCACACGGCACAGACCCACTTCCTGCAGCTCCATCCAGACGGCTGGAAGGGCGTCCAACAGGCCCCCTGCGATTCCCTTCAGGCAGCGCCAGCTCAGACGGGAGCCTTTGGGGAAGGCCCTGCCACAGTCGTGAATCCAAGACACACGTCCACGTCTCGTCCCGGGCAAGCAGAGGCCCTGTCACCTGTCTGCAGTGTGGACGCGTCACGAACGCCCCCTGACCTGCGGCAGAGCTGTGGCGACAGTGGGGCCCACACGGCTCTCCTGTCGCTCAGAGGGGCCCCGTCACCCCTTCACGGCCATGGCCATGTGTCACCACTCCTGGGTATCAAACAGGGAGAGGGAGCAGGTCATTTGTCATCCAAACCAGGACCCTCCTGCAGGCGCGGAAGGGATGTATTAATAATTATGCCTCAAGAAAAGGCACGGCTGCCACCGTCCTGAGCAGATCGGGGCTATGGCTCCGCTCCCGGGGGGTGCGCGTCGCGCCCCAAGTACAGGAGGGCGCAAGAGGCACCGCGCACCCGGCGTTCAGGCCGGGGTCCGGCAAGCGAGGCCTGCGATCGCTGGCCGCCATCACCCGGCAAAGTGCTGGCTTTGACGGGGATCGTAAACTGCAGACCTAAGTGTTTTTTGGTTTGTTACGTCACGGCGACAGCAACGCTAAGAGCCTTTTCCGAGAACAGAGAGTGCAGTGAGGAACAAGACAGACGCTGTGAACTAGCCGACAAGCTGTGGCTGAAAACTGGTGCGGGCGGAGCGTCCTCCGAGCTGCCCTGACTCGCCGGCCGCGTGCGGGGTGTGCTGAGCCGGCGGTGCGGGGGCAGAGGGCGGGGCTGCCGGGGAAGCTCGCACACCGAGCGCACCCACCGCACTCGCTTACAAAGCCCTGGTTCCGCCTCGGCCGGCCGGCACAGCCTCCGTGACTTACGGCCTTGACTTCCTTCTGAACCCCGTTTTCGTTTTTTTTTTTGGGGGGGGCGGGGGTCTGCACCACGAAGCTTGTGGGATCTTAGTTCCCCGACCGGGGACTGAACCCGCGCCCACGGCACTGCAAGCGTGGGGCCCTAACCACTGGACGGCCAGGGAAGTCCCTGAACCCCATTTTCTCGCCAGAAAGACCAACTTGCTTGGTTTAAGAGGCTGATAATCAATCTGGACCTCAGCTCTAAATATGGACTTAAACGCTAGCTTTATAGCTTAAAAAGCCATTTAAATGTCATTTCTCTCGCTGAATTAAAAAAAAAAAGTCCTTCCCAAACTCCCTTTATGAAAACACACATAAGCGGCAGAAGGGGACTCTTCCAGGGGCCCCCTTCTGCCCTCTTGCAGAGCTTGTGTGAACTGAACTCACCCAAACCCTTCTTAGGAAAACATGAGGCCTTGTGACTAGTGAAGGGCATCTCAGGATAGAGGTCAACACAGCCCCGCCACGGCAAGGGCTCACCCTGGGAGTGGACAGGCCTGGGGCTTCCTCCCAGCTCGGGCGGTGGGCTCCTGGGGGCGGGGAGGGCACGAGGAGCGAGGAGCTCTGCCTCTGCCCCCCTGGGAGCGGGCAGAAGACCCCGGAGCTGGGAGGGGGTCTGGGTCTGTGCGGAAACCCGTCCTTCAGGGCGGCCGCCTGAGCACAGTGTCCTGCGTGCGGCCTCACCCTGAACCTGATTCTTGTGGGAACTCAAGCAGACTGGTCGTCCTAAGCCTGTGACTGGTGACACCAAGCCGTAAAGGTCCAGCCACCTCTCCTCTCGCTCGTGTGCCCCAGGGCTGCGCACGTCAGCAGAAGACACACCCCGGTCAGTTCAGGGCAGCCTGGAAAAGAAGTCTGGGAATATTTCAGGGGCACTTGTCAACAGACTGAGAATTCCAGACCCCCCCCCCCCGCACCAATCCTAAACTGCACTTCTATTGTCACTAAATAACATCATCTCTCTTCACAGATTCCAGATTTTTTTTTTTTAATTTATTTATTTATGGCTGTGTTGGGTCTTCGTTTCTGTGCGAGGGCTTTCTCTAGTTGTGGCGAGCTGGGGCCACTCTTCATCGCGGTGCGCGGGCCTCTCACTATCGCGGCCTCTCTTGTTGCGGAGCACAGGCTCCAGACGCGCAGGCTCAGTAGTTGTGGCTCACGGGCCCAGTTGCTCCGCGGCATGTGGGATCCTCCCAGACCGGGGCTCGAACCCGTGTCCCCTGCATCGGCAGGCAGACTCTCAACCACTGCGCCACCAGGGAAGCCCCCCGTTAACATTTTTTAAGTTGCTTATTGAGAAGAAAAATAAGCATGAATATCAAAGTAGAAAGCTCGAATTTTAGTCTTGTTATTTTCTTCAAAGGTTTATGCATTTCCTTTAAATATAAATATGTCAGCTCAACTTTTAAATTAAAATTTCTTTTTTTTTTTTTGTGGCCGTACCATGCGGCATGCGGGATCTTAGTTCCCCCCACCAGGGATTGAACCCGTGCCCCCTGCGGTGGAAGTGCGGCGTCCTAACCACTGGACCGCCAGGGAAGTCCCTTAAATTAAAATTTCTGAAGTATGACTCCAGTACTTCTTGAAAATTTACAAGCCAAAACAGAGAAAAACGTGTAATAATCCCATTTGTGTATTCTATCAAAATAATAAATAACAGGATTTAATTCGTTTGTGATAAGATACAGTAATAACTACATACAGAGACTTTCTAAAACTTCCTGAATGGTCTTAAAATTTCTGATAAATGCTTACCTGCCTTATAAGACTTCAATTTATACAGAAAAGGGGTGGCACAATGAGTGAAAATATAAATTTCCCTGAACCTTCTTCAAAGAAAAACAAACTGCACACATTTGAAAACTAAAAAAATCCAAACGCTTATACACGCTTTCTTCCAGGTGTGAACTGAACTGCACAACCCATACACTGATAGAAAAAATATCTGATTATTTTTAATGATTTATGTATAAAAGAAAAATAAATTTTATGATACAATTTGAGAGACTACGTCATACAAAATTTTACTCACATACAATGTATGAAATTTTTTGCAACACAAAATCTCTAGTCTTATGTACAACTGCATTAAAGGTAGACACCTTAACTTGAAGCAAAACAGGGTCCCTTCAGGATGGTGGCTGCCATTCAAGTCAGTGGAAAAGAGCCTAGGAGCGTGTGGAGGACTGGGGACTGACACGCCTCCCCTCCGCCAATGCTGCGTTTAGTGGAACCTCGCCAAACAGAATTTTATGGTAAACTACAGGAAGGAGAAGAAGACCAATGTTTCACGACTACAGATCTTAATAATCTGACCTTGAACTTACTCAGCTTCGAAAATCATAGAACTACCTTTGTAACAGATTTATTTTGGAAATTACACTAAGAAAAACTTAACTGTGCCATTTGTGCTAGTCTTTTAAAGAAACAAAACTTTCTCAGGCAAATTCTAACACTGAAGATGGCCCTCCTTGGGTTACATAATAAACACAGTGTCTAGAAATAAAAGTATCAGGACCCAGACCTTAAGACCTGTAAGTATGTCTCCAAACAGTGAAATCCTTTATACACAAATTGAAGACTTTAGTATTTACAATATTATATGTAGTGAAAAACAAAATATAAACCATGTTTTAAAAAAAAAAAAAACTTTTGCTTTAAGAAAACAATTTCCAAAAAAAGGCTAACATTAAAAAATTTTGCAAATCCATGTATCCCTTTAAGCCTTCCTTTTGCAGTTTTCCCTAAGCCACCTGTCTCTCAGGTGCACAGGTGCTTACACCTGTGCGAAGGAAAAGGCATGATGCCGATGCCTTGGAGAGCAAGCCCCTCTTCTGGAGAGAACGAGGCAAGTGACACAACTGTGCACGTGGCAAAAACCCAGGGGCAAAATGTTGAAGAAAGTGAGGACACAGCCTGTGACAATCTCATGTCCAGACGACGTCCATGAAGGCCATACTCAAATCTTTTTAAATGTATGAACTTTAAGGGCTGGAAATATAAGCAAAAGATAAAAGGGACCAGTAAGAAAATTACATAAAGTGTATGCAATGACAAAGAGGTTAAAAATTAAAGTTCATGCGTACCTTATAAAGATATGGGCCGAAATTAACCCTTTTCAGGTGGAAATGAGCTAAAAATATAATTCATTCATTTTCAGGCTTCATTGGATTTATGAAGCTCCTATCAAAAAGTACAGCCATCCTTCACTCAGTGCTTGACTCACAGAAGTCCTGTCGCTAGACTCAAGCGTCTGAAATCACGGACTCCTGCATCCCTGGCTGTGCCAGCACCACTTACCTGCTGGAGAATCTGGCACAGAACTGAACAGCCTACGGCGGAAATACAAAGAACAGGCTTGTAAAGAAACTTTTCACACAGGCATTTGCAAGAGCTATTTATAACTAGCCAGTATTCTAGCCGGCGGAAGGTAGGAAAACATGGTCTTTCATACACTGAATATGCCTCAAGCTGTAAAGCTCTGAAAATTAGTTGGGTAACATTGTAAACTGTTCATTGTCTTCAAACTGAAACTTAAGGAGTAACGATGTTCTAGCCTCCTTTTTACGTGCAAACTGAGGACCACCTTCAGTCTCTGAAACGTTTGAGCTTTCACCTTCTGGAACTCAAATTGATACTATGTACCATTTTCTGAATTTTCTCTTCATTCTTTAGAATACTGGCCTTCACAGCACAGATCTTGTCCTGCTGGTCTCTGACCAGCTGCTCCAGCTCCGCCAGCTCCGCCTTCAAGGGCTCCACGGCACAGTCTGTGATGCTGACGGAAAACAAAGCCAGTGGCTCATAAATATCTTTCTCATTTTACATTTGCTTCTTAATTAAAACAATGGATGACAACAAAAGTGAATTAGTCATTGCATCCAAAGAAAAAGGGTAAAAATATAAACGTACTCTTTTAGAGTGAAAAAATCAAAATACTTTCAAATTACAGTCACAAAGCTTTGGGGATTTCGATAAGATACATGAAAAATATGGTACCCAAACTGCAAAGTTTGCTGTCTGTTTTAATGTCTAAATCTCGTTTTTGAACACTGACTGCAGATCTTTTCTAATTGCTACAAAGAAATGCACGTTAGGCTATGAACGAAAAAGAAAAAGCAACGTGTTTCCTTCGGGGGAGGAGGTAAGAAAGCGAGGGTCGAGAGGCCGTGGGCTCTCGGGAGCGCTCCCCCTGGGCTGCGGGCACACGTGCGCCCCGGCCCGCTCGCCGGCCCACCCCTCCCCGGCCCCCACCTCCGCTCCGCCTGCAGGGCCTCGGCGTGCTGGCGGCTCTCGCTGCGCCACAGCTGCAGCTCCTTCTGCATGGCGTCCACGTCCTCCTGGAGGTAGTCCATGATCTTGCCCAGGGGCAGCGCGCTCCTGCACAGGCTCTGGATGGACCCACGGAGCTTCTCTATCTCCTTGGAGACTATGTCCTTCTCCTTCTTCCACGCCGACTCAAAGACGAGCAGCTTCTCCTACGGTCAGTGGGAGGAGAGTGAAGAGAGAGCAACACCCTCACTCCTAAGGCAGGACAGGGCCTGCTAAGGGCAGAAGGGGCATGGGCGTGGGGACAGCGCCGGTTCGGGACCCACCGGGCTGTGGGGCACTGCTTCACGCCTGTGACCGTGAGGCTAGGCCAGCAGTGGCCCCGGGGTGCCAAGCCCTGTGTGAGCACGTCAGCAGCGCCCCGTAAGGGCCTGTCCCTGGAAGGCTGTCCGAGGGGCACATTTCCGTAGGGTACGATTTTCATTTCCCAACTGACCAGAAAACTTACTGCCGTTATTGTTACAAAAGCTCAGGCAGGGCCACTGATGATCTTCCCAAACCGTCCGGCGGGAAGGGGACCTGGCCCCGCCTCTCACTCCTCGATGCACCACCTTCCCAGCTCAAACGACTCTGCAACCCAGCCTGCCAGGCCAGAGGAGGGCAGCCACCAGCCGAGGAGAGCAGGACCGCTTGGTGGAGAGAGGGAGGTACGGTGTGCGGACGGAGGGCGCGGCCAACGGCAGCGCGGGGGCAGCCGGTGAGGTCGAGGAGGGCTGGCCTGCGCTGGCTGGTGCGGAGGTTATGGGGCCTGGGGCCCTGGTGGGCATCGAGGGTGCAGGGTGGGCAGGGGAGGGGCTCATGCAGCAGCAGGTGAAGGAGGTGACGATGGAGGTGACCAGGGAGCTTCATTCAGTTTTGGCCAGGAGTTCTTGGGCTCTTTGACAAGCAATGTTTAATTCCCTTCATATGAGGTTTTACCACAGACATCTCTGAATTTCAAAAACTGATTGGGATTGACATGTATACAGTGATGTGTATAAAATTGATGACTGATTAAAAAAAAAAAAAAAAAAAGAATTAACAAGCGGTTTGGCTCGGGAAACCTTTCCTGGGGAAATGAACACTGTTTAGCAAGTCCCCCCTGGGTGCTCCCACTCTACACAGGCTGACTAAATGTCCCTGCTTTACCCACTGACACCATGAGTCAGATGCATTAAGTTATAATTAATCAACGTCTTGTTTTATTTTTAAACTTCTTTTATTAAGTTAGAGAACCGCTTGTGTCACTTCTAATTCCGGTTTCAGACCGTAGGCCCCAGGAGGGCAGGAACCCTGTATCTGGTCCATATAAGTGCCCCTTAAATATTTGCCAAATGAACAGATGAAGTGAACAAGTAATTTATGAGTCAAGATCCTAGCCTCACCACGTCCTGGCCTTTGGCAAACACATGGAAAGCCTTAACATAATGCCTGGCACATAGAAAGTGTTACGTACGCAGGACTACAAATAAAAGGCCAAGCTCATAGAACTAATAAGTGATTCTGCAAGGTTGCGGGATACAAGATAAACATACAAAAATCAACCGTGTTTCTATTTACTGGCAATGAACACACGGATACCAAAATTAAAAATACAATGCCATTTATAATTGCTCAAACAAAAAGAAATACTAGGTGTAAATCTCACCAAATATGCATAGAACTTGTATACTGAAAACTACACAATGTGGATGAAATAAATCAAAGGAGATCTAAAAAGAGAGAGCCATACCCTGTTCATCAATTGCTAGATTCAACATAGTAAAGATGTCAATTCTCCCCAAACTGATATACAGGTTTAATACAATTCTTACCAAAATCCCAAATTCTCTGTAGACATGGACAGGATTATCCTAAAACTTATATAGAAAGGCAAAGGAACTAGCATAGCTAAAACATCTTGAAAAAGAAGAAATAAGAGGGAAGAATCAGGCTACCCAATTTCAGGACTTCCCAGATAGCTACAGTAATCAAGACAGGGTGGTACTGGCAGGATGGACACACAGATCAATGGAACAGAACAGAGAATCCAGAAACAGATCCTCACAAATACGCCCAACTGATTTTAAAAAAATTTTTTTATTAGCACCTTTAATTATTATTTATTTATTTATTTATTTTTTTAAGCTGTGTTGGGTCTTCGTTTCTGTGCAAGGGCTTCCTCTAGTTGTGGCAAGCGGGGTCCACTCTTCATTGCGGTGCGCGGGCCTCTCACTATCGTGGCCTCTCTTGTTGCGGAGCACAGGCTCCAGACGCGCAGGCTCAGTATTTGTGGCTCACGGGCCTAGTTGCTCCGCGGCATGTGGGATCTTCCCAGACCAGGGCTCGAACCCGTGTCCCCTGCATTAGCAGGCAGATTCTCAACCACTGCGCCACCAGGGAAGCCCCCCAACTGATTTCTGACGAAGGTACAAAAGCAATCCAGTGGAGGAAACATAGCCTGTCAACATAAGGCACTGGAGCAACTGGACATCCACAGGGAAAAATGAACCTTGATCTAAGTCTCACATCTTGTACAAAAATTAACTCAAAATGGATCACAGACTTAAATGTAAAACAGAAAACTATAAAACTTCTAGAAAAAAAGCTAGAAGAAAATCCTTGGGATTTAGGGCCAGGCAAAGAGTTCTGACTTGACACCGAAAGCATGATCAATTAAAGGAAAAACTGATAAACTGGACTTCATCAGAATTAAAAACTGTCGCTGGGCAAGAGACAGCCTAGAGAGTGAGAGGACATATGTTCAAACCACAGACCTGGTGAAGGACTAGTACCTAGAATGTAAAAACTCTCAAAAGTCAACAGCAAGAAAAGCAAACAATCAAATTAGAAAATGGACAAAGGACAGACATTTCACCAAAGATGATATACAGAAGGCCAATGAGCACGTGAAAAGATGTTCAAAATCATTACCTATTAAGGAAATGGAAATCAGAACCACAATGAGATAACACTCCACACCTATCAGAGTGTTTAAAACAAAAAACAGCGACCACACCAAATGCTGGGAAGGGTGCAGAGAAACTGGATCCCTCATTCACGGCTGGTGGGAATGTAAAATGGTACAGCTGCTCTGGAAAACCATTTGGCAGTTTCTTTAAAAGCTAAACATGCAACTGCCATACAACCCAGCAACTGTACTCCTGGGCACTGATCCCAGAGAAGAGAAGACATGTTCACACAAAAACCTGTACAGGTAGGTTTACAGAAGCTGTATTCAAAGGAGCCAAAAATTGGACACAACCCAGATGCCCTTCAAGGAGTGAGTAGTTAAATAAACCATGCTACATCTGTATCATGGAATACTACTTGGCAATAAAAAGGAATGAACTGTTGATTCACACAACAACCTGGACGGACCTTGAGAGAGCTATGCTGAGTGAAAAAAGCCAGTCTCAAAACTTACATGCTGCGGGCTTCCCTGGTGGCGCAGTGGTTAAGAATCCGCCTGCCAATGCAGGGGACACGGGTTCGAGCCCTGGTCCAGGAAGATCCCACATGCCGCGGAGCAACTAAGTCCATGCGTCATAACTACTGAGCCTGTGCTCTAGAGCCCGTGAGCCACAATTACTGAGCCCGTGTGCCGCAACTGCTGAAGCCCGCGCGCCTAGAGCCCGTGCTCCGCAACAAGAGAAGCCACCGCAGTGAGAAGCCCGCACACCGCAACAGAGAGTAGCCCCTGCTCGCCACAACTAGAGAAAGCCCGCGCGCAGCAACAAAGACCCAACACAGCCAAAAATAAATAAATAAAATTTTAAAAATAAAAAAAAAAAACTTACAAGCTGCATGATCCCATTTATATAACAGTCTTAAAATGATAAAACTATAAAAATGGAGAACAGATTAGTGGTTGCCAGGGGTTCAGGACGGGGTGCGGTGGAAGGTAGAGGGTGGATTGTGGTTATACAAGGGCAACAAGAGGGATCCTTGTGATGATGGAGATGTTGTATCTTGACTGTATCAAGGTCAGCATCCTGGGTGTCATACTGCACTCGGTTTTGTAAGATGTTATCAGTGGGAAAAACTGAGTAAGGCGTCCCTGGGATCTCTCTATTATTTCTTACAACTGCATCTGAATCTACAGTTATCTCAAAATAAGTTTAATTAAAGAAAAAAGGTAGTAGCTATAAAAATGCTTTTAAATTAAAATGCTAAATGACTAAAATGAATCAATACAATGACAAATGACTTCCCAGGAAAAACTGTGTTGTCTTTATTATATTGACTACTTACTGACTTAGTTGAGACATTTAAAAATTCTATTTAAACCCACTCATAATGATTATTAAGTAATTCCTATGTATCTGGCATCACGTTGTCTCTAACACAAAACTGTTGAGGGCACAGAACTTAGGATGGAGACTAACAGGCACGACGTCTTGCAAAATCGGCAAAGTCCCGACGTGGATGAGGACAGTAAGGGGTCATCTGTCAAAGTCCTTCATGTCTCTGTGGCACAGAACCAAGCAGGATTTGGAACACTAATCTTAAAAGTCATAATTTTACTTTTAAGAGCCTAAGAATTTTAAACAAGATACATCTGAGCTTGGATTACGATAGTCGGGAGAGGCTTCTATTATCGCTGCAAAATATCAAAATTCTGGCATTTTTCAAACGTTCACTTAATTAAAGTGGCAGGTGGGGTGGATAAGTCAAGCACTGATCATGTGCTTTACAAGCACCCTCCACTGACGACAGCCTCTGATTTACGCATAGCTTCTACTGCTGTATCAGCAACTTTCCAGACAAACACAACCATTACAAACCCTTGTTTTACAGACTTTTAATATGTATGGTAGAATTTGAGAATCCACCACCATACTCACCACACAGGAATTAGTCACATGAACTATGCTTAATTTTTGAAAACGGAAGAGCAAAAAATAACAAAACTGTATCATGACCCAAAATAGTACCTAAAACCGCCTAGAACACCGGAGGGCCCGTGGGCGAGGCGCGAGCGGTCGGGAGCGTGTGCTCTGCGGGGCCCGAGCCCGTCCCAGCCCGCCCCACCGCCTCCCAACTTTACGGCCTCGGGAGCTTGCCGTGACCTCTCTGTACCTCGGTTTCCTCACCATAAAATGGAAGTAGTAATATTTACCCTGCAGGTCGGATTAAATGGGATAATATAAAATAAGCAGCTCAGTGCCTCGCACAGGGTAAGCCCTCGATGAACGGTAACCATTCTCATAAATTTCTCCACCATGAAGGAAACTGCGAGGCCTGCAGGCGCAGCTGGCGAGGTCCCGCTTCAGTGCAGGCGCCACAGCTCGAGGCACGGCGGAAGGCCGACAAATACGCTGGCATACTGTCAACACCAACCAACAAGCTGTACGTCCAGCTTCAGGCAGACAAGTTCTTTCACCGAAAAATCATTTGCCTTCCTTCCTGACACATCCCCTTCCCCATCGCCACTCTATAAATAACCCAAACCATGAAATTAGCCCTTAAAAGTCTTTACCGAAAGACTTTACTGCAGTGCTGAGCTCGGAGATCCGCTCTGAGCGACGCGGCACAGCCTGCAGCTCCTGCGTGTGGCTTGCCCCGGGATCAGCTGCTACAGGTGACACAGAGGGGCGGCAGCTGTGTGTCACGGGCATGCACACCCGCCCTCCCGCCTGGCTGGCCCTCCTCCTGCTGCAGGCTGCAGACTATCTGCTCAGCTGGCAGCGTCTGGCCGGCCACTTCGCGCGCGCGCTTCAGAAAAAGCGACTTTCCAAGAGTTTTCAGGTGAACAGTTACTCCTGGGACTTAATATTATTTGCATTTACCACACACATACTTGTCCCCAGAACTGTGGGCATTTGTGTTTACAGTGATTTTTAAATTTATAACGATTTATTATTATAAGTCATACACATAAAAACTGCTGAACTCCGAGATTTGTTTCTTTAAATTTCAATTGCAATGCTTCAGGGCAAAAAAGTACTATTGTTAAAATAACGCTTGAAAGCCTGACCCTTAGATTCTGCTAGAAGTCTCTCAGAAGCGGGATCTGGGGTACGACACTGCCCTCCACTCCGCCGCTGATCTGAGGGGTCACGGTCACTCCTGAGCAGCGCTCTACCCTACGTGAAGCCAACCCGATAAACAAAGGCCTGATTAATTGCGGAGGGGGGTAAAAAATCAAAGAGTGTGAGTATTTGCTTTAAATAACATACTCTCCCATGACTTCAGGAAGCGATTTATATACAACCTGTCACAAGTTCATTTTCTTCATAAACCGAGGAATGCCTGCATCCAAGTTACATGAGAAAAGCAGAGACCCACAGAATAATGATTCCAAGCGTCCTGTTCATCCAGAAATACTCCATCACCAAACTTCTCTGTAAACCACACATTCATTTCTAGTGTGGGTCAAACTGGTATCTTGAATGCACAGTAAAACTGTCTGGAATCAAACACTTTAACCTTTACACACACACAGAAAAGCACCTAAGACATAAAAATAAACGGTTTAACAAAATGATAAAGTGACACCTGCAGCCATCATCTAGGTGAGGAAAGCAAACCCTGCCAGGGTCCCCAAAGCCCAAGGTCACTGTCAGCCTGCCGTCCCTGGTGTTCGAGTCCCGGGTCTGCATGACGGGCTCTGCTGTTTGCTGACCCGTGTGCCTGTCCTATGTGCACGGGACAAATGGAATCACACATGTATCTGCATGTGTTGGCCTCTGTTGCTCAACGCTGTACTTGAGAATCAACCATGTAATTACGAGCACATGCGTTCTGTTCATCTGCATTGCTGAATGGTTATGTCATCATATGAATACACCATGATTTATCCAACCACTCCACTGCTGGTGGACACTTGGGTGAGTCTTGGTCTGGGGCCATGACCAACAAGGCAACTCGGAACAATCTTATACATTTGTCCTAACACACACAGGCACAGGATTCTCCACGGCATGCAACAAGTAGTGGCATTGCTGGGTCAACGGGTACGTATGTCACACAGTTTTCCAAAGTGGTTGTACCAATTTACATCGAATATTTTTCACAAGCCAGTATTTTACTTCTGTGCATATACAAGAACATCGACTCCGATGGCATTTCCACAATCTGACAGCTGCGGGTATAACTACTGAACACTGGCAGCAGAGAGAAAACCGCCGGTCCAAGTCAGGGACATGCTGCTAAAAAAAACCTCCCAGCTGGTACAATCTGCTCACTGCAGCCACTACAGATAAGAAATAAACACGGGCAGGAAGCTTTTAGAACGTATGTATGAGAAGCTATATAGTGTGAGGTTCACTGATGTCCTACCTGTGCGACTGTCTACATAGTCTTGGGCAAGATAACTCTTGTGCCTCAGTTTCCTAACCTAGAAAATGGGGATGACACCTATCTCATAAATAACTGTGAGGGGATTAAACGAAGTGATGTATGCAATTCCTTAGGGATAGTAAGTGCTCTATCAATGTCAGCTGTTGTTATAATTATTATATTGTCTACGACTGAGAGTATCTGATGGGTAAGCTTCTACAGGAGAAGAAATGCATGTAAGGAACCACCTAGAACCTGGTGCAGAGAGAAATCAAAAGATCATTAAATGTTAGCTACTTCTACAAACATTAATGTCCTTGGAAAGGAACGAGGAACCCTCTCGGAAGGCTGGTGTGTGAGATAAGAGTATGGAGGCTTGGCGTGGGGTCACTGCGGCTGAAGCCAAAGGTTAGTGCACAGAACAGAGAAGACGTACCTTCAGCCTGGCCTTTCGGACTGACTTGAAAATGGAAAGAATTTAAAAATCACCTTGTCACATGGAGGATTGACCATACTGACACTAACAATGCAGGCAACAGGGAAATGTAGAATTCAGATCCCCAGCTAAAATGATCCCTTCTCTACTTAAAGTAATGAAAGTAAGTTAAGAATATGACATTACTGGCCTAAACCTGGTCCTTTCAAACATATTTATGAAAGGCTATTCTCATATATTTATGCTTTCATAAAAACTTTAGAATATTCCCTGCCAAATTCCAAAACATCCATTGAATATTTACTGGAATTGCATTAAACTTACAAGTTAACTTGAGAGAAGTGACATCTCTATAATACTGAGTTCCCATCCAGAACCACAACGTCTCTCTCGACTTTTTCCAGACCTTTTATATTTCTTGGTAAAATTCTGTGGCTTCTCAATACAGTTACTATAAATTCTTATTAAATGCACACATGCCTTGGAAACTTACATTTTTGTTTCCAGTTCTGGATGGGGGACCTGATATACATCGTTTCCAACTGGTTATTGCTGACATATAGGAAAAATACTGACCTCTGTGTATTTATTTTGTCACTGGCCACCTTATAAATTGTTTAAATAGTTTTAACTTTTAGGGGGTTGATTGACTTGGCAGACTGTTGTCATCTTCAAATGATGGTGACCCTGTCTCCTTTCCAGAATTCAACCTCATTTCTTTTTGCACCAGTTAGACCCTCAAGAAATATCTCAGCCATCCTTGTTCCTGAATTCCATGGAAACACCTGCAGCCCCTCCCTGTTGCGTAGGATGCAGACTGCTCGATGCAGGTACTCCTCCCTCCTGTGGCCAGAGGTACCTTCCTGCCCCTCGTTCACTGCAAGCTTGTAGCAATAATGGACGTTGAATTTTATATGTGCCATTTATTCTTGAGAGACAACCCACTCACTAGTGATTTTACCTGAGACACAACACACTCACTAGTGATTTTATTTGGTTCAAGAATAATTTCTTGGTTAAATGTAAGGTAAGTAAGCTAAGTTTAAAGGATGCTACAACAGCTGACTTGAATTTTTTTTTAACTGAAACAACTGACTCTTTCCTGGATGTGGCAGCCCAAAAGAAGAAGAAACACTGACTATTAAAGAAAATGGACAAAAATATATTTATCCACTAGGGAATAGAGTTTCCATTCCTAGAGTGTATTCTATTTCACTATTAATCATATAATAAAATATATGCTTTAGAAAAAAATAAGATTAGGAATTCGTAACCATGAACCTTTATTTTTGTATTTCTTTATCTTTGTTTAAATCTCTAAAATTCATTCTAGCTGGAGATTTTTAGGATTCTGCAATTCTTTTAAGCTACACCAAGTAGATTCTGCCCAAATAACAAAACTGAAACCGAACTAGGGAACAACTATAAAACAGAACACAATGTCAGGGGCACCCATGCTCAGGAGACGGACGAAGGCAGTGGACGGCTCAGAGCCGGACAGGGGGCCACTCGGGCCGCCAGCCCGCTCTCGCCCCGCTCTCCACGTGGGGACCATCTCCCGACTGCGGCACAGAGTAGGGGCCACCAAGCTTTGGGGACTCCACCACAGGGCAGCGGGTGTGCTGACTCTGCAGGCAGCGAGCCCTTGGAGAAGGCCGTCTTAGGCGATCACCCACGATGGGAGCCTCTGCAGAAACCCAGGTTTCCGCGGAGAGGTCCAGCACACCACCAGAGCAAAACAGTCCAAGTGTGGATGCACTGGAGAGGGAAAGAGAAACAGCCTGACTTCACCCGTGGTGTCACTCCTCCCCGAGGTGGAACAGCTTAGGGCCAAGAGAGACCACCACGGCCTGTGACTTCTCCCGAGGGGGACAGTGAGAGCGCCGCAGTGGGCACTCCGCTTCCCCAGCTGTGCGGGAAGCTGCCAAAGAGGCTCCTTTCTCTCTCGCCCCATCCAGAGTCGTGAGCTGCACGCCTGGGGGGCTCGGAGTGGCTGGGAGAGTGGCAGGTGGCTAAACTGATGCAGATCCTACTACCCCCGCTGCAGACTCCACCAACAAGTCCGCCTACGAGCCGCTGGGGACGCCTCACCTACGGACCCCCAGCTGGCCCACGGGTGCCCCCCAGCGCTCAGCGTGCCTCACCCACACGCACTCCCACCCTGTGGCCACTCCTGTGTGTGATCCCCACATGGTGAGAGCAAGCTCTGATGGACGGCTACTGAGCACGTGCAGAGAGCCAGCCTGAGTCTGTGGAGGGAGAGACCACAACCTTCAGCTTGAGCTCCACTCCTGGGAAAAGAGACGGAGGCTGTCATCACCCAGCCGGGAGCTGCAGGGCGGAGAGACGGCATAGCAGCTGAGGAATTCTGCTGAAGGAAGGAGCAAGAAACAGCAAGAAACATGGAGCGAGCGTACGCATAGGAGATGAGAAAGCCTCAGAATCCCTAGCAGGGCTGGTGGAAATATTTATCACCCAAAGTCAGTTAGTAAAGATTGGAGGAGATGGCTGCTACTTCAAACGTGAAGACAGCAACATAAGACTCAAGGAACAAGGGGCTTCCCTGGTGGCGCAGTGGTTGAGAATCCACCTGCCAATGCAGGGGACGTGGGTTCGAGCTCTGGTCTGGAAAGATCCCACATGCTGCAGAGCAACTAAGCCCATGCGCCACAACTACCGAGCCTGCACTCTAGAGCCCGCGAGCCACAACTACTGAGCCCACATGCCACAACTACTGAAGCCCACACGCCTAGAGCCCGTGCTCCACAACAAGAGAAGCCACCGCAATGAGAAGCCCGCGCACCGCAACAAAGAGTAGCCCCCGCTCATCGCAACTAGAGAAAGCCTGCGTGCAGCAACAAAGACCCAACACAGCCAAAAATAAATAAATAAGATAAATAAATTTAAAAAAAAAAGACTCAAGGAACATGAAAAATCAAGAAAACATGACACCACTAATACTCTTCCAGTAACCAATACCAAAGACATGGAGAGCTCCAATTTACCTGATAAAGAACCCAAAATAGCTATTTTAAGGAAGTTTGATGAGCTGCAAGGAAACACAGACAGTTCAACAAATCAGGAAAATAATGTAGGAAAAAAAATGAGAAGTTTAACAAAGAGATAGAAACAGAAATTCTGGAGCTGAATAACACAACCAATGAAATGAAAAATGTGACGAGAGCATCAGCAACAGAATGGTTCAAGTGGAAGAAGAATCTGTGAAGTAGAAGACAAGAACTTCAAAATTATCCTGTCTGGGGGGAAAAGAAAGAATTAAAAAGAGTGAAGAAAGCCTACGTGATCAATGGGCACCATCAAGAGAAGCAATCTACAAATTACTGGAGTCCCAGAAGAAAAGAGGGAGAAAGGGGCAGAAAGTTTATTTAAAGAAATAATGGCTGAGGACTTCCCAAATCTGGAAGAAGATTTGGACATCCAAGTTCACAAAGCTCACAGTTCATCAAACAAACTTCACCTAAGGAGATCTTCTCCAAGACAGACGATAATAAAACTGTCAAAAATCAAAGACAAGAAGAGACTCTTAAAGCAGCAAGAGAAAAGCAGCTTGTAACTTCCAGCTATCCCCATAAAGCAATCTGCAGATCTGTCATCAGAAACCTTACAGGCCAGGAAAGAGTGGGATAAAATATTCAAAGAGATGAAGGAAAAAACTGCCAACCAAGAATACTCTATCCAGCAAAGCTGTCCTTCAGAAATGAAGGAGAGATAAGACTTTCTCAGATAAACAAAAGCTGAGGGAGTTCATCACCACTAGATCTGCCTTATAAGAAATGCTGAAAGGAGCTCTTCAGGCTGAAACAAAAGGACACTAATTAGTAACATGAAAACATGAAAATATACAACACACTGGTGAAGGTTAAAGTATACTGTCAAATTCAAAATACTCTGATACTGGCCTCTTGCCTTCCAAGATGGCCCACACTCTGCCTATGGAGTGTGTATCTCCCTGAATAAACCTGCTTTCGCTTTAAAAATAAATAAATAGATAAATAAATAGGTGCATGTATAAATGCAATTATTTTTCTTGAAATGTAGTATTAACCAAATTTAAAACATTTCATCTGAAACAAAATGCTGATTTTGAAGGATGCAATCTCAAGACGGGACCTCATAGTTCTTATGTCATGACATATAGTTACTCTTAGATTTATGGCCGTTAAATAAGAAGCCATAAAGTCTCAAAAATAGCATATTTGTTAACTGTAGACAATCCCGTGTAAATCGTGCCTTCTAAAGTGTCACAGACAGAGAAGAAATGTCACAAAGCCTTATCCACGTCTAGCGTTTCTGCTAAAGCCAAACGAAACAACAACAACAACAAAACTCTAGTACTGTAATGTGATGGAGGTATTAACCACTTAACTCTAGTATAAAGGTTCGAGGAAAAAAGTATTAAAAATAACTAAAGCTACAATAATTTGTTAATAAATACACAATATAAAAAGAGGTAGATCACAATATCAAAAACATAAGGGGGAGTAAAAGGGTAGAGTTTTTGTATGCAATTGAAGTTAAGCTGTTATCAGTGTAAAATTGACTGTTATATCTATGTCTTATGTAAGCCTCAGAAAAAAACAAAGCAAAAAAAAAAAACAAAAAAAACAAAAAAAAAGCAAAGCAAAAACCTACAGTAGATACACAAAAGATAAAGAGAAGAGAATCAAGGCATACCACTATGGAAAATCATGAATTCACAAAGGCAGGCAGAAAGAGAAGAAGAAAGGAACATGGGAATCAGAAAGCAGCCAGAAAACAACAGGATGGCATTAGTTAAGTCCTTACTTATTGTAATTACCCTACATGTAAATGGATTAAATTCTCCAAGCAAAAAGCATAGAGCGGACCCAGCAATTCCACTTCTGGGAACATATCTGAAGGAAATGAAAGCACCATGTCAAAGAGCCATCTGCAGCCCCATGTTTATTGTAGCTCTATTCACAGTAGCAAAGACACGGAAACAACCTAAGTGTCCATCAACAGATGAATGGATAAATAAGTTGTGGGATGGATGGATAGATAGTTATACACAGTGGAATATTATTCAGCCACACAAAGGGAAGAAATCCTACCATTTGCAGCAACACAGGTAGACCCTGGGGCATTATGCTAAGGGAAATACATCAGGCGGAGAAAGACAAATATAGTATGATGGGCGTAAGGGGAGAACGAATTGGAGGAAGATGGTCAAAAGGTACGAACTTCCAGTTATAAGACAAATAAGTACTGGGAATGTGATGTACAACACGATGGTTATAGCTAACACTGCTGTACAGTAATATATGAAAGTTGTTAGGAGAATAGATCCTAAGAGTTCTCATCACAAGGAAAAAATTTCTTCTTTTTTGTATCTATAAGAGATGACGGATGTTAGCTAACTTGTTATGGCAATCATTTCACGATATATTTAAGTCAAATCATTACGCTGTATACCTTAAAAGTACACAGTGCTATATGTCAATTATATTTCAATAAAACTGGGAGAAAGAAGGCATAGAGTGGCTGGAAGGATTAAAAAAAACAAGACTCAAGTACCTGCTGCCTGCAAGAGACTCACTTCATCTTTAAAGATACACATAGGCTAAAAGTGAAGGGATGGAAAAAGATATTCCACAAAAACAGAAACCAAAAGAGAGCAGGGGTATCTTTACTTGTATCAGACAAAATAGAGTTTAAGCCAAGAACTGTAAGAAGAGACAAAAAAGGTCATTATATATAATGATAAAGGGGTCAATTCATCAAGAGATTATAACAACCAAAAATATACATGCATCTATATATGCATATGCATTATAAATATATATGCACCCAACATCGGCACACCTAGGTATATTAAGCAAATACTAACAGGAGAGAGGAAGATAAACTCTTGGCCGCAAGCTGCCCCATCTGACCTAGAAGTTCCATGGAAACAGAATTCTGAAAAAGTTTCAAGCCTCCTACTGAGTCCTGTCATCAAGGCAAGAAAACCAGTGGCCATTTTGTAAAGAGGACGGATGACTCTGGGAGTACCCTCAGACGGCCAGACCAGAAGCGCCAGGCTCAACAGATGGAGAAAACTGGTATCAAGCACTCAGAGGAACTTAAATCTGAGAAGACATCCCCAGGAAGGGCCCTTGCTTTCCATCCAAGGCATCTCCATGGCATCTCCATGGCATCTCCATGGCTACAGCATTCACATTTAAGCATCAACTAATAGGTCTTCAGGGACATCAAAGTTATTAACATCCTTTTATGTCATTTTCATTACATCTCACATTCCTCTCATCTCTTTACAAGTCTGTATTTGTTATTTAGATCTCTCAGGAGCTCAAAGATTAAAAAGGTGTGTGCAGGCATTTCTCGTAAAATATTGTTAGGATGATCTCACTTTGGGGAAGGGGGTTGAGCCACGGGGTAAGTGAGTAAGCTTGGAGTGGCTAGGCTCATGCAAGCCGGGGCCAACAAGAAACAGTGCCTGCTCCTGACACAGCAACCTGGGCAGACGCACCGGCGAGGAACAGGCCCCACTCCCTGCATGTCAGCAAGAGGAAGAAGCTATAACTGGAGCACACAGACCACCAGGCAGGAGGTAGTGCACGCTCCCTACTGGTTAGGACGATGCTTTTAGACCTGCCTCAAGTCCATAGCTCCACAGCCCCCCCCACCCAAATGAGCCAGGTCCAAGAAGGACACTGCTACCACCCAGGGATGGAGGGAGTGGACGGGCTCTTTCCTCCCCGAGCATTGACCCCAGGTCTTCTAAGGGTTTAATGGGATCAGCCCTTGTGCACAGGAACCAGAAGTGCAGGTTAAGCAACTCCTACCTCATCCCTCCAGGGATCAACGACCACCTGGAGCAGAAGCTTGAAGGCACCGTCTCATTCCTGGCTGTGCATCAGAATCAGCTGGGGAAGTTTTTAAACATACCCACACCAGGATCCTGCCCAAAGACTGACCTATGGGTCTGGGGCAGACCCAGCACCAATATTTAACAAGACCCTTTGGACAGGGCTAACGCACAGACTGTTTGAGCAGATGCACCTTCAGGAAATTTCAAAGGATACAGGGTTCTAAAGTTCACTCGCTTTATACTTCATAATCACCTCCCGTGACGTAGGCAGTGGCAGCAAATGAATCTAAGTTTAGAAATATACTTTGGAAGCATTTTTCTCTTTCCACTATCATCTCTGGAAATGCCCATTAGGATTATTAAATTATTTTGCTTTTCCTTTCCATCCCTTTATTAACTAATTGAATTTGCTACTTTAAATGTCTTTCTAAAATATTTATCATTTTCTATTGAACCTACTGCTCCAATCTGTCCTTATCATTCTGGCTCCAGTTTTATTTTTTCATATTTAGACTTCTAAATTCTTACCATATTTAATGGCTCTAAAAATACCAGATAAAATAATCACACCCAAATTAACCATTAACCCCCAAAGGCAGTTACTGGGCTAAGACCCCACTGAATTTCACGGTTGGCATGTGAAATGGAGAAGAAACCAACACTCAAACCTGTAACTGGAAGTAACCGGATATCAGAGGTCTTCAGCAGAAAATAAATTTCACAGAATTAATGATGAGCATGGGGCTAGGAGGAGCAAAGGAAACTCAAATAAAGGACGCTCGGGTCCCAGAGCCCCTGAGGGCTCTGAGGACAGCGGCAAGAGCGCTGCAGGTGCCCTGCAGACACAGGCGGCACCATTAGGTCTTCTGAAGCCGGGACTCGTTATTCTTCGCCCCTCCAGCACTCAAGTCAGTCCAAAAACACATCCTACAATTCCAGTTAGCCACCGATGCCGTGAAGAAAATAGTCGGGTCGGACACTCGTGGGTGAGGGGCTGGAGGGAGGACCGGTGTCGCCGGCAGGCAGGGAGGGCCTCTCTGAAGAGGCGACATGTGAGAGGGGACTTGAGCGGGCGTTTCTGTGACAGGTCCTGACACTGGCCACCTGGCCCGAGAGGCCGGAAGCCGCCTGCAGATAACCGTGGCCCGCAGCACAACCCAGGGGAGGAGGCGGCTTGCCCGCAGGAAAGCAAGCCGCTAATTACACCCTGACAACAGCCCCGCCCCGCCTCCTACAGACAGACAGACCGAGGGAGCGCAGAGGGGACAAACCTCAGCTCTGGGATCCCGCTGAGCCCCCGCAGGGCAGCTGCGCCCAGTGTCCCTCCCAGGGCTTCCCGGGGGTGGGGGGGAGGGCAAGCTGACCCACGTGTGTAGGAGAAGGACCCCTACCCGGGCCTATGTGCCCCGCAGGCAAGAGCATGGGAACCTGTGGCCGTCAGCAGCTGGGGACCAGGGAACCCTGTGAGCTCCGAGCTACTGGTTCTCAGGCTGTCGTCAGATAAGAAGTGAGCTCCTGCTTCTGACAACAGCCCTGGGGAGAGGAGCCCCCGAGGGGACCAACCTCTGTCCGAGAGGAAGGAAGGGCACCCAGCCTCAAGGCTCCATCAAACCTCTGTGAACCAGATCACTCCTCTGACTTAAACTGTCTAGGGCACAGGAAAAAAACGAATTTTATAAAACCAACATAATCTTGATCGTAACACCTAGTGACAATACAGAGACACATTCGAACAAACACTCCAGGTTAATTTCACTTGAATAAAGATACAAACTTCTATTTTAAAATAGTAGTAAATTGAATATAGTTCTGCAGTGGACAAATAATAGTCTATGACCAAGCAAAGGTTATTTCAGGAATGTAAGAACTGCTCAACATTAGGAATTCTATTAATATATGATCATCTCAACAGTTGCCAAAAAGATATTTGACAGCATTTAACATCCATTTCTGATTAGATGCCTAGAACAGTGCCCAGGATATGGCAGGTGATCAATAAATGGCTGGTGAGTGAATGAACAGACTTTTTTTCCCTTTGGCTGCACTGTGCGCTGTGCGGGATCTTAGTTCCCTGAGCAGGGATGAACCCGTGCCCCTTGCAGTGGAATCGCGAAGTCTTAACCACTGGACCACCAGGGAAGTCCCGAATACTGACTTCTAAAACAAAATAACTTACAATCATAAAACAAGTTTATATTAAGGTTTTTTTAAAAGGCTAAATAAAAACTAGTAACAAGTGTCCAACTTAAGAAATTAAAAAACAAAACAAAACAGAATAAACTCAGAGTAGAAGGAAGGAAATAAAGAAAACTTGAAATATCAGCAAAAAGTAAAATCAAAGATACAAAGCGAAGATCAACAAAGCCACAATTTGGTGGTTTTAAGAGAGTGACAGACAAATTTCTGTAAAAACTGATTTAAAAAAAAAAAGGAAAAAGCACAAATAAGTAATATTATTAATTAAAAAAAAAAAAACCTAAACTACAAATAGAGCAGATGTTTAAGAGTTCTATCAAAAGCTTTTTTGCGGGCTTCCCTGGTGGCGCAGTGGTTGGGAGTCTGCCTGCCAATGCCGGGGGCACAGGTTTGAGCCCTGGTCCGGGAAGATCCCACATGCCGCAGAGCAGCTGGGACCGTGCGCCACAACTACTGAACCTGCGCTCTAGAGCCCGCGAGCCACAACTACTGAGCCCGTGTGCCACAACTACCAAAGCCCGCGTGCCTAGAGCCCGTGCTCCGCAACAAGAGAAGCCACCGCAATGAGAAGCCTGTGCACCGCAACAAAGAGCAGCCCCGGCTCGCCACAACCAGAGAAAAGCCCGCGCACAGCAACGAAGACCCAACGCAGCCGAAAAATAAATAAATAAAATAATAAAATAAATAAGTTTTTTTAAAAATGCTTTTTTGCAATAAGCTTGATAGTTCAAAAGAAATTAATAACCAGAACTGACTCAGGAAGAAATAGAAGCCTGAATATGCCCATAATTAATACAAAAATAAAAGCAGTAGTTTAAATTTTTCCCACAAAAGAAACACCACACTCAGATGGTTTCACAGGTGAGTCCCACCCAAATTGTCAGGAAATATACCATTCCATCATCTATAGTCTCTTCCAGAGAGAAGAAAAGGACACTCCCCAATTCATTCTTAACCTGGGGACAAAAACAAGATAAAGACGACATGAGGAAGAAAATCAGGGGCCCATTTCACCCACGAATATAAGTTGAAAAATACTAATCAGCAACTAGAATCTAGCAGTGGATAAAAAAGATAGCATATCATAGCAATGCTGGTTTTATACCAGGAATGTAAGAAATGAGAAAAGCTATAAATGATATTTATCAAATTAAAAAAAGACAATAGAATCATCTCAATCAATGCTGAAAGAACATTTAATAAAATCAACACCCTTTCAAGATAAAAGCCCGACACTGGGAAAAATCGTACGTTCTCAACTTGTTTTTGCTACAACAATATCAGGAAGGGGGTAACTTCTAGAAGCATGTCCATTAAAAATCAGGAAGGAAACAAGACTGCTCGCTCTCACTATTACTATTTCATTACTACCCCAGCCAGAGCAATTAGACCCTAAAAAGAAAACCATGAGGACCGGAAAGGAGGAGGTGAAGCCACCTTGACTCGAGGTGGCGCATGGGCTGGGGTCAGAAGGCCTGGGTGGGAGTCCCCGCTGCGTGCTGACCAGTCCCTTAGCCTCCTGGAGCCCCCCGTCTGCATCTCAATATCATCTACCTTAGTATCCAGTGGCTATTACAGCATAGACCACAAAAGCATCAACAGATGCATTTTGAAGATAATCAGTTTATCGAGGAAGCTGGTTATGAATCAACAGCACTCCTACCTACCAGCAACAAACAGAAAACAGTTTTTAAACATACAGCACTTACAATAACTGAACGAACTCTGGAGTACCCAGACAGAATCTAACAAGAGATGTGCACAACCTCTACAGAGAAGATCCTCAACATTTACTGAAAGACCCAAAAGAAGGCTAAATAAATGCAGAATCTTGTGCATAAACACGCCCACTGAACTCAAGAAGCTGGTCGTAACGTTTACATGGCAGTGGAAAGGGCCAGTAATAGCCAAACTCCCAGACGTGGAACTTTATTATAAAGCTACAGGGACTGAAGCATGGTGGACAGGGCAGGGCCAGAGAGACAGTGCAGCCCACAGCCCGCAGCCCACAGCCCGCAGGCTGGCCCACCGCCTGCTTTTCATACAGCCCATGAGCTGAGAATGGTGACCTTTCACTTTCTTCAACACTTGAAAAAATGTTTAAAGAATAATACTCTGTGACACACACAAAAGTCCTATAAAATTCACATTTCAGTGTCCACAAATAAAAGTTTACTTATGGATACGTTCATGTGCGTGTTGTCTACGGCTGCTTTCACTACAATGGCCACATTGAGTACTGGGCACGGACCGCACGGCTCTCATAGACGAAAATATTTACTACCTGGCCCTTTACAGGAAAAGTTTGCTAGCCTCTCGTGTAGAGAATCCAGGAAGAGCCTTCATATACAGCAGAGGCAGCATGACAGATCAGAGTGGAAAGGAGGAAAAACTGGGGGGAAAAATTGTAGCTCTACCTCAAGGAATACAGGAAAATCAACTCCACATGGATCAAGGACTTGAATGTCATAACAAAGCGTTAGTTTTTTAAAGAGAATAAATATCTTTCTGGCCTTGGAAGAGACAAGGATTTCTTAACGAAGACACAGAAAGCACTAATGATAAGGGATAAGACTGAGAAATTTGACTAGATTAAAATCAAGAACCGAGTAATCAAGAGACACTGAAGAAGGACAAGGAAAAGCTGTGAATAAATGACGCCGTTCATGCGACTTGACCTCCCTTGACTCTCTACCCCACCACCTGCTACCGTGTTATTTTTCTATAAAACTGATGTTTTGAAAGCTGTCTTAAGGATTTCACATTTAATTCTGTAGCCCATTCAAATTCTCTTTGCTTAACTGGTTTTAATGCTCAATTTTAATTCATTTTGTTCACACCAATGATGCCCACTACAAACGTGTGAGCCACATACATAACTTAACATTTTCTTCTAGTTTCGTTAAAAAAGGGAAAAGAAGTAGGTGAAATTAACTTCAATTTAATTAACATTGTCCAAAATCTTGTTTCAACATGCAGTCAATATAAAAATTACTAACGAGATGGTTTCTGTCTTCTTTCCTTCTACGTCTTCTAAACCCGCTGCGTCTGCTAAGCTTACGGCACACTTTTCAGCTCAGAGCAGCCACTTCCGGGTGCCCAAATGCATCTGACCAGTAGCTCCTGCACTGGCCAGGCCTACCTTCCCCTTTCCAGAGGGGTGGGCTTGGGCTGCTTTTTTTGATCTCTTAGTTATCTAGATAGACTGTATTTTAGGCAATCATTTTTTCCAAGAAGAATCCAAGAGCAATATTTTTTGAGCCCTTGCATTATCTGGGTATGCCTTTCATTATTTCTGCATATGAGACGCCAACCTGACTAAATAATAAGAATCTTGGGTCAATCTGTTTCTCTCCAAATGCTATAACCACTATTATTATTCCATTTTCTTTGGGCATTTAGGGCTGCTGAGAAGTATAAAAGCAAATCTGACTTTGGTTCCTTTGAAAAGAACCTATCGTTTCTTGCCCTACAGTATACCTATAGAATAGTTAAAAACAAACAAACAAACAAAAAAAAACCCTCAATCCCAACAATACTGCCAGTATTGTGAGTTCACTTTTTACCCAGAACATAAAAGCCCTTTTAAGTGCAGGCCCACCGCAGGTTAAGCTTCTTGCTTTTGTGAAAGTACCAAAGCACCTCTTAAAAAGCATACTCTTATGTTTAACATCACACTAATCTAGCTCAGAAAACCATTTAAGCGTCATGCCTATCACACTTTACTTGGAAATCTGAATTACTGTTCAAACCACAAACTTCCAAGTTGTGGCAGAAAACCGCAGAGCAAGGGGGCTGTGCCTGTTCCCCACCACCCGGCGGCCTGCGGTCAGGCCATCCGGGGCTTTGCACCAGGAGAGCTCCGCTGGAGGGGCTGGAAGCACCACCCAGCGGTTAGTGTGGGCCTCCCGAGGCTGCTGCCCCTCCTGTTTATTTCATCTCTGCCAAGGGCTTCCTCACACGTTAGCATTCCTTCTCCTCCATGTCCCTCTTTCTCTTCTAACTTTTGTTCAGTAGCTCTGAAATTCACCTAGTCAACAGGTAATGATCACTTACTTATGTCCAATACTATGCGAGCCACGGGAGGGGGAAATGAGATGCACAGGTCCTCACCTTATGAGAGTCCCTTCCGAGGGAACGTCAGGAAGTGGCCTTTCCAGGCCCCTTTCCCCCCTGAACCATTCCGCCCTGAAGCCACGAGGTGGGCAGAGCAAGGAAAGCATCCCCACGGAGTGGGAAGCCTCGGGGGCCCAGGGTGGGGAGGGGAAAGGGAGGAAGAGAGCAGCAGTGAACGCAGGCTGCAGAGAGGGCACCCACGCGGGGAGACTGGCCAGCCCAGGAGTGACGGGGAACTCGTCCACAGCGCAGCGGTCACACTGGTGTTCCGGCGAGGGCTGCTGGAACCCAAGGTGGGTGAAGAGCGCAGCCACACAGGCCAGGGGTGACAGCAGCAACGGGGACTGGTTACATGCAAGGGGGATTCATGTACAAGTTCATCTGCAAAGGATAATGAGAGCCAGGTTTCACACTGTTGGAAAAGAGAAGTACAAATACAGCAACAGAAAACTGGCACACACACACTCACACACTTTTTCTCTTTAGCTCTGACCAACGAGAGGGCCTGAGAGCAGAAACACTTCAAAAGCAGTGAGCACACCTAGTGAGCAGATCTTGGTTTCTAAACACCCTTCTCCACTGCAAGGAACCAGGAAAAACGGCTCATGCCAGGGCTGAGGCGGGGAAAGTACAGGCAAGGCCTAGAACATCTTGGTGAACCAGAAAGTAAGGAAGAACTCAAAGAATGACAGGGGCAGAATGAAAGGACACAGAAGCCAGTCTGAAGGAGCCCCCACTGGCCAAATCAGAGGCCATTTGAGCGTTAAAATAACGATACAACTAAATTGGAAACCGTGAGCCCACAGTGATATAAATAATTAAACTGAAAATTAGTGAAGAACAGGATACTTACGTGGTTCCAAAGCACTTCCCCACAAAGTATTATTTATTACAAAAAGTAACCTGACAGTGGAGAAGCCTGGCAGACACAAGAGACCGAGGCAGCACTAACAGTAACGGGACAGACTGAACCACATGCCCCGTGACAGGGCCCAGTGAGAAGGCAGGGCCTCACTGCTGGGCTACTCCCACCAGGACGGCAACGAGGGCAGCAGCGTAGCAGTGCTCATGCCCTGGGGACGGCGGCCCTGCTGCAGTGGTGAGAACGCCCTTGTCCAGAGAACTTATTCAGGAAAGTATCCGGGAGTGATACCAGCGATTTGTTCTCAGAGAGTTCAGAGGGGAAACTTCTTTGTACTCTGTACGTGCAACTTCTCTCCAAGTGTAAGATTACTGTGAGAAATAACTGTGGCAACGTATCCAGGCACGGGGCTCAGGGCCTGGCCCATAACACAAGCTCACCAACTCTGGGACATGATGATTATTGCTGCCACCCCAGGATGGGCTTCGGAGAAGGCCTTCCTTCCCTAGAACCTAAGCCGGCTTCACCCACTCGAGGGCTGAATGTGGAGCCAAGACTAACCAGAGGAGCAGAGCGGGAGGGGCCCTGGAAGGAGGACCACGGCACACGCTCCTTTTTCACATTAAACATCCCAATCAGTCATCTCTGAAGTATCTGAAAGTGCTCAAAAGTGGTCCTCACAACTTTCAATGCTTGACCTGCTTCTAAATCTGCTTTTCTTCAAAAGTAGCTTTTAAAATTGTTTAAAAGTATTTTCTTTGCCTTGTTTAGTTGTTACTATTACAACATAATTGTCTATCATTTTTCACTGCAAGTGACTCTATTTGTAGTACGATAAAGCTTTTAAAAGCTACCTGGAAACCTAATCAGTCTCAAAAATATTAATATGCGGAAATTACTCCTGAGTTTCAAAACCTAACAAATAAAACTTTTATAACACATCTTGTTTGTAATATGGAGTACACATGGAAGAGTAGTAGGATACAGTGTATTTATTTGTAAATAATTTATAAATAGCAATGTCTAAAAAATACACATTTCTACTTTAAGATCTTTTTTTCTTTAAGGAATTTAAGAATATTCTCTAAAATTTATAGCTTATGTAGAGCAAAACCCTGACATAAAACAAGCCCTTCACTAAGTGGCCATCAGTCCTGGCCTCTGTGACAACAAGGATTATGGAAAGGCTTTATTAGTCATTAAAGGGTTCCGCCTCGTGGGGAGAGGTCTTCGGCCAGAAGGAATGTTTTAGAGATTTGATCAGAAAACCTTGATAACGCTCCAATATGAAAAATTATACATGCATCACTGCTGTAAGTAGGAAATCAAAGTATTTTAATGCCAAGCATTTCAGTTTTCCTTGACTCTACAATACCCCTGTGACCTGGACCCCGGGAGAGTGACAGAGCCGTGCCCTTGGCTCCTCCATCTCAGTCTCTGTGCCATGGCCGTTTGGCCCAGATTACATTAAAAACTCAAGGAAACCTAATTTATTCATCCAGGTCTGGTCCCTCCAGCAACAGTGCTTCACTGGAAGCTGCTTTTCAAGTCATAAGTAAACACACAGGAACAATAAAGAGATGGGAACTAGCAAAATAAAATGAACATGTTCCTCACTTAAAACAGTAAGCACAAATGGGTATGTTTTAGAATGGACAAAAATAACTAAGAATAGTTACCAGGAAATAAATGTCTTTGTTTAAAGTGAAGACAAAGAAATATGGGATTTCAGGATTAAACCAGTTCTAGGAACGAGCAGCTCCACCCAACCCACACAGCACAGGTTCTGCCCCTGCAAACTGGGGGCGGGGGGGGGGGTGGGGGCGGTTTCTGGTGAATCTGAGATGTGTCCCCAAGCAGCCCACGGGCCCTACTGCGTTAAGACCCTCTGCCCAGGAGTGGTCTAAGAGCTGGGCCCCAGGCCTTGGGCGTGAGACCTCGGCAAGGTACGTAGATGCCCGGACCCCAACTTCCTCGGCAATGCAGTCCTCCCCCGGTATCCGGGGATTGGTTCAGGACCACCCCCCCACCCCAGACACCAAAATCTTCGGATGCTTAAGTTCCTTATGTAAAATGGCAAAGTATTCGCATATAACCAAGGCACATCCTCCCGTATACTTTAAATCACCTCTAGATTATTTGTAACACCTAATACAGTATAAATGCTATGTAAATAGCTTTAAATTTAATGTAAATGCCATGTAAACAGTTGCCAGCACTGCAAATTTAAGCTTTGCTTTTTGGAACTTTCTGGAATTTTTTTTCCTCAAAATATCTTCTGTCTGAGGTTGGTTGAATCTGTGGATTCAGACCCCATGGGTGCAGAGGGCCCACTGTAAATCGTCAGTGGTACCGGGCAGGGCTCTGAGCAAGGTGATGAGATTACAGGAGATGCCGCACGGGGAACGTGGCTCTCCCACCTCCGTCACCCACGGACCTGCAGTCCACCTGGACCAGCAGAGACACCTGGGGACCCGCCCTGCAAGGCTGCTCTGTGCCGGGCTTCAGGGGACCAGGCCAGACCTGCACCAGCAGGCCAGCCAAGGCAGGCTGAGCCGGCAGTGGCTCAGCTAGATCATTTTTACGCCACTCCTTGTAAGCCTTGATTTCTAATGGTTTTTTTTTTTTCTTTTTCTTAAAAAACAGTTTCATGACATCTCATGGATATTTTCTAGTCTTCCTACCTCCACAAACTAGCGAGAATTACCCTTCAGTCAGGGCAGCGCACCTGCAGTCTCTTCCTGTCGACGGAGCCAGAATCTGGCAGCTGGAGCTTCTATGACATGTGACGAAATCTCTCTTATTTGTCTACTTTCTGCTCCCCAGACTACCCCCTGCACTTTTCTACAGTCAATTTGTCTAAACTCACTCTGAATCCTAACCCTAACCAACTGACGTCCACCCTGTGGCTTCCATAGCACAGTCCCCTCCTGCGTTCGTTAACGTGTCACAGTGAGTCGAGTTAAACCCCAGGCTCCATACTACTTAGTAACTAAATGTCCATCTACAGACTTAGGCTGTCAAAATCAATCAAACTAAAGATATTTTTTATGCAAAGCAGAGAACTTTGGAATTGAGGCCAAAATTACTTATCGCGACAGAACTAAAATCTAGGAAAGTATAGATATAATATGATATGAATTTTAAGTTGACATTTTGAGTAAAAATAAAATATTTATTTGTCACATTATCATTCACTGAGTAAACATGTTAAAGAGAAGATGATGACCGTTCAATGTGGAAATGTCTATAAGACTATAGCTAATTCTTATAATCCCAATTGTTAAGTCACATATGTATTTTTTCAGGTAAAGTTTCCTGATCCACATAACAAACCACATCACAGGATATACAGAGAAGGCCTATGTCCTCATAATTATCTTCACAAAGTTCAGATACATATAATGTTTTGATGGTTCCTAAACCACTTTTGTGGTCTATAATATATCCATGGTATATTATCTGTAAGTATTTTGAAGTGATACTGTTGATAATTCTATTTTAATTTTATATCTAAAACTCCAAATCCCCAGCCTGTGTATTGGAAAACACTGCACTACTTGGGAACATAAAACTATCACCTTATTTCCAAATAAAGAGAGAAAGAAAAACAAAAACCCTATAACTCTTCATGATTACAATCAATTTCAGTGGTTCCCCAGTTTAGCTATTAAAGTCTCACCAGTGAAGAAATATCGTAGCATACGTCCCCCTTTATTTCTTTCATAGCAATTTAAAGAGGAACAATATTCTTAGCAAAAGAACATCCAATAATACTAGGACCATGAACTTCCAAACTAAGAATGTATTTATCAGGCGCAGAATTTCAGTTAAGCAGGGATTTGGAATAGCATTTTTCTAACAGAGTTAAGGAATTTGTAATGAAGTTGCACCATCTAGCTACCAAATAAGAAATAACTTGATGATCTATTCAGATCACCAAAGTAAAAGAGAATACGACCGAAACCCCTGACTTTCATATAAGAATTTAGGTAATTACTATTAGCTATATTCTACTTATTACAATTAAAATATAACATGTTTGTGATAAGATCAGTTTATCCATCAAGAGGCATTTCAAGATACAAGAGGTTCTCATATGCCCAAATAAGTGCTTCTTTAAGACAGTCATCCATAATCTCTAAGACGTGTGGGTGCTACCTTAGGTCCTTATGACAGCTTTCCTTCAGAGGGGCAGTGAAATACACACGTGCAGGTCCAATTCAACACATGCTCAGGTTCTCATCTGAAGAGATGTATGACCTCTAGCAGTCCCAGTACAATACATGGTTTATGTGACCAAGAAGATGAAAAGAGTAATAAAATCACCAAAACTTTAAATAAACGAAGAGAAAGAAATCTACGAAGAGAAATAGACTCTCTGAGTCTATTTCAAAATAAAGAATTTAAATGAAAAGAAAAAGCATCTGAACTTTAACATTCACAGAACAGATATAAAATGAAAAAACACCCGAGAGAAGACTATATAAAAGGAGACTGAAAAATTAGGAGTGAGAAATCTTTAAATGGAACTTTAAACTGAGTGAACCATCTTTGACACTGCTGGTTATTCTCCAAAGCATCTTCATTTATAAAGCTTAAAAAGCAAGCATTTTTAAAGCATAAGGAACACTGTAATAAAACTGCTTTTCTGGTTGTTTTTCAAAAACTTCATAAATCTGAAGGAAAAAAATACTTGGCATGGGCTAATATCTTACTATTAACGAAGTTTATGTTTCCTCTTGAAAAGAGAGCAAGTAAGTCAGGATGATGAAGAAAATGCTCAAAGCAATCTGACTCACATATTTATTCTATAATGTATTCCTCAAGTCCATTAGCACAATAAGAAACGGCTTTTCTTCCAACACAACTTCAAAGACAGGCTGGAGAGATGCCCAGATTACAAATATGTATTTCCTTAGCACTGAAAAAAATGCTCCTTCCAAAAAAATAAAAAGTACCGAAACTAAGGGCACACTACAAGTTATGTGAGAGCAGAGAAAAAAACACCTACTATTGGAATTTTTGAATAAGAGAGAGAAGATCAGCAATTAATATTATGATTAATACATATAAATCAATAATGATCATCGATAGATACGGTCTGCACACAGTCGTCCAATCGCCTCTCCGTGAAATCAATAGTGTGCACTGAAGTGTGGACACCAAAGAGAAAGTAAACATACTCTGCAAGCGCTCTGAAACATTTATAAAAACTGACCACAAACGAGGCCACAAAGAAAGTCTCAATTCCAAATAATCAACATCAGACAGACCATATTCTTTGAACGTGCAACTATGTTACTGTTAAAAAAACAAAACAAAACTTTTTAAAAACCTTTATGTTTAAAAACTAAAGACCAGACTCCTAAATAGCCCACATGTTAAAGAAGAAATAACAACCAACTACTTCATATCAAAATTCAAGGTGTTTTTAGTATTCAAAAAATTTTAAACTTAAGGATATAAAGCATGCTTAAAGGGAGATGTCCAGTCTTAAATATATTTGTTTAAAAATGATAAAGACTAAAAATAAATGAGTTGTGTCTTTTACTCAAGAGGCTAGAAAAACTAAACACCCAAAGAAATTAAGAGGAAGAATAAAGAGTAGATATCAATGAAATGAAAATAAAAGTGAATATCTACAAAACCAAAAGTTGATTCTTTGCTAGAGGGTGTCTCCTTCAACAGTTTTATCAAAGGAAAAAAGATGCAAAAATTTTGGAAGATAAGGAAAACTGTAACTATAGATATATTTTTTAAATCATAAAAGTATCTTGAAACATCTTTTTGCCATGACTCTGTAAAATGTGCATGAAATGAGCAACTTCCTAGAGAAGCACCGTGGAAGGGACTGCTGGTTGACCCCCGTGTCTGATCTCCCTTCTTATAGCAAAGCTTCCTGCCCTGTGTGCAGCCCACATGTGGTAGCCGTGCTGGTTCCAGAACCCTCGGCCCCTAGCCAGGCAGGCAGCCTCCGCCACTTACCCAAGTGGCTTGCAAAATCATCATTTTCTGACCATGCCAGGCAATGAGAAAATTTGGCAAGTTCTCGTCTGTATTAATGGAACCTCTGATTGCTAGCTAAGCAAACGGATGCCTGGAATAAAGGTGTCACTTCACAGACCCCTTCGTGACCAAGATCCGGCCAATATAATGTAAGTAGAAGCAGTGTGCATCACTTCCATTAAGTAGCCTAAAAGAGAAGAGGTGGGCCCTTCTCCTACTTCCATTTTCCTTCTTGCTGGCTGGAACGCAGTCGTGAAGGCTAGAGCCGACAGCCACTGTGGCCCACGAGGTGCCCTGAGGAATGGAAGTCACGCATGGGGGAAGGAGGCAGAAGGGTCCAGATCACCACCACCTCCAGACTGACTCATGACCTTCCACCTCACTTAAGCCACTATTGCTTCAGATCTTTCCTCCACCCACAGGTAACCCTAATCCTAACTGATTCAAATATTAATTACCATAATAAACTCAAAACGAAATAGGAAATGGAATAGACTCACTTAGGAAAGTGACTTGGTAAAACAAACAGAAAGGACCAGTTTGAGAGAACAGAAAAGCTAGCAACACAGAGATGCCAACACTAAGAAAAGTGAGAGAGGAGGAGGAACCAGCAATGGAGACAGAGGAGAGGTGACCAGCACAGAGCAGGGGTGACTGGCACGGAGCAGGGGTGACCGGCACGGAGCAGGGGTGACAGGCACAGAGCAGGGGTGACGGGCACGGAGCAGGGGTGACAGGCACGGAGCAGGGGTGACCAACACGGAGCAGGGGTGACCGGCACGGAGCAGGGGTGACGGGCACGGAGCAGGGGTGACGGGCACGGAGCAGGGGTGACCAACACGGAGCAGGGGTGACCAACACGGAGCAGGGGTGACCGGCACGGAGCAGGGGTGACCGGCACAGAACAGGAGCACCAGAGAGGCATGCTGCTGTCCTGGGAGCCAGAGGGAGAAGGCACATCAAGGAGCAGCGCCCCACTGAATCAGGTGCTGCTGCTAATTCCAGTAAGATGAGGCCTGAGAATTACACGAGGCGGCTTTAACAACCAGGAAGGCAGGTGACCTTGACAAGAGCAACTCAGAAGACTCATCCACAAGAGGACGGGAAGGGGTGAACGGTAGCTGGCGAGTACATCCAATTCCACCGAGGAGTTCTGCTATACAGGGAGGCAAGGCAATGGAGCAAGGGTGAGCAGCCAAAGCAAAACCAAGAAGGATGAACACAATACCAGTCAAAATCACAATAGGATTTCTAACGGAACCACACAAACTGGTTCTAAAATTCATACAAAGCCGGAAAGATTTAAGAATAATAGCCAAGACAACCTGGGGTGCGGGAGGAGTGGAGGGGAACAATTAGAACGTCTTTCCCAGACATAAAAACATAGGACTTGAAACAGGAGGAACACACCAGAGCCCAGAAATACACCCACACACGAGGGGTCTGGGTTCACTAGAGGGCGGCACCACTTACAAGGAGAAAACAAGCAGATCCCTACCCGCGACATAAACAAAAACTCCAGATTAGAGACCTAGATGTAAAAAAGAAAACAAACAATTTTAAGAAAACTACTGAGACCATCTCTATTACCAGGATAGGACAGTTTTTTTTTTTTTTTAAGGCAAGAGCAAAACAACTTACCAAGAAAAAGGCTGATTAAATTTTATATCAAAATAGAAAAGTTCTGTATATAAAAAGACATTAAGTTAGACAAGTAACAGATTGGGAAGATGTTTACAGCATGAGACACAAGGGATTATTCCATAACACATGTAATATATGCAACCATAACATATACCATATATGATATTTATTATTATAGGATATATGACATATGCAACCATTTTACACACACACACACACACACACACCAATAACAAAAGGACAAACACCACTAAAGAAAACGGGCAAAGATGTGAACAGGCAACTCACAAGAAGAAACCACAGTGTCAATTTCAAAACCCACAAGCGCTGAAAATGGAAAGACTTTTTCATAAACTTGGCACAAAAACTCATGTGAGGTTATATTTAGCATTCTGCCCACCCCCTTAGTGGTACTCTTAATCCAGGCTGTTGTGGAACTGTTCATGCATTTGATTACCTCTGACCTCAGTAGGGATTAGAGGATATACAGTGTATGTACCACATCACACTTCTGAATCCAAATACTTCTGGCATCAGGAGTTCTGCATACAGGACTGTGGCTGAACCGACACCAGACAGTTGATATGAGGCCAGAGCAATCAACACAAAGCCCCTCGCACAGAGGGAGGCAACAAATGTGTGTTGCTATTAATACTAAATTAAAGAAACAAGAAGATACAACCGTACATCCTTCAGATTGGCCAAAAAATTCGTTAAGGGTGACAATTTAACAAATGATGCTGGAACATTTGGATACCATATGCAAAAATAAATATATAAACTTCAACATACCTCACACTCTACACAAAAATTAACTCAAAATATAAAACCACCTAAAACTATGAAACCTCTAGAAAATATATGAAGAAACCTCTATGACTGAGGGTTAGGCAAGACTTCTTAGACACAACACCAAAAGCACAACCAACAAAAAGAGCAAACCGCTACATCTGACTGCTTTAAAATTTTAAACTGGCTCTTTGAAAGACGCTGTTAAGAGAAGGAAAAGACAAGCCACAGACTGGATGAAAATAGTTGCACATCATGTCTGATAAGGGTCTCGTATCCAGAATATAAGAAGAATTCTCAGAACTCAACAGGAAGAAAACAACCAGCCTAATTTTAAAAGGGGCAAAAAAATTTGGACACTTTACCAAAGAAGATATTAGAATGGAAAAATACGCACAGAAAAGACGTTCAACATCATTAGCAACTAAGAAAATGCAAATCAAAACCACAAGAAATTAAAAAGACAGGCCATACCAAGTGTTGATGAGGATGTGGAGGAACTGGAACTCAACTGCTGGTTGGAACGGAAAGTGGTACAGCCACCCTGGAAGACAGTCTGGCAGTGTTTTAAAAAGGTGAACATACATTTACCACATGAGCCAGCAGTCCCACTCCTAAGTACTTTCCCAATGGGATGAAAGTATTTGTTCACACAAAGACTTGTTCACAGCAGCTTTGTCTGCAACAGTCCCAAACTGGAAACAACCCAGATGTTCCTTGGCTGATACATGGGTAAGCGCACGGCGGTACACCCATACCGCCAACTACTTACTACTCAGCGGTAAAAGAAAAAGTGAACTGTTGATACAGGATGCAACGTGGAGATATCTCAGAATAATCAGGATGGATAAAAGGAGCCAGACCCAATAAAAAGTATATACCAAATGAGTCCAGTCATACACAGTTCTAGGAACACAAACTGAAGTGACAGAAGGCAGATGCGCGGCTGCTGGGGATTGGGGGGCGGGGGGGACATGGAGAGAAGTGGGTGGGAGGGATGCCCAAGGGCCACTTCTGAGGGCGGTGGGCATGTTCGTTATCTTGGTTGTGGCTGCACGGATGTGTGGCAGCAGAGACTTTCATTCCATTCGGGGAACAAATCGGTCCAGCCTGTGACAGTACCTGGTGAAACTGCAGCTCTGCCCGCGCTCTGGCAGAGCAATTCCAGGCCTGGCACGGCCTCGAAAGTAGGGGGGGTCGCAAATCACAGGCCCAGGCCTGGTTCTGCTGTTGTGAGTACAGTCTCACTGGAACGCAGCCATACACCTGTTTACTGGTATCTATGCTATAGCCGCCTGCAAGCTCGTCAGCAGAGACGAGACGTCGCAACAGACACTGCACGGCTCTGAAGCCTTAAATATTTACTCCCTGGCCTTTTACAGAAGACGCGTCCTGACCACTGCTGGAGAGAGACACTGGCTCTTGTGTGCCAGGACACACGCAAAGGAGCCTGTGGAAGCACTGTTCACAACAGCGACAGGCTGAAGAATCCTAAACGTCCATCAGTAAAGGCATTAATTACTGACAAACACTGGAATACCATTCACCAATTAAAATGAATAAACTGGATCTAGCGGTATCAAAACAGGCAGGGTCTCAGAAACATCACGCTGTCTGAAGAAAGCAACTTGCACAACAGATCAACAACAGGATAAAGTTACAAGCTCATAAAGCCATGCAGATACACATAAAAGTAAGGAGCACACCAAATGCATCTCAGTGGCTGCCCTCGTGAGAACAGGATTAGAGCAAGGACAGAAAGCACTTCAACTTTTCCTGTACATTTTAACTTATTTTTGAAAATCTAATTAAAATGTTTTTAGAAGACCCACAAGTTAAATTTAAATCTGATGTCTATAACATACCAAAGACAAAAAAGCAGAGAAACTTGCTGACTTTTCCCACTCAACTGTAATACACATCGCCCCTGACTTTAGAACACTCATTAACTGTACTTCTTTAAAGCAGCAAAGGTTCACCGAACAAGGGAATTTTTTCCCTTTTATCTTCTGAAGTCAGAAGATCTACTAATCTGAAATTTACTCTTCAGAGGAAACTGAAACACAGGCCTAGAGTGCTTTGCAGAAAAACATAGCTATTAAAATTTAAACCAACTGAAGCTTCAAAGGTTACCTACAGGAACAGCCCGAGGCCCACACTGGAGGTTTCCGAGAGGGTTGTAGAAACACTGCCAGGGACACCGGGACAAGTCCTCAGGCCTATGAAAAGGACTATGACCTATTAAAATTCCACAGCAATAGACAATAAATGGCAGAAAGAGTTTTTCTCCTTTCAGAAGAGCTGGCGGTGCTGTTGCCGGCAGAACTCGGGCTACGCTACTCTCCCGTTACTGCTGTAAAGGGCTCCCTCTAACGGTGGGCTCTACCGTGCGGCTCTCCTCAGTAGCTATGAATCCTGCAGGCCGTATCTGCATGCCAAACCAGGACATTTTAAGCAAAATTATCTAAAACAAATAACCGTTCATTCAACTGGAAGGAAAGAAAGGTGTCTGTGGGAGTGTGTATGCAAAACTTACTGGAACTGTTGGCTGCTGATAAAGCTAACTAACCAAGAAACTTCTGTTAAAAAACCCCAAAAGGAAGATTTATTCTTATTTTTTTAAGGCGCGATAACGGAAACCTCACCGTGGCATTTGAGGCACACTACCCGGCCTGCAGGTATTCACCCCAGGTCACGCGCCCAAGGGCAGTCAGTGGCTGGTACGAGGCCGTGGGTTCCAACAAAGGCCACATCACACACCTGTAAGGGAGACGGCTGGAGGCCGGATACAAATAGCACGTGTATTTAAAAGCCAGCCCTGAAAACTTGCCCCGACTCTTCCTTCGTCATCAGCCAGGGCCATGCGGACAGCCTGTCCGTTCTGCGCAGGGAGAAGGGATGCACCAGGCAGGAAGGGGTCAACATGGGGTCAGAGCAGAACAGGCCTTGGACCCTGACTCCTGAGCTCCCAAGCAAGGCCACTGCCCCACCCGGGACGGGACTGGATGTGGGTCCAGGGAAGCAACGTCGCACCCCAAAAGCCCCAAATCTTCTATCCTCCCAACTGGAGGGTGGGGGAGCTGGGAAGAGGCTCGTAAAGACGTAAACAGACATTACTGATAATCACAACATTTGAAAGATGCTTCTAATTTTTAAATGTACATGTGTGAAACAGACTGCTAAAATGCCACTGTTTACAATAATCATTTTGTTACCTTCTCTCCAGGCTTGGGTGACTGCTGCAACTTCTCATAGTCTTTCTTAGTCTCCAAAATTTTTTTGACAAGTCCTCCTGTTGAAAACCAGTGGTTTTATGTTAAAGTGATTCTCTGCCCTAAGAAGCTATCCTGTTCTGAAGGGGTGGGGGGCTGGGGGTGAGGAGGAATACTAAGTTCTTATTCTTTCCCTTTCTATACTGAAGCAACTTCAGATAATCATTATATGATAAAAGATCAAAGCAATTCTCTCAGCCTATTGTAGACTAAGTACAAATACTTTTTTGATATTGGGACAAGTCATCAACTTTTTTTTTTTTAAAAAAGGATGGCTCGCGGGTTAAATATCATATGAAAAACCATTTGAATATATCTTGTTTGGTACATTTGACCTTGGAACCATATGAATGTTTTACATAAGGGAATATTTTACATAAGTAAAACAAAATGAAATCAAAACTTTCAAAGTCTAGAAGTTGAAAGCAAACTGAAACTATAAACATAACAGTGTCGAAACCCTGAAGCATCATGAACTGTCAGCTCATATCTGAAATCGTGTCTCCACTGAATCCGAAGCTGGAGCCGTACCACAATCCACGCTCCGCAGGACTGAGACCCGAGGAGGAAGAGGTTCATCCGAAACCCTGAAATCAGACCTGCCTCCTCCCCCTCGGCCCTGTTCCCGCCCCACCCCCTGTTACAGCTCTGCAGGCCAAACACACTTATCACCACGTCCACCTTCTCCCATCATGCCTTGCAACCAGAGCCCTAAGGCCCTGGAGGTACATCAGAGAAAACCCACAGGAGCAAATGCCTCCTGTTTTCCAGTTCTGAGGGACCATGAAGCAAATATCGTCAAAGAGTCCCTCCGAATTGCTCCTTGAGGACAGAAGTGATGGTGACTTTTTCAGTTTGGTTTTTTTGCTTTTGTTTCTTAATGTTTTATAAATAAATAAATAAACATAACAGTATCATGTTGGCAAGCATAACCGAACAGAGAAGAACTGGTCGTACATCCCTCATGGGATATGCACTAAGAACAAAAGGGCAAGCAGATCTGCCAAAAACGATCCTAAGGTGTTTCCAGCAATCACGTTGTCGTTAACCACCAGTGGCGTTGCTCTAAATTGCCGTGAGTGCACAATGTAGGGTAAAGAAACAAACAGCTACTGCTGCTGGGAGCCAGGATTTTGGGGCACGAGACAGGAACGTACCTGCAAAAATCAAAGAACTTAGGAAGAACCCTGCAATCATAAATCTAAGTTGGAAATACCAGTACAAACTCAGGATATACTTTCCTACAAAAAAAATTAGAAAACCCCCAGAAACAATGACCAACCCAGAAGCAAACTGCAGCCAGGCCCCTTAGAGACACAGGGCAGGAAATACACGAAACGAGCCTGAAACTTCTGTCCTACCATAAACAAGGAAGCTACAAAGTCCACTGGGACGCGTCAAAAGGCCCCCACGGTCAAACACTGGACAACAGAACATCAAGGAGAAAACTGAGATGGACTGAAATGGAACACGTCAAGTGTGTTAAAAACCATGACATCATACAGACATCAAGCGCTTGCTTCGGCAGCACATATACTAAAATTGGAACGATACAGAGAAGATTAGCATGACACTTGTGCAAGGATGACATGCAAATTCGTTCCATATTTTTGTAAATCAGCTACTCCAATAAAAATTTTAAAAAAAAAGAACACCACCACCACCACCAAAGCCCTCATTAGTCACCCCTGAAGGTGCCGGGAGACAAATGCACTATCAAGAAAACTGATCAATAAAGGGGAAGCACGAAGCTGGGCCTCGGAGCGGCAAATTCCTGCAGAGGGAAAGCCTCACAGTGTGGAGATTGCCAACCAAAACGTGCTGGAGTGGGGAGGGGGCGGGATGAGAACGGTCACCGTCCCCGCAACCCTCATGAAACAACGGACTGAGACCGACCTCCAAGCACAGAGACGGGCAGGTGTGATGAAGAACCAACACCACCTGTCAAGTGTTCTTGCTCAAAAAACCTGAATCTGACCGAGTCTCTAGAACCAGTTTACAGGAACCGAAGAACATGGAAGAAACCCACAACACTGGGGTGTGACAAGCAACACCCAACTGTGAGGAACTCTGCTGGACAACCGACCAGCCTCTTCAACAAATAAATTACAAGGGGGATGGGGTGGGAGGGGACCTACAGGCTAAGAGAGGATTCAGAGTTAGATCCACCAGCTGCAAACACAGGGACCTTATTAGGATTCTGACTCACACAAACAAGAAAAAAAACACACAAAACAACTGGAAAAAAAAACAGGCATTTGATGATATTAAGGAATGACTGCTTTTTTTATATATAATAATGGAGTTATGGTTATGCTTTTTTAAAAAGAACATGTTTATGGCAGAAACGATGCTCTCCAGGGCTTGAAAGCAGTCGGTGGAGACTGAGATAAGACCAGATGACCGCTCACCGCAAAAGCTGCACGACAGTCAGGGGTTCACGAGACTATTCTCTCTGCTTCTATAAATGTTTGAAATCAAAGAAGACATTGTGCTTGGGAAGAAAACAATATGACAGAACTGTCGGACCTGGGAAGGACTTCAGGGGTCATCCAATCCCACAGTCTAACCGTGCAGAAAAGAAGTGATGTCGTCATCCCCACAACTGCCTAAGGCTGCCCTCCGGGGTCCTGGCCACGCCCCTCCCCCAGTAGCTTCCATCGCCTCCCAGAATAAACCACACACGGAGGAGGCATCCCTGCCCACGGCATCCTATCTACTGCTACTCAGACCCCTGACCAAACCCTGGCAGGCAAAACTCATTTCACCAGATCCTTTCAAAACACACGGAGCAGACACACGTGTGCACACACAACCCCACGACTCACCGTGCTTCTCATCTTCTAATTCCACCGCTTGTACCTGAGCAGGAAAGGAAGGAGAAGAAAAGGAGATTCGGATTTGTTGGGATCTCAAACTCATGCCTGCATGCATCTCAGCAGAGGTGACAAAATTAAAGATGGCAGAGAACTAACTGAAACGCTGGAGGAAAATTCTGTCTACACAAATCTCAAAGTGGAGAATTAACTCCAGTGCTGTCTGAGTGTGACTGTAACACACACGCTGCGGCTGACCAACCATTTCAAGCTCTGACACCTCAGAGAGCTGGGGGGCCGCCTCCACCACAAACTGATCGTCGTCCTCATTGTCAGAATTCTGTGACTCCACGATCACATTTGAGATGGTTTTACCACTTCCTGTCCTAAATGAAAAGAAATTAGATAAAATCAGAAACTTTCTCCAGGTCACACGTCCTCATCAATCCCAGCGTCTGGAACTGCGTCTGAGGTTCCCTGAGAGGAGGCCGGAGCTGAGACACAGTCTGCAAACGTGAAGTCTGGGGAAAGCCGCCAGGCCCCGCCCCCCTGTGCCGCCCCGCCCAGCGCCATGCCCTCTTCCCAGCTGGGCTCGCTGCGGCACCAGCCCTGGGCCTGCAGCCCCTCTCCAGGCGAGGCCCAGTCTCCCAAGTCGCAAACCTCAGGGCAGGGGTGGCACTGGTGGCCCTGCTGGCCAGCGCCGCCCCAGACCCCCGCTCCTTGGCCTCTCGCAGGAACACAGCAGCCTCCTCGAGGCCCCTCATTTGGCTGCTGGGCGCTGTCCCTGACCTACGCCCCCGCCCAGCACCCTCACTTACACACCTCCTCTCCCCGAGGGCCTGCCATCATTCTGGACCAGTCCGATGTCCACGGGCTCCTGACCTGGTCTCCCTGGTAACCGCCTCCATCCAAGGGCTCTCTCCTGCCTCCAGTGGCCACCGCCGGAACTGCCCCGCCTACTGTCACCCTGCTGCAGACCACCGCCAGCTGCCTGCTGCTTAGGCACTGACTTCTGCTGCGCCTGCACTTGGACCACAGCCCCCAGACTCAAACGCTCCATGGCTCCCCACCAGCCCCTCCTGCCCTCATTTCTTCCCTACCAACCTGACACAGTCACGCTTCAACGAATACCCTTCACCCCCTGCCACTATCTCTCCAGCACACGTACACACGCGTGCATACACACCCTTCAGTGGGATGGGAGGTCCGGAAGGAGTCCCTGCACTCGGGTGTGAGCTCTCAACGCAACACCCGCCTCCCAATAACACCTTCGGCTCCATCCTCAGGGTCCTCAGACACTCCCAGCTGCCCGTCCTGCCCTACCAGGACCGACCTTGTCTCGTCCTTGGTCTTCCACACCCTCTGCACACCCCGTCGGCCTACATCCCACCACTTCCAACTCCTGAAACCCTCCCCCGCATCCTTCCCCTCAGCAAACCCTCTCCATCCTCACCCTCGTCCCCGAATGCTGCCGCCACGTGCCTGCCCTGCGAGGCCTTCCTCCTTCTGGCCTCCGACCGCCAGGTCCCGAGGAGGGTCAAGGTTTTCCTTGTGCTTATGGAGGCTTCCAGATCTTTCTCCCTAAAATCTCCCAACTCTGAATCTCACGTTGTCAGAGATTCCCCGAGAATCAGAGTCTCGCCCTGAACCCCATTATGAGTGCCGCCACCTGCCAACCCCAGGCCTCACCCCTGCACTCCAGGCTCCTGGCTTCACTCTTGAGGATTTCAAGGGCTGAGAAATGATCCTTCCTAGTCCCTGGGCTCTAGGGTCCCCAGATTCTCCCGCATCCGTCTCTTAGCCACACTCCCAGGGTGATGCCTTGTCACTGCCACTGACAGCAAATGCTTAACCGCAAATCCAGGCACCCACACTGTGACCACCCCCACCCATCTTCCCAACTCCGGCTGGAGAACAACGTCCAAGGGATGCTGACCCATCACTTCACCCCACGTGCCCTGGGAGGGACCCCACAGACCTCTGGGCTGGGGCTGCCTGCCCTCCGCAGGATGTTCAGCAGCATCCTTGGCTCCAAGCCCCAACGAGATGCCAAGGGCCTCCCCTCCACCTCCTCCCCAGTCACGATGCTACAAAACGTCCCCAGACGTGGCCCTGGGCTGGGGCGGCCCCCGGATGAGGACCTCTGCCCTCGTCCGTTCACCAGCCCCTCTCGTGGAGGACGCTGTCCACCGCGTCCTCTCCCCTCTGAGCCCTGCTCCTCCTCCCCCAGACTCGCTGTTGGCTCAGGAGAAAGACGAAGAGCCAGGGTCTCACCTCCCGGGATCTCACCCACCCGCCAGCTCCCGGCCTTCTCTGAGGCCATTCCCTCCACACGTCCTGGCCCACCCTGGGGCTCTGTTCCCACAATCCCCTCTCCCCACCCCGCAACGCCGGCATCTCCAGCCTCCCCCTCTCCACTGGACCATCCCCCGCACCAGAAAAATGTGCGAGCCGTCTCGTCTTAAAAACAGAGACCCCTAACTTCCCTTGACGTTGCACATCCCTCCGCTTCCCCGGCAACCACACGTAAGACACGGCTACGCCGCCTCCAGGCCCCGCCTCCCGTTCCATCTGAAGCCCACTCCGACCAGCCTGTTTTCATCTTCCTAGTTTTTTGTTTTGATTTCCTGTACTGGATCCACAGGTAGATTTGTAAAATGTATAAGCCCTGCCTGAGGCTTGTCTTTATACTGCTCATGACTTTCTGACCACCCTTTGTTTTTTAATTTTTGTGCAATTAAGCCTTTAAATTTTTTTATCCTATTTTTCCCCTAATTGTTTTTATGCTTAGAAAATCCTCTATCTAGAGATGGGGGCAATCCACTTTCCCCGTAACTGTAAAGACATAACCGTACGAGCACGAACACCTGTGATTTCCCTCACTTCTATCTGAAGTGTGTGGCAGGCACGAGGTTTGAGGTCACGGTCTACCCCGGGTTCTCTTTTACTCAACAGCAAGTGCTCCCTGCACCGTCTGCTGCCCGCTCCGCCCCCGCCTCTCAGCACACGCACGATCCTCGCCCATCCCTGTCCCACCAGCGCCAGGGAAGCCCTGCCCCTTGGTGCCAACGCGAATGCCAGGGCCTCACCTGTCCGACGTCAGCACCTCCGCACTCTCCTGCCGCCTGACCCGGGGAGGCGCGGGCCGTGCGCTCCCGGGCCGAGGTATCCTCCTAAAAAGGGATACAAAACACTTGCACATTTCAAAGTGGACAGATGAAAACCCACGTTAATGTTAATGCTAATTTCCAGGCCACCATCAATATGCCAGTTAGGACATAGTCTGCAGAATAGTAAGAATGTTCCATTAACCTGACAAGTCTAAAAGTATCCATCTTTTAATCTTACATTCTCGTTAATTTTAAGGTACAAAAAGTAGTAACATAACTATCAGGAATCAAACCATGACATAATTTAGCCTCAAGTACGAATTTCCCTAAATCTCTAAAACATTCTATGTGAGTTAGTTACACCTCAGATACAAGAAAATTAAGCAGTTTTTGCTCTCTTTGTACACATACTTCCTCACAATTAAGCTCAAGCATTAAATGAGCTGTGGAAGGTACGGAGAGGAGCAGGGCAGCTGCCCAGGCGGGAACCAGAGCACACGTACCTGACGGCGGCTGGGAGCTCGCCTGGCAGCTCGGAATTCTCCGGCACCTCACACTTCTCCTGGCCAGAAGGTCCAACGTCTCCTTCTGCACGGACAGCAAGCCAACCAGCAGTTCACAAAGAAAGAAACAAACAACTGGTAAATATGTGAAGAGACAGCAATCAAACAACTGCAAATATAAATGAGCTTTTTTTCATCTATCATTTTGATGAAGTTAAAACAGACACTTGATATCTAAATTTGGGGGGAGATTTGGGGAAACGGGCACACTCAAACCCTGGGAATACAAACTGGTTTAACTTCTCAAGAAACAGAATTCAAAAGGTAGGTTAATCAAGTCAGCAATTGAACTTAAAGGAAATACAAGCTAAGGAAAGAAGCGGACACGTGTAACCTCGTGTCAAGACGCTCACCCGTCAGCATTTACAACAGTGACAGACACTAGGAAACTTCAGGAAACTGCGGTTTGTGAGACCCTCGTATAAAACAGTCATCATGTTAATGTATGTATAATCAACAGAGTAGGGTAACATATCTGATAATTACCTAAACATAGGTGGGGTTCTAGAAGGACATTCATTCAAGTTATGAGCAGGGGGATTGTCAGTGCTTTTCATTTTCTTCTTCATATTTTTCTACATTTTTAAGGTTTTTTACTTTGGCTCCGTACCATATTATTTTTATAATCTGAATAAAGTTTTGTTCATTTTGATAAATATTTAATCAGTAAATAATAAGCCCAAACTAGAATATTAAGACAATTAAATTTACTCTTACTATTTAAAGTAAAAGGACTTTATACATTAGAAAACAGTAAAATCAGAATTTGATTATTGGAAATACAGTTTACACTCAGGAAGAAATTCTGAAATGTATTCTTTTGAAACATATTTTCATAAAATATGAAAATTAAATCTTAACTTGGTGTAGTTTCCTTAAGCTATTTTCACTATACAATTTGTAAAACATAAGTCTGAGAGTACATGTTAATATCTATACACACGTACACAGTTGATACCAAACAGATTTACTTAAGGCTATTCCTTACCTGCATCACTAGGAGAATCACCTTAAAAAAAAAAAAAACATAATTAATAATTTTGGATGTCTACTGGGGAAAAAAATGGTCATTTCCTCATAGCTTTTTTTCTAGTTTCCTACTGCCACTGCTTTATTTTCAAAGAGAGAAAGACAAAGAACAAACAAAACTATGAATCAGAACACGTTATACATGAAAACAGGAAGCAGCGATAAGAAGAAAGTGTATCCATCAAAGAGATGAATGAAAGAAACAGAAGAGGGAGAAGGTGACAGAGCCTCGAAGCCACGGACGGACTGACTCCATGTGTGTGGGACGAGCCAGGGGTGAACTGGCGAACACACCTTGGGGCATTTTCAAGGCTCTGGATGGAAGCAAACAAGAGCCCGTCTTACATAAGTCAGCAGCGAGTGTTTCTCCATCGGCTCCTAAATAAGAAGAAAGTGTCTCTGCCCCACACGGGCCTGCCTTGGCACTCTTCCCCCAGGACCCTTCCTCTTCAAGTGCCGCTTTATGGGGACAAATGTGACCGACGCGGCCACAGTCAACGAGTAAAGCACTGCAGGGGTGGCTGGACCCAGAAAGGTCTCTGTGTTACACTCCTAAAATGCATGAACGCGTGTGCAGAAGGCCCAAAACTCCCTGGATTCAGGTGAGAGCCTGGACAGACGCCCCCCAGGGATGGGCCCAGCTTACCCTCGGGACACACAGACGCGACAGACAAGCGCCCCTCAGACCCCGGAGCTGTGCGCCGGCGGGGGGACCTCGAGCGCTTTGGGTGGCCTGTGGACGCCGTGGTCAGAGCCACAGAAACGCTGCCCCAAAGAGGGCGGATCTAGGGGTGGGGGGGCCCCCGCTCAGGGTATCGGGGGGACCCGGGAGCCCTCCAGGACCCCATCTGCGTGGGACACAGAGCCTCCCGGAGGTCCCGCCCCACAGAGGGACAAGGCGAGGACAGGCCTGGGGAGCGTGGCTCCAGATGGAGCCTCTGGAAGACGGGGTGACGGGGGCTGCCCAGCAGGACGCGCAGCGGCCGCAGCCACCCTCCTCGCTGCCCTGTCGCCTGGTGCGCGGGAAAGAGACCAGCCTGAGAGCCGCTGGGCCACCGGGGCCCCGATGCCACAGTCCCAGACTCTCTTCAAAGCCCATGCCCTCGGCGTCGCTGGGGACAGGCCGTGGGTCCCGGAAAGGTGGCTGAGTCACGAGCTGATGCCCAGGTGGTGAGGGCACACGGCAGCCCCGCCCACAGATCGGCCCGGGCCCTGGGCGCCCCGTCCTCGCGGATGCCCAGGTCCTCTGCGGCTCCACCTCCTGCCCAGATTCCGGGGCCAAGGCGGCCCGTGCAGGCGCTCTGTCCCCCTCGTCCCTCGTCCCAGGTGAGCGCACCCTCACAGCCAGCCGCGCCCCCCTCTGAGCTCGGGGAGCCTGCCCTCAGGTGTCTGCGCGCCTCGAGACTCGGCCGCTCCCCCCTCCCCACCACGCCACAGCCCAGGCCGCTCTCGCCTCTGGACCACGCGCTGCGCTGCCCACGTGGAGGCCATCTGAGTAGGGCTCAGTCACTCATCGTAAAAATGCCATCGGCTTCCTGCTGCGAAGCTCCCTGACGTGGCCACTGGCCCCAGCTCTCACCCCTGCCCCTGCCCAAAGGCTCTCCCTGACCCTCCCCCAGAGGGTGCAGAGTCCCTCCCCCCAGACCACCCCCAGCACCCCTTAGGGCACCTACTGGCTTCTGCCCACTCATGCACTCACTGCCTTAGGGCCTAGCACACAGTATAGGCCTTCAACCAACATTTTCTACTGGAACAAACTGACAAACGTCGGCCCTCACCTGGCCGTGCCCCTGCTGCCCCGGTCCCAACACCCTGCACCAGGCCTGGCACTGGGGCACGACTCACGTGCCAGGGGGCACGTGCACCCCTCCATGCTCAAAGGAGCTCCAGGGCCTTAAAAAGCAAATGCTGAACGTGGACTTTACCACGACTTCTTTTTACTGCTGAGAAAAATTATGCCAAAAGCAGAACCCCACTGAGGTAGGACTTAAGACACTCAGAGAACATCACGGACAGAAAAGTCACAGTCATGACAGCGCTCTGAGCTGCTTAAAAGTCCTCTTTGGACCTGAAACCTGGGGGATGCAGCTCGGCCTCTGGGACCCCCAGCAGCAACTGAGGCTTGTTCCTGTCGTCCCGACACCCCGGGCTCTGCCACAGTATCTCAGAAGGAACACTGGGGACACAGGAGAGTCTGCTGCCATCAGGCAGTGACTAGAACATGCTTTCTAGTTTCTGTAAAAAGGCAAAAGTGAGCCGTTTGCCACGTTCTGTCCTGATGGTGTGGAGAACAAGGGACTGGACTCTCTGGGGGGGGTCAAAGACCCAGGGAACCTGTGGTTGCAGCCATGGCCTTGGGATGAGAGGCGTCCACACAAGCAGCGCCACATCTGGGGTGCTGGGTCTCCCTCACGGGACAGGAGTGGTTGACAAGGGGCCCCCTTCTCACCTTTCTGCTTTACTGCTGGTTCTGGCTCAGCACTTTCTCGCTGCAGACTAGATGAATTCGCATCAGAAACACTAGCTGAGTGAGTATTAGCTTCCTTTGTTCCTGATGTAAGACAGTTTAGTGGGTTATTAAGAGGGAACTGGTCATCAGCGGCACCTTACTTATCTATGCTTCCCCACCGCAAGCTTCCCAAGGATGACCCAGGGCAGCTTCTAGAAAACGCACCTAGAACACTCCTCCCAGGCCTGGCTCTGGGATCAGGAGAGCGGGAAGGGGCACCCAGACGTGAGCAGACCCCGCCCACGGGGCCCAGGCAGAGGCCTGGGCTCCCACAGCCAAAGCACCTGGCCCCCCATTTCCAGGACCACCCGACACTCCCAGTCTCCCCTAATCTCCCCACGACAGCCAGGCCTGGGAGTCACAAGCTGCAAATAGGTTGCAACTTCAGGAAAGCAGGAGGAAAAGGAAAAATATTTCTGGCCTCGTGCACAGCCCTAGACGTGTCAAAAGCTCCCAAATACTTGCCTCCTGATTACTGACTGATGTGCGAATGCTTATAAAAATAGAAAAAAACACCAAATACCTGAGAAATAAAACATTTTTCCTAGTAAAAACAAAAGGAGCGGTGCTGGGGGAACAGATTTTGAATTGTGGCAGGACCCAGGGAGGAAACCTGACCCGTTACTAAAGGACTCTCCCACACACTCTCTAAAATGGATCAGGAGACAAAAATAAAATTAGGAAAATGTTCCCCTTCCTGAAACACGATCTTATAATTTCTTAAAAGTACTCAAAGAAATAGTTTATGTCAGAATTAAACTGTCACTAACTATCAAAGAACTGCTTGATTTTATGTAGTGGAACTACATAAAACAGACAACATATAATTTTCTGAGGAAATTTTTTTTTTGATCTGCAAAAACGATGCTGACTTAAACAGTCTGATTCAAGTCTATAGTTAATTATTTATGATATCTCATAGGACCAACAAGAAATACCATTAAGTTCTAAAACAAACAAATCTAAAAATAAGTATAAGCTAGGCAGCTGTAGATTATCAGTTTTAGAAGAAAACACCCCAATAACTTTAAGTTGTCATATGTTATTTGAAAGTATCAAATATTTTCTATATGGTACAAAACCCACCAGCACAGTAAGTAAATTACAAATGCATTATTTCTGTCCATAGCTTGAGGAGACCAATGACACTTTGCACAATTTTATCTCCTCAAAGCTCTTTCTTTCTTTACTTTTTTGAGAGGCCTATGATGGTTGTTTTAACGTTTCTAGTGGTATTCTTAAGTAAGGTTTACTAAACCCCAAATTCACACAAACAGAAAGAACATAGAAACAGACTATCATTCACTAATAATACTACAATCGATTCTTAATCAGAAGGCAGGTTAACCAGCTTGCCAAGCAACAGCTTTTAAAAAAATAACGCACCCATAAGAAATTAAAATTACTATGAATTGGCAAAAAAAAAAAAAAAATCAGTCCATTAGCACAATCTGCTGTCTGAGTTAGCAGCAATTACTGAGCCCCGCAGGTAAGGACGTGGGCGGAGTGCCGCACCTTGAGGGGGTTCTCACCCCAATAAGATCCCCTGCGCAAAGCTGGGGGCACCGGCTGGGGCCACGGTGTCTGCACCAGCCACTCTCCCTGAAACTCACCAAGCAGCGCAGAGCCCACAGCACTGCACAAGCAGCTTGCCGTTCTGCCAGGCCTCTGTGCAAAGTTCAGCTGCACAGAGGTGCTGACTACATCTGAGGGTAAATGCAAATAACCAGGGTTTAAAATGGGCGGACCTGCCTGGCCCAGTGACCAGCCTTAGCATCATATCATGGGATGCAGAGACATTAAGTGCACCCTGACAGGACATAAGGTAAAGGGCACAGCATCCCCTACGTAGGGGTGAGGGTGAAGCAATCTCTTCAACCCAAATCTGATCAGGCCTTTAGATCTAACAGAAATACGGGGGGGCGGGGGGGTGTGTGTGCCGTAAGTTAAATGACACCACAAGGAAGCAATCAGACAAACACAGAGGAGGGAACGCCGTACAGGACAAGCAACCTCACCTCTCCAGAAAGTCAATGTTCTGGAACGAAAGGTGGGGGAAGGGAGGCTATTCCAGATTCAAAGAGGTTAAAGAGACAAAAAGAATAATAAAAAACATACAGTGTGTTCTAGATCCTGGTTCTTAAAAAAATAACATCGTTGAGACAATACGAATGCAGAGTGGGTTTTAGAAGCTCTTGGGGAACGACAAGTCTGTTGGGTGCAACAATAATTTTACGACCATGTAGGAACATTTTTTTTTTGAGGTGTATGCTGAAGTATTTAAATGGAATTATTTAGAGATAAAGTATTAAAATATTTTTTAAATACTCTGAAATATTTCATAAAACTATGTCACTACAGATGAAGCAAGTATGTCAGAATGTTAGGACTACTGAATCTACATGAGAGGTACATGGGTGCGAATCATTTTGTTCTTTCTATGTATTTTCTGTATTTTTCATAATGAAAACGTCTAAACAATAAAACAAAATGAAATGAGCGAACTCAAGCAAAATGAAGACATGGATGGTGTAAGGTTCCGGGAAAACATAAGACAATCAAACAGCTGTAGAAGGAGCGAGTCTCCTCAGACAGCCTGCGTGACAGTGTGAGCAGGGGAAGAAGATGTTCATGTTTTGAAAAGAAATGGATAAATTCCTTGTTGGATTCTTCAATCCACCTGCAAAGGCAAACGAGAACCACCAAGCCCACCCATTCTCCCGGGCACCCCAACGGTAATAACGCAGGCCGCCAGGCCCTGGAGCGGTCAGCACGACACGGCCAAGCGCTGGTTTGAAGCGCTGGCCAGGAGAGGAAGGGGACCGGGAGGACAGACCCAGTGGCCTGGATCTGGAAGCCACAATCAGTCTGGGAACTTAAAGAGCCCTAACAACTGCTGGCAAACCCTGAATTCCGGAAGTAAAATGACTGCCAGTGCAGGACGACGTCTGTGATGACAGGGACCCGGGGTGTGTGCAGTGACAGGACTCAAGGGAGGAAGGGTCTGCGGGGAGGGAGGCTCACGGGGACCACCCAGGGACACGGAGCGCACAGGACTCTGCTGGCGGCCACCAGGTGGCACCAAGCTTCCTTCTAATCTCCGCAAAGCACGCAACTGAGACTCGCCTGCTGCAACGTTCTGTGCTTCTTAAACACTGAGCTTTTATTATTTTCACACATGCAGATAAAGGATCTGTAAGGATCCATAAAGATAAAAGATCTGTAAGGATCCATAAAGTCTAACATACGTCTAAAGAACTACCCCAATTTATTTTAAATCCATCCTACCATCTCAGAACACCACTGACTCACCCTGACTCGGGGCTCTCGGTAAACTTTATACATAACGTGATCGGTACTAAAGGAATGGTGTACGACATGTCGGTGACAAGCCGGCCACTTCACGAACATCACCTCGTTTACCCTCAAGGCAGGTCTTCTCACACCCGTGTACCCACAAGGAGGCACTGGCTCAGAGAGCACACCTGTGTGGCTCGTTCCAGGCCAGCAGGTACGCAGGTTTGGGTTTGGATGCGAGGTGTGCCCACCAGGGCCATCCAGGGCCTGCACAGGGCAAGCCCTCCCTCAAGCTTCGCGCTGCCCACTCCCCTCTCCTGCAGTGCCAGGACTGCCCCGTGCTGCCCCCCACAGGACCCGCCTGTGGCTGAGAAAAGCTCCTGCGGAAATGAAATAAACCATCACAAGACGCAGCTGAATTGCAACGTGCGTGGCCCCTGAGAAAAGCAGTTTCATCCGTAAGAACTCATTCTGTCCCAATTTAGGTCATTCGGTCCTCCCACACTGCTCAAGACCCAGATAAGCCACACAGAGCTGACCTGCTTGGAACAGAATAACCACAGACCATCACTGCTGAGCCCGCGACGGAGCAGACGGCTTGCAGACACAACCGTCTTAGAAAAGCAAAAACTAGTAAAGGGAGAACGCGAGTACAGAAAGATGGGCTTATTGTTATCCTAGCTACAGTTACAGAATGTTAAAACACCAGATAGATCCGAGGCAAGTTCAGCCTAGACAAATTTTTATCTTTCCCTGGGGGCAAGAGTTACACTATTTTTCCCCTCAAATGTCACTCAAGAATTGCCATATTTCTGAAGAATGTAGTTAAACATCCCAGAAGACTACATACAGTTACGGTCTTGGATCACCCCACCGAAATTCCAGATCCGTGCGTCTAATCACACGGCATCAGCAGGGTGAGGAGGTGCACACACGCCAGCCTCGAGTGTAAAAGGGGAGCCACGGGGACACTTTCCCCGGCCGCGCCGAGCAAGCACTTTAAAATATTTCTTGTGGAGCATTTTCTCAACACAACACAGCAGAGCACGCCGGAGAATTGAAAGATAATTTCTCTAACTATCCACAACATTTTTCAAAATTCCAGGAGTAAGATAAAGAAAGCATTTTGACTTAGATGCAAAGATGTTACACATAATAAAGCACGTAAAGGTTAACGTAAAGCTGAGTTAATCTTCTTTACCATAAAACTTAGCAAATTAAAGCAAACAGACTATCAAGTCATTTCTGTTCTTCGGTACACTGTGGGAAAAAAAATCTGATGAACATTAAAGTGGTTAGAAAAATAAAGAATAATGATAACCACAGTGAGATGTAAATATTTCATACCAAAGTGGCGAGGAATTTAAACTAAAGAATATATTTTTCTTACCTATTTCTGAAGTTGTAGTTTCCTGATCTGGTTCATTATTTAATCCAGACACTATGGGGTCTAAAATTTTAGCTGAAATATCATCCTCCTTTCTTCCTGACGTAAAACAGTTAACAACAGATTAAACTATTGCAAAGGTTTTTGCGTTTGGTTGCTTTGGTTGGGATTTACAAGGCTTTATGCCAAGGTCACCAACTAACTGTCCCATCAACTCAACGGTCAACTCTCAGCCTCCACGGGACCCGTCTCAGAAGCGCTGGATAAGCCCCTCCCTCTCCCGGAACCCCCTGGCTTTCAGGGCGCCGGCTCTCCAACCCCCCCACAACTTGCTGGCCTCTGTCTCCTCTGCCAGAGCCGTCTCCTCCTCTCCGACCCTCGAATCCTGGGCTCCACGCTCCCCGGAGTCCATTACTGCATGAAGGCCCGCACGCTAATCTGGGAACCCCCAAGTTTTTCATTTCAACGTCAGCTTCTCCAGCTCTCCCCCTGAACCCCAGGCCCACACACCCGCCCGCTGTCCCAACACCTCCACCTGCTTGTTTCAGCACAGGCATCTTGAACTTAAGGCCTCTAGAACCGATCCGCCAACCAGCTTCTCCCAAAGCCTTCCCCACTTCAGTAAATGACACCGCGGAGGTGCCGGACACCCCCCGACTGACCCCACCTGGGATTCCTCTCTAACAGGCGCCGTGCAGTCCATCGGCGCGCTGTCGCCCCTTCCGTGAGGGCAGCCTACCCCACCCCACCCACCGATCTCCGCAGCAGTGACCTTGGGTCCCAGCCGTCACGGCCTCTCACCTGGACGCCACAGCACCACCTACCTCCTCTCCGGCCTTCATTCCCGCCCCTGCAGTTTTAACGGGGGCGCTTCTCAAACCTAAGCCAGAGCCTGTCTCTGTCCTGCTGGGCACCCCCGGGACCTCGCTCCCACCTACTCTACCATGCCCCCAGCCTGCCCGCTCATGAGCCCGTTCTCCTGGCACTTGCCCTCTCTCTGCTCCAGCCTCACCACCCGGCTTCCAGTCACTCAAACAGGCAGGCCTGTCCCCAGCTCGGGGCCTCTGGCCATTCCTGGACACCCACAGGTCATGTGCTCTGTGATGCTAGTGGACTCCGTCCAGACACCCCCTCCTCAGGGGCCCTCCCTGCCTACGCCCCCCCTCCACCTCTCTCGGCTTCATCTCCCTTCAAAAGACTCATGGTTAACGAACACGAATGTATACACCCTGAGTTCTCTTTATTATCTGTCTTCTCCTTCTAGATCATACTCTCCACGAGGGCAGGTACTCCACAGATATTGGCAGAATTAAGAAAGGAAGGCTCACATGGACGATTTCGGCCAGTGACGGAGTCACGGACGGGAATCCGCGCACGGCGGGGGCAGCCCTGCGGCTCAGACAAGGGGACCCGCAGGCCCCCTGCCCCTGCTGCACGTGGGGCCGAGAACAGTGCTCTGGTGCCCGGGCCCGCGGCAAACAGGGCGCATCTCCTCTGCACCACCCACAGGGCTCCGTCTGTTTAATGACCAGACGGAAGCAAGGCATCAGGCGGCTAAAGGTTTCGAGTCGCAAACCCTCCCTCGCAGCCTCCCGGGGTTCACTCAGTCTTACCGAGCTGTTTCCCGGTGTGTTCCTTCTCAGCTTTACTGTTGGAAGAGTTACGTTCTTTTTCAGGGGAGAGACTATTTTCACTGGTTCTAGAATCCCTTCTTCCTAACATGAAATTGCACAATGAAAATACGTATTAAACTTAATTTGTGATGCTGCATATTTATCGAACAAATGAAATTAAAATGCACCCACTAACTCAAAGTGATTTGCTCTGCTAGTCTCCACTAGTTAAGAATAAGCAAAAATTATCATATTCTTATGCAGAATGTCTTTTGGATCCTATAGGGATTCTAGTATGGCCTTAAGATTCTAAGTATGTCTAACAAACGTGATGCCCTCCCTCTCTAGTAAAGGCAAGGCTTCTCTCCTCGGCGGGAGCACAGAGGGTCTGTGTCTCGCACACCTCCTAGGTGCTGGACCCTTTCCCTAATGCTACCCGCTAAAGCAAGGCAGCAGGATAGGGCGCAGCGCCAGCTTTGCTGGGCAAGGACCCGGGGTGAGGTCAGTGCCCGACTAGCAGGCAGGGAAGAAAGAGTTCACCAACTTGTCGACAGCTCAGGAAACCTTAATGTCATAAAGCTGGCAACTCTCTGATAACCAAATCTCTTAAACATCAAATAAAAGGAACCCTACAGTTCAATCTTACCGGTTAACTCAGATGCAAACATCCTGAGTTATTAAAAAAGAAAAGCAGATGATACGACCATCAGCTTAGAAAATCAAAACATCAATGGAACAATTATGGGTTAAGATCCAATACAAGCTAGATTTAAGATACATTTACAAAAATCAATAAAGCTTCTATATTCCAACACTGATCACTAAAAATTAATGAGGGGAAGAAAGATACCATTTCCAAAAAAACTGAAAACAAAACAAACACTCGAGCAATCCCTGACTGACAGACACACCCAAGCACCCAACACACATCTCGGTAGAGGAGGAGACCCCTGTCTAACTTGAAAGTAGAGGTGTCCAATCTTCCCAGCATAACGAAAGCCTGAGTTTCACCCAAGTCCAATTACATCCTGATCCATTTGTTTTGTGGGAGGTGGGATTCTTTGACTCATGAAGTGATTATAAAATACATCTGGAAGAATAGCAAATAAAAGGGCTTAAAACTTCTTTGAAAAGAAAAATGATAGGGAACTAGTAGTGAAACAGAAAACAGTAAAGAAAAAACAAAAACAGAAACACCAGACTCCAGACTCCAAAAGGCATGTGGGGAGATCACAGAGCAGGAGGGAAGGGAACAATTATTTAGTAAGTGACCCTGGAACACCTGATGAGTTTTTATGAAAAAATAAATTCATAGCCTCATTTTACACCATGAATTAAAATTAAGAGATAACCAAAAAGATTAAATATTAAAACGTATGACAAAACACAAATCTTCATCTCTCAAATCCCTGGACAAACTACAAAAAAAAGACTGGTAGCTTCCAGTGCATAAAAATTAAACACCTAGGCAAGTCAGAAACCAAACATAATTAGAATTTAAAAAGTGGAAAAAAAATATAAGAAACAAATACTTATTTAAAAATCGGCAGGTGGTGGTGGTGGGATGAATTGGGAGATTGGGATTGACATACATACACTAATATGTATAAAATAGATACCTAATAAGAACCTGCTGTTAGCGCAGGGAACTCCACTTCCCTGTACAGTAGAAACCAACACAACATTGTAAAACAACTATACCCCAATAAAAAAAATAAAACAATAAATACTTTTTAAAAAAAATTGGCAGATGTCCTTAACGTACAGGGAGCTCACGCAAATTAAGAACACTCAGGGGCTTCCCTGGTGGGGCAGTGGTTGAGAATCTGCCTGCCAATGCAGGGGACACGGGTTCGAGCCCTGGTCTGGGAAGATCCCACATGCCGCGGAGCAACAGGGCCCGTGAGCCACAACTACTGAGCCTGCGTGTCTGGAGCCTGTGCTCCGCAACAAGAGAGGCCGCGACAGTGAGAGGCCCGCGCACCGCAATGAAGAGTGGTCCCTGCTCGCCGCAACTAGAGAAAGCCCTCGCACAGAAACGAAGACCCAACACAGCCAAATAAATAAATAAATCAAATAAATTAAAAAAAAAAAAAGAACACTCAGACTCTTGAGTGTTTTCCGTGTATCAAAATCAGCAAGCCTTTCAAACAAATACCCGGAGAAGGTGTGGGGTAGAGGGTACAGACAGTGTCCACTGTAGTTAAAACCTTAAAATGTCCATAATGGCCCTCTGTGCCAGTAATTATACCCTGGGAACCCATCCCACAGAGATCGCCCAAAAGGGAGAGAAAGTTTCTGGCACAAAAAAGTTCACTAAAGCATTTATCAATGTCAAAGAGTGGAACTTACCACCTAAGTTCAATTTCTCAGTGAAAAATTCCAGCTACTACATTCTTGCCATACTTCTTTAAGTTTTACAATTTAGGAAAAGGATGACTTTTCAGGACCAACCACTGCTCATTCAAAGTAACTTCACGCTTCCACTGAAAGCCTCCGACACTGCCGGCCTCCAACTGTACTTCCCTGCATTGGACTGACATTCTTTCCCTACTTATTGGTCTGTCATAAGGAGGCACATCCTCGGGCAAACCCAGGCCAGGCCCGTTTGCTTCAGCTTCAGCTTTTAGCATGACTGCCAGTGACATTTTCTGCTATGTTTTAAATGCATAAACATCACCTGTCTAAGGGCAGGGTGCTCCTGATGTCCATCTTGCATCAGGACTAAACCAGCTTTACCCACTCAGAAGAGTCAGTGAGACACGCATGACTGATAAATATATCTGGAAAATTAACATTCAATCACACCTTTTAGATTGGAACACAGATCACGCAGGTGTCCACTGCCCCTGGTGTCGTGAGCTCACACACGTGTGCAAGGGCATGCACAGGCGTGTGGGTGTGAAAGCCATGTATCTTCATCGTTTTCACACAGTCTTTGTTCATTCCTTCCAAAGGCAAATCTGCTTTCTAGTCACAGACGCTTTTTCCTACTAGATGTTGTGATTAAAGCAAAGAATCTAGTATTGGGTTTCCCTGGTGGCACAGTGGTTAAGAATCCGCCTGCCAATGCAGGGGACACGGGTTCGAGCCCTGGTCCGGGAGGATCCCACGTGCCACGGAGCAACTAAGCCTGCGTGCCACAACTACTGAAGCCCGCGCACCTAGAGCCCATGCTCCACAACAAGAGAAGCCACCGCAATAAGAAGCCTGCGCACCACAACAAAGAGCAGCCCCGCTCGCCGCAACTAGAGAAAGCCCGTGCGCAGCAACGAAGACCCAACACAGCCAAAAATAAAATAAATTTTAAAAAAAAAAGAATCTAGTATTTTCAGCTACATACTATGATAAATTTTGCAGTACCTTCCACTGAATTTTTGGATCGCCGTTTTGATGTCTTTGTCATCACTGACCTGGATGCTCTAGTGGAAATCTCAGTCTTAAAGAAAAGAGAATGAAAAAAAAAATTAATTGATGCACCACAGAGCAACATCATGAGCAGATTTATTATTCAAGCTCAAGGAAGAACAAATAGGAAACACAACAATATCCGTACGCGTTCAAAGGGGAACTGACTCCAAGTCAGTGCAGCTAAGCACTTAAGACCTAAGAGTGTGAATTAGAAGGAAGCTGAAAGCTCTTTCACTCTAAATGCAGAATTCCACTTTTTGGTACAGCCCTAAAAAGGTCAGCCGTGCACTGAGAATCACTGTCTCGTCAGATGAGTTTACGAGGACTCAACTTCTGTCACTACATGCTTAATTACTTCAATGCATTTGTGAATGACTCTGAGAGTGAAAACGTACACGATGTGTTTAAACAGAGCACACATCAGAGAAAACAGCACATCCCGTCCCTCCCACCGCTGGCTCAGTTCCCTGGCCCGACCCCTCCCTCAGCCTGCCATGAGGGCCTCTTAACTAGCCTCCCAGCCTCCACTCCACACCTGTCCATCTTGCCTGTGGCTGCCCGGATACACTTTCTGAAATGCAGACTGGACGATGAAGTTGGGGTGAGTCTAACCTCCCCAAGACAGCCCGGCCTGGCCTGTACCTCACCCACAGGAAATGCACTGCGGGGTCCCACCGGGCCAGGCAGAGCTTGGACGGGTCCCTCCAGCCGGCCCTCCGGTCCCTGTCTGCCTTGTGACTTAATCCTCTCCCAGACTCCTCCGAAGTGCCACCTCCATCCTCTCCCAAATGACTGCCCTACCCCTCCGTACACCATACATCATACTTGTCGCATAAAGGTACGAGGAGACCCAAGAGTCCACCGCAGAGAAGCAGACGATAGACACACCCCACCTACTTTACAGGCAGTAAACCATTTAAATCGGTACTTTTACAACAAAATAAATATGGACCTATTGTGTGTGAGCCTCCGCCACGCCCCGCCCCGTGCCTCCGTGGACGGGGGGAGGACCACACAGCACCTACTATTTCAACACAGCTACGGGTTTACGTCTCTCAAAATTATTTTTTCAACTTTACCTCTGTTTCAGCTTTGGAGTCTTTGAAAGATCCATCTGATGACTTTTTAGACATCTCTCCTGAGCTTGAGGACTATAAAAAAAAATTTTTTTTTCAAACTCTAGAATTATTCAAGTCTGTAACATCTAAAAACGCGCCGAGATGTTTCCTCTAACACTGACCAACAACAAGATAACCCTTCACACAGGAGCACCACGTCACATCCCAGCCCCGACCCCCTGCGGTCGCCGTGTGGCCTGGATCTCCAAAGGCCCATCCAAGATCTCTGCCCACCGGGGGCCGACCAGGAGGCCAAGGGCATCAGAGGCGGGGCCTCGCAGGGGACTGTAGGGGGCAGTGTCTCCCAGGCCCACGCGGTCCGTACACCAGGCCAGACTCCTTGGAGGTGTTCCAGGGACACACAGGGAATCCGGAAACGAGGGAGTCGCCCCACTCCTATCTTCTGTGAAGGAACCACTCTCACTTCCCAATGGAGAGGTTCTTTTTGAGCAAAGTCTTCAGACGCCACATCAGGAAAGCACTCTCAAAACAAAAATGACGTGAAAACTGTAAGCATGTTAAATCAACACCTTAAAAAATCTCACACTTAAATCAACTCTCAGAAACACATATCTCGACATAAGGAGTAGAAGAGACACAATCACTGAGATTTTCCTCCATGAAAAGCAATGGATGCCTGTTGAATACTCCAACAATTAACTGTCCTCATAACTTAATTATGAAGGTAGCAGACCATATCCGAAGTAGTTTCTTGTGCGGGCCGGGCTCTGTGCCCGGGGTCCCCCAGCCCAGAGTGCTCAGTTCCCTGCAGACATGGGAGGAGGGCAGCACCCACACGTGGCCACTCTGACCTCACTCATCCTCCACCGCCACACGGGGACACACCCGTGACTTCTCAGAGTGCCTTCACACCTGCTGTTCCACAGGCTGAGAATGTCTCACCATCGTCTCTTCTAAGTCATGGGATTCGACCGAAGGCTGCAGACTGCCCAGCAGGGCCCGCGTGAGAGCTGAGTCTCCTCTTCCCCGGAGCTGCCCTCCCGGAAGCCTCGAGGCTCGGCTCTCTGGGGGTCCCACCACTCCTGGGGGAGAGAGCAGCCTGCCCCCAGAGCCCTGTTCCACAAAGGAGCCCCAAACAGACACAGAAGGGCCAGTCCAGCAAAATCACCACGACAAGTCTTTGAACACCTGCCTTCGGCCAACGAGGGCCAGCTGGGAGCAGGAACGCAGTCCGTTCACCCTGGTCTCACACACCGTTAAACAAAACCGTCACTCGCTTGTGGCTCCAATACGTCCCATATATCCACCTATGAAAGTTCTCTTTGGAACTGTCTCTCTACTTAAAAAACCAGTCACACCACCAGCAACCTCAGTGAACATCACGGGTGGGACACTGGGTCTGAAGGCCTGGAGGGCTGAGAAGGTGCCCCAGGCAGGGGCTGCCTCGTGCACAGTAAAGTGCGCTAGAATGTTCGAGCACCACACTAAAACCGGCTCAGTGAAAGAGACTTTTCTTAGACCTCTAAAAAGAAGCAAAAGACGGGGAAGGTCTTTGTTATTTCTAAAACCCCTATGGGAAACCAGGCTTTTATGACACATACGCCGTGGTGGGTTACTTGACTCCGGGGTGTCCCTGGGAGACCCCAGGGTCCCAGGTAGCATACCGACAGCCAACAGAACCACCGAGCAGACCAGCTTCCAGGCCTGGCGCACAGTCTGTCCCACGGGGCCCGCTCACCTCCCGGTGCCAGGGATGCAAGGCCACAAAACCAGAGGCCGGCTCGGCAGGGAAGAGCAAGCTGGCCCCTCACCGCCTGGTCACCTCACCCAGCAGACCTTGTACTTTTCCAGACCTCAGCTTCCTCCTTTCTAGCAGCTGGAGACCAGAGGATTTCCAGGACCTGCCCAGGACACTTTACAGTTATATGATGTCCCCACAAGAACCAGCATCTGCAACGCCAGCCCTGCCAGGAGACTTACCCTATCTACAGCGAGTCCGAAATAACCTGCACATCTAAAAAACAGTGTCTGAAACCAAAAGAATTTTCTGGAAAATCCTAAATTTACCTGAAAATTTAATTAAACAAAATTCAGTAAACTGAGGTCTCATTTTACTCATCTGCTAATGCTTCAGAGACTTAGAAAGTAGCCCTAATCCTTAATAAACGCAGCCCTGCCCACACCCCGGGGGACCACACACACTGAGGCTGCCTGGATACGCTGCTCACAAAGCCCCGGGACCCACTGAGCCCCAGTCTCCAGGAGAACGCCCAAAGACACACACACAGCAGACAGGAGAAGCAAAACCCAGTGTCACTTTAAGGTTCTCCTAGGAATCCACGACTGTCAGAATTTTCAATTGGTGACAAAGAAATCCAGTTTCCTAATCACACTACAACCAAGACCAAAGGCATTTTGGAGAACACCACGAACCCTTTCCAAGTTAAAGGCAGAGGTTTTCCAACAGGACTTACCTTCTTCTCCGGCTTATCACGCTCGTGGCTCTTCTCCCTGTCGGGGTCCCCGCCGTGCTGCCCGTTCCGCACCCTCTGCCGGTCCCGGCCCCTGTCTCGATCGCGCTCTCTCTCCCGCTCCTTCCGCTTCTCCTTCTCCTTTCCGCCCTCGTTCTTCGGCTCCCTCTCCCGCTCTGCGTCCTTGGCCCTGTCCCTCTCCGGCCGGGCCCTGTTCTTGGCCCGCTCTCTCTCCCCTTCGTGGTACTTGTCTCTCTCGGGATCTTTGTGTCTGTCTCGGTCATTCTCCTTGGCCTTTTCCTTGTCCCTTTCCTTTTCTCTTGGTTTGTTTTCTTCCTTTAATTCCTCTTTCTGTTTTCGACCTCCGCTTGTATTTCTCTCGTTTATTTCAGAGTTTCTTCTATCCTAGGGAAAAAAAAAAAAAAGCTGGATCACAATATCACTTATAACTGTCTACCTGAACCACAAGAAGCCTCATCACTTCATTTTCAGACGCACGTGACTTGCACTCACCGCTTTATCTTTAGGGACCCTGGACGCTTCCTCCCTCACGTTCTTATTATCCAATTCTTGAGGTTTCGACGTCAGCGAGGACCTTCCTTTTGTTTCTGCCTTCTCTCCGGCTGACACTCTCTTCACCGCATCGTCGCTGGAGAGCTTGTCCCCACGTGAGGAAATAAAATGCAAGGTTGCGATGAAATTAGTACATTTAATAAACATGAATGTCAACAGTCAAAGATTGCTCATTAAACGGAACCTCTGTCTCCCAATGGATTTCAGAGGATAAAATACTAAAAGGAAATGAAGGTTACCACAGACAACGTACAGCATCTCCTCTCACCGTCCCCTCCAGCACCGCTGCGCTAACAGCACAGTCCGCTCAAGCTAAATGAACCCTGGGTCCCTTCTACCCGAGCTGCCAAGCGTGGACGTGTGTGCTGTTCAAGGACACCAAAGCTGACCACACGACGCTACGACACCCTTCACTTCTCACGGGGCCACAGAGGCCCAGCACCGAAAGGGCCTAAGGAATGATCTACCTGAAGCCCCATCAAATGCCGAAATCCCTTCTGCAGCATCCCTGACCGCCCCCCAGAGTCTCTGAACACCTCGGGTCAGGAATCCCATTGGCCCACACACTCCCGCTTTCCGCAAGCCTGCGATGAGTGACTGCTACACGCCAGGCACTAGATCCCGGGCCGAGGACGCGCTGCACACCAGCGAGGCGGCCAAATACAACAAGCAAAAGTCAGTGCGCTGGGGGAACACGACGGGGGTTCCGGCAAGAGCAGCCAATCCCACACGGCTCCCGGGAAGCAGCTCTGCACAGAGAAACGAGCAGCACAAGCGAGGGAGTGAGACCAGGGCAGGAGACCTCAGGGGTGCAGGCACAAGGTGAGAGACGAGAGAAAAGGAGCAGAGGAGAGGGGCTTCGTGAGCGGTGCACAGAGCTGGGGGCAAGGGATTCAGCAGGAAGACTAGTCAGATTTGCTTTTTTGGAAAGATGATCAACGAGAAGGATCTGGGGGTGGGGGCGGGGGACAGAAGCCAGCGCACTGGAAGATCAGCCTCTGCGTCTCCATGCCTTGGACCCAGCACACCAGGGCGAGGCTATCCTGAGGCCCCGGGGGCCAGTCTGATCCCACTCCCCATCTCCCACTGCTGCTGTGTGAGCTGAAACCCAACTTTCCCATTTTGGTAACATGGAAGGTTAGCCCCCAGCCCATCAGGTCCATGAAGGGCTCTATTAGCCACGCCCGTGATAAAGGTCCAACTCCGCTCCCCTGGGGGCTACTCAGATCCCACAAAGAAGGCAGGCCCTGGGGATGACCTGCTCCCACGGCCCCAGCTGGACTCTGAGGCCAGAAAAGGCAAGATTCTAGCCCATGGTGAGGATCCCAGGAAATCCAGTCCCCGCACCAGTGAAACAGGATCTCTTTGAAGGCAGCACAGCTCTGCAAACACCCACCAGGGGAGAGGGAGGGATGGAGGGGAGGAGGGAAAGAGGGAGGGAAGCAGACCCAAGAGGCTGGAAAGGCGGGCTGAGAACAGGGACGTCCCACAAGCCCCAAAGACGAAGAAAAGCAGCTGCTCCGGCCACCCGGTTGGAAACAGTCACCTGCCCTGAAAGGAGGCCCAAAAGGAGAAAGAATGCAGGGCTCAGTAGGCTGGGCACGCAGCCTCCAGCCACGTGCCCACGAGCAAAGTGCCTGCGGAGTCCCTATGTGATACTGACAGCTCGTAGGCCCTATGCGTAGCACTGCCTTATCTGTTTCACCGTACAGCTTTAAACTACTTCTGCAACTCTTGAGGCTCCAGGAGAGGTGGGATCAGATTGCAAGCACAGGGTTAAAACCCCCTCCTTAAACACCTCCGGCTCCACTGGGTGGCCTGCCCTCCCCGTCTGGTCATCCCTCCCGTGCCGGCAGCTTCCAGCTCGGGGGCGGCGCTACCTTGTTGAGACAGCACTTTCCGATTCTCTGGAGCAGCTCGTTGGTCCGTTCAGGCTCATGCCCGGCCACGATCCGAGCCGGTTTTGCCAACAGTGGCTCTCCGGAGACCATGACCACCACGTCTATGGCCTTCTGAAGGAAGCTAATTTTGGCGTCTTTATCCTGAAAGATTTCCATTTAAAACACAAATATTAAAATACTTCAAAAAGAGCTTGCATTATCTTCAGTACGTCCAACAGGCACAGTTCCCATTTAGATAAAAAGCTATTTTTAGATGTGTGTCAAATTTAGAAATCCCGACTCTTTATAACAACCACCACCAAAAAAAAATCTTCGGTAAAGCTTTTAGTTTTAGGTGGTGGGCTAGCATTAACCTCTGGAACACTCATTCCATTTCTCCAGGATAACGTTAGTGTGCTAGGCGGCTGCCGCAAAGACCACGAAGTGAGGAAGGGCGCGTGGCAACTCCCAGAGCCACCGGCCTCGCATGCCAGCCACAGGTCGGCCGTGAGCGAGGGGCCAGCACAGGGCGCCGCTCACAAAAACCCTGTTCGCGAAGGCGAGCAGGGACGGCGCCTCAAACCTACCTTAACGTTATCGGACTTCATCTCGGTGTCTGTGTAGAGGCCCTTCATGAAGCCAGTCGTCCTGATCACCTGCAAAAGATAAAGCGAGGCCGTGGTCAGCGTCCCACGGGACGGCCCGTGCCCTGGCCTCGCCCACTGCCCACGCTAAGGGCCGCCTGGATCTGTCTACGCCCAGGATGTCACTCACCCACTGACACAACGAGCACTGAGCATCTGCCACATGCAAGGCCTCGTCCCAGGCAGAAGCCAGCCTGGTCCTCACAGAACTCAGCCTGGCTGTGACGACAGGTAAACACGATGGACCCGCGGGGCTCTAAGGGGGGACAGGATCACTCCCGTCCAAGTGCAGGAGGCCCCGGGGGGGTCAGGGAACACTTCCCAGAGCAAATCATATCTAAACTAAGACCAGAAGCTTACGGGAGAAGAACTGGGGGAGCAGGTATTGAGGAAGCACGTGCCGGGCAAAAGAAACAGTCCCACAAGGTCCAACTAGGTCCTGTTCAAGGGGCCAGAAGAAGTTTGACAAGAGGAGCCTGAGGCCAGGGAGTCAGCAGGGGCCTGACCGGATGGCCTTCGAAGCCATCAGGAGTACGAACTTAGCCTCACTACCACGAGGAGGCCCCGAGAGGTCCACAAACAGGAAACGGCCTCTTGCGAGGACGGCTCAGGGCAGTGGAGAGCATGGATTTTGGGAAGAAGAGGAACTTCCCAGCTGGGTTTCTCCTCACCACCGTGTCACTCACTTCCTGGGACAGAGGGCTGCTCTGTGCCACATCACTTTTGCTCTCCCTCCACCTCTTCCTCTCCTCAGTCAACCTGGACCTCCCAGTTACCCCTCAGTCAGGCTTTGGGGGTGGTGATGCTTTCCGTTCCTCCCCACCTCCAGACACACCAGGGCCCTGGCTTCTCTCAGACCAGAGGTTTTCAAAATGCGGCAGGTCACTATAAAGTCAGTGTAATGGGTAGCAATAAGCATTTTTTTAATAAAACAGATAAAATATCAGACTGCACTGTACATAGTAAGGATGAATATTGCCTACATGTGTGTGTCCTGGGTCAGATATAAAGAGTATTTATTACCTTAAAAAAGAAAAAAAAAAAGAGAGTCCCACACTAATATGACACTCCTTCTCTGAGACCAAGCTACAACTAGCTAGCTATTAATTAAGCTAGCTTTCATTCCTCAAACTACTGAACAGCTGTGCTATTTTTTTTCCTGACAAGACAGGTGGAAATATTAAGAGTATCCTGCATTTAATATTCCTGGAACTTTTGCATCCTCAAAAGGAAAAACCTTTTGAGGTTTTTCCAGTGTGCTGACAGTTAAACTTGTGAGCAATCGTTTTAACCAACAAGAGACATGAATTTCGCAGGATCAGTGCTTCAATTTATGAAAGAGGCAGAGTTGGTTTAGCAGTAGCTAAAATACTAACACGGAGATTTGAATACAGTACTCGGGGCAGTGAAGAATTTTCGTATGAGGATCTGCACATATTATCTGAAAATGCTTTCCAGATGTCAATTGTCCTAACATCTTCATTGAGTAGGTGACAATTAACGTATTTATCTTTACACAGGTAGAGAAATTAATTTTGACCTTAGATTAGGAAAAACCTGAGGAAGAAAAGCAGACCAGTGGGTCCCAATTGGGAACACGGAACTCCTTCCCCACACCCTGGCTACCTGGCCAACCAAGTCGATTCCTGCCCGAAACTTCCTCCTCCTTCCGACCTTCCAGGAGGTGGGGACAGCAGCCACCATGAGCCCAGGGCCACACCAAGACCCACAGGACGAGGTATGGCCCCCAGCCTCCTTCCTGGCTCTGTTTCAGTGAGGAGATGGGAATCACGCAGAAAATGAAAGTGTGAGGCCTGGCAGCAACCGCTGTAGTTGGCCACTCACCTCCTGGCTAAGTGACTTGACCCCTCCTGGGTTAGAGGACGCTATCTGCCTACTTCACAGGGCGGGGGTGATGCAGCTCAAGGCCCGGCTCCCACCAGGCTTTCCACGCAGCCACGTCCCTTCCCCAAACACTGTCCAGGGCAGGTCTAAGTGCTGCATTAGCTTAGGAGGAGGGGGAGGCCAGTCAAGGCAGCCCTTGGGTTGTGGGTGGGTTTCAAGAGAGCTGTAAGCACGATTAGGGTTTTTAACAGAGAGAGGCACACACTGTTAGGTAAGGTAAGATAGCAAAAACGAGCAAAGCAAAGTTTGTGTAAGACGCCGCACCTGCTGGAAAGAGTGAGAAGTGAAGTTTAAGGACAAACATGGGGCAAGAGTGGGAGCCTGAGCCCCTGGACACCTGCAAGTTCGAGCTGACTCCTAACTCCCCAAGAGCATGCCCGAGTTCCCAAGGTCAACACTGCACTCAGGTGCACCATGGAAATGGGCGCTGCCACCCTGAGTTACAGGAGCCTTGACCGATTCCATTCAACAATGAATGTTTGTCGTTCACCTTCTGTGTACCGTACCCAGGATATGCCAACAAACAAGCTACCGTCCGCGTCACTCAGGAATTCACCAGCCAGTGGGGAAAAGTTTACAGACAACCAATCTCAAGACATGCTCTGCCATTTATCAGCAAATACTGACCTGCTCTTTTATAGCTTCTTCTTTTCAGGTCCCCTAAAACCACCTTCAATCAATTCACCCACAGGTACCGATTAAGCATCCAGTATGTGGTGACCACAGTGGAGCAGGTGGAGGGAAACTTGGGGAGAGGGGGTTTATTTAAAAAAAAAAAAAAAAGAATGATTCCATTCTCCCGGGATTTGTAAGCACTCTCCACATGCTAGACACCTCAGCAAAAAAAATCACAGAACAGCTTTGCCAGGTAGAGTGGAAGATGTGCTCTAAGAAATACATGGGTAGGATGGAAAGAAATAAGAATGCTCCCCAAGGGGCCGGGAGTCCCCCCGGAAGAGGGGGCCCAGGGGGTTGGCGCGAAGGCGAGCGCAGGGGTGAGAGCAGAGGCGCCGCGGAATCCGGCCAAAGCCCGGCTCCTCGGGCAGGGGCCGCGCTCAGCGACGCGAGGTCCGACCCTGACGCCAGCCCTGGTCCCGACCCCCAACCCGGCAGTGACCCCCGACCCGCATCCCGGCCCTCACCCCGACCCCCACAAGGGCCCTGACCCCTGGCCCGCAGCCAGACAGCGCACCGGGACCCCGGCCCCGACCCCAATGAACCCCGGCCGGCACCCCGACCCCCGCCCCGGCCCGGGGCTCACCTCCGTGATGATGTCGTGCAGGTAGCGGAACGGGGGCTTGTTCAGCAGCTTCTCCGTCAGCGGCGGCCTCCGAATCACCTTCCCCAGAGCCTCCTGCGTCCGCTTCACCACCGCCGCGTTCATGGCGGCGCCGCCCGCGTCTCGCCGGCCGCCGAGCCTAAGCTCCGCTCCCCGGCCGCCGCCGGCCCCGCCGCCGCCGCCAGGTCCGGCCTGGACGCGCCACTCGAGTTTCCATCCCACAGTGCACCGGAGTCCGCCAAGGCGCGTGCGCGGGGCCGCGGCCCTCGGTCGCCAGGGCGGCGCGGCCTTAGCAACGGACCCGCGGCGGCGCCTCGACCCCTGTCTGGCTGCGCGCGCACGCGGGCGGCGTCTGCGGTGGGGCTGCTTCAGCGTCCCTGCCCGGTGACAGCGCCGAACCCCTCCACCGCTCAGCAGCCTCGGGAAAAAGCTGTTCGCCCCGCGTTAGAGGAGACCGCCCGAGGACTGGATAGCGGCAACACAGCTTCCAAGATTCATTTCAGGGGGACTGGACTTAGTTATCCCGAAAGACACATACCTTATCCTGTTGTTACTTAATATGGCTTTTTGGAAGAGTAACTCCTTTTCTCTGAGGCTCTGTTTCTGTTCCTATAAAGCAAGGATAATATGTGCCAGCCTCCCTAACTCCCAGGGAGATGAGGAGCAAACGATGCTTCAGGGCTTTGTAACCAGGATGAAGCCGCTCCCTTGTTGTTCTACCAGGTGTCTGTGGTTCTGTCCCATCTGTCTTCCATCCGCCACGCACAGGCTCACTGCAGATCCTTCTGTCAATTTTGAAGCTTTGCAGTCTGTTTTTAGTTCTTCTGTTGGATACCTTTATAATTTTTATTTACATTCATTTTTACCATTTTCAGTGCGCTACGTTCTTTATGTGTTCTTTGCTCAAGATGTATTTGGATGTGGAGTTTTTTAACTTAAAATTTATATTTGATTTTTTAAAATATTTATTTATTTATTTATTTATTTGGCTACGTCAGGTCTTCGTTGCAGCACGCGGAATCTTCGTTGGCGGTATGTGGCATCTATCGTTGAGGCGCTCCTTGCGGCGCGCGGGCTTCTCTCTAGTTGTGGCGTGCGTGCGGGTTTTCTCCTCTCTAGTTGTGGCCTGGGCTCCAGAGCGCAGGGGCTCTGTAGTTTGCGGCTCTCTAATTGAGGCGCGAGAGCTCGGTAGTGGCGCTCAGGCTTAGTTGACCCGCGGCATGTGGGATCTTAGTTCCCCGACCAGGGATTGCACCCATGTCCCTGCGTTGGAAGGCAGATTCTTTACCAGTGGACCACCAGGGATGTCCCTGATTATTATTGACATTCAATAAAATTCACCCATTTTAAGTGTACAGCCTGATGCGTTTTGGTAATTTTACACAATTATGCTACCATCACCACAATCAAGATACAGAACAGTTCCTGTACCCTAAAACATTTTCTCCTGCTCATTTGCAGTTCATCTCCTCCCCCACCCCAGCCCCAGGCAACTGCAACTGGCATTACAACCATGCCTTTCCTAGAGTTCCATATAAATGGAATCATACAGTACATAGTCTTTTGTGTTTAATTCTTTCCTTTATAATGTTTTGAGATTCATCCATATGTCATTCCTTTTTGCAGCTGAGTAGTATTCCGTAGTACAATTTGGTTATCTGTTCAACAGTTGATGGATATTTGAGTTGCTTTTAGTTTCTTATTATTTATGAATAACACTACTAAGACCATTCACATACAAGTTTTTGTATGAACATAAGTTTTCATTTCTCTTGGGTAAATACCTAGAAATAGGATTGCTGGATTATATGGTAAGAATATGCTTAACTTTACAAGATACAGCCGTACTGTTTTTAAAGTGGCTGCATCAGTTTTCACTCCCACTAGCAACGTATGGGATTCCCAGTTGCTCCATATCCCCTGGCAACACCTGATGTGTCAGTCTTTTTAATTTTAGTCATTCTAATAGGTATGTAATAGTATCTTATTATGGTTTTAATTTGCATTTCTCTGGTAATTACTGATTTCAAGCACTTTTCATGTATATGTACACTTTTCATTTTCATGGGCATTCACATATATTTGGTGACGATAGCCTACAGAGTATCATTCAGGCATTTATTGAATCACTGCTGTGTGCTGAGTATTGTTTAGGTGCTGGGGATTTCTGTGGAACTACATACCTTCTAGTAAGCAACTTCCACAACATCCACTGTTGTTCACTGCTCCTAGGACCATAGCCCTCTCTGCTGCTAGCTGCATCCAGGACCACGTGAGCATTGGTTATCTAGGCAGAGGCCAGGTGAACAGCCAGAGCTCATCTCCCTCCGGCAGTGTCAACCTCATTTCTTTCCACACTTCACCATGCAGGTGGGATGGCTGTAAGAGACTTTACTGAGAGGTTGAGAGAAGCCTAAGAGGTGACAAGCTGTGAGGGAAGGCATTTGATAACACTCACTGTGTAGAGCTATTCCACGGTCCATGAGGAAGAAAGGCCCCCGGAGAATCGTGCTCTCGGAGAGATTCCCTCCCGGGTGGCCCTCGGTTATTAACCCTGCTTCCTAACTTCCAAGTCCACCCCTCGGCCAGAGCACCTCCATCCTCTGACCCCTGCCTTATCAAATCTTCCTGACTTTCTGGAAACCCCACTCTCTACCCATGGGAGCTTTTGTCTTCCCATCCATTCCCTTTCTCCCAGCAGTACATTTCCCAGAGTCTGGGTTCTCCCGTCCAGACTCACAACCCAAGGTCTTGGTAGGACAGTCCCCTGTGGCATTTGGCGCTTTGGTCCCTTGGGTGATGGTGGACACTGTGAACCAGGCTCCTTCCAGGGCTCTCACGTTCCTGTTTTTCTCCTTGCTGTCCACACACTTATCTTTATCACACATGTGTCCTGTTTCCCAAGAACAAACATTCATTCTTTTTGTTTTTTTTAATAAAGAAGTTTGTTTATTTATTTATTTATTTATTTATTTATGGCTGTGTTTTGGGTCTTCGTTTCTGTGCGAGGGCTTTCTCTAGTTGCGACGAGCGGGGGTCACTCTTCATCGCGGTGCGCGGGCCTCTCACTGTCGCGGCCTCTCTTGTTGCGGAGCACAGGCTCCAGACGCGCAGGCTCAGCAGTTGTGGCTCACCGGCCCAGCTGCTCCGCGGCATGTGGGATCTTCCCAGACCAGGGCTCGAACCCGTGTCCCCTGCACTGGCAGGCAGACTCTCGACCACTGCGCCACCAGGGAAGCCCAAACATTCATTCTGAAACAGTCCATCAAACGCCATAGAGAAGCATAAACCAGTTTCCCAACTGCCTCATCATTTCTGAGTATCCTCACCCACGCTGGTGCTAGTATTTCACATCACGATGGAGAATGGTATTCACTCCCTTCCCCCTCCCCGTCCACCACCGACCCCACCTCAGGCCCCCTGGAAGTCTATTAAAAGGGGGGGCCATAATGGGACTGCGTACTTCTCCATGGCTGGGCCCTTAGTTCATGAAGCTTGGCCCAAAGCTCTGAGGTGATTCAGCCCTTAGATGAGGATGCAGCCGCTTCCTGCCCTCCAGGTGTCAGGGCGAGAAGGAAGGGGAACTCGCCGGCACGGGCGGCCAGGTGGAGCCCCTCGGGGCTGCACCAGATGCAGCACATGCTGCGGAGTCTGAGAGCTGGCGCGTCCCACCCGGACCTGCCTCCACCTGCCCACCGCGGCCAAGCGGGGAGCCCAGAGCCTCCCGTCAGGAGCACCCACCTGTGAGCTTTGAACACTGGCTGGGGTTGGCCTGAGCAGGGGCAGAGGGGGAACTCAGGGAGGTCACTGACCTTGGCCTCTGACCCCAAGTGCCCTGCCTTCTCAACAGAGGCTCCCCAGCCTCCTGCCCAGAAAGTTCACGCCGGGCGGAATCCTCCTCTGGGCCCGGAGCAGCCAGGGCAGCTGTGGCCAGTAACCGGCTTGTCTGTGAGCGGTGGGGGAGGGCGCATGGCTATGGTGAGTCCTCTGGCCCAGAGGGTCCACTGAGGGCCCCAGCCAGTGCCGCGTGAGGAGGAATCGTGTTTCTCCCACAGCTGTGGCGAGCGGGGGGACATCTAGGCCGAGGAGGCCCTGTGGAGGCCGGAGGGCACAGGCCTGGCCCCTCCCCGGGGGACCGTGAGAGGGGGTGTGAGATCTGAGATCTGGGACAAGGGAACAGGGTCACCACCCCGCACGGAGGGCCTGTCTGGGCGGAGGTGACCGTTGAGTGGACATGCATCTCCATAGGTCCCGTCCTTCACGCTGTCCCTACGTGAGTCCTCACCTCCCACCCGGAAGGCAGATGCGCCGGCATTCTGGGCCCTGGGAAAGCAGGGCTAGTGGATGCAGCTAAGGGTTCCTGACTCCAGGAAAGAGACCTGGAACCAGGGCCTCAGGAGTCGGGGCGGGAGGAGGGGGGTGCCAGCCTGGGCCTCCAGTTCTGGGGGCTGCAGGGAGTGGGGCGTCTGTAACCTGAATTCCCCCTAAGCGCCTCAGAGTCATGAAAGGATTCGAGAAAAAGGCAGAGAACGTAAAAAAAGCGCCATTCATAAAGAAAAGATAATTGATTAAATAACTAGAGAAAATCACAGCAAAGAAAGTGTTTGAAACATAAAAGCCTGGCAGGAGATGCTTTTGAAATCGGCAGTTTCTGAATGAATGAATGAATGAAGTAACCGTGGCCAGGACTCACCCCAGGAGGGAAAGTCCACAAAGCAAGGTGGCTTCCAGGCCCTACCTTCCCTTGCTTGAGAGGCGAACATTCCTAGAGACAAAGGCCCACAGAGGCTGGGGAGGCCCAATCCTGAGCTCCACATCTGAGAAGAGCCCAGAATGTAGGTCAGCCAGAGGGACGGGCTGGGAGGCAGGCACCAGGAGAAGGAGAGGTGGCCAGAGCCTGGGGACAGCCTCAGAAGGGCAGGTATCAGTCTGTATGGCCAGTCAAGTGCCTTGCTGTATACTCCATCATCGAGGCCACGAGGTAACTGACATCATTTTGTGAAACCTGAGGGGTCTGCCTAGAAGGTTTTGTCCCCTCCTCTCCAAGTGAGCCTGGAAGACAAAACCTTCTATCTGTTCCTAAACTTGCTAAGATCATTTCTGCCCCAGGACCTTTGAACTTGCTGGTCCTTTCAGCTGAATAACACTGGTCCCCCAGATCTTCATATGGCTGCATCCTTGCCATTATTTGGGTCTCAGCTCACATGTGACATCCTCAGAGATGTCAAAAGTAAACCACATGTGAACTCTCCAGCCTGTTATCTTTATTTTCTTCAAAGTACTTATCACTCTCTGGAAGTAATTTTTAAAATTCATATCTGCCTTTTCATTTTCTGTCTCCTCTCCCACCCCAGATGCCCCCCAGAAAGTGAGTTCCATGAGTACAGGTTGATTTGCTCACCTCTGAATCCCCTATACCTTCAACATTGTCAGATGCATACAATACTCAATACCTATTTGCCGAACGCTGAATAGCTTATGCAGTTAGTAGAATTGCTCTTTCCTAAGGGCTCTTAGTAACATGGTTCACTTATACCGCAAGTTTAAATGAAAAAATCAAACTATGATGTTATGTGGACAGTATGATCTCAGTCATGTTAAATGTGTACTTGTGTGAGTGTGTTTGAGTGTGTGAATAAGTCCAGCAGTCCCAAGGTTTCAGACGATGATCTTGGAGTTGGGATAATGGGACATTTCTCTGCTTCTTTATACCTCATTGTAATTTAGATTTATTTCTCAATAAATAATAACTTTTCAATCAAAAACAAAAGTTAAAAGTTGTCAGAGGAAGCCCCCACTTAGGAAAAACCACAGTATTGATGCCTTGTTGGTGAATGTTCTGGGTGCCCATTTATACCCCATTCAAATATAACCGCATCTAACAGGATCATTTAGGAGACTGAAGTTTACCTGCTACTGTGGTGAGCTCCCCAACTTAGCAGCGACCAGCTGTCACTTTACCTGTAACCAGCTGTGTGACTTTGGTCAATTCTGGCCTTTTTGGTCCTCATCTATTTCACCGGGAAAGTGACAGATTTGAAATAGATAAGCTCAAACGTCTCCTCCAATAATTATCCCTAATGACAAGCCCTTGGAGCAACGCCCCGCGGAAGAATCCGGGCCAAGCCAGATTCCACCAGGATTCTCTTAAATCAGGGTCTCCCAGGACCTAGAGATCTGATGGAGTGCCCTTACATCCATGACAACACAGACAGAATAATTGTTTAGGGCACCTTCCTGGAGTGGAGGAGGGGGGCGTCCATGGCTTTCCTCTTATTTGAACAGGGGGGCTGGTTCTCAAACAAAGGGCAAGAATCATCTGCTGTCAGAGACCCAAGCAAGCCCTTTCCAGGAAAGCCTGGTTAACTAGTGTCCAAAGTCAGTCACGCTTTGCCCGAAAGCACGAGGACAAGGCACACACGTGGACGTGGCGCTTTCTGCCAGAGTAGGTGTCACAGGAGGGCAGGCGGGCGGGTGCCGAGGCCTGAGGAAGCTCAGCGCTGCCCCTCCGCCTGCCTGGGCCCAGCCCCTCCGGAGCGCCGACCAGCGTGAGCCACACCGTCCACGCCTCAGAGCGGAGTTTAAGAGTACAGCTTCTGTCTGTGAGTTTTCCACCCAAACTATGCCAGCCTACCACCCCTGCAAGCCCTGTAGGCTTGTGGGTCATTCCTCGGGGAGCTTCCCCTGACCTGCACCTCCGGGTGCCTCGTCGGGTGGCCCACGGCCGCCCATCGGCTTCCTCCGGGCTGCACTTAAACGAGAATTGTATAAAGGGATGTACGGTGTCTCCTCCCCACTAGAACGCAAGCTCCAGGAAGACAGGAGCCTGCTCTGCTGTCTCCTCGGTACACACGGTGCATCTTGGCTAAATGAACCCAAGTCTGAAACCACCGTCACGGATGCTGTGGACGGCCACCCAGATGCTTCTCGGACCAAAGCCCACTCCACAAAGAGTACTGGTCCTTGTTGGCTCCCAGCTAAGTTCCTCTCTGGGGAAATTCAACCAAAGCGGCTTACGTCCCCCCTCCTCCCCCCGGGGAGTCCCCATTCGAGTTGGGGCTACAAACCCACTTTCTCAGGGCCCTCCACCTAATACAGTTGCTATCAGGAGTGGTCTGGGGAAGCAGCCCCTAACCTGAGACTTTGAAGCGGAATCACCCACTGGCCAGCTGAACTGAAATCCCCATGATTAATGTAAGAGTGGGAGAACGGAGCATCTGGTGCAGTAGGGATGCAACTGTGAAAAATCTCCCCAGCGCTGGAGGGATGGAAGTCCATCAAGAGGGCGCTATCTTCAGCATCTGAAAGAACCATGGGGTCAGTTGGTGGCTGTGGGGTTGCCAGGGCAGCGGATAAAGACAATGAAGGCCGAGGCTGAGGGTCAGAGGACCTCCTTGGCAGGTCGTAAAGAAACTCTTGTCTCTTGCAGCCAAAGATCAGAAATAGCTGAGGATCGGGTCCAACGTTAATTTTAAGGGCAGTGGAGCTCCAGAGAAGGTTTATTTCTCAACTCCAGGAAGTCTATTGTGCCAAGATGAGACATCTGATTGGGAAGGAATGGAACCGAGATTTGAACAGGACATCTGGATTGATGTGCTCAAAAATCTAGAATCCCCACATTCCCCTGAATCTTCTGGGCTTACAGAAGTGGTCCACTCCTCCCCATAAAGGGCTAGCATTCCCCCTTCTCGAAGACAACATAGAGGTCATTGCATGCAAGACAACACGCGCCTTTCTCGGGATCTTCCCCATTAGCCCCCTCCTGGCCCCAGAGCTGTCACTAGGGTCAAGTCACGACATGACCTGTCTGGGCCTGCTGGGCCTGCTAAGGGAAGAAGGCACTAGACCCTACAGGAGCTGCAGGACCCAGCAGAGCCTGGAGACCGTATTTGGGACGGCATCCCAACATGCTGGATCAGCAGGGGATAGAATGAAAAGTTGGATGAGAGAGAGTTAGTCAGTATGGGAGGACTTCTGCCATACAGTATAGGATTTACGACCCTGGCAAGGGCCCAGGGAGACGGGACTAGGAATGGACGGGGAGGAGTGGACCACTTCTGTAAGCCCAGAAGATTCAGGGGAATGTGGAGATTCTAGATTTTTGAGCACATCAATCTAGATGTCCTGTTCAAATATCAGTCCCATTCATGTTAGTTGTTAGGATGGTTCTTGAAAGCCTGCAAAACGCTGTGGCCTTCACTAAGTGAAGGAAAACTGCCATCCCTGCCATGGGATATGGTGGAGAAAAGGTTCAAAGGCTCAGAGAAGTAGTCCTGCTAGAGTAGATATAGTATGTAACGCCAGCAAACCCACCAGCCGACCTGCTTCCATGGGAGGTCCTGGTGGATCACTTCTTTTACCAAAGCAATGACTGGTGAGAAGTGCACTCGGCGGGGGCTCATGGTAGGGAGATGGTGTTGTGAGTCTGAGCTCCCTGATAACAGTGGGGACGACAGGATCTCAGAATAATAGAGGCCAAGTAGCGGTGCTTAATGAGCAGAAAGAGGGTAGATACAATTACAGTAAAGAGTGGCAAGGCTGGCGTGGTAAGCAGCAGGAGCTGACATGCAGACAGCTCTGAAAATGGTTGATAGAACACAGTGTTCCTAGGGGCCAGATGCACAGGCAGCCAGTGAGGTCTAAGCAACCAAAGAAATCAAAGATAATCCAGAGGCTGAGCGTATCTGTCCCCAATTAAATGCCTCTATCCCTTACTCACTTTTCAGACCTGGACCCCACTGACTGAAGGAAAGCCCAGATTCCCAACATCACTGCCATTGTATATAGTCATAATCTCCCCCAGTCTTTCTCCAAAGGGACCTAAGTTCACTCATCCAGGTAGCCCTACACTGGGGGGACGGGGGCGGGGTATACACAACCATTTCAAGGAATACTGGACGCAGGGTGCTGGGGGCCTGAAACGTCATCATGGCCCCTGTTAGAGGGAGGGCATTCAGGGCCGAGTGATAAATAAAGTCCTGGCCAAGATTTGCTTCAGTTAGCTGTAGGTTTGTTTAGATTTTGTGAGGTCCACTGAGTCTATGGACCCACCTGGTGGTCATTTCCCAAGCCCTTAAACGCATAGTTGAAATGGACATACCTAGCAGGTGGGATAAGCCCCGTGTTGGCCAGGTCCTTGGACTGTGGAATAAGAGCTATAGAAGTGGGGAAGGCTGTGTGGGAGCCCCTGCTCAACCTCGGCCAGGAGAATAAACCAAAACGATACTGTATACTGGTGAGAATGACCGCAGTTATAAGAATGGGATCTGCCCCACTCTTAAGATGGATAGTTTTCCCCATCATATAGCCATTTCATTCATCAGTCTAACTCCTATAAAATTCAGTTGGATCCTGGAAAATGACAGTGGAGTACTGCAAAGCCAAACAAGTAGTAGTCCCAATTATTGTATCTTTTCCAGAGCAGGTCAACACATTCTCAAGTCCGTGGCAGGCAGCCAATACATTCTTTTCCATCCCTACTAAAAAGGAGGACCAGAGGCAGTTTACATTCATTTAGGATGGACAGAGGACACACTGATGGTCTTGCCCCAGGGTTATGTTAACTCTTTTCCCTCTGTCCTAACATAGTCTGGACTGTCTGGGACCTCTGCATGACACCATATTCGTCCAGCATATTAGTGGTATCATATTAATTAAACTAGATGAACAAGAGGAAAACACATCAGAGGCTTTGGTAAGGTACACCTGGGCTTCCCTGGTGGCGCAGTGGTCGAGAGTCTGCCTGCCAGTGCAGGGGACACAGGTTCGAGCCCTGGTCTGGGAAGATCCCACATGCCGTGGAGCAACTAGGCCCGTGAGCCACAACTACTGAGCCTGCGCATCTGGAGCCTGTGCTCCGCAACAAGAGAGGCCGCGATAGTGAGAGGCCCGCGCACCGCGATGAAGATTGGCCCCCACTTGCCACATAGAGAAAGCCCCCGCACAAAAACGAAGACCCAACACAGCCAAAAATAAATAAATTTTAAAATGATAATAATAATAATAATAATGGGAATTATTCTTTAAAAAAAAAAAGATACACCTGCTGCAGAGGGCGGGAGAGAAACCCTATGAAGACTCAGGGGCCTGCAGCACCAATGCTTAGGAGTCCAGTGGTTTGGAGCATAACGGACATCTGCTCCAAAGGAAAGGACAAATACTGCATTTTGCACTTCTCACCACTCAGAAAGACCCACAGCGCCTCGTAGCTTCTTCGGATGTTGGTGGCAGAGTGGCCACACTTGGGAATAATGTCCCACTGTACTTACCAAGTGGCTCTGGGAAAGGTCCCAGAACAGCAAAGAACTCTAGCAGGTGCAGGCTGTGGTACAAGCATCCCTGCCACTTAGACCATATGATCTGGAAGATTCTGTGGTTCTAGAGGTACCTATGCTGGGAAACGGTGCCATATTCCTTTAAACCGCTAAGCCTGTGGTAATTTTAAGGCAAGCCCCAGGAGGAGAATCACAACGTAGACCCCTAGGTTTCTGGAGCAAGGCCACACGCTACCTGCAGCAAAGACCAGTAGCTGCTGGCACGCCTCTGTGTCCTAGAGAAGGAGTGCCTGACCGCAAGACACCAAGTGGTCACCACGCCACTAGAGCTGGGTTCCACCAGACCCTCCAAGTTGCAAGAACAGGCACAGCCAACTGCGATCCACTGGAAGAAGAAAGTAGTACGTCAGGATCGGGCACGAGCAGGGCCAGAGGACGAAAGCAAACCTCGTAAGCCCAGACCCTCGTATCACCTACTGCTGTTGCCCCAGTTACCTGTCCCTCACCTCCAGCTATTGCTGTGTTGGGTTAGGGTGGCACTTATGACCAGCCGACAGAGGAAGAAGGGAGCTGAGCTTCCTATGTGGATGGGTTGGCTCAGGGTGGGGCGCAAAATGTGCCTAAAAACAGCAGCGCTACACTACAGCCTCACTCGGTGTCCCTGAAAGGCAGAGGTGAAATGAAATCTTCCCAAGCTCCCAGGGAGGAGAAACCTGGTGTGTTAGTTTCACTGTTGCTGCTACAACAAATTTCCACAAACTTAGGAGTTTGAAACAATATACATTTAATATCATACAATCCTGGAGGTCAGAAATCCAAAATGGGTCTCACTGGGCTAAAATCAAGGCGATGGCAGGGCTGTGTTCTTTCTGGAGATTCTTGGGGAGAATCCACTTCCTTGACTTTTCCAGCTTCTAGAAGCCACGTGAGTTCGTTGGCTCGTGGCTTCTTTTCAGCAATGACATCACTTCAACATCTGCTTCTATCATCACATCTCCCTCTCTGACTCTGACCCTCCTGCCTCCCTCTTTCACTTTTAGGGACATTTATAGTTAAATTGAGCCTGCCCAGATAATCCAAAATCACCTTCTCATCTAAACGTCCTCAACTTAATGACCTCCGCAAACTCCCTTTAGCCATAAGGCTAAAACCCTAAACCTAAACCCTCAAACCCTAAAAGGGGCAACGATTGATTCATGTTGGCTGAATCAACGCATATTCCAAGTGTGGATTTGTTCTTCCTGCCTTTATGGTCACTCTCTGGGGCTTGTAAGATTGTTCGATCGTCAGGTATAGAGCAGCACATAATACTGTTCCAGACCAAAGGACCCCCTTGACAGCAAAGGGGGTGTGGCATTAGGCCCATGAGCGTGGGGTCCACAGGGTCTCTTGTTTACCTCTCCACCCAGAAGCTGCGCGCCCAGGTGAGTGATGGAGCGCTCCTCTTGAAGGCTCAGCTGAGGTCCCAGGTGGGAGAAAATACCCCATAAGGATGCAACTCCGTCCTTTAGGACACGGAATGCACCCTAAATCATTATAAATTGCTGTCTCCAACTGATAAAATGCATAGGTCCGGGAACCAAGGAGTAAAACTAGAAGCAGTGCCCTTTCCTTCACTTCCAGGCATTCACTGGGAGAATTTGTGCTTCTGCTCCAGAGGGAGACCACTTCCACCAGGGTACCCAGTAAGAGCGCCACTGAACTGTAAGTCATGGCTGTCACCAGTCACTTCGGGCTCCTTGTGCCCAGAGACCGGCAGGCAGGAAAAGGAGTCACCAGCGGAAGGTGGGGTCCCAATGTAAGGTCAGACCTCCTCAAGCACAAACAAATGGGAATGTGGTTGAATTTTTAAATAACCTTTTAAATAAGCTGTAAATCCGGCTACATGAATTATGAAACCCAAGCCTCTGTTCTGCACACTATATACAACATACTTTCTTTTTGGATAAGATTAAAAAATAAAAACAAACCAAAGGATGCCCAAGGTTGCATCTCCCGTGAGACCTTCGACTCCCACCTCAGCTGGTCCCCAGGACCCATCCACCCAACCCCTTTCTCAGGCCACGTCCTGGGGATCATTTTGATGGTCAGACCCCAGATGTCCTTCGACCCTCCCCTACCATGTCCCGCAAGGCCTGCACTGTCCCCTCCCCACCAACCCCACTCCTTTTCCTTTACTTTGTCCATCAAGTTGGTCTCTGATCCCCCAAACAAGCCTGTTTACCACCATCTGAACAAGATTTGATATTTATTTCCCTCTGATGCACTCGCCTTCGAATCAAATCAACATTGTAAAAACAAAAATAACACAAGCCGGAGAAACAGGAAAATAACATTTATATCAATTCCCACAATGTTCACTGAACGCAAACAAAAAGCTGAGGCAGAGGTACAGGCGTGATGTGTTTCTTCAAAAGGCAGAATTTGGCTAACAATTTAAATGTTAGTCTTGTCCATTCACTTTGTGCAGTCCAAACAGATGAATTCTATATGTGCCCAACAATTGTTACAAATTTAGGACAGCTAACACTAGGCATAATGCCAGCTTCTAGAAGAAAGCAGGGCTGCATCATTGTATGGAGACATTAAGTGAGGCCAGGCCCACCCCTGAGACTCCTGGGGGGCTCCACACACAGGAGGAGCATGGAACAGTTTAAGAGTTAAAGCAATTGGTTTTATTGTAAGTGCAATGAAATTTTACAAACAAACCAAAACCAATTCCACTTGCTGGGACTTAGTAGGCTCTCAGCAAATGCTTAGTGCACTCGGCTTTCCTTTCACTGAAGCTCTCTGCAAACTCAAGGCTCAGCCGTGTGCCAGAGCTGAGCCTGGTGCCTGTGGGGCGTCCATCACCACGGGGAACGGGGGCTTTCACAGGCCTGAATCCCAGGTACCAACAGGGGGTGATGTTTTCAGGGTATTTCCATTGCGCCCCGTTGACTTTATGCCTAAAGAGAGGCTTCCATTATGACTGAGCAAAAGGAAGCCAGAGTCTTGTAAATTTTCCAGAAAGAAAGGAGGTGAGATTTCACAGGAGAGCCACGGCCAGGCTTCCTTCCCACCTGCTAAGCCCCTACCACTTCTCTTAAAAACAACCCGGCCCAACTGGAGACACATTTCCGCTCTCCCATACAAACTGAACAAAGGCTTCTTCGGCTGCAAGAAGGTGGCTGCAGAAAATGGGTCAGTCTTTTGATGCCGGTGAAAGATGCTAGTCCCTGATGATAGGCATTCACGCACACACATGCGCACGCGTGCATACACACACACACACACACACACACACACACACCCCTCACTGGGCCATGCAGCCGGAGCCCCAGAGCCCCCAGGGACAGACATGGCTCTCCCAGGTATCACACGCAGCCTTGGCCTGAGCACCCTCCAAAGACCTGGAGGGACAATTCCCAGTCAGGAGCTCCACGTACAAGCCTGCCAGGAGCTCCTTTACTGGCCGGCAAAGGGTGTCTCAGAGGAAAGTTCATCTCTGGAGTGACACAGATGTGGCCTGAAATCTTGGGGACCTGAACGACGAGGGGGAGGGAAGAGAATATTGAGGGGAATGTAGGGGACAAAAGATTTAAACAAAAACAAGGCAAAGGACTTCCCTGGTGGCGCAGTGGTTAAGAATCCACCTACCAAGGCAGGGGACATCGGTTCGAGCCCTGGTCTGGGAAGATCCCACAGGCCGCGGAGCAACTAAGCCCATGTGCCTCAACTACTGAGCCCTCTTGCCACAACTACTGAAGCCCATGCGCCTGGATCCCGTGCTCCGCAGCAAGAGAAGCCACCGCAATGAGAAGCCCGCGAATCCGCAACGAAGAGTAGCTCCCGCTCGCCGCAACTAGAGAAAGCCCGCGCTCAGCAACTAAGACCCAACGCAGCCAAAAATAAAATTAATTAATTAATTATTTTAAAAAAGGCAAAAACATTTGGATAGGATGAGGGGAAGCTTGTCCTTGGAAAAAAGAGTGAGTTCCAAACAGATATGGAGAAGAGCGCTCTTAAACCTAGAGCCCAGGGTGGCGAGAACTTAGTCCCTCAGAATAAAAAAGGCTCCATGATCCGGGGCAGGGATGCCATCAGATGTTTCCCGAAAGCGGCAGTTGGATGAGGAGTTCCGAGTGTTAGAAGAACGCTGGAGTCCCGAGGGTGAGGACAGAGAGGAAGTCGGGGACGGGTGGCAGGCATGGGCACACAGTGTCCCCGCGTCAGGGCCGGCGGAAGGTGAGAGCCGGGGACAGATTCTGCACGAGGCGACTTCCAGGATGCAAATCCGCCCGCACCCAGCGCTGACCAACGCCGTCGTGTCGGGGCCTGACGTCTTCACCCAGATGACACCCAGGGCCACGTCCAGTCTTCATGGTTGGAGGAGCACGAGCAGGCAACCCGTGTTCCAACCCGGAGCCTCAGGGGGTCGGAGGAGGAAGGGGCTGAAAAGTGACCTGGAGGTGCGCTAAAGCCTCGGGGGTCCAGCTGTGAGCAGGCGGCGGGTAGCGGCAGGGGGAGCCCCCCGCCCGCCCCCAGGGCTCCCCCGCACTGCCCCGACCCGCTCCAGGAAGAGCCTCTTGCCACATCTCTGCCTTAGCTCCCCAAAATCCCACTCATGAGAGATGCCTGGTCTTTTTTTTTTTTTTTTTGAAGTAGAGTTGATTTACAATGTCGTGTTAGTTTCAGGTGTACAGCAAAGTGATATATATATATTTATATAATTTATATTTTTATATATATATGCATAACTGAATATATATATTCTTTTTCAGTTTTTTTTCCATTAAAGGTTATTACAAAATATTGAATGTAGTTCACTGTGCTACACAGTAGGTCCTTATTGTGTATCTATTTTATATACAGTAGTGTGTATCTGTTAATCCCAAACTCCTAATTTATCCCTTCCCCCTTTCCCCTTTGGTAACCGTAAGTTTGTTTTCTCTGTCTCTGTTTTATTAATAAGTTCATTTGTATCATTTTTTTAGATTCCATATGTAAGTGACATCATAGGATATTCATCTTTCTCTGTCTGACTTACTTCACTTAGTATGCTAATATCTAGGTCCCTCCGTGTTGCTGCAAATGGCATTATTTCATTCTTTCTGTGGCTGAGTAATATTCCATTGCATATACGTACCACATCTTCCTTATCCATTCGTCTGTTGATGGACACTTAGGTTGCGTCCATGTCTTGGCTATTGTAAATTGTGCTAGATGCATGGTCTTTAAGCAAACATGCTTAGAAGGTTTTGTTTTGTTTTGTTTTGTTTTGTTTAAAATCTAGCTGAGAAAGCACAGGAATTAGCATCCCCTGTTTGTTTGTACAAGCAAAACAGAGCTTGGAAAACCAGTGAGGAAGCCACTTCCACTCCACCCACCCGACAGAAACGTATTGCTCTCACATTTTCCCTCCCCGCACTCCCCATTGGCACGTATGCTTCATATGGTTGTACATGTAAGATGCGTACACCCAAAAGCACAAATTTTGCTTTGCCTTTCTGCAATGTTGCCACATCTACATTTTTTGGCTTCACAGATATAGCCAAGCTCATCATTTTATTTATTTTATTTTTTTACCTTTCTGTAGCATTTGTGTCTTGGCCTGACTCTTAAAAGCCCCCAAATATTAGGTGTTTTCTGTCCCACCTGAAAGCCCACTGCTCTTATTTCCATTGTTTGTTTGTTGCACTCACGGCTGTGCCTGACCTATGTCTGTCACATTATATTCTGTGCTTTGTTTATTGTTCTATCATCTGACTTTGGCTCTGTAGAATATTTTATTTGTTTATCATTTCTGCAAAGGTTTGGACAATAAATATATGCTTGGTAAATCTCTAGCAGTGGTTGTTCAAAACACCATGAAACTCATATTTATGTAATTATTGAAGACAAAAACTGGGAAATGAAGAGAAGTCAAACAAAAACAGTAACTTCACAACATGAAGAATTCAGTGTCTTTGCTTTTTACTGCTCTGGTCCCAATTCTTCATCTCTATTGGGGTTACAAAGCCAGCCATTTTAAACTGATACTAAGCATCCTATTCAACATTAATTTTTTAGTTCAACATCTGCAAATCAGTGTGTTACACCACATCAACAAAAGAAAAGACAAAAACCCCATGATCATCTCAATAGATGCAGAAAAAGCACTTGATAAAATTCACCATCCATTCATGGTAAAAACTCAAAGTTAAATTTTGATTTATATTTAGTAGTTTATAACATTTAAAACTATATTTTTCTAATTATAAAAATTCTTATTATAATATATAAATGTAGATTATCTAGAATGTATACAAATATATAGAACATGTAATGAATGCTTATTATAGAATATATGAAGGACACTGAAAAGTATGGTATAAAAAAGAAAACTAATGTCACCCATATTCCACAACTCAGGGAAAAATCACTGTAAGAGTTTTGATGTTCCTTTTTGGTTTTCCTCTATGTACACAGTCACACAAACACACGCCCCTAAAAACATAGGCTGTTGGGGCTTCCCTGGTGGCGCAGTGGTTGAGAGTCTGCCTGCCAATGCAGGGGACACGGGTTCGAGCCCTGGTCTGGGAAGATCCCACATGCCGCGGACCAACTAAGCCCGTGAGCCACAACTACTGAGCCTGCGCGCGTCTGGAGCCTGTGCTCCGCAACAAGAGAGGCCGCGATAGTGAGAGGCCCACGCACCGCGATGAAGAGTGGCCCCCGCTCGCCGCAACTAGAGAAAGTCCTCGCACAGAAACGAAGACCCAACACAGCCAAAAATTAAAAAAAAAAAACAAAAAAAACCATAGGCTGTTAATTGTGCACCTCATCTGGAACGTTAAGTCCATATTCTTTCAATAAAGTGCAAGTCTGGCTCTCTCAGGCCAACATTCGACATCAAGGGCGGGGGGCTTGGGCACAGTTCATCCCCTGCTGGCCATGCTTGCCCCCCTGCCACTGAGGAACAATCTGTCAGGGACACTGAGACTTTCTGGTGACCTCCTCCTGACCTTTGACCCCGAGGGCTGGCTCAGATGTGAGAGGCAGGGGCGGGAGGAAACGTCCCAGAGGGCAGGGGTCATTCCCAGGGGATGAGACAGGGGTGCCCGGCAGCCACTTGTCCTTCACTGGAGCCCTGATGACTTACACCAGTACCTGGGCCCTCACTCAGGACAGACGCTTGGGCCGCCTCCTCTGTGCCGACAGTAGATTGCACAGCCGTGAAGGGCAGGAGTGCTGTGACTGCGGACTGGCCTGCCCTTGTCCCAAGCAGCGTCTCAAGAGCCATGATTACAAGTCCAGCGGGAACTGACTTACAGCAGAATCCTCCTACAAGAGGCCAGAGGCCTCAATAACCCTGAGAAATATTTTTACAATGAACACTTTATTCAGATTATTTGGCAACACTTGCCTCTTCTTAAATCTTCTAAACAAAGAGTTGTGAGAAAGAGTCTTTTAGGTGTTGAACTTTGGAAGACCCATTTCTCCTTGCAACTGAGTGAATTCACTCTATTTTCTAAAGAAACGCTTCCGTCAGCCTTACCGGACTGAGGCCGGTGTGGATCTTTTCTCTTCACGGTTTGGCCTTGGTGGGCATTGCCACTTTCCTAAGAGAGTCACATTGGTAGCTGGAAATTGGCCACAGTGGGGACATTTACGCCATGACAAACATTTTTTCCCTCCAGAGACCCAGGTGTTAAACTTTTACCAGCACACCACAGGAGTCACCCCCAAGAAATGATTAGAACCAGTTCCCAGTGTTCTTGCCAAAATGTTAAGCTCTAAACCACAGAAGAGTGCCCCACGCCAGTGAATTCTTCTCCAGCCACCAACCTAGCCTGGTAGTCCTCCCCCTGCAGCACTCTGAAGACCCACCATCACACAGGTACTTCAGGTCCTGGGGGTACATGTCAACCACGCTTGCAATTCCTTTGGCGTGTGGGCTGTTTCTTACCAGGGCAGGGCTTATCTTCCCTGCTCCAGCTATGCTGAAATCCAATCCCCCTCATAGGGCTGGAATCAAAGAGGCAAGCTGAGAGTAGGTCTTGAAAACAAGCATCATTTTGCAGGGCACCTGCTCCAGGTGAGGCATCCAGCAAGGACAGTCAGTTCTCTGGAAGGAGGAAGTGATTGTTTCTGCCGACGAGGAGACTCCTGGGAACTTGGGGCTTTGAAAATTTCAGCTCATCCATGACCCAGGATCATTCCCTATCTGACTCCTGACCCTGACATAAGGGACCTGTCAAGCCTGTGACTTGGTCTCCTTTGTAGCTCTGGGAACCTCATAATCAGAGTCTAGGCCTGATTTCCACCAGTCTACCCAGTGGCCGTGGGAGATGTGAATCTGCTGGGCCGCAAAGGGGCCCTCAGGCTTACAGAGTTGGTCAAGTTGGCAGTGAGCTGTCCTAAGCCTACCATTTTCTTTTTCCAAGGTCTCCAGCACCAACGTAAGGTGCCACCCTTCTCCACGATCAATATCATTACCATCGTCCCCTCCGATGAAGTACCACCTCTGCTTGATCTCCCAGTGCCTTGCTCTCTGCCTGCCCCCCATCATAACTGACCACCCGTGAAAACCTAAGGAACTGCAATGCTCCTGCCTGGCAGGTTACTACCAGCGGTCAGCAAACTTTCTCTGTAAATGGCCAGATAGTAAATAATCCAGGCTTTGTGGGCCTAGTGTGATCTCTGTAGCATATTCTTTGACTTTTTTATGCCTCCTTTTTCCCTTTAAAAAATAAAAACCGGGCTTCCCTGGTGGCGCAGTGGTTGGGAGTCTGCCTGCCGGTGCAGAGGACGCGGGTTCGAGCCCTGGTCTGGGAAGATCCCACGTGCCGCGGAGCAGCTGGGCCCGTGAGCCACAATTACTGAGCCTGCGCGTCTGGAGCCTGTGCTCCGCAACAAGAGAGGCCGCGATAGTGAGAGGCCCGCGCACCGCGATGAAGGGTGGCCCCCGCTTGCCACAACTAGGGAGGACCCTCGCACAGAAACGAAGACCCAACACAGTCAAAAATAAATAAATAAATGAATTTTTAAAAACAAACAAACAAATAAATAAATAAAAATAAAAAAATAAAAACCATTCTTGGGACTTCCCTGGTGGTCCAGGGGTTAAGACTCCACGCTCCCAATGCAGGGGGCCCAGGTTCGATCCCCGGTCAGGGAACTAGATCCCGCATGCCACATCTAAGACCCAGCACAGTCAAATAAATAAATATTAAAAAATAAAATAAAATAAAAATTAGAAAGAAAATAAAAACCATTCTTAGCTCAAGGACCATACAAGACGAGCCATGGCCGAACCCTGGTTGTTACAATCCCACTTACCCCTAGGAATGGATAAAGCTGTGGCTTTAAGACAAGTGGGCAGTTCAGTTCCAGAATGAAACCCTGAGGGTCTGCTTTCTAAAACCATTTTCAGTCTCCAGTGTCTTAGTTTAGATTCCCTGGAAAACAGAGCCTGAGGAAAGGCTTAAGAACTCACACTTTATCAAGAGGTAGTGATATCCCAGGGCAGTGAGCGCGAAGGAATGGGGAAGAAAATGTGAGATGCAGCATTTCCGTGGCCACCTCTGCTTCCCAATGAACCACGTGAGACACACCAGACAGTCAGCAGGTTCACGTGCTCAGCCCATGAATTTCTCTGGAACAGCTGGGATTTTTGCTCCCTGGAGGGCAAAAGGTGAGGCACTGGTGAGCTGGCCCTCTCCTGCCTCTTACTGGAGAAGTGCAAGGCCAGCTCGACAGTCCCACCAGGGACATGGGAACAACCAGGACAGCAGTTACCATGGTGACCTTTCTTGGGCTCCATCTGGGACCCCAGGCCTAGGATCCCTCCCCTTTCCAGCATATATGACACAGAGTCTTCGATCCCCACCCAGGCCCAAGGGAGCAGAGGGCCAGGGCCTCGGTCCTCATCTTCTTCTGGTTTGAAGGACTCAGGGTGTAGGGAGGCCCGACCAGGGTTGGTCTGGCTGGGTGGACCCTCCAGCCACAAGCGTTCCCTTCAGGAATGCGTTTCAATGTTGTCAGAACGTGGCATGGCAGCTCTTCGGCTCCACTCCCGAGTCCTTCAGAGGCGTAGGAGCTCTGCAGGGTGGACCACAGAGGTGAGGGTGATGGGCTCCTCTCTCCTAGGGACCCCCCCAGCCCCAGTCTTCCTCTTGCCCTCCCTTCCTAGTTTTCATCACCATCTCCCCACCCCTGTCCACACACTTCCTTTCCAGCGGTCCCTTCCCTACTCTCGCCATGGGCCCCTTTGTCCTTCTTCCTGATCTACCGGCCTTCCACGGTGTAGGGTCAGGCAGGCCACCATTTCCCTACTCAGCACCCTTTGTTCCCAAGCCATAGCCACACCGTTTGGGAGGGGTGCAGGTCCTCCCCCTCTTTGCTCCCCTTTCCTATCTCAGGCAGAGATCTGGGAGGACCGTTCCATCCCTGGCACTGCCTCGGGGCTGGAGGAGCAAAGCCAAGGACATCCCCCCTTGGAGGCCTCACAACGTTAAATCACTTGGCATTTTCTGACTCCAGAAACTGTAGTCAGGGGTTCTTCCTGGTTTCCCACGAGTTCCCTCAGTGACCCCATGGCCTCAGTGGGGTGTCCTAGTTTATCCCAAGGTCTCAGGAGCTCCCCCGGGTAGAGTGAGGGGGTATGACGGATACCCTTGAGCACCCACTCCAAGACGCAAGTGGGAATGCCAGTCTCCAGACCGCAGACTCCGAGGCAGGGGTCCTGGACTGGCCCCCGCCCCCTGCCCTTTGCTTCGCTTGGCAGCACCACTGTTGGCTCTCATTGTGCAGACGAACCCTCCAGGCTTCCTGAGAGTCCGGAGTGCTGGTGGCAGCAACGCCAGGGGGAGCCCATCTCTTTCATGAGCACCCACATATATCCCACCAACACGTGGTCTTCTCCCTGCACCATGGGGCCCCAGAAGCTTCAGTAGTGCCATGGGGGTGGGGGTCTCCTATTTTCCCTTCCTCCTCCCTCGCAGGACTTGATCTGTTGAGGAGGAGTGGGGGGATGGGCACACAGCGGCCTTCTCCCCCCAAGGGTCTCTTTCACAATGGGACCACCATGCGCCCCAAGGCTGCTGCCTTCCACAGCTAAGTCACCTGGGCTCCTGCCTTGGCAACTCAGCCAGGTGACCCGTCACCATCCCCAGAGGCGGTGCTGCCCATCTTGCGAGTGGTCTAGTCAAACCCCTTTGTTGCTTCCAAGAAGGTTTGGTCCGGGCACAAGCGGTATATTTTCCACGCTGGGCAGCAAGGAGAAGCAGGTGAGCAAGGACCAACACGGCAGGTGACGCAGGTGAGACACACACCGCAGTTTACTGGAGGGGAAACTTAGAGGTTCAGGCGGAAGGCAGGGGCCCTGCCATCCAGGGAGGCCCTGCGGGCGGCAGGGCCAGTGGTGGGTGGTGGTCCACGAGGGGGACCTGAGCTCCAGCCACTCCCGCCCCCCATTCCCCACCACCGTGAGCCTCTATGTATTTAAAGGCGGGTGAGGAGGGTGCAGGGACCTGGCCAGCCACATCACAGAGGGAGATTTTGGGTGGGGTTAATGTTCTGGGGACGAGAGAGACATTGGAGCTTGGACTTTGGTCACCTTGTTCCCAGGCTCTGCAGGAGCAAGCAGTGAGGACGGCCACGAGATCGTCCTGCAGACAAAGACCATCTCTCCTTGATGACATGAGACACAGCTCTGCACAATTCCTTAGTGCGTCCTGACGTCAAGGGTGTCTTTTGCGCAGGGACCGTGGGGATCTGGATACGCGCCTCACAGACCTGTGAGGATGAAGGAAGAGAATTCACGCAAAGTGCTGCCAGTGGTGAGCACGTGCCAAGTCATAGCTCGTCCGCAGGGTGAGAGGCCTCCTGAGGTTCAGGCCCGTTCATGAACGTGGAGCTCACCTCAGCCTCCTGAAGGATCACACGCCCTGACAGGAGGGCCCCTCTGGCCTCCCGAAGCATGCAGTGTTCCAATTCCAGACTCTGCCCCAGGATACGGATGTTTGCGGGGGTACCGGCTGGGCTACCCTTCAGCACCAACCCCAGCAATGCTGGCAGAAGCAGCCTCGGGGACACACAGCAGGCAGAGTGTGACAGGGCGAGAGACTCTGCCCCAGGGGCCTGCCCGGTCCAGTCCAGGGCCCCAAAGACCAGCTGGACGGCATGCCAGCCGATGAGAGACCTTCTGCCCTCTGAAGAAAGGGGCACCTCGGACATGGGGGTCACCTTGGACATGGGGGCCCTTGTTGGTAAGCTGTCTTTCTTTGGGCCATTCCAGGAGAGTGAGGGATATTAGTGGCCCAGAAACTCTAGGAAGGGGGCTCAAGCTTCCAGAGACCAGAAAATCTGACCCATAAATCAGCCATCAAAGTCTCGAGGCAAAAATCTGACCAGCAAACTCAACCTCCCCACTGCCACCTCCCTCTCCCTCACCAAAGGGCACAGGTTTCACCTCAGTGAAACCCTCAGGTTACCTTTTAATGGCCTCGTGATTAGGAAGTTTGAAGTTTTAATCCCTTCTCGAGTGACACAATAGCAAACAGTTTTTTGGCTTCCGTTAAAACCATGCCTTTTATTTGCAAAACTGATAATAAGAGAATTCTGTTGGGTACACGTTTAATCATTGGGTTCCGATAGCAAAAAGAAGAAACTGACAACATGAAAAAGGCAGAGTCTTAGGCACTAATTTTTTTATTCATTAATATTTTTTGTTTTAAGACACAATCATGAAGTAAGCAAGTCTATACACAGTGTTGCATAGTAAAGACAAAGTTATGGTGATTTTTAAAAAAAGTTATGGTAATTTAAATTATTTGCAGATCTAAAAAAATAGATTAGATTTATTTGGGGGGGATTTTTAAAATAATAATAATTGCCATGGATTAAAGGTCATTGAACCAATGTATGAGTTTAAGAAAAACTCTCAAAGGGACTTCCCTAGCAGTCCAGTGGTTAGGACTCCGCACTGCCGCTGCCAGGGGCCCGGGTTCGATCCCTGGTCTGGAAACAAAGATCCCACACGCCGCGCAGCGTGGCCAAAGGAAAAAAAAAAGAAAAAAGAGAAAAGAAAAATACTCTCAGCAAACTATACTAATAGAGAATAATATTTACATTAGTAATATAGTAGATAATATGATTATATTAATAATAATATAATAGAAGGACACTTTCTCTATGTGACAAAGGACATGTGTAAAACACTAAACACCTAAGGCTCACATCATACTTCGTGGAGAAATACTGAGCACTTTTTCTCCAGTTGGGAACTGGGCATGGGTGTCCACCGTCACCACTTGTATTCTACATCGTACTGGAGGTCCTAGCCTGTGCCATCAGGACCGTGATGCTGGGGATGTCGCCTGCAAAGGGGCCACGGGGATGCGGGGGCCAACGCTCCTGGCCAGGTAATGCTGTGCAGACTCGCTCAGTCATTTTCATAGTCTCTTCTCCGCGGTGAGGTGAAGAAAGATGTTGGCTGCACACTCACTGTTGATGGCTCGGTCTACGACTTCCCGGGGGAGGACTATGGACACACACATGCGCACACACGTGTGTCGTGCACGTGCAACACAGACACACGTCTCCCCAAAACAAAGCACAGCCTTCCCTGCATCTATATTTAGTTTAAAAAAAAAAAAAAAACCTTCTCAGTAGGTGGCTAGCACAATAAAGACACCTTCTTTACACTGGTCCCCAGACCACCTCACAGCCAGAGAGGAGCACCAGCCCTCTGGTCACTGCCTGGTTCAGGAAACTTCCCAACCATGAGGCGCAGGTAGGCCTTGTCTCACCCATGTCTTCAGACCCTGGACACAGCTGCCCCTGCCTTTGGACCCACCTCTGGGAGAGGGCTGAGGGTGTCCCTGACAGGAGCTGCCTCTGTGCCCAGTGACCAGCATGAGGGAGGCTGGAGAGGGAGGGTCAGGGTCCGGCGTTCTCATGTCCAATGTCCCTAGAGCCAGAAAGATCCACAGTGTCCCTTCCATCTCCCTAGAGAGGACATGATAGCCCCCTCCCCATTTACAGACCTAATTCTCTTCCCAGCCCCCTGTCCTTTGCCTTCCCAGCTCGCGCCCCAGCTTGCCAACTCACAAACCACGTGATCCAGGAGGCGAGGAAGCAGTGGCCAGCACCGTGCTTGTCGCACAGTAGTTGCCCAGTAAACAGCTGGCCGACTGGGTGCAGGAGCAAACGAGAGAGCCAGTGCCCTGGCAAGGGCACGGGGCCCAGGGGCAGAGGGGCCCTCCAGGCAGGGCCCAGCAGGATTGGGCAGGGCTGACCTGGGCCAGGCCCCCTGGAAGAAGCAGGCTGCTGGGAATGGACCGGGCGTCCGGGCAGAGCAGCTTGGCTGGGAGGCGGGGTGAAGGCTGAGACCAGAGGCCAGCTCCTTCCACAGACAGCATTCCCCAGGCACCTGGGGACCTTGGCTCACCACCCCTGCACCCAGGCTTCCTTCTTGCCAGCATGCCTCCCCCACTGCCAAGAGCTCTGCGCTAGAGGTGACGGCTAATCTGAACACATTTCCAGGTCAGCGTAGACTGACCAGGAAAGGATATATGCCCCCCTGCCCCTCCAACCTAAAAGCACTAATGTGTGCACCTGAGTGCAAACACACACAATCTCTCTCTCTCTCACACACACACACACACACACACACATGCTCACCCACAATCTTGGTTCAGTGAGAATGTCATCATGGACTTGGCCTGGTACTAGGGGTTTGCACCCTATTGGAGCTGGGGTGGACGCTTCCGCCCAGGTCTATGCAGTTCTCCTGGGACTTACAGCCCATCTTAGATGAAATTGCCTTCGGACCTGCCTCGTCACCCCTTCTATGTTGCAAACTCCTTACAAGCAAAGGATCCAATGAGATGCATTTTTCCACACCCCCCAATACTCAGGTGTCAACAAATATTTGTGGAGTGAATGAAAATTTCCAGAAACAAGAATAAAGAAACCAGCTGTGAGACATTGAAAACAGATTCAATTCCAAAGAGTTCTCGAGGTCCATAATGTTTGATAATTTCTAAAATAATGGATTTCACTTTTTACCAGATTTATGGGTGGAAATACAAATGGCTAAATTTAAGGAGGAAACGTGACGTTAAGCTGAAGGCTGAATAGGGAGCAAGACCAAAGAAAAGCTGAGCAGGAGGAGAATCTCTGTGTGATGTGAGTGATCTGTCTGTTTTCTCTCGTTTCCAGGACAATGGAGCTCACCACTGATGTCAACGTATGTGAAGAAACAAAAGGCCTCTGGGTGTGTGCAGGGTGCAGCTGGGCCTGGATTTGCTTGGGTTTGTGTATGTGTATTTAGGGAGGGAGGTGGGGAGTACGTCGTCAAGGTGTCAATGTCAGAGAAACAGGAGGGGCTGCTTTCACCAAGGAGTGTGCGGCACGCAGCGGGCCTGCCAGGACTTACGTGGGAAGGATTGTCCTGATGAACTTGGCATTGCTCCGCTTTGCATCTGTGTGTGATTAAGTTGCACACACACACACCTTGCCCAGGAGAGGGAAAGAAGTGACTTGCACATAGGAAATCCTGAATGTGCCTTTGGCTTTGGGAACAAGCAGCTTGGTTTGTTGCAGGCCACCAGATCATAACTCTTCCCTCCCTCCCATCCCTCGTCCCCAGGAAAGCCCAGGAAGAAGAATGGACAAATGGAGGGAGATTCTACAGGCCCCTTCAGCCCTTCGGAGCCCAACCAGCCTCGCCTCCCCCATCAGACCCTGCGGTTTCAGAGCCCGCTGCAGCTGAGCTGCCTTGGAGTCCGCCTGCTGTTTCATGTCCCACGGGAAAGCCTTGGCCCTCTACCTGGTCTGAGAGGAAGTTCTACTCTCTCCTGACACTTTAGACGGAAGGCTGGGGCTTCATATGCCACAAACAATGCTCACTGAAGAACAAATGCCCACAGCCAAGGTACTCAGAGTACAGCGCTCTCTCCCAGAACTGCCCACACCTGGCTCATTTGTCTCTGTGGCTTCCGCCTTCAGAAAACCCTCCTTCGACTTCCCTGGTGGTGCAGTGGTTAAGAATCCGCCTGCCAATGCAGGGGACACGGGTTCGAGCCCTGGTCCAGGAAGATCCCACATGCCGCGAACAACTAAGCCCTGGCGCCACAACTACTGAGCCTGCGCTCTAGAGCCCACATGCCACAACTACTGAACCCGTGCGCCTAGAGCCCGTACTCTGCAACGAGAAGCCACCGCAATGAGAAGCCTGTGCACGGCAACCAAGAGTAGCCCCCGCTTGCCGCAACTAGAGAAAGCCCACGTGCAGCAACGAAGACCCAACGCAGCCAAAAATAAATAAATAAATTAATTAATTTTTTTAAAAAAAGAAAACCCTCCTTTGCCAAAGGCCTTTTCCACTCTTCAAGCGCTGCCTCCTCCATGGAGCCTCTGGCATGACTCTAGCCCCGGTTAATTTATGATCCATATCGCCCAATTTAGTATTTGATTAAGCTCCCTTTTCATGAGACGTCCTTTCTCACTAATGACGTGGTTGGGGGCAAAGACAACATCATTTATTTCTTTTGTACATCCTTCCAGTAACAAGGACCCTATTTGCTGAACCAAAACTTGAGACACATGGTCTGAAAAATAAGAAAGGCCACCTGGAAGCTAACTGTCCTGGCAGATCTGGGACAAGTGTCAACCTCAGTGGCCTGGGTGGGCGTGCACCGGGAGCTCCTGCAGGGGCGCCCAGTCTCCTGGGCAGCTACAGCGCCTAGCGATGAATGAATGAGAGTGAGTAAATGAATGAATGTGAATGAGTGAATGAAAGATATCTGCGGGGGGCGCGCCTCTGGCCGGTTGGTCGAGGTGACAGCCTCTGGGGGCCTGGGCTTCAGCGGGGGTTCGGCTGCCCGGCGGGCCGGCGCGGGTGCACAGGAGCCCCCGTCCCGCGCCCAACTCCCCCCGCCCCGCGGTGGTAGGCGCCACTCCGCACTCCCTGAGCCGGCGGACCCGAGCTGTCTTGAATGGAAGGCGCCGAGGCCGGAAGTGGAAGGGCCCACTCGTGAGGACAAGGAGGGGGGCACGAGCGCGCCGCGTCTTCATTGAGGAACCGAATCTGTGAACATGGAATTCCATGTGCGTCTTATGTAAAGAGAGCGACGGGCGTCGCAGCCAATGGACGCGCGGCACTTGCAGGCCCGGCCCCCCTGGTATGCAGATGAGGCGGCACCCCGGCCAATGGCGGGCGCCGGGGGCGGGCGCGGCGAGCGGTCACGTTTTCCACTATGTGACAGCGGCGAGTCCCCAGCGGCGGCGGAGGCGGGCGGCCCTGCGGGCTCAGTGCAGCTTTTGGCGGCGGCGGCGGGCGACTAGCAGACGGTCTTGCGGACAGGCGAGGACGCGGTTCCGGTGAGTGCGCGGCGCGGCGGGAAGGGCTAGCCAGCCTGGGCGCCGACCGGCGTCCGGCCGCCCGGCTCGCTGGTTACGTAACCGCCTCCAGGCCAGCCCCGGCCCCGGCCTCGGGCTGGCGGTCTGGGGTCTCGGCGGGCAGGCTGCGGGAGGCGGCAGAGGATCCTCTAGCCCACGGAGGCGCGAGCCGAGGGTTTCCTGGGCCCTTTTACTCCTCGTCTTGAAACCAGCCTCCTCGTTTTGAAACCAGCCTCCTCGTTTTGAAACCGGCCTGGGGTGGGGACTGTTATTCCCATTTTGCAGATCAAGAAACTGAGGTCCAGAATGGTTAGGCCCATGTCTGAGGTCACAGAGCTACTGAGTGGCTATATGTCGGACTGTCCTTCTCTAGACGATTTTCTTTTATGAACCCCTCCTCTTCTCCCTCCCTGACCCCCTCCCTCCCCCCCACCACCCCCGTGGGAGAAGGCTGAGAAAGGCCAAGGCAACTGAGGGTCAGTGCGACAGTCCCTGGGAACATGGAGGGACCCTTGGGGAGCCGGCTTCCTGCTCTGAGGCCACAGAGTCAAGTCTCTGGCTGGGGAAGGGCCACTGCTGGGCACTAGTCTAGGAGCCCTACCTGGACAGCCCATGGGTCCCCTAGAGTGGGTGAGCAGAGAGACAAGACAGTTCCTGGGCCAAGCCAGGCCTGAGCACCTGATGTTCATCCCCTTTGCCCACCCTGGACCTCTCTGTATTTATTCTCTCTCCCCAGGTTGGGTGGAAGAAGGGGGAGGGTTGTACTTTGTGATGCAGCAATCGCATTATCCTTCTGGGGGGTACTTTAGCTGCCAAGTCCTGGACAGGAACCAGGGGGTGGGTGGTGGCCTGCTTATCCCTCCAGGAAGGCCAGGATAAGGGATGACAACTCGGTTACCAGGGTTTCTGATATACAGAAGAAACCAATTTGGAAAGCTGATTCATACTCACAGAAAAACGGAGCCAGAAGGTACCCTGGAAATCACCCAGGGTAACCCCTTAGCTTGACAGATGAGGAAACTGAGGCCCAGATGCCTGCTGGGCACACATCACGGCAGGGCCAGGCCCAGGCTCAGGGTGCCAGCAGGGTCTTTCCATCATCCCGAAGGTCTTGATCTGGCTCAGGATGAGCTTCAGAAGTTCCATGAAGGCCTGAAATTGGCTGCTGCTGCATCTTGAACGAGCTGGAGTTTAGGGAGAGGGGCCTCAGGCCCCCCAAACGTTATGAACCCTAGCACCATGGCAGAAGCCCCTCCATGAATACCTCTCCCCTCCCACGTCCAGTGCAGCAAGGCCACTGGCCTTCTCTCTACCTGCCAAGGGGAGATGCCCATCCCCTGTCCCCAGCCGGGGTTTCTGGTCCTGGGCTGGTTTGGCTGAGGAGGGAACAACACTCTACCTGAAGGCTTTCACTGGAAATTGAGTTTTTAAATACAAGGCTAATCACTTTTTATAAGGCGTCTGAGTAAAATGAGGAAAGGGACTCCTTTTTCTTAAGTGGAAGCTACGTGATATGCCAACAGGGATGGTACCGTGGGTGTTCGCAGTTATCTGTCACTGTCATCTTGGTGTGATTCACTGGTACAGAACCAGCACAGCCCTGGCTTTCTGTGGAGGCTGGGGCGCTGGTGAGGAGGGGGTGGCCTGTCACCAGCCAGCGGGCTGCTGCTGGCTGACTCAGCTCCACCCTGGGGCTGGTCTGTACAGCGGGGCTCAGGGTAGGCGATCTTTGAGGTCTGTTTCCATCCCTAGCTTTTTGGATTCCTGTTACTCCACAGGTGATTTCCTTAGGCACCTACACAGGAGACACAAGTTTCTGACTCTGGGGCACATAATGTTACCCTGTGAGGCTTAGAAGGAAACGGGAAAAATTCCTGTCATTTGTACTATTTCTCAATCACATTTAACTTTCAGAAAAATGCTGGTGGGCACGCCTCTGTTTTTAAATGATGATGTAACCTGACGGGGCCTCAGCAAATCACAGGCTCTGGCGGGTCACTGAGTCTCTGGCGGGACCTCTCAGCATTCAGTCCAAAGAGAGAGTGGCGCAGAAAACTACCGTATTCGGCAAAACTAACTAGAAACACATAACCTGGCGTCTCTGCAGACGCTCTGCACCCCTGCCCAGTGACAAGCTGGCCCACCTGCCAACTCACAGAGAACCAGAAAGTCTGGACAGGGCCTCTGATGGGCCTGCCCCGAAGCTTTCCTGTGAAGCCCTCCTTTCAGCTCTGCGCTCTTTGTAGGCACCTCTGTAACAAGTTTGTTACTGTATTTCTGAGTCTAGAGCAAATCAGAAGCAGTAAGTGAGCATCCCAGCAGTGCGGGTCAGGGCGAGGCCAAGGCCACTGTGTCATCAGAGGCGAGCAGTTCTGAAGGTGGTGGGGCTCCGGGCTGAGTGCTGGACCCTCCCCAGGCCCCGAAGGCTTTGAGAATCCTAGCATTCTCCCTGGGGTGACAGAAGAATCAGAACAGCTGGGCTATTCCTAGGCACCCCGACGCTGAAGCCAGGAAGCTGACGCCTTTGCATTATTGTTGTTTTAAATTTTGTGCGTTTCTGTATGTGAGGTTTTAAAGGCCGAGCTGAGAGCGCTTGAAGGGGTCTTAGTGAGGCGGAGACAAGCCTCTCCCCAGCCATCTTCCCTTCCATATTTGGACAGCTGCAGTCACATTTTCCTCGGTTACCAACCGTTTCCATGGAGAGTGCGGGTGTTTATTCAGCAGGACAAACATTTTCTCCGGATTACAGCAGGCTGGCCTCAGGGAATTGGCTCCTACCAGGAAGGAGCAACCGTGTTATAATATTTGGGGTTGTAAAGTAGCGAGGGTTTGCAGAGACAAAGTGCAGGCTGTGAGATCCCTGTTACATAAAGTTCGGAAACAGGCAGAATGAACCAGGCTGCGAGAATTCAGGCTCACGGGGCCCTGGGGTGGGAGGGGCAGGGGTGGGGGGACCACCCGGGGCCCCTGGGGGCTGGCAGCATTCTGCCTCTGGGGCTGGGGGCTCAGTTTGTGGACATAGAGCAAGGCCTTACCATCTCAAGTATCTTATCTTCTATTTCAAATCATTGATCGTCTTAAGTGATTGCACCTACACCGCTTTCCGCTTTCCACAGAGAAATGCACTTTCCCCCTTAGACTCAGGGGTACTGAGTGCGGGGAGCCTTTACCAGTCCTGGCAGTGGCAGTGGAAGGTGGCCCTGGGGCCCAGGCTGTGTTTTTGTTCTCCATTTTTTTTTTTTTTTTTTTTACTATTTATTATGGAAACTATGAGTACATGTGCAAGTAGAGAGGACAGGGTAATGAACCCATAAGCCAGCTTCGCTCTTGGCCCTTCTCCTTCTGTATCCCTGCCCATTTCCTTCCCGTCCCGAATACTGTGAAGCCATCCCAGACGAAGATCTCATCATGGACGGCACTTTCTAAGTGTTCCTCTGTCCAGCGAGGGCAGCCCTCGCTGCTGAAGGTGTGGTCAGGGGCCCGGAGTCAGGGGTGCGAGCTCAGCTCCTTTCCTCCGGTCTGACTGTTTTCCAGGGCAGAACCCGTGTGTGGACGACTGAGAAGCGGCTGTGATGGGCCTCTAGCATTAGGCACTCGAGCTCATGCCCGGCGGCACACCCGGCTTCTCCGCAGCCCCTTTGCAGCAGGGCTGTCCTTTCCTTCGCGGGGCCCCAGGGCTCACGAGGACCCCCTACTGCCCTGGTGGAGACACAGGTTTCCCGGGGCTTCCTCGGGGCCCTGGCAGTGCTGGCGCAAGCGGACGCTCAGTGGACGTTGGTGGAAGGCAGGAGGCAAAGTCTGCTTTGACGGGCACGTTGGTTTTGCCGACGTGGCAAGATGAGGTCGGTCAGTTAGAGCTGTCGGTGCTGAGCGACGCGTTTTTCTGGAATAATGAAGCTCAGGTGGTTTGGTTTGTTGTTTCCCGTTTCTGCCACGCTTGCCCTACCCTCTTAGCAAAAAGATTTACCTTCCGCCGAAGGTCATCTTGTGACCCCTGCTCGATGAATCCTACTCAGACAGGCTCCCAGGGGTGGGACCGGTGAAAGCCAGGAGGCCCTCCGAGGAGCCGAGCGGCAAGCCTGGGCGAGCGTGGAAGCAAAGCGCGTGATGTGTCCGCCAAGGGTCATCCTCATTGCCTGGGGCGGCCAGAAACAGCGCTCGTGACAATGAAATTCAACTTTTTTTTTTTTTTTAATTTGCTTTTTGTTACCCTGTCTCTTTTCCTCTAGTGATTGGCAGTGATGGTAAAATCCAGCCTTTGCTGGACACTTACTGCATTCCAGACACTGCACTGCTGTCCTTTAACCCTCCGAGCAACCAGTAGGAGGCAGGTGCTGCTGTAGCCCCATCTCACAGATGAGGAAGCAAGGCACCAGGACGTGTAGGAACTTGCCCAAGGTAACGGTCAGGAAGAGGAGGAACCCGCCAAAGCCCCCGCCGTCCAGGGTCTGCTCACTTAGCCCTCTGCTGCTGCCCTGTCACCTTCATAACTTACTCAGCAGAAAGGACCGGCCCTGCTGCTTCTCTGGGGAGGGCTGTGGGATGGGACAGGTGGTGTCCAGGGAGTGGAGGGGACAGAGTGAATGTCCTCTGCACCTTGGGCGGCCCAGAGCCCCCTAAGAGGTGTCCTGGCTTCCACCTTGCCTCTACCCTGTGGCCCTGCTAACAACGTGAGTCATACCTTGTTGCACAGGATTCTACAGCAGTTCCCACCTCACTCAGAAAAATCCAGGGCCCTGGCTCTGCCTTGCGAGGTGCCACATGACCTGGCTCTGACCTCACGTCAACCCCTACCTTCTGCCTTGCCCTTTCTGCTCCAGACTCGTCCATTGTCCTCAGACCCATCTGCCTCAGGACCTTTGCATGTGCTGGCCTCCTGCCTAGAATACTCTCCTTCCAGCACCCTCCTGGCCCGTTCTGTCACTCTCTTCAGTCTGTCTTAGTTTGGGTTCTCTTAAAAGCAGAGTGCGGGCCGAGGCTTAAATGCTAGTGCTTCCGGCAATCAAAGAAGAAAAAGAAATAAAAGGAATACAAATTGGAAAAGAAGTAAAACTGTCACTGTTTGCAGATGACATGATACTATACATAGAGAATCCTAAAGATGCCACCAGAAAACTACTAGAGCTAATCAATGAATTTGGTAAAGTTGCAGGATACAAAATTAATGCACAGAAATCTCTTGCATTCCTATACACTAATGTTGAAAAATCTGAAAGAGAAATTAGGGAAACACTCCCATTTACCATTGCAACAAAAAGGATAAAATACCTAGGAATAAACCTACCTAGGGAGACAAAAGACCTGTATGCAGAAAACTATAAGACTGTTGAAAGAAATTAAAGATGATACCAACAGATGGAGAGATATACCATGTTCTTGGATTGGAAGAATCAATATTGTGAAAATGACCATACTACCCAAAGCAATCTACAGACTCAATGCAATCCCTATCAAATTACCAATGGCATTTTTTACAGAACTAGAACAAAAAATCTTAAAATTTGTATGGAGACACAAAAGACCCCGAATAGCCAAAGCAGTCTTGAGGGGAAAAAGCGGAGCTGGAGTAATCAGACTCCCTGACTTCAGACTACGAAGCTACAGTAATCAAGACAATATGGTACTGGCACAAAAACAGAAATATAGATCAATGGAACAGGATAGAAAGCCCAGAGATAAACCCACGCACCTATGGCCAACTAATCTATGACAAAGGACGCAAGGATATACAATGGAGAAAAGACAGTCTCTTCAATAAGTGGTGCTGGGAAAACTGGACAGCTACATGGAAAGAATGAAATTAGAACACTCCCTAACACCATACACAAAAATAAACTCAAAATGGATTCGAGACCTAAATGTAAGACCGGACACTATAAAACTCTTAGAGGAAAACGTAGGAAGAACACTCTGACATAAATCACAGCAAGATCTTTTTTGATCCACCTCCTAGAGTAATGGAAATAAAAACAAAAATAAACAAATGGGACTTATTGAAACTTAAAAGCTTTTGCAAAGCAAAGGAAACTACAAACAAGACGAAAAGACAACCCTCAGAATGGGAAAAAATATTTGCAAACCAATCAATGGACAAAGGATTAATCTCCAAAATATATAAACAGCTCATGCAGCTCAATATTAAAAAAACAAACAACCCAATCAAAAAATGGGCAGAAGACCTAAATAGACATTTCTCCAAAGAGGACATACAGATGGCCATAAAGCACATGAAAAGCTGCTCAACATCACTAATTATTAGAGAAATGCAAATCAAAACTACAATGAGGTACCACCTCACACCAGTTAGAATGGGCATCATCAGAAAATCTACAAACAACAAACGCTGGAGAGGGTCTGGAGAAAAGGGAACCCTCTTGCACTGTTGGTGGGAATGTAAATTGATACAGCCACTATGGAGAACAGTATGGAGGTTCCTTAAAAAACTAAAAATAGAATTACCATACGACCCAGCAATCCCACTACTGGGCATATACCCAGAGAAAACCATAATTCAAAAAGACACATGCGGGGCTTCCCTGGTGGCGCAGTGGTTGAGAATCTGCCTGCCAATGCAGGGGACACGGGTTCGAGCCCTGGTCTGGGAAGATCCCACATGCCGCGGAGCAACTAGGCCCATGAGCCACAACTACTGAGCCTGCGCGACTGGAGCCTGTGCTCCGCAACAAGAGAGGCCGCGATAGTGAGAGGCCCGCGCACCGCGATGAAGAGTGGCCCCCGCTTGCCACAACTAGAGAAAGCCCTCGCACAGAAACGAAGACCCAACACAGCCAAAAATAAATAAATTAAAAAAAAAAAAAAGACACATGCACCCCAATGTTCATTGCAGCACTGTTTACAATAGCCAGGTCATGGAAGCAACCTGAATGCCCATCGACAGAAGAATGGGTAAAGAAGATGTGGTACATATATACAATGGAATATTATTACTCAGCCATAAAAAGGAACAAAACTGGGTCATTTGTAGAGAAGTGGATGAATCTAGAGACTGTCATACAGAGTGAAGTAAGTCAGAAAGAGAAAAACAAATATCGCATATTAACGCATATATGTGGAACCTAGAAAAATGGTACAGATGAACCGGTTTGCAGGGCAGAAATTGAGACACAGATGTAGAGAACAAACGTATGGACACCAAGGGGGGAAAGCAGTGGCAGGTGGGGGTGGTGGGATGAATTGGGAGATTGGGATTGACATGTATACACTGATGGGTATAAAATGAATGACTAATAAGAACCTGCTGTATAAAAAAATAAAAAAATAAATAAAATTCAAAATTCAGGTGCAATCCCAGGACAGCTGGAGTGAGGGAGAGGGGAGTGCGGAAGAGAAGGCTGTGACACACACACACACACACACAATCACACACACAGGCACGCACACACACGCACACATGCGTTGATACCCTGCTTCACAGACACTCAGCTGGCCGCTCAGCCCCTTGGGGCCTCATCCAAAAAACTATCAAAAAAAAAAGGAAGGAAGGAAGGAAGGAAGGACACAAAGAAAAGCTCCAGGATAGTCTATTTGAGGGAGGGGTGGAGAGGGACCTCCACCTCCTCCCTCTGGGTGCTGTGGTCAGAGGTCGCCCAGGGAGTACACTCTCCCTTGGGTCCAGCTGCCTCACCAGGCCCTTCGGCAGCAGTGGGGGAAGCAGGGCGCACCCCGTGGTGTGGCGCTTCATCCAAGGTCACACGTGTCCGGCAGAGCCAGAGGCTCCTGACGGCCTCAGGTGTGGATCAGGTGTGGAGCCAGGAGGGCTGCATGGGTGTGTGCCTAGCGGTGGCCGGGGGGGGAGTGAGGGGCTGCAGGCCATGGGGAGAGGGAGGCCAAGGGGCTCTGAATCACCACCACGTGGGGGTACAAGGTCAAACATCACTTATCCATGGGCCTTCCCTGGCCACCCTTCCTAATTCACGCCGGCTGCTCCCACACGCCTCCCGGACTCCTGCTCTGCTTCTTTCTCTTAGCACTTACCCTTAATCTGCTCTACACGCCGTTCCCTCTTGATGGTCTGTTTTCCCCGCTAGAATGTAAGCTCCATGAGGGCAGGAAAGGTGGCTGTCCCGTTCTCTGCCACCACGGTGGCCCTCAGTGCTGTGCGCAGTCAGAGCAAGTTAATCAGCAGAAACAGCCCTGGAGCAGTGCTGGCACACGCCGAGCCCTGCAAGGTGCTGCCTGTCATTTTTACTGTCACGCCTCGCTGTTCTGTGGCTTGTCCGTTTACGCCCCAGCGTCTTCCCACGTCAGTGTGTCTGGTCTCCGTCTTTTTGATGGAGTGCATAGTATTCCACAGGGCAGATGTGCCAGGGTTTATGCCTTCACACCACGCGCCAGGCCCTGGGGTACAGCCGTCAGCAAAAGCACCCACGCATCAGTGTGCAGTCGGGCAGTGTCGGTGCCACGGGAGAGAAAGCCGAGAAGGGGATGCGGGGCTGGCAGGGCCAGGGAGAAGGCAGTGCTGTTTGTGCAGGACGGTCAGGCCATCTGCCGGACAAGTGCTGCGGGCACCAGGGAGCAGCAAATGCAAGGTCCCCGAGGTCGGAGCACAGTGCCTGGGCCAAGGGGGTGGCTGCACGGGAGATCCCAGGAAGCAGCTGGAGGCCTCGCTGAGCTGTTGACCCCTGTGCAGAGCAGGGCTGAGCTCTGCGCCCAGGGGAGAGAGGAGCTCACGTGCCCCGTGTGGACCGCAGTGGGGTCAGGTGAGGCAGGGGGCCCAGTTTGGAAGTTGCCCTGGACAGGATGCGGGTAGACTCCTTGCTGGTGGTTCTTTCCAGGTTTTTCTTCCTCCAGACCGCGTGCTCACACGTCTCTGGGCATGGACGAGCGTTCCCACAGAGCAGCTTCCTAGGAGTGGGGGGGGGCTGGGGTGTCAGCATTGCTAGACACGCCCAGAGGCCCCCCAGGAAGACGTCATTAGTCCAACACAGTGCACAGGAGTCCTCCTCCTGGCCAACCCAGGATGCTGTCGGTCCTGTTAGATTTTGGAAACCTCATGCTTTGCGTTTTCCTCATGTCTAACTAGGTTGGGCATCCTTCCAGGTTTATAGCTCTTACCTGGTGTTTCTCTTTGTGGGAACAGTCTGTTCTTAGTCTTTGGTCTCTCTCTTCCCAGATGTTAGCGCCTTTCATTCTTTCATCGAATTAGCTAGAACTTCCCTGAAATGTTGAAGACCGAGCAGTAGACTTGCTTGTTTTGTTCCTGACTTTCACTGCAGAGAGCTGGCGTTTGAGGGTCTCTGTGATTCGGGACCAATAAACAGCTTCCGTCTAAAGCCATAGCGAGACCCTCTAACTGAGACTTCCTCCCTGTGGCCGCGACCATCTCCTCTCAGAGTGTATAGACTTTATCTTCTGAAAATTTAACATTACAGCAGAGGTGTCCAAGACTAGCAGGACTTAGCATCCTTCGCAGGTAACCTGTTTGTTTTTCCTGTTGGGATGCGGGTAGAATTTTCTTTTTTCTTGAAAACATCATTTTCATCAAGACATAGATGGGCTTTGACACTTCTCGCATAATTTTGCCTGGTCCTCAGGGAGTCACACAGATGCAAATCTGCCTTCGGGATGGTTTCCTTCACGTGTATTTTTCACTGTAGTTTCTGTTTCATTGCTATGACGTTATCTGCCGGTAAAAATGTGCCTTTAATATCGGCCCTTTCCCTGGGCGTGTTTAAAAAGTTTCTCACTCTCATCCTCCCCATCACTGAGTCTGAACTTTAGCTTTCTAATTGTCTGTTGTAATGTGACATTTTCACTTCAGTCTGCAGCTTTAGCTCATCCTTCATTACGTGTTTCATCGAATCCGTTGTTTCTTGATTTTTGTTTATGATACAGAGTTGGTGCTGTCCTAAATTTGCCTGTTTCCTCGTGCCATGGAGGGTGTGTGCATCTTGTCTTCATTGCACTTCTTTTCAGAAGCTGCACGTTGGCTCTTTTCTGTTTATCTGGTTCATGAGCAAGACAGGGTCTGATCAGACCTGCTGTTTTCCAAAGAGTAATGTGGTTGGATTCTGCGCGGGTCCCCATCTTCGGCGGGTGGGGGAGCCTGAATCCAGCACTGTCTCCTGCTGTGTGTGGCCCTGGGCAAGTCACCGGCCTGTTTTCTCATCCCTAGAAGGGAATCCTGGTGCGCCGTGGCTGGTGATCATGAGGGTTACGTGAGCCAGCACGTGTCACATCCTCAGCACAGTGTCCACAGAGCCCTCCCTGCGGCCTCTGGTCCAGGTGCCTGAGCACAGGAAAGCTGCAGGGGCACATTCTGCTTTCTGGGGACCCCCCTCGGTGAAGGCACCGCTGCCTGAGCCCTCCAGATCTTCCCCCACTGCTCGGTGACCTGGGCTAGCCTTTGGGGACTGTGTCAGTGGGTCCCTCTGCCTTCTGGCTTCCTGACCTCCGAGCTCAGGAGGTTTATGCCCCCCACAGGTCGCAGGTTGTCTGGGTGCCTCTGGTTTCAGTAGCCCTCCTCCTCCTGCCCCTCCGGGCCCAGAGAAGACGACAGCTCCCTCCCCCTAACTGGTTGCCCCCGAGTTGCACATCATTTGTAGTTTCCTTAACCCGGACCACACCCTTTCGTGCCGGGCCTTCCTCGACCTCTCCACTGGGGTGCATGAGTGCCTGCTTCCTCCCGGGACCTCGCAGGGATCACCATCCCAGGTCCTGCTTTTACCCTGTGACCTCTCAGTCTCCCATCCTTAGGCTTCTGGTCGACCCCTCCTGCCCTGGCTACTCACTGTCTTTACTCATCCCAGCCTGTGACCAGTCAGTCTCTTGTTTCAGCCCCGCTCCATCCACCTACCCCCAAAGCACCAAAGCTAAACTTCTGTCCAAACGCGAGCGAAGTTACAGGAGTGTACTGCCTCCGGCGCTTCAGCGGCCCCTCGCCAATCCCAGGTAACTCCGCGCTGGCCTGTACTGGCCCCTCCGCCTCCCCGCCCCACTCGCACACACCTTAGCCCTCACCTCAGCCAGCCGAGCGCCCGGACCCCCTGCTGCTGCTGCTGCTGCAAGGGCCCCCGCCGCTCCGCCCTCCTCACGCAGTAACGCCTGCTCCCCGCAACATCATTTCTCCCGGAAGTGTCCCTGGCCCGCAGCCTGGTTTCAGGCTCTCCCCCTGCCCGCGGCCCGGTTTCAGGCTCTCCCCCTGCCCGCGGCCCGGTTTCAGGCTCTCCCCCTGCCCGCGGCCTGGTTTCAGGCTCTCCCCCTGGCCCGCAGCCTGGTTTCAGGCTCTCCCCCTGCCCGCGGCCTGGTTTCAGGCTCTCCCCCTGGCCCGCAGCCTGGTTTCAGGCTCTCCCCCTGCCTGCGGCCTGGTTCAAGGGCCCCCTGTAACTTGTGACGGCCAAGATTTCTGAACCCCGCTGCCCCCTCACATCACCTGGGGAGGCCATCGGCAACTTGGTGTCTGGGGCTGCGGCCACCTGATTCATCCGCCTTCGCGGTTCACGGCAGGTGGGAGCCCTGGGGGTACGAGCGCAGAAGACCCACGGTTGACCGCACCTCCTGCTGGCTCCTCCGGCGAAACGCGGAGAAAGATTCCCACGGGACACTTCACCTGATGGCTGCGCGACCCCCTGCCCCCTGAACCCGTGACCTTCTCTCGTTTGCCAGCGTCACTCAGGAGCCAGCATGAACGGATGCGCTGACTACGCCCCCAGCCCCGGTGACCCTTCCAGGGAGGCTGCGGAGCCCTGGCCCGGCCAAGCCCCCCTCCAGGAGGACGTGGACGTGAGCGATGGCGCAGGCGGGAATGAAACCAACGAGAACGGCGTGACGGGGCGGGACTCACGGGGCAGCAACGGTGACGGCAGCGGCCGGGAGCTGGGGATGCCGCGGGGGCCGCCCGGCACCTGCCAGGGGTGGGTGTGTCCGAGGCCCCCACAGCGAGGCCGGGCATTTGTTTTCTCAGTGTCTCATTCCGGGCTATTGCGATTGCTTTTGCAGTCTTTAAATCATGATGACCAAGTTTTTTAAGATTTTTGAAAATCTTATTGACTCAGAGTAACTAAAATTTGCTAGGGTCTGTCCTTCCTTATGACGGTGATTTTGTGTGTCAGACCGCCAGTAGCTAGACACGTAGCATGGTGACCAGATCTTGGGAGGCGGAAGAGTCAGGGAACCCCTCGAGCAGCTACTGAACCGACGCCCCGTGGTTTACAGAAAACAAACTTCTCCTCTAGTCTTGGGTTTATATCCCCCAGTACTTAGTTTTTCCGGTATCCAGAGGTTTCTTGTTCTTTTTCTCTTAAGCTCATATTTTTTCCTAATTGACTTACTGTGGTGTAATCCAGCCCGTCATCGCTGGGTGGATGGGGGGAGAAGTGGATGGATACACTCTTCTGAGTTTGGCCTTTATTTTTTGTTCTTTTAGTCCAGGTACATTTAGCCTGATGATGGCAAAGTCTGAACACCACCCGTCCACAAGTGGCTGCAGGTAAGACCAATTAGAACTCCCTCAATTTAGAGCCTTTAGAGAGATGGAAAGATTTGTCATGAGATAAGGTTTAGGGGGTAATGTGACTTTTTTCAGGCTTCTGCTGGAACCTGTTAGTCTGAGCAGCTGTCCCCCTTGTGAACCCAGCCACGCCCTTTCAGACGACTGTCCCCACGGGCTGCTCACAGCCCCTGAGGTTGCCCCAGACCTGTAGCTGCTCCAGCTCTCACTAAGCAGACCTTGTCTGCGTCTTAGACATGTATCTGGAACACTCACTTTTTTTTACGTGTTTGTAACAAACGTGTCCTTAATTTCATATTGACAGACGCTTTCACATCACCACTGGAGCAAAATCCAGATCTCTGTCCTGGGCATATGGGGCCTTTGCCGTCACCCCAGAGGCCCGAGCCCATCACTCTCTCGGTACCCTCTGTCTAAACAGGCCCATCTCCCTCAGCAAGTGCCCCCTGCCCTGCCTCCTACCCCTTCCATGTCCTTGAGTTTGAAATCCTCCTTATAAACTTCCTTTCCTCTCCGAGGCCTTCACACATCATTTATGTCCTCGCCCCAGGACGCCACTGTGCTGCCCTCTGGGGTCTCCGTCACTGTCTCCCTCTCTGTCTGAGATGGGGGTGGGCAGAGCTCAGCAGTGGGGCCGCTGGCCGGGCTGCGGCTGGACCAGCAGGTGGGAGGGCACCCTCCAGCATTCACCTGGGTCAGAGCACTGGTTCTCCCGGGCAGTTCCTCTCCCCGCGAGAGACACGAGGCGATGTCTGCAGACATTTGTGGCTGTCACAGCTGCTGGGGGCTGCTGCATCCTGCATGCCCACCAGGAACATGTGGACCGTGGTGTCCTCGCGCCCGAGTGGAGAAACTGGACCAGAGGCCTGTTTCTTCCGAAAAGGGCACTTAGGGTACTGACATCTTTCTTTAACTCCGTAGCAGTGAGCAGTCCACCAAAGTGGACGCCCACAAAGAGCTGATCAAAACGCTGAAGGAGCTGAAGGTCCACCTCCCTGCAGACAAGAGGGCCAAGGGGAAGGCCAGCACCTTGTTGACCCTCAAGTACGCCCTGAGGAGCGTGAAGCAGGTGAAAGGTACGTCCGCCTCACGCGTTTGTTCCAACCTGTAGAAGTAAGTTTCCCGTCTCCCCAGATTAGAGCTTCAGTTGTGTTGATTTTCTAAAATTCAGTCCTGAAGTAGCAGAAGGAAGTTGGGGAAGTCTGATGAAATCTCAGCTGGTTGGAAATCTCAGTTCATCGGAAGTTTTCTATTGTACTTGACTTTTGAGGGAAAAAAAGCAGATAAAAGAAACCTATTTACAACATGAAGCTTTCGTGCCCAGGGCTGGGGTCAGGTCACATTCAGGAGTGTCCAGCACCTTCCAGGCTCTGGCTGGGGAGTTGTGACGTGTGTGTACGCTGGCGACGTGAATAGCCCCCAGCATTTAGCTGAGGGCTTGCCCCTCCTTTAAAAAATAATGTGAGGGAAAAAAAGGAAACAAACAACAACAGAAAAAGGAGAAGATATAAGGAGGGTATTGCCTGATCTTATCCTTAAAGGACAGTACTTTCGAGCTGCTCCAGGTTCAAGACCTTGGGCAGTTCATTTCTCGTTTCTCTAAAAATATGTGAATTTCCATCGTGGTGGTGTTTGCACCAGGAAGGCGGGCAGGCGGGACCAGGAACCCCCTTTCCGTCACGGGCACACAGTGACAGGACCCACGTGATCCAGGTCCTGCTTCCCTCTGGGGGTACGTTCGGGTTTTCCTGTTAGGTGGAAGAACTCGTAAGAGCTTTCAGAGCCGGTCAGTGGAATCGACTGAGGCTTTTACCTGAGATGTGTGTGCAGAACTTTTCGCAGATGCAGTGCAGGAATCCACCAACAAGCACTGCAGATTCCAAAGGACTTGTGTCATCAAGCTCAGACCCTTTACGTTGCAATAAATTCCAGGTCCCTGCCATAACTTCCAATAGCGTGTAGTCTTCCTTCAGTTGCTCGTGTGGCTGGCCCTTCCACTGAGCTGGGGCCCCTTCCCTGGGTGTCAGGTAAACGCAGGTGCCTCTGTCTCCGGGGCAGGTAAGGAACTCACTGCCGTGGAGGGAGCGCCGGCATCTCCAGCGCACTGTTCTGCCGACAGCCCATCCCCAGAGACCAGGCCCAGGTCACCCACGCTGGGGGTCACCTCAGCGCGGTTTAGCTGTTGAAGTCGGGCATCCTGGGTTCCACTCGCCTGAGGGCTCCCCTCTGGGTGGAGATAGCTTTGTCACCCTGTACGGGGTGTCCCGGGATGAGCGGGCCTCGTCTTCAGTTCTGTTCTGAACAGTTCGTTCTGAAACAGGGTTGTTTCTCATGCCCGGTGCTTCTAAGAGTCGATTCTGTCCGGATGGGAGCGTCTGACCCCCGAGGGGGCAGATGCAGGGGCTGCCACAGCTGTCCTGCGCGGAAACATAGATGCTGTGTCACGGTTACAGGCCTTTGGGGAAAGTGAGGCTTAGGTAGAACCGTGTGGCCGTGCTGTTGAAATAATGTGTCTTTATCGTTTTGAAAATAATGTGTCTTTATCGTTTTAAAAATTTCTGTAATCAAAGTCCTTCTGATTTTTCAGGGAAAAAAATCCCGGATTTCTGTTTGTCTAGCCTTCCCATTTCTCTGTGTTCTGTGCCCACTTTCTCATGAGAAAGGTAGAGCCCCCAGCCATGAGTTAGGGCCGCCCTCAGCCCTCCCCTTGGTCTCGCCTACAGCCAATGAGGAGTACTACCAGCTGCTGATGTCCAGCGAGAACCACCCCTGCAGCGCCCACGTGCCCTCCTACACGGTGGAAGAAATCGAGAGCGTCACCTCCGAGTTCATCGTGAAGAACGTGGTAAGTGTCTTAACGAGCGAAGTCTTCACCCAGGAGGCTCAGCTCAGGTGGCCGAGGTCTTCACCCAGGGGAGCTGGCTGAACCTCGGTTTCATAGCAGCAGGGTTGGGAGTTTCAGGAAATGAGTTCCTTCCTTAAAAGAATGTAAGTCAGGGATTCCGAAGTGGCGGCCGTGTTGCCGACTTGTGCTGTTCTGAGGCTGTCCTCTTGCGCTGTCCACCCCACACCCCGCGTGTGTGTGAGTGAGCCCCCCTTGACCAAGGGCGGGGCCCGCACGGGGGGAGGGACACACTAGGTGACTGTCAGTTCACTCGCGGGGCGGGCGCTTCTTGAGACTCCACAAGCCCATGCATTTTTAAGCAACCCATAAAGGTGAGGCCTCCCTGGAGGTCTGGGGAAGGGGGGGGGGAGTTACCCCCAGTTCTCAATTAATGAGAGGAAACCAGAGGGCAGGTGGGGACCCAGAGGTGCGGAATCGCAGCAGTGATGGCCTGCAGAATGGGACTCCCTGGCCCTTCCCGTCTCTTTCCTCCCGTGCCCTCCCTGCAGCTTAACCCGCAGGGAGCCCCACCCCGAGCTCAGAGGGCCAGCCAGCGTGGGGAGAGCCCGTGGTGGGCCAGGGGGCCTGAGGCCTCCAGCCCCCCAGGCAGCCCTGAGCCCCGGGAGAGAGAGGAAGAGGCCCCCTTCCCCTTCCCGAATCACCCAGGCTGGACGCCAGGGAGCTCCATGCCTGGAAGACGGAGCAGGTGACAGCTGCAGGGAATCAGCACAGCTGGGGTTCCTTTTGGCGGTGGAACCCTGATGTGTTTTTTCAGATAATATCCCCCTGGGACCCCAATATATGTAGGAGGGGAAGCAGAGTTATCCTGGTCAGGGCTGAGGAGAGGGGCCTAGAGGCTTCCCCTGACCCTTCACGCGTCCTGCTGCCGTCCCATCTGTCGGCCCCGATTCTCTGCCCCTCAGGGGAGGGTGACCTGTCCAGTCCCCTCCAGCCCGGCCTCACCAGAGTCATGTTCTCCATTCCAGGACATGTTTGCTGTGGCCGTGTCCCTGGTGACCGGGAAAATCCTGTACATCTCTGACCAAGTGGTCTCCATCTTCCACTGTAAGCGGGGCACCTTCCATGACACCAAGTTCGTGGAGTTCCTGGCGCCCCACGACGTGGGCGTGTTCCACAGCTGCACCACGCCGTGCAAGCTGCCGCCCTGGAGTGTCCGCCGCCGAGCAGGTGAGGGCCCCGCGGCCTGGGCTGCCTTGTCCTTCTCCACAGGCACCGTGGGGAGGGGGCCGGGCGGGGCCGCCCCCGACGTGGGGCTGCTGCCCACCTCCCCTCCGCTGGAGGCCTGCAGTAGGCCCCCGTGAAGGGGCCTGAGGCTGCCTTGTCTGTCCCAGGTGCAAGATTAAAGGTGGTTTGCTCAGAATACATTTAGAGAGAGAAAAAAGTCTTTTCATAAATTTCAGAAAGGGAAAAGTGCTTCAGAAGATTTTAAGACATGTCAGGCATTTTAGAAAGGAAGTGGATCGGAGCTGGAGTCTGGACATGAGGCTGCAGGGTCGGGGGAAGGACGGAGGCGCATCTGGAAGGCTCCCTGCAGGTGGTACAATGATGTCAGCATAGCGGGGGGCTCTTCACCTCCGCCAGAGGCCGCACCATCCTCCCGGGCTCAGACCCCGGCCTTCCAGGCGCTTCAGGCTCTAGTCTGCGCCCAGGTGGCTGCTTCCTCGGACCTCGGGCCCCCCGCCCCCGCCACGTTCCTGGCCACAGGGCTCTCACGAGGTCGAGTGTTGTGTGTCCTTCTCCTCCTGCAACGTGGTTGGGGAGACTTGCGTCTGGAAGGCATGGAAGCTCTCTCTTGACCAGCACGGGCCTTCACATGAGTGGGTGCAGGAGGGGACCGGTTGGCCAGACACGTCTCAGCAGAAACATGGCACGGGGTCCTGGCAGAAGGTACTGGAGAGGAGAGGGTCCCCACCAGCTCAGGCCTTTCAGTGACCAGGTGGCCGACGGCGTAAGTCCGGCAGCATCTGTCCACCAGCACCTAGACTGTCATTAGCCCCTCGCTGGGCTCTGATTGCTCAGAGCTGAGATGGACCCAAAGAGGAGAAGCCAAGAGAGACGAGCAGGAAACGGACGGGGCCGGGAGTCACCCCAGAAAAGCTGGGCCTCAGTCATGATCTTAACCAAGAGCCAGCCCTGGCCGCGTCACCCAAAGCTGACTCCCATTTCGTCCTTGGCTCCTGGGTCAGCATCTCTGCTCACGTCGAAACGCTCCTCAGCCCACTGTCACCACCTCTTGGATCTTGGGTCCCTCCACGCCATGGTGCTCCCCGCGTCCCCCTGCTCCCAGGCAGCCGGCAGCAGGGCCGTGACTGTCACAGCCACCTTTCAGCAGCTGTTCCTCCCTGACAACAGACAACCCGGGGCCAGAAGCGCAGTTTGCTTTAGGGTTGACTCATTAAAGGAGGAGACACTCGCTTCGTGTTTCAGAGGTAGCGCTGTCTGCTTTCTCCCAAAGTCCCAGCCCAAGGACTGTGCAGTCAGATCACTAAAGTTTGTGGTGCACGTTACTAGGACCTGTCAATGCTGGGTCACTGCACGGAGGGAGGGAGGCAGCTCTGCGTGTGGATTCACAGCACGAAAAGGCCGGCGCCATCTCCCCAGGATGCTTGCCACTGAATTTTTGTCTGGATAGAAAAGAAGGACCAGGTGACTTCTTGAAGGCCTTTCCAGGCTGGAAATTTTTTATCATTTTCCCCAACCAGCAATCATCTACTTTTCCTCATTTCTTTTGAGTAGAGGAAGCTTTACGTGAAAGACCAAAGTCTAAGATTTCTTTTTCTAAAATGCGTTTATTGTGGAAACACCATTCCGTCATCTCTGATGAGGTCACCCAGTCGAACTCATGTTTTTACTAGACATTTTAAATTTTAAAGTAAGTTAATATTTAGGAAAAGGATTGATGTAAGCTGTGAAATGCCCTGAGTTGCTTCTATTAGAATTGACTATCCCCCAACATATGTAGGTTGAAATGTCCAGGGCTTTATATGCAAAAATTCTGCACGTCCGTCAGTACGTCTTCCACAGTTAAATTGGCCATTAGTTAGTGTGTGTGTAGCAGCGCTTTTAGCACGGCGTAATTTGGTGAGTGCACGCTTGTGAAATAGACTTCTCCTTAGTCAGCACTGCGGTACAAGGTCTCTAACCTAAGGGCTGTGCTCAGTGCCAGGTAAATCTGCATCACACCTTGGCTCTCGATTCTCCTGCTTCTGCCTGGTCTGTGGGAAATAAAATCACTGTCCCTGGTCAGTGGTGTAACTGGGACCTTTTCTTTTAGACTCTTTGACTCAAGAATGCACGGAGGAGAAATCTTTCTTTTGCCGTGTCAGGTAAGCCCAGGTTTTCCTGAATTTCATTGCACAGACGTTTCATCCTGAGGGCCTCTCGTGAAGGTGGAGGAGGTGCGGGGGTGCCCTCCACATGCCGCCAGCCGGGGCCACAAGCCTGCCCGGGCCCCGTCCTTTGGGGCTGAGGTGCTGCAGGAGCATCTCTGCCACACGGCATGCGTGTTCCTGAGAAGTCCACGTGCAAACACATTTCCATAAGCGGAGTTATTTGTTTTGTTTTGTTTGGGGAGGGGGGGGCGCCACTCGGCTCGTGGCATCTTAGTTCCCTGACTCGGGATTGAACCCAGTCCCCGGCAGTGAAAGCGCCGAGACCTAACCACTGGACCGCCAGGGAATTCCCGAGCCATGTTTTCAATGTGCACGAGATATGAAGACAGCCTGGTCAACGATGGAGCGGTTTGCCTGCTCCTCGGGGGGAATGTCGGCCTGGGGAGCCCGGACTTGCCGTCCGTCACCCAGGAAGCTGGCCGGCGGCCCCCACCTGGGAAGGCATGAACCCCAGGGTCCGCGCGGACCCCGGAAGCATGTGTGGCCTTTGGTTCGAGTGTACGTTTTTTCAGGGAGAGCCCCATAGCTTTCCCAACAGGTTTTTGGCCCCAAATCGAGTGACCAGTTGAGCGTCCAGCTGCGGGACCAGGAGTGACCCTGGCCAGACACTGGCACCCCCAGAGGCTGGGGCTGGGACCCCACTGTTGCAGCAGCGTCCCCTCCCCAGTGGAAATGCGAACTACTCCGGAGAAGGGCCCCTGCAGCCCCCGTGGCTCAGGCCGGTGACTCTCCAGTTGACCCCTCACTGTCAGCGGACGTCTGAGGGTGAGGACAGAGGAGCAGGGTTGGGGGTTCCAGACCCTCGGGCGGGACAGAGGCACAGACCACAGACCGAGGGAGCACGTCCGGCTTGGCCTGGGTCCCCAGGTGAGGGGCTTGGCTCTGCTCTGCAGGCGTCCATGCAATAAATGAAAGGATTGCTGAGACATAACAGCTGCTGCTGGGGGAGAGGTAACCAGCAATAAAGGATGATTCCTGCGGTCGTAATCCCAAACCTCTCATCGTGCCCTCCTCTGCAGTGTCGGCAAAAACCACGAGAGCGAAATCCGCTACCACCCGTTCCGCATGACGCCCTACCTGGCCCAGGTGCGTGACCAGCAGGGCACCGAGAGCCAGCTGTGCTGCGTGCTGCTGGCAGAGAGGGTGCACTCGGGCTACGAAGGTAACAGCTGGCCCAGGCCGCTCCCTCACTTCCTCCCGTGGTTCAGATACATGTGTCTGGGGTGGGCTGCCAGCCCCTGCCTCTCCCCCAGCCTCGGGCAGAGCTTCCATCTCCCTCAAGACTCGGCACCCAGCTTTGTCACCTGGCCCTCCCTGTAGTCCCATCCACACCACCTTCCCCTTGTCGGCTAAAGGCTCCGGGCCCTGGCGTCTCTCACCTGGGTCCAGCCCGTCGCTGGACTGCGGGTGCCTTCCCCTTTCCCTGGCCACAGCCTTCCGTCCACGTAGCCTTGATGGGTCCAGGGCCCACGTCCCTTCTGTCCTCGCACCCCCCGGCCTCTGAGGTGTGGAACCCCAAAGCAGCCACCGCCTAAGAAGTAAGTGCTGGGCATTCCTCCCTGCTCACCTGGGCCCGTCCCACCTCCTGCCGATGTCCCGCCCTCTGGTATGGCCTGGCTTGTGCAGACCAGCTGTGGAGCCTCCAGAGGCCAGCGTTACCCTGACCCCCAGTCTCTGTCCTGCTGTTTCCTCCCCAGGGCTCCTCCCCTCCACCTCTGCCTGTAGAAACACAGTCATCGCAGCCGGCTTACCTCACCAGGGGTCCTTTTCTGGACCTGCTGGCTCTTCAGGCCACCCCCTCCCAAAGGACCCAAGGCACTCTGCCACGCTGCTTGTATCCTTCCAGCAGCCCCTCCTCATAGACTTTCTTGTGGCACGGCCTCGCACTGGCCACAAGACCTGGCCAGGAACCTAGGTCCTCACCATGGCGACTCAGCAAGTCACGTGATTTCAAAATTCTCTGAAAGCAGGGCCATCTGTAACTCCTGAACCACAGGGATCCAGTTTAGTCCAGGTTTAATTGTATTGATAATTGTCTCTCAGTGGTTAATGATGTCTTTTTTTCTTTAAAGTGGTAGAAATGTTTTAGGTGTATGAGTTTCTTTCAGATGTTTGATGGATTCCCACATGTAGAACATTCTCTTCTAAATATTCAGGAAAGATTTAGAGGGGTTACTCAGATCTCAGCAAGTTATTCCCCAAAATGATGAGAGTCTCCTTCAAGAATGAAGAATTTTGGAATTTTGAATGTTTAGTCCATGAATTTGGTAGTTGAGGAAAATTCTGCATATGTGACTTCCTTTATGAAAATTACTCTTATCACCTCTGCCCACCTTAGAAACTGTGAAGTCCCAATACAGTGACGTTTGCTGAGAATTTTGAATCCAAATACTTCACTCCTTTAAAAAAAATAATTTGTTCAGTTCACTCTTGTTGGATCTTAAACATCATGAAGAGGGCCTTCTAGCGTGATTTTGCCGAAAGAAACCTAACCTCACCACGTGGTTCTGCTAACATGGCAATTCCTGGCTTTCTAGACTAAAACTGGTCCACAAAGAAGTTGAGAAGTCTGGCTGGTGGTCACCAAGCATAGGGTCTGTTCTTCACCCTTCAGGACGTGCTCTGTTATTCAGAGTCCACTTTTTTTTTTTTTTTTAAATTTTTATTTATTTATTTATTTATTTATGGCTGTGTTGGGTCTTCGTTTCTGTGCAAGGGCTTTCTCCAGTTGCGGCAAGTGAGGGCCACTCTTCATCGTGGTGCGCGGGCCTCTCACTATCGCAGCCTCTCTTGTTGTGGAGCACAGGCTCCAGACGCGCAGGCTCAGTAATTGTGGCTCACGGGCCTAGCTGCTCCGCGGCATGTGGGATCTTCCCAGACCAGGGATCGAACCCGTGTCCCCGCATTGGCAGGCAGACTCTCAACCACTGCGCCACCAGGGAAGCCCCAGAGTCCACTTTTAATTTTTTCTCTAGCTCCCCATCATTCTGAATCTATCAACACATGGTGTTTTCCAGTAGTTGTAGTATAACTACATAAAGTACGTATGTCTTAGAATCAGAAATCTGTGCAAAATTCTTTTCTTTCAGCCCCTAGAATCCCTCCTGAAAAGAGAATTTTTACGACCACACATTCGCCAAATTGTTTGTTCCAGGACGTGGACGAAAGGTAAGCAATGCAGTGCCGTCCCCCTGCCAGCGCTCGCCTCTCCCGCGCTCCTGGCCTTGAAGTCAGTATCGCATCCTTCATGTCAGCAGTTCGCCCCCTCTCCCTAGATATTTTGTGTCTCAGCATTACCTTGGTAGTTAACTTAATAACTAAATAAAGCTCAATCAATTTTCATGTTTTTGACGCTGAAGCTGTTTAGCTAAAGCTAAGGCTGCATGTTATGTGTAATGATCAACTAAAACATTTAATTATACGTAGACAATGAGATAATTATGGAATTACACTAAAAACCTCCTAAGGTATGGACGCTGTGTAGATGGGGCATTCTAGGGAGCTGGTCATCGTTCTGACTGAGCCTGTCTTTATTACTTTGTTTAAACCCGTTTCAAAAATTGGGCACATGAGTAAAGGCTGGTACGACCGGGGACTGTGTGCCTGGGACAGTGTTAGGACACCCTTGGCAGGATCCCAGCACAAGTGCATCTTCCAGCCTGCGTGCCACAGGCTGCTACAGGGAGGGGGCCACCTCGTACCTCTGACCAGAGCCCACTCGGACTCCCCTTCTGCGTCTCCCACCCAGGGTGCCGTAGCTGGTGCCCATGGCTCCGCTGGAGTCGGGAGCACTGACCATTCTGAGAGGGCTCTGGGTTCTCTGGCATCGGGTCAAGGGCCCTGTGTGACTTCCCCGGCTCCTGGGCAGACACACAAAGACGCAGAGAATGCGGCGGCTGCCGGCAGTGATCGGGGAGAAGTCTCCTCGAAAGACACATGGGAAACGCACTGGGCTTCATGCAGTGGCATCCGTGGAGGGTCAGGACCTCCTCACTGCCCGCACCTGGTCTGGGGACACGAGGTGCCCCCTCGGATGCAGGCCACGGGACCTGCTGGACAAGTTCTGCTCTTGGGCAGCCAGGGCCCATCAGCCTCCACCAGCCCCTGACTGCTCAGGTGTGCACTGCCGGCCACCTGCAGCAGAATCTCCGGAGGGACAACGTCGAGGTGCAGGCTCCCAGGCCCCACCCAGCCCTGCCCAACAAGATGTTGGAGGTGGGGGACCGGGAGCTGCATTTGGTAGCAATCCCAGGATAATTCTTATTCCTCCAAAAGACTAAGAACTCCTGTCTGCAGCTACCGCAGGTGTCCACTCATTTGTGTGCAGGAGGGCTGGTGAGCAGGTCGTTACGGGCCAACAGGCTGCAGAGCCTTCCTCAGCAGAGCCCAGGGGGGCAGCCCAGCCCACGGGCCCAGGCTGGCCGGGGCTCCCCCCGTCTCCTCCCTCTCCTCCTCCGGCCGGGCCTTGACCAGGGACATTCTGTACATCCTGTCCAAAGGAAGACACGAGGCCCAGAGAGCATGCTTCAGACAAGGAGGAGGGAATCCAAGAATGGCGCCGGGCCCAGGAGGAACTTCTACCCCGCACAGAACAGGGAGCCTTCACTCTAACGACGCAGGAGGACGTCCTCCACCAGGGCAGAAGGGTTTGGGAAAACAGCTGTTGGGATGAAAGAAGACGGGCCTGAGGACGGGAAGGCCGAGCTGCAGCTCAGAAGAGGGGACGGCAGCTGAGCTGGCAGAGGGTGCTGGACACACAGAGGGGACAGGACACGACAGAGAGAAGGGGGACTACAGAAGTTCAGTGCAAGACATTGCCCAGAAAGCAAAGCAACAGCTCCCAGGGAAGAGCTGATGGGCACAGAGCGAAGGTCCCCAGCCAGTGGTGGCGACTCCTGGGGAGCCGCGGTCAATTGGACCGGACACAGTGACCACACTTAGAACAGAAGGAGAACACCTCGAGCTGGAAAAGACGCACGTGGGCGGGGTTTTCCTGGTCCCGGCAAACTCGTTAAAAAAAAAGTCCATGTCAGGCCACATCTAGCCAAACTTAACGAATGACACAAAACAAGAAAAAGGTCTTAGGAGAAGAAAACAACATTGTCATGATTGATTCTTTCAGGAAATCAGACACAGAGCTAAAGCACTGAGCCTGTAACGGGCAGGGACTTGTAGGGCCTTATTTCCTATCACAGACCCTCGGCTATGCTGCCATCTTTCCTTTGCTAATTAGTTAGAAGACTGACTGTTTCTTTGTTAGCACGATACCCAAATTTTGGTCTTTGGGGAATTTGGAGTCAGACTTGTTCCTGGAGGTGGTCGGCTGCCCCGCTTGGAGGCTGTGTTCTGGCTCGTGTCCTGAAGCGCAGCCCTGACCCTGTGTGCGCTTGCTTTGCAGGGCGGTCCCCCTCCTGGGCCACCTGCCCCAGGACCTGATCAAGACCCCTGTGCTCGTGCAGCTGCACCCCAGCGACAGGCCCCTGATGCTCGCCATCCACAAAAAGAGTAGGTCCCCTTCTCACGGTCCCTCCTGGGGGCATGGGCAAAGCTAGAGCACTCCGGGAGTGTCGCCCCGAGGTCAGCACCCACCGGGAGGGGTCCAGTGGGCTGCGGGCAAGGGGTGCCCCGCCTCCTGCCTGAGTCCTGGCCTGTCAGTTGGTTGAGAGTCACCCTCGACCTCTCATCTTTTACCATTGGCTTCGCCAGCAGGGGGGAGGAGGAGAGACAGGATCAGCTGCCGTGGGGGGTTGGGGGGTGGTCTGCCCAGGCCAGGGGGTGGACGACACATGTCCCCACCAAGCCCAGGCCTCACCGACACAGGTGACACTGAGCGTCCCGCTGGCAGCAGACCTGTGAGGCTCGCAGGGAAGTGTGTCCTGAAACATGTAAGGACACTGCTGCAAACAGTCCCCGGTCGCACTTTAAAGCAAGACGGGGGATTGACGGTGGTGGCTTTGAAGAGGTATTGGCATCTCCTAAGTTTTCAGATGATTCCAGAATCAAGTGCACCTCCACGTGTCTTTTCTTGTACCGCGAACACCGGTTGAATCTCTTCGCGCCCTGAACTCTGTTTTCGCTCTCCTAGTCGTGCAGTCCGGTGGGCAGCCTTTCGACTATTCCCCCATCCGGTTCCGTGCCCGGAACGGGGAGTACATCACGCTGGACACCAGCTGGTCCAGCTTCATCAACCCGTGGAGCAGGAAGATCTCCTTCATCATCGGGAGACACAGAGTCAGGGTGTGAGTGCTCCCACTTCCCCGGGGGGCTGGGAGACCAGGACCCAGGTCACCTCCCACCACGTACCTGTGCTGACCTGCCCCCTGCCCCCTGGGGGGGCTGGGCCTCGTTCCGGCAGAGCAGTGAGCGGGGGAGGGGGGGTGGGGAGGAAGGTGGTGCACAGGCAGGTGGCAGGCCGGGGGTCTGCAGAGAGGAGGCGGGGCCCCGACTCACAGAGACAAACGAAAACCACGCAGGGGGCCTTTGAATGAGGACGTGTTCTCAGCTGAGCCGTGCGTGGAGGAGAAGGCCCTGCAGCCCAGCACCCAGGAGCTCACGGAGCAGATCCACCGGCTGCTGCTGCAGGTGGGTGGGCCGCCTGCACGCCCTCCCTGCTGCCCTGAGGCCTGGGGTGCCCCTCCCCGTTCTCAGGCCCTCTCCTCCTTCCAGCTCTGCCCTGCGCCCTGCTGCCGGTGGTGGTGGTCTATGTCCCACCCGCGTGGGCCTTGCCCGCCTGGGGGCTGCCCCCACCTCGCACATTCAGGGTGTCTGTGTCTGAACCACAGCTCTGGGCAAGTGGCTGAAGGGCGCACCCCAGCCCAGTCCCCACGTCCCAGGCGCCAGCCCACACTTGGCCCCCGTGGGTGGAAGGGGGTGGGGGCATCCCTCCAACGCAGGATGTCGCGCTGGCCCGAGGGGGAACTGAGGACGCCCCTCCCTGTCCCTGGGGACACAGCACTCAAGACAGATTCCTGCAAGCACGTGGGCCCCACGAGGAGTGGCCTCCTGCTTCTCGGCTCCCGGGGCTGTGGGAACTCTCAGGCACTTTGTTTTGTTTCCAGGCCGCGTGGCCTTGGACTCCCTGTTGGTGGAGTCTCCTGGGGATTGGGATCCGGGACCGGCCGCTTGGGTGGAGCCTGGGAGCCCACTGCAGCCTGACCCTGGGTCCAAGCCCGACCCCACCTGGTCCCCGCCGAGGGCCCCCGGGCAGGTCGCGGCCCGCCCTGAGAGCAGGTGGGTGCGCCCCGGCCCGTCCAGAGTCCTTCTGTTGCTGTCTCCCCAGCCTGTCCCGCACAGCAGCTCCAGCGGCTACGGGAGCCTGGGCAGCAGCGGGTCCCACGAACACCTCCTGAGCCAGACCTCCTCCAGCGAATGCACCGGCCAGGAGGACCCCTGCCGGAGGAGAGCCGTACGTGCCCCTCTGTCCCCCTCTGTCCCTCTCTGTCATCTGTGACTCAAATGACTGAGCACTTTAGAAACAGCCCTCGCCGGGGCTGAGCCTCTCCGACCTCACCTGCTTCTGGCTGCTCTGAACTTGGCTCACCTGGGACTTGCTGTGTAACCTCGAAAGGGTGGAGGCAGCCACAGACTGTGGCTAGAGGTCCGGGTGAAAATTATTTAACAGGCCAATCAAGCAAAAGTGAGGATTTAACTGTAGGGTTAGGGTTAGAAAGAAGAAAGTGTAACCTGCCATTGCCTTTACTTCTTATCCTTCAGCGTCGTAAAATCTGCTTTACCTAGTTCTGCCTCTCAGGTCTCATTCAGAACTTGCTTCTTTTGCCGGGATTAATTCTGCTTTTCTCTTTCCAGGGTGGGGCAAAGGCTGCGGGGTCTCCCAGGGTGAATGATGTGTTTTTCTTCCAGGAGATTTGTAAAAATGGTAACAAGGTCAAAAGCAAAAGTCCTTATCCGGATGAATCTGGAGAACAAAAGAACAAGTCTGCTGCAGGTAACAAATGATCCAGCATTTCCTTAGTGAGACTTCAGCGTGGTGAGGTGAGGAGACAGAAAGCTGTACGGCCGGCAATTACTGTTATAACTGTTACTCCCACCGAGTCATGTTTGAAAAGACCGACCCTCCCCAAGGCAGGGAGCGTCGATTGACCATAAGGCGCCTGTGATCTTACTGGCCCTGGAAGTTTCAGGAGTTCACGTTAAGAACTGACCTTTCCCACTGCTGAGTCCCTGACCCTGGGGACAGGCCAGACCGAGTGCCGCAGAGAGAGCACCCCCCAGGCCCCCCTGAGGACGGCACAGCGGTACTGGCCCAGCAGGGCTGCGTGAATACCAGGCTGTCACCGGGTCTCTGCGTCCGTGAAGCATATTCTGAGGCCCCAGCCTTATCTTTATTTATTTATTTTTTTAGATTTTTTTTTTAAATTTATTTTTTTTTATTTTTGGCTGTGTTGGGTCTTCGTTTCTGTGGGAGGGCTTTCTCTAGTTGCGGCAAGCAGGGGCCACTCTTCATCGCGGTGCGCGGGCCTCTCACTATCGCGGCCTCTCTTGTTGTGGAGCACAGGCTCCAGACGTGCAGGCTCAGTAGTTGTGGCTCACGGGCCTAGTCGCTCCGCGGCATGTGGGATCTTCCCAGACCAGGGCTCGAACCCGTGTCTCCTGCATTGGCAGGCAGATTCTCAACCACTGCGCCACCAGGGAAGCCCCCAGCCTTATCTATAGGTAGAATTAAAGTGCTTTGTAAGTATAGAGTACTCTGGGGGAAACGAGGATTAACTGAAAAAACAATGTTGTCGTTCCTCCAGAAATGCAAAGCAGTTCCCCAGCTCAGATGAAAGCAGTTCCAGCCATGGAAAAGGGCAGCTCCAAGGCCAGCCTGCCCGAGGCCAGCCTTCCTGAGGAGCTGGCCTTCAAGAACCCGCTCGCCGGCTCCTACCAGCAGATCAGTTGCCTGGACAGTGTCATCAGGTGCGGCCCTTCTGGCCTCCCTCTCCGCCCAGCTGCTCACACTGCGGGGTTCTCTGTTACATGAAGCCCTTTATCACCCGCCCGCAGGTACCTGGAGAGCTGCACTGAGGCCACCACCCTGAAGAGGAAGTGTGAGTTCCCGGCACACCTCCCCACAGCGAAGGCCGGCGACAAGCGCAAGGCCATCGCCGGCCCCAGGCCACATGCCGCAGGTACCTGGTTCGTTTGAGCTGTTAACTGCGGGGTAACTTAGACCCTCTCTGGTGGGATCAGGCGTCATTTGAGGTCCTGGAGCCCCTTCTCCCAGGTGGATTCTGAGTGGCTTCAGGGACACGGTATTGGGGTATAGGCTCTTTTTTAAATGACCAAAGTAGCTCAGAACTTTCTTACGAGCTGGAGATAAAGGTGGTTCTGGACTTTGAGGGCAGGATCCTGCGGGGCTGCTGGAGGCCGGGGCCTCTCGGGGTGTCATTCTTGGGCGTCTCAGAGGAGGACTGGCCTCTGAGGGTCAGTGACCCCATGGGTCAGATGAGACCTCAGGCCCTTCCAACGTGAGGGCACCACCAGGGTCAAAAGTAGGGTCTCCCATTGTTGACGGAAGCCCAGGCGACCGGACAGCCGTGCCCTGGTGGAGTCTGGCCCAGCCCGCAGGGAGGGAGCGCCACCTGCCTGCCTGCACTCAGCAGACGGGGTCCTGACTGCCGCGCGGCCCCCCCCCCCCCACCCGCAGGCCCACGGCAGAGGCCCTGACCCCGGGCGCCGCGGCCACCTGCCGCCTGCCTCCTCCCTCCTCCCAGAGGACTCGGGGGGTCAGGGCGGCGTCGTTCCCATTTCACAATCTCCTCTTCTCCGCCATCCCCTGTGAATAAACACCTGAGGACACAGCGTCAGTGTCACCTGCCAGGATGTGTGCAGACTTGCAGCTGCCCCCGCCCCCGCCCCCGGTACTGGGGCACCACCTAGGCCTCCACGCGGCCTATCCCGACAGTTCGTTTTTATCACATCTTTGTGTCTTGCTTCCATTTTCCCTTACAAAGAGGCCGCGTCACCCTCCGAGGTGAACAGCCCCGCGGACGTCAGCACGCACTTGCCCTCGCTGACGCTGCCCAGCAAGGCGCAGAGCCTGCTGTCCCTCACCAGCCAGTGCAGCTACAGCAGCACCATCGTCCACGTGGGCGACAAGAAGCCCCAGCCTGAGCTCGGTACGCTTGCTGCCCCTTGGGTGATGTCGGGAGAAACCGGACTTGAACCGTAGAGATGAGAAGTTTGGACTGGCGTCCTCAGATTCTCTTTAAGTTTATCCAAGTGCGGAGGAAGCTACACAGCCCAGTAACAGGGGTGCAGGAAATCCGTGCAATGCCGGGCGGGGGCGGCCACGCCTGCCCTGCCCCCGCTGCTCTCTGGCTCCACCTGTGACAGGTGGCTGCTCAGGTGTCGAACGGAGGGGCCTCCCAGGACTGAGCAGGGGTCCCAGGGCTCCCCCTTCGTTGGTGCCGAGAGAAGCCTGGGGACGAGCCCCCCCCCCCCACCATCCCGCTTCCTTGGATGGGATTACAAGCCTTGCCCTCCCCGTCTGAGGACAGGAGCCAGTACGGGTCGTAATAGTGGGACAACCAAGGGTCACGCTGAGCTGTCCTTCCGACACCGCAAGTAAAACGAATCCTGAATTCGTTCTTTGCTTGGAAGAGGGGCGCGATGTGGGCAAAAGTACACGTCAGAGAGTCAGTGGCCAGCCCCTTTCAGGATGGTCCGTGGTCCCACCTGCCCCATCCTGTCTGCACCCGCAGCTCCACGGGCCACACTGTCAAGCCCGTGGTCCTGAGCCAGGATGCGGCCGTGCACCAGCCTTAGCCTCTTGTGCTCTGAAGGCACAAGACAGCCTGGAGTGTCTTCAGCGCCAGAGGCTGAGAAACCCCCGAGGTGCCCCAATTTAGAGGACTGATCCCGGAGCCCCCGGGTAATGGGGCTTCCTACCCCTGCTTTTTGCCTTTTGTCATTAACTTTCTCAGAAAACTAAACAAATCCATTATGAATTTCACCCCCATGCTGTGGGCATCGTGAAGGAATCTTATGTGCGAATGATTTCTATTCTTCGTAGGTGCAGTATGCGTTTTTTCAGTTGTTTTAAAATAGAAGGGCCCTTGCAGATGAGAGCTCTGCGTCTTCTGTTACAGAGACGGTGGGAGATGCTGCCAGTGGGCCCGAGTCTCTGGACTGCCTGGCGGGCTCCGTGCTGCCCTGCAGCCTCGGCCAGGAGCAGGAGCCCTTCCGGAAGCTGGGCCTCACCAAGGAACTGCTGGCCGCCCACACCCAGAAGGAGGAGCAGAGCTTCCTGCTAAAGTTCAGAGAAATAAGAAAGTTCAATGTTTTCCAGTCTCGCTGCCATTATTACTTACAAGACAGATCCAAGGGGCAGTCGAGCGAAAGAGGTAAGTGGTAGTACCTGAACTAAAAGTGGGTTTATTTTTTAACTTTATTTTTAATGCTGCTGAGTCTAGTGCTGCCTTCAGAAGGCGAAATGTCCCCAGTTTGAGACACGTGGGTTTGTAAGAAGCTGTTGGAACTTGACCAGTTATGCTCTCAAGGATGTCACTTTGTGTTCCCAAGGGAGCAGTGCTGTAAATAGTGGTGACAGTCCCAGCCCGGCCCCCTGTGGAATGCAGGGCGGGCAGCTGCAATGCTGCCGTGTCAGACATTTCTTGCCTGGGTGACTTTGAGGAGCAAGAGACCCTACCCCACCTTCCCACCCAGACAGGACCCTCAGAGGACCAGCCGGGCCAATGCACCGCCCAGAGAAGGAGCACGGCACTGACGGCTCCTGAGGGAGGAGGGAGCCCCGGACGACACCGTAGGAGGGAACGGCGCCCTTCTCCCCAGAGCACGTACGCTCCTGGCGGATTGGCCTCAGGGCCAGGCTGCAGACTCCAAGCCCGACAGAGCCCAGGGGTGCATGAAGCTGCCCTTTAGGCTGAGAGCCATCAGGTGGTCAACGGGCAAGGGATGAAGTGGAACAGACGAGCTTCCCTGCCCCTTTTCTGGTCCAGGCGCCTGGCTCCCAACCCCCAGCCACCTTCCCAGGCCCCACGGACAAGGCCGAGCTAGCTGATCAGAGATGCCACCTCTTCCCTGGGCTCCCAGGCCGTGACACAGGGATCAGAGCTGAGAGCTAGTGAGCCCAGGGGACACACACCACGAGGACCCAACTCCCCCTGGTCTCTGGGCAGACACACCGAAACAAATGTCCCAGAAGTGAGAGGCTGACAGGCTCCTTAAGGAGTTTATCTTTTCTCCTCTCCTCCTTTCCCCCTTCCTCCCCAGACCCAGGGTTACTGCCAGCGCATCGGGAACCTCTGTGGAAATCAGGAAACGGTGCCCACACCACCGTAGCCCTGGCTTGGTGCAGAATTCCAGCCCCCTCTTGCCCCCTTGGCCACGCATTGTTTGCAGCGCACAGACCGCACAACTGTCCACAGCAGCCCTGCCCAGACCCTGGCGTGGCATCCCAGGAGCCCAGTGCTGTAGCTCTGGGTCCCAGTAGGGGACAGATTTCCTGTAGGAAGAACACCAGGCAGAGAGGCTGAATGGCAAAACCTCCACCCGCTTAGCAGTCTGCTTTGGGCTGGCCCATTTGCCTTTAGCATGTGGCACGGCCGGCAGGGGATGTCCTCACACACCTGCTGCAGGAGCCCGGAGTTACCCTCTGTGACAGGAGAGGAAAAGCTGAGGTTCCTGGGACCCGTCCCATTGCCCACCCCGCCCTCCACCCCCGCTCAGTGTGAGCCCCGAGCCCACAGTACTCCCAGCGCCAGCCGGTGCCCAGGGGAGGTGGGGGGGACATGCCCAGGGTCCCTTATGTCACTGGGTGGAGCCCCTCCAGCCTCCTGAGAAAGGCCCTCTCAGCAACACTCATCATCAGAGAGGAAGACCTTGGTTCCAAGGGCGAGCGTTCCTTCGGCCCTTTGACTTCACTGGGCTGGAATCACAAGCTTTCTAAGCAGGAAACATCTCTTTTTAAGGAACAGCAATGATAAAGCTCGTAAAATTGACAAATAAGGTTAGATGAGATCAGTGGTTCTGCCTTTAAGATTTCACAAACCACCATTGGGGAATAGCATTGACTTGCCAGCTTTCCTACTGTTTTGGACCAATAAAACCTTCTTAATACCACTTACCACTATTACTTCATGAAAGAAACGCATTTTAATATGAGAAGAAAGCAAGGAATGTGATCTTGCAACAAAGGGTGGTCCTTTAAATGGATTGACTCTAGTTTTATGAGAAGAAAGCAAGGAATGTGATCTTGCAACAAGGGGTGGTCCTTTAAATGGATTGAATCTAGTTTTATGAAAACCTAACGTTTTGCCCTGATTTGTCTCACTTTACTGAGGATCTGGGAAGACCGGATGGTGGCCCCATGATCCCCAGGCTGGCGATGGGGAGGGTGGGACTGACTGCTGAACTGGGAGGTGCCTTCCGGTTTCTGAGGTTCTACAAACCTCTGAGAATTGACGTAATGGGAAACATAACATAATTTTTACATTTTAACTCTTGTTGTTTTCCCATTATTTTAGCTGCTCCCGGACTAAGAAATACCTCTGGAATAGATTCATCTTGGAAAAAAACCGGGAAGAACAGAAAACTTAAGTCCAGACGGGTCAAGCGTCGAGACTCCTCGGGCAGCACTGGGTCCGGGGGGCCCCCGCCCCAGCGGCTGCCGCTGGTGGGCCTGAATGCCACAGCCTGGTCACCATCGGACACGTCCCAGTCCAGCTGCCCCGCGATGCCCTTCCCCGCCCCGGTGCCCGCCTACTCCCTGCCCCTGTTTCCAGCCCCAAGGGTAGTGCCAGCTCCAGGGACCGTGGCAGCGGCGCCCGGAGCTCCCCACTCCGGCCTGGCACTGCCCGTGGACACGCAGCGCGAGTTCGCGGTCCAGCCCCCATCGTTTGCTGGCCCCTTGGCCCCGGTCGTGGCCTTGGTCTTACCCAGCTGTTCCTTCTCTCCGGTGACCCCGAGCCTGCCCCCCGCTTTCTTCCCTGGCCAGCCGAACTTGCCGTCCCAGGTGATTCCTGCCTCGCAGCCCGAGTTCCCTGGTGGGACCTCATCCCCCAAACAGCCGCACGCGTGTCTGCCGGCAGAGCGTGGGCCGCCCGTGTCGCGTGTGGCCGCCCAGGCCGCCCCGCCCTCAGCCGCGGGGCCCGCAGGCAGGACCTCGCCGCCCCTCTTCCAGTCCCGCGGGAGCTCGCCCCTGCAGCTCAACCTGCTGCAGCTGGAGGAGGCCCCCGAGGGTGACTCTGCGGCCGCAGGGACCACGGGGCCCGACTGCAAGCCTGGCTCAGCCTGGGACCGGCGGCCCGAGGCACCGCCGACCGTAAGGATCTCCCGATGCCCTTTGTCTAACTAAGGCAGGTGGCGAACGCGGGCGCCGCGGGCGGGTCACGGACACCCTCACCTCAGGTGGTCCCTGCACGGAGGTTACTACCAAAGCATTTCAATTCCAACATAAACACATGTGCTAGGAAGTAACATTTTCCAGGTAAAGGACCCTATCAGAGTAGACCGGTTTTTATTGTCTTGGGATCTGAAGGGAAAAAGGGAGATGGATTGTCTGATGGTGGATGCAGGCTCCAAATAGCCACAGGTGATTTCGTGACTCGTCGTCATGGGCCTCCAAGCTTTCAATGAATACTTCGAGGATAAAGCACAGGCAGGCTAAAGGTCAGAACGGAGGCTCCTTGGAGGGCAGCTGGCAGCAGAGGGGCTCACGGTGAGGGAGCAGGGCCAGGAGGGAGCTGGAAACCAGAGCCGTGGGTGCCCATCCTCCCAAGTCTTGAGGGACGTTGGCGTGTGATCCGTGGGCCCTCCGAGGAAGGAGCTGCGCGGGGCTCCCCTGCCCGTGCTCCTGGGAGAGCGAGTGGGAGCAGGGTGGCTGTCCCAGCACGGCTGCTGCCCTCGTGCCTCCCGGGCCTGCAGTCTGGGTTCCAGGATTGGAGGGTTGGGGTGCTCCCAGGCCAGGCCCCCCTCATGCCCAAGCCCGTCCCCACTCTGGGGGTGCGGGAGCCGGGAAGCCAGAACCCTGCCACTGTGAGGAGCAGCTTTGGGGTGCTGTCGGAGACACTTGCCCGCTGTGGCGGAGGAACAAGCGTAAGGCTTCCCCCGCAGGGATCCAAGAGCTGCCGTCTTTAGTGGGACTCTCCCCAAATTAAATTTAATTAGATGGCATCCATCCCACCACCAAGAGTCCCGCTGTGGTCCCAGTAACCACGGGGTCTGTGCATGTGGCACGTGAAGGAAGGGCCAGCGGTCCAAGGAAGGGCGCACCCGCTGTGTCCCTGAGAGTCTGGTGCAGACAAGACACCTGACTTGGTGTCTCCTCCCTGTTCCCAAAGTGCGACAAGCCCAAGGACGCCCAGAGCAGCGACGCCCTGTCCGCGTCCAGTGGCCTGCTCCGCCTCCTGCTGCACGAGGACCTCTGCTCGGCCTCGGGCTCAGCCCCGTCTGGGAGCGGGGCCTCCGCCACCTCCTGCTCCCTGGGCTCCGGCTCGCTGGGCTGCGACGCATCCAGAAGCGGGGCAGGTATGTAGGTGGTGCTGGGAGCACCTGGGAGTCGGGGCGGGGTGGGAGGTGTTAGGTGTGTTTGGAAGAGTCTCACGTGGTACACCTGGGTGTCCTTGACTCTCCGCACCCCAGGGAGCCAGTCACCCCAAAGCTGCAGGCTGACTTGGGCAGGGCCCCACATCAGGTGCAGCCTGGGTCCCAACGTCCAGGCATCCAGCTGCACCCCGAGCGGCTCCTCGGAGCCCACGGCAGTTCAGACAGGCCCCTGGGCTCCTCCTACCCCGCTCCACCTGTGCGGACGGCGGCCCCGGCCCATCCCAGTTTCCTCTGTTACCCGTCACTCTCGACCTCAGCGGCACTGCAGGCCCCCACCCCAGCTGGCCCTGGGTGGACTGTCCCTGGGGCTCCCCGGGTGTGCCAGGAGGGCTGGCTGGCAGTGGCTCGCCTTCCTGAGTTAGGTCCCCTGGTGAGAACCTAGCGTGTGGACCCACCAGGGTCGTTCAGGTGTGATCTGGAACCGCCCCACGGGAAGAGCACACGCTCTCCCCAGACTGTAAGACCCCCGCTTCCCTGAAGTGAGCAGGCCCCTCCCCCTGCGGGAGGCCTGCCGGGAAGCGCTCCGGGACAGCCACCTGCCACTCACAGGGGCAGCTTCTCTGTGGCCTGGCTTAGTCCGGAGGTAGCGAGCCTGGGAGAGAAGAGCACGGCTTCTAAGATACAGCCCCACCTGGACTCCTCGGGGCCTCCCCAGGAGAGAACCACCTCCATGGTACCAGCTGATGTCCCGTTTTTAAATTATCCAGACAATTCGAGAATTGGAAAGAGAAGGGAAGATCCACCAACCCAGGCACCAGTTAGCAAATAAAACTCTTCCGCTCCCTAATATTGCCGTTCCTTTACACGAACACAGTGTGCAAGGTCAGTGCAATAGTCAAGGTTTTGACCTGCCACGCTTTGTGTTTTTAAAGGCAGCAGCAACACAAGTCACACCAGCAAGTATTTTGGAAGCGTCGACTCCTCAGAGAATAACCACAAAGCAAAAGCGAAGGTGGACGTGGAAGAGAGTGAGCGCCTCAAGTACGTCCTCCAGGACCCCGTCTGGCTGCTCGTGGCCGACACGGACGACAGCGTCATGATGGCGTACCAGATGCCTTCGCGGTAACCGTTCACCGCCTGCTCGGGACGGTGGCGGGCTGGGTTCAGGATTCCCCGGAACCACAAGGCCAGAGGCCTTCCCTCGGGAGCCTTATCTCAGATTGAGCTGAGTGCACAGATAGAAGCAGGGCCCCTCTAGGTGGTGCCGCTGGCCGCACAGAGCCCGCAGAGTGACCTGCTACAGGCCTCCAGGATGACGGGCTCTGGGGACCCGCCACGGTGTCACAAGACGTTTACAAAGCATTCGTGCCAACCTCGTCTCTTTTGCTCTGTTGCCAGCAACCCTATGTGGTCAGTGGTGGGTGTGTGTGTGTGTGTGTGTGTGTGTGTGTCTGTCTGTCTGTCTGTCTGTCTGTCTGTCTGTCTGTCTGTCTGTCTGTCTTAGAGATTCAGAAACCAAGAGTCAAGGTGGGTGACCAGCCCAAGGCTGCTGGCTGCTCTGTAGGGACCTGGGTCTGTGCCTCAGCTCTGACCACTCCAGGGAACCTGGAAGCCATCAGGGTCCCTATCCCTGCACAGTGCCCCCTTGGTGGAGGGAGATGGGGGGGAGGAAGGACGGATTAACCCTGCGGCTCAGAGCAGCCAGGCCTCTGGGCCAGGGGAGCCCAGGACACCGTCTCCAGGACTGCTGCGGGGCAGGCCAGTGTCGGCAGGTGGCAGGGGAGGGCTTGTCTACCTACCACCTCGCTGGTGAGAACCTCCCGGGCACAGAACCAAGTGTCTGCACATACCCGGCTCCCACGGCTGCGCTAAAGTGAAATGAAAATCAGAACTCGGTGTATCATCTTCACAGAAAAACTACAGATTATCTACTAGAGAGATGAAGTTACCTTAAATAGGGTAATTTATTTTAAATGGAAAGGAAATTTAAACAAAATCATCTAAAGTTACATGATCAATACTGGAAGTGTTGGTAGAAAACGAGCATATTCTTTAAAAAAAAACAAAGCGCTTGAGACGTTCTAAAGCTTCCCTATTTCTCAATATCTCATGAAGAAATCCAGAAACGGTCCTGCAGGAGGACAGGGAGAAGCTGAAGGTGCTGCAGAGGCTCCAGCCCAGGTTCACGGACAGGCAGAAGCGGGAGCTGCAGGACGTGCACCCGTGGATGCGCTCGGGCGGCCTGCCCGCGGCCCTCAACGCGGCGGTGAGCTCTGGGACGGCTGTCCTGACTTTGCGTTAAGAGGCACTGTGATGAGAACGCTCTGTGCTGTCTTTGTGACCGTCCTGTACATTTAAAACTTCGAAGATCAAAAGTGCATTAAAAAAAAAATACCACGACACTGTTAGGTTTCCTTCAAAGAACTGTCTCCCAATGGCTTTTCAACACTGTTTCCAAAAGGGTCTCCTAAATATCTCGTCTCAGTCACATGCTGAAATTTGAATTTTTTTTCTTTCAATTCTGTTTCCAATGAAAACACACACACACACTTCCTCTGTCATAAACCCTCAACATCCACGTAGACCATTAAGTAACAGGGGGACAGCAGGTCCCCACCACCCTCCCTCCCACTCTCGCCAGGCTGCCCCTCCTGTCTCTGTTCCTTCTCGAGGGTCCCAAAGGTGTCTCCGTACCCCAGCTCCTCTCCCCCGCTCCCCCCAGAGCACCCCCATACCAGCACTGCCCGGGAAGCTGCTCTCATCAAGGCCTCCACGTCCAGCAGCTGAATCCACTGACGTCTCCGCCCTCACCCTAACCGACCCACTAGCGGCATTCCGCCACGGCCGGCCCCTCCTCTGAGAGCGCCCCTCCCTTGGCCCCGGCCCCTTGGCCCCTCGTGCTTGTCCCCGTCAGTGTGGAGGCGCCCAGGCTCGGGGTTTGCACCTTCCTCTTCTGTCTACACCTTCTCTGGCACTGTCAGCTCTCTCCTCCTGACCGAGAGTGGCGTCTCCGTGCCGAGACTCCCTAGCGTCCACCTCTGTCGAACTTCATCTGCCGTCCTGGTTATGCTCAGAGAGAACCAGCCCACCCACTCTCTTCCCACCCACTCGAGGGCGACTCCGTCACCCCTCTTGCTCGGGCCACAGACCTCTGGACTCTCTTCCTCTCGTGCCTCATCCAGTCCATTAGCAGGTCCTACTGACCTGACCTTCAGGGTGGCTGGAAACCAGCCCCTTCCCATCCCCTCCAGCATCACCACCCCGGTGCACGCCACAGTGCTGCTTCACCTGATTGTCACAGTATCCCCCCCCCGCCGCTGCACTCTGTTCCCCCTTGTCCCCTACAGTGAGATCACGTCACCCCTCAGCTCTGAGCCCTTCCAGCGGTGCCCCTTCTCAATCAGAATAAATTGCCGCAAAGCCATTAAAATATGACACCCCCTCCCCACAGCTCCCATCTCCCCTCACTCCCTCCTCTCCAGTTGTTCCCTGAAATCATCGGGCAGGCTTCTGCCTCAGGACCTTTGCACCTGCCCTTCCCTCTGCTTGGAATCCTCTTTCCTCAGACAGACACATGGCTCACTCCGGCTTCCTTCAAGTCTTTTTTTCACATGCTGCTGTGTTATTTATCTAATACTACCTAGCAAATAACTGCAGAACTTAGCAGCTTAAAATAATAATCATTTATTATCTCCCACTGTTTGTTTGGGTTGGGAATTTAAGAGCAACTTAGCTGGGTGGTTCTGGCTCAGGGTCTCTCCTGAGGTCGAAGGTGAGATACTGGCCGGGGCTCGTGCCATCTGAAGACAGGATGGTGGCTGGAAGATCCCCTTCCAAGGAGGCTCCCTCACGTGCCTGCACGTTGGTGCTGGCTGTTGGCAGGAGGCTTCAGTTCCTTGCCGTGTGGATCTGTCCATCGGGCTGCTTGTGTGTCCTCATGACATGATCCTGGCCTCCCCAGAGAGAACCGAGGGGCTGCAGTGCCTGTTACAACCCACATGTCACCTGCATCACCTCGTCTTTGTTAGTGGCAGGTCACTGAGTCCAGGCCTCCACCTTCTGAGGAAGGGGTGTCAAAGGATTTGTGGGCATATTTTAAAACCACCACAGTCACTCTCTCAGTGGAACGTCAGTAAAATTACAGACGTCCTCACATGCCTCATTCCATGTCAGCCCCGCACTTCCCATCTTTTAATACACTGTGGAGCATTTCTCATTCAGCTACTAGGAGATCACCTCCACTGGGACACAGATTTTCCTCTTTGTTCACTGCTGACTCCCAGTGCTTAGAACGTGCCTGGAACACGACAGGTGCTTAACAGATAGTTGGGAAATGAACAAATGAGACAGTACGTTGTTGCTATCCCATTCTACAGATTAGAAAACTGAGGTTAGAGAAGGTAGATAGCAACTCCATGTCCCACAGGCAGAAAGAGGAGGAGCTGGCACTAGAGCCTCTGGTTGATGCTGTCCCCTCGCTATGCACAGCCACCTCTCAGACAAGGGAGGGGCCTGGGGAGCTGGGAGCGGGGACCCCTTGGGAAGAGCTCTGGCTCCTTGGAGAGCAGGCAGGGGTCCCACGCCCAGTGGCACCTGCTCGCCCTCCAGCAGCCTCACGGCTGACACCTGATCACCTGCACCTCTCTCAGCTTGAACTACTTTTTCGTACTAAAGATCTCATTTTTATTACTGATTTACATTTTTTCTTTTAAGGAATGCGTTTGCTGTGAAGACAAGGGAAAAGACAACATTTGCGTGCGGTATGAGGAAGCTACCCCTACTCTGGGACTCAGCGGAACGACCGACACCACCGAAGAGGAAAACGGCCCCTCCCTGAGTCACAGAAACGAAGGGCAGACGTAACCCCCGCAGCGGGACAGCCAGTGGCGTACATTAGATGGTGCTCTGAGGAGAGGGAGGGTCTTCACCTGTGTGTCTAATGAAATGGACGGATATACTTACATGGCTTTTTTTGTTTTAGAAAAAAAAAACCCATCGTTTTCCGAAGGGGTGATTTAAAACCATGGAGGGTAGGAGAAGTTTGGGAAGAAATAGTTTTCTGTATTTAGAATATAAATATGGAGTTTTCGGGGACAGGGGAGGAGATTTTCATCATTGTTTAACTTGAGAAAGGCTGCTTCCCTCCTTGTGTCGGGGAAGCGGCCGAGTGCTCTCAGCCAGAGCACCGGTGTCTGCTGGCTCCCCGTGGGCGGTCCCGAGGCATCGCACCGGGCTGTGACCAACAGCTGGGATAACACAGGTGACTCCAAGCTGAGGGGCCGGCCTTTCAGAGCTTCCCCAGGGTGTGTTTGGGTCAGATCAAATTATGTCCTCTCTGGGGGGCTGCTTTTTATCTAAATTATTTAGTCAGACTAGATGTTTTTAAAACATACCAAGTGGAGATCACAGCCTCTGCTAATTTTCTTTCAAAATGTTTTGCTTTAAATGGCGTGAAGCGTAGTTTGGCAGACCAGCAGCTTCAGCTTCAAGTGTGGTAGCAGCAAACATTTCATCTGACGGAGCTTAAGTTCGGGGTGAACGAAGTTGAAATGCTCGCTCTGGACTAAAGAAGCCTAGTGGTTTGTGTGACCAACTCCATCACAGGAATACACGTCCTCAGAAATACACAGACCCTTCTGTATATTTGACATCATTCTCGTATCCTTTTCAGACCGGGGTAGCCAATATGTAGATAAAAAACACATTGTCGGTCATCCCCTTATTGTGGTTTCCCTCTGCAAACCAGGCTTTGATCGCCACACTTGGGACCCACGCGTATTTATTCTTTGATTGGCACTTCCCAGACATCAGCTCTGGCCCAGCCAAGACAGCATTTTTCTCCTGACTTAGCTAGTGGCTGCATCTGTGTTTTCCAGGGTGCCGTGAGCTAACTGCTCCCACCACACCTGGGCTGGAACCCTGACCCTCATTCTTTTCATGAACCTGACCTCATTGGTGCGACTTCCGGTCTCTGTGGTGATGTCCACTGGTGTCGCTGGCACTTTCAGGTGAATGGGACACTTGGGGAAAAGTGAGACCAGACGGCCCAACTTTTTGCAAAACCTCGTATTGCATCGTCTATCCCAAAGATTGTCTGGAAAAATGTTACATTGGTCCCTAGGGTGAATGAGAAGCTGCCAGTGATGAAACAACTGACTTACAATTGGATTACGTCTGTAGAAAGTTAAAAGGGGGCAGCTTCCCTTGTTCTTTGATGGAGAAGCAGCTACTAGAACAGGTAAAGTCTCCTTGTAATCCAGTTGGTTTTCATAGTAAAACCACTTTATGCCTGAATATAAATCCTATTTTTCATAAACTCGAACACAGAAAGTTTAATTTTTTTTTTTTAATTTACAAAGCAACATCACCTGCAGATACCCAAGACAAGGTGTAGTCTATGCATTTGTGTGCAGACTAGATGCTACAAACTGCTTCCTGCCACTAAAGTCAGATCATTAAGGGATTAGATGGGAGTCAAAGTTGCATTGACTTTCCCTAAACACAAGACTGCCAACACGTTCTCTCCTGTTAAGAATGTTTACCGTCAGCATTATCTTACCATTTACGTATATTCATTGATAACTGCTGCGTAGCTTTGACGTGTGCTGAGAAGTTGACAGCAGGAGCATTTTGTGAAATTGTTTACACGGTGCCACGCATCGGGTCTTACATTTTCGTTAGTATGTGTGCTTACACAGGTGTTATAAAAAACTTCTTCTCGATTTTAAACTGAGCCTTCTTTTTAATATATTCCTAAAAAGATATGTAAATAAGCTCTCAGAGTCTGTGTAATGACGTGTTAAGCCTTGCTGGACAAGTGGTTTGTTTATGCGCAAACCAGACTTTCTTCACCCAGTGCAATATGTTTGTTGGACTGCTTGTGTCTTTTTATGACTTTTTGCCTTTTAGAAAATTGGTAAATAAAGCAAGTATATTTTTATTTTTATTTGTGTGTATTTTTAATGTAGCACAGAGGAACAGGAACCTGAATAGAGATCAAAGATTATCAAAATCTTTTGTTAAAAAAAAGAACCCTAAAAATCTGGGTTAGGAACTCTTCTGTCACAAAGGCCCCCCTCACCTCTTCCCCTGCACAGGGTGCCTCTCGCTGGTCCCTTCCTGTCTCTGTGTGTCTCTCTGACATGCAGCCCTACCCCAGTGAACTCCCAACGATTTAGATCTAATCCTGGAGTCCCGTTCCCCCATGGTTTTTCACTCACAGATGGGGAGTAGGGCGACTCAGCTCAGCCCCTGGTGCCCCGTCCACTCTGCGGTGACCCCAGGCACCTGCTCCATTCTCTTCCTGCCTCCTCCAGGGTAGTCTGTCTCACCTGGGCTGGCTGCCTGTGTGCTGGCCACGGGGCTGAAGGCAGAGTGGTCTAAAGGACCTCACGTCTCCATCAGAGGTGATACAGGCAGCGCGGCAGTCTCCTCCCACCCCACCCCCCAGTCCCGCCTTCCACAGCGATGAAGTCGTGCGGGGCCTGGTCAAAACAGTGGAGGCCTGCTCCCCCCGCCACACCCCACTTTTCACACCAGGACCGTATTGTGGTGTCGGAGCAGGGAGATGAATGGATCCTGGCCCTGGTGGCCAGCCTTCCAGAAGCTCCCTGAGCAGGAGGGAGGCCTCGACGCCGCTTCCTGTCCTGGCTGCCTAAATCCAAGTGGTGATTGGGGGCTGGGGAGGCAAAGTCCTCCCAGTGAGCATGGAGGGCTCTGCAAACCCGCTAAGTGGCCAGATACGGCTGTTTCACTGAACGTCTTGAGTGCCTCCGGGGGCTCTGAACTGCATTTTTATCTACCATATATCCCCAAGGGCATGCCCTCCCCTTATTTCTAAACCAAAAGGAGCTTCTCCAAGCCCCTGGGCTGATTGCCCACAAGGGGCCTGGACATCCATAGGCTGGCCACTGTCTTTGTTCCCTGCGGATTTATGGCTCGCCACCCCTGCCGCTAACTGGTCCCCCTGTGGCCACTGCAGCCCTGCCCAGCCTCTGTTGGCCTCTGTTTTTGGATATGAGGGGATCAAAGAGCCCAAATGCTCAGGAAGTCTGTGCTCAGGCAACCTTTGAAGGGGGGATCAGTCCAAGGGGCAAATGGCAGGAATTGTGTCTGCTAGGGGAGGCCATGCAAAGGAGAAAGAAAGGGTGTGGTGGTCCTGAGATGGAGTAGCCAGGCTTCTGGGAGGAAAAGGCCAAGCCAGCCAGCCAATGGGCGCACTCAAGGAAATGGAGGCTGACTTCGAAGATGAGGCCTTGGGCAACTTCCAGTCTAACCAAGAAGGATTTTGCTGACTCACACTCCCTGCTCTTTCCCTATACTTTCTTCCCCAAGGGTACTTGGTCAGACTGAGGCATATCCCAGCACTTAATTTCTCCATCCTTAACTCTAGACAGCATTCCTCAATCCCCCCACCCCATGTAAGACAAGGGTTATGAGGTCCCTAGCCCATGCTTCAGCCTCCTCCCTTCTCCTGACAACTGTCATCTGTCCTTTTGTTTTTACAAAGCAACTTTATATCCTGTAACCATAATTAAGCCTTCCTTGCCTTTTCTATAGATCGACTCTAAAATGTTGAAACCCTATGAACAGTGTTACGCTGTTCTGACTGTGAAAGAATTGGCTACTGGGCCAAGTAAGCGCTAAGATTACACTTCTCTTCTTCAGCAGCTTTTTGTTTTTCCCGGAGTTCCTAGTTGCCTTTCATTTTTTGCTTGCACCATTTGCCTTTATCATTCTTCCTCCACCTCCCACATTCAGTTCCCCATCCAATCAGGAAAAGATTAATAGTCTTTTCCCAGAGGCCTTCCCCAGAGCCCTGATCATCCTGTTCCAATACAGACTGCCTTTCAGGGAGAGCATTCTAAAATACTTGTTTGATCTTATTCAAACAATATAATCAATAACGGGAGGGGTATGAATCAGAGTACAAGAAATATCACTGAGTTTATTTTTCCATATCTGAGTTCCCCAGAGTAGTAGAAACTTAATTGTAGTTTCTTGGGGTGGGGGTGGGGTCTCCTTCCCTGGGGTGACGTCTAAATGGTGAGGAAAAGTAAAGTTATAGGCCAGCTATCGGCTCTCTTGGGGTTCACTACTCAAGCCCCTCCCCCACTCTGTCAGTCCCTCCACTAGGAGTACAGGGGGAAGGGTAGTCAGGTCTCTGACCAGGCAGGGGAGGATGGGAGGAAGAGAGCTAAGCTTTCTGGCTTGTGGGGGAGACTGAGGACAACACAGGGTGATGGAAGGAAAGGAGTAGGTTCATACCTGGGTGAACAGTGCAGGGCTGGGGAAGTCTCCGGGCCCTGCTCACAGAAAAGCAAAGAGACAGCCAGGTGAGAATCAGCAGAAGGGGTTCCCAGGTACTTATAGAGGTCAGTGAGGTGACTTTGGGAACCATCAAGCCACTCACCAAACTTGCCCTACCTATGGAGGTCCCACTGGCGGGGAGCTGAAGTGAAACAGTCACCTGAAGGGCTGCCAGATCCATCTTCAGATGGCTGGGGGCACAGGTGGGTGGCTATGGCCTAGGCCTACCACCCCACCACACTGCAGTCCCTGGATTTTTCTTTCCCCTGCTGCCTTCCAGCCAGGCTTGGGACACTCTCTCAATTTCCCTACCTACCCAGCGCTTCTGCTAGGCCAGGCTCTGTGCTGGGGGTAGATAACGGGTCCTAGGTCAGACTGTACCCCCAGGGATGCTTGGAACCTGGAGGGGCACAGACCAGACCCTGACAATCCCAGTCCCGGGAGGGAAGCAGAGGACTGGGTAAAGGTGCAGTGCTACTCTAGAGCAGGTCCACTCCCGCTGGGTGGATGGATAGGGAAGCTGAGACCTGAACAGAGAGGAAACAGCCACTGAAGGGAGATCCCAGCATGTTCCAGGTGTAAGGCGCTGTGTGGGCAAAGGCTTCACGGTCTGAAGGCAAATTGGTATTCTGGCTGTGCCAGGAGACGCCGTGGACCTAGGCCGGTGGGGCTGCGGCCAGGCTGGGGTCCCCAGGGAGCTGCCCCACCGCCCACGCACCCCACCCTCAAGGAGGCTGGGCCAGCAGATGGGCAGCCAGCCGTGGGGGTGGCGGTCGTCTGGCGGACACAGGCGCACCCACCGCCCGCTCCCTCCCGAGTGACAAAGCGGCAGAGACAAAGGCGCGGCCAACACCTGTCGCTCTTGGCTAGGCTGCCGCTTTTCTCCGCCCGAAGCGGCTGCAGCTGCCAACTGTCACGGGCATCAAGTTACGGGGACCAGACGGCGGCCTCCGCCAGCCGGGCGGGGAGTGGGGGGAGGGCTGGGGGGGGGAAAGGGAGCCGAGGGGGGACGGGGAGGGGGACGAGGGGGACAGGAGGCGGGGAGGGGAGCCGGGGCGAACGAACAAGGGTGCGCGGAAGGGTGGCTGGCAGGGAGGGCGGGGATCAGGGAAGGGCGAGCTCGGGTTGGGGATCAGGGAAGGGCGGGCGGGGGTGGGAATCAGAGAACGTGGGTTGGGGGGGCGGGCGGGCAGGGAAGGGAGGGCGGCGGTGGGTGCTGAGGGGGGAAAGGGAAGTGAAAGAGGGGTCGGGGAGCAAAGGGGACGAGAAGGAGATGAGGGGAACTCCAGTGCTGAGGGCGATGATGACCAGGAGAGAACAGACGGCCTGTGGGGACAGAGGATGACCCGAGAAGGAGAGCCTAGAGATGGAGAGGTGCGAGCGGGCCTGCGGACCCCGCCCCACTAGGATCCCTGAGCGGGCTGAAGGCGGTGTCGATGTTCGGATGTCAGGATCCACAAGTCCGCAAGAAATGCGCTGGGGCCAAGGGCCCGCTCCCACCCCCGCTGCCCTAGGGGCCCTCACCTCCCTGGGGCTCTGCAGCCACCCCAGCCCGGACCTGTAGCTCCCTCCAGGCCCGGAGACCGCGGCCTTTGCTGTGGCTCTGGCCGCCAGGACCCCGGCACTCGCGCAGGAGCGTTCCTCTCCTGTTGCACCTTCGGTGAACGAAGTCAAGCGTGAATGAATGAATGGGCAGATGGATGCGCCCCTGCTAGCACGCACCGCAGACCTGGGCGCCTTGCTCGGGGTAGGAAGGGAAACAAGCGCACCCAGGGCCACAGCTCTCCGGGTCATCGCCCCCTCCGGTGCCCCACAATGCGGGGGTGGCGCGGAGGCGCGGCTGGACCCCCCGAGTCCCCGGCCGCAGGCCACGCCCCGCCAGCTGCCGGCCGACCCCGGCGGCGGAGCCAGACAAAGCACGCCTCTGCCATTGGCTCTCACGAGCAATCGGCGCCTTGAGATGCAAATAAGGCGCTATAAAAGGGGCGGGCGCCGCTGCAGGCGTGAGGACGCGGCGTAAGACGCCAGGGGGCGAGGGCGGCGGCGGCTGAGGGCCGCTGTGCTGCTAGGGGCGCGGGCGCGCTGCGCTCCGGGCGGTGGAGGTCATGGCTCCGCTCCTGGCGCCCGGCCGGGACCGTGCGGCCCGGGAGTATGAGGACGGCTGCGAGGCGCGGGGGGACCGCAAGGTGCTGGCTGTAGCCGCGGATGGGCGGGCGGGGGGCCGCGCAGCGCCGGGGCTCAGTTGCTCGCTTCCCGCAGGCCCGGAAGCCCCTAGTGGAGAAGAAGAGGCGCGCGCGGATCAACGAGAGCTTGCAGGAGCTGCGGCTGCTGCTGGCGGGCGCCGAGGTGAGGCCGGCGGGCGGGCGCCCAGGGGCTGCGGGCGAGCGGGCGGGCGGGGGTCGCCGTCCGGCCTCGCCTTACCGACCCTCCCCACCGGGCGCTCCCGCCGGCGCAGGTGCAGGCCAAGCTGGAGAACGCCGAGGTGCTGGAGCTCACAGTGCGGCGCGTGCAGGGCGCGCTGCGGGGCCGGGCGCGCGGTGAGTGGCGGCGGGGCGCGCGGGCGGGGACGCGGGGCGCGTTCGCCTGGCCTGCCCCTGCCCGGGACCGAGGACTTCCCCTCCTGGAGCAGGGCGCGCCCCCCGCGTCTCCTGGGTGAGCCTTGCCCCCGCGGGCCGGGCGGGCCAGGCCACAGCAATCAGTTGCTGCTCACCGAACCGGGCGCGGCCGTCTCCCCTCCCACCCCTGAACACAGAACGCGGGCAGCTGCAGGCGGAAGCAAGCGAGCGCTTCGCCGCCGGCTACATCCAGTGCATGCACGAGGTGCACACGTTCGTGTCTACGTGCCAGGCAATCGACGCCACCGTCGCCGCCGAGCTCCTGAACCACCTGCTAGAGTCCATGCCGCTGCGCGAGGGCAGCAGCTTCCGGGATCTGCTGGGGGACGCCCTGTCCGGGCCACCGGGAGCCCATGGGCGGAGCAACTGGCCAGTAGGAGGCGCCCTGGGGTCCCCACTGCCCAGCCCCCGGGGCTCCGGGGACGACCAGTCCTCCGACCTGGAGGAGGTCCCCGAGGCTGAACTGAGCCGGGCGCCTGCTGAGGGGCCGGACTTGGTGCCCGCAGCCCTGGGCAGCCTGACCGCCGCCCGCATAGCCCAGAGTGTCTGGAGACCTTGGTGACCATCGGCAGCCTGGGGCCTAAGGGGTGGGCCCTGCCTTCCCATGCTCTATTCCCTCCTCCCTGGGGTCCAGATATCTGGACAGGGGCAGGGTCCTGGATATCTCCCAGTTCTGCTGCCCTCCTCCAGTGGATGCCTGCAGGGCAGTCCCCGATAACCAGCCCAGCCAGGCCCCTGTTTCTTAAGGCAGTAACGTTTATGGACCATCCCACCCCCACCCTCTGCCCCTCTAGCCCTCTGGTGGGTGGAGGGAAGGAGCTACAGGCAGGAGGAAGTATCTTGCAGGGCTACCAGGTCTCTCACCTGCCCCAGACTTCTCAGGCACTGTGTGGGTCTGGGGGCCAGAGGTGACAGAGTGGAGCTCAGCCTCTCCTGAGTGCTGGGCACTAGTGCCCTGGCAGAAGGAGACCTCAGGCCATGGCAGCCCTGGCCATTCAGCCAGGACACAGGGGAGGCATTCTGCAGCACTGCCCAGAGCTGCCAAAGAGAAGCATGGCTCTCTGTATGTCTTGCGTTTAGCACACTCGAGTTTGTGTATTAGGTTGCCATCAGTTGTTCCAATTCTGTTAAGTAAAGGGTTTTGGAGAGTTAGTTACCCTTCTGAAGTATTGCTGAATGCTGTGGTGTCATTAAGGTGTCAAATGCATAAAGACTAAACCAAGCACATTTTTTTCCCATATCTAATGCTGTGAGTGGTTTTAAAACTTCTGACCCTTTGTCAGCAAAGTAAGTAGTGTAATGGCAGTGGAGATGGGACACCCCGTGTCATGTCTCACGTTGGACGGTGCTTCTACCTCCCTACTGCCAGGCCATTCCAGATCGGTTTCCCCTTCAGGCCCCTGGGCCTGGCCCGCGCTCCCTGGGAATTGTGTGCATCCTGGCGATGGAAACCACTGCATGTAGTTTGTCTCCAGAGTAACTAAGCAAGAGGGAAACGGCCTGTCCCTGGACCATTCTCTTGTTTGTGAGCTTCCAGGAATAAAACGAATGCCTGATTACTAGCCATGTGGTTTGGAAGTTTCTTTCAAAAGTCTGTTTTAAGGTCCATGAGTTTGATGCAGACGTCGGTCTACTTAGGTGGCCACTTTTCTTGACTGAAGAGGGAGCTTCCCCATTGCCAGTGACCTCGGGGGCATGGAGACCCACCCAGTTCACGGCCCAGGCAGTTTGGACTTAAGGCCAAATTGAGCCCAGGAGGTCAGAACCCTTGGAAGGAGGGTGACGGGATGGGCAGCTGGGGTGTAGGGAGATGGCCCTCTTGGCCCAGGTCTGCAGACAGCATGCGGTGAGCGGATAGCAGTCACTGCCACAGGTATCCCGGCCCCTGCATCTCCTGCTCCAGGACCCCAAAGCAGCTTGTTCTTGTTCTTACTTGGGGTTGGCAGTGCCCAGGCCGGGTCAAGGCCGGGTCAAGGTGTGACAATTTAGGATTGACACCTGGGTCTCCTCTCCAGTGTGTGCCTTTGCTTGAAAAACATCTCTCCCAAGAACCCTTTTACAAAAGCCCCCTAGCAGATCCTGGCCACCAGGGGTGTTTCACTGTGGCTCCCCGGTGATTCAGTCTTAGACCTCGGCCACCAGGCTATAACCAGATGCAGCCTAATTTTAGCCACTGGGGATGAGTTATTGAGGGGTTGGGGTGGGGAGGCAGGTCCATAAAAGAGAGCTCAAGAGAGATGGAGACTTTTTCCTGGGATTATCTTAATCGCCCCAGTCAGATTGATGTAGGATGTGTCCACAGGGACACGAGAGCAGGTCCACCTGTAAGACCTCTGTCCCGTGTAGCTCCCAGCAGTACCCAAAGGCCACTGTGATGAGCTCTGATGCCATTTGGGGAGCATCAGCCAGCGACTGTTTAGGAGGAACCACTCTTTCCTCTCATACCCACACTTGTCACATCCTCCCAAGGGGTCCTGGAAGGGGGCCCAGGGGAGCCCAAGACACGAGATTCGAGGTGCAGGAGGCTGACGTGGGGGGAAAGATGTTGCTGGGACCAGGACCCCCCTAAGGTCAGACGCCACTAACCCAGAACTCTGGCCCTGGGCTCCCTCCCACCTATGAGTCAGCTTCTCAGGACCCCCTCAAGAGCGGTGTCTTTTCTTTTTCTTTTTTTTTTTTTTTTAAATTAATTAATTTATTTATTTATGGCTGTGTTGGGTCTTCGTTTCTGTGCGAGGGCTTTCTCTAGTTGTAGCAAGCGGGGGCCACTCTTCACTGCGGTGCACGCGCCGCGCCTCTCACTATCGCGGCCTCTCTTGTTGCGGAGCACAGGCTCTAGATGCGCAGGCTCAGTAATTGTGGCTCACGGGCCCAGTTGCTCCGCGGCATGTGGGATCTTCCCAGACCAGGGCTCAAACCCGTGTCCCCTGCATTGGCAGGCAGATTCTCAACCACTGCGCCACCAGGGAAGCCCATGAAAACCCATTGAAAAATGAAAGTAGATATATTAAAACTCAAAATATTTTAAGTTTAAATATTTTATTTATGCAAAAACCAATTGATAATTTTGCTTTCCTGGATTTAGTGGAAACAAATTCAATATTTTCAAAGTCTACTACTTATCCTTTTTTCTTTTTTTAACTTTTATTTTTTGGCCGCGCTGCGCAGCATGTGGAATCTTAGTTCCCCAACTAGGGATCGAACCCGCGCCCCCTGCATTAGAAGCATGGAGTCTTAACCACTGGACTGCCAGGGAAGTCCCTACTTATCTTGTTTTTAATGGAGAGAATTGCCACGCTAATTTCTTTTGACCAAGTGATCTTAAATAATTTTTCATTAACTGCTACTCACTGAAATGTCTTACATGATGCCATGGTGACTGGGAGTGCTAACAGCCTTCTCAAGGCCATGTCCAAATTGGAAGGGATTGCACTAAGCAAATCTGTGAATCAGTCTTCGAAGATCCAAACACAGTGTTAATTTTATATTATAAATTACTGACATTGCATGCTGCTTAAAACTATATCTGATGAAATCCCTATAGGACTTAAATCAGAATATTCGCGTCAAATAAGTGGCTGCTTTGTGTAAATCAGATGTATCCATAGAAAATAACTTTTCTCCAGTTAAAAATTCAAAATGTAAAGACACTTTAATTTTTCATATCTTCGTATCAAATGTGAAATTAGAGCATCTATAATCTCCTTTCCATTTGATATGCAGGTTTCTCATAACTGACACTCATCCAGTGATTCATTTCCAATTTCTGTACTTTTATTTTAAAGCTGAAGTGCAGCATTTGTGGTATAGTGGTGAGCATAGCTGCCTTCCATAAAATTGAAGCAGTATACCCATATCTTTTGCTAAAATTTTACATTCATCAAACATTCTTTCAAAGTTACTGTTATTTATTGTAAGCAAAGGGACAGGCCTTCTGTTAGGCATGCAACTTTATGTACAGTCATTCTTTTTTTATTGTATAGCCTTAATAACTTTTCCACTTGGTTTAGAATATCATCCCACACAGATAGATTGCATAAAATTATGCAATTATTTACACCAAGATGCTTTTGATGTTAGCATAATGTATTTTTCATTTGATATATATATGTTTCAATATTTATGTCTTTGTGTGTGAAGTGCCTTGATTGCATTTAATCTTGATCCTCATGGGGTATCTAGATGTGTTTTTAATGTAGGTTTTAGAACAGACATAAGAATATCCCATCTGCTCATCCATTTTTAAAAATTCACACACAAAATATATATGTATGTATATATATATCTTTTGTACAATGCTTAAGAAGTTATCAAATTTGACTTCCCAGAAGCAGCATTTTTGCATATTAAGGTTATGAGCTGAGGAAGGCACAAATCTGGCATAATCACATTTGGGGAAAATAATGTCTTATACTCTCTTGTATAACCTGCCGTATTTTCTCCATTAGCATATACCTGGCCACAAGCATTTTTCATGTCAATATCTTTTTCCAACCTCTAATTTCATAAGCTAGACTTAGAAAGTTTCTTCTTTCATTCCAATAAAGTCAATGCAACATATTTTATTGTTATGACATTGTTCTCAATATGAGCAGACATCATAGTCTGACACACTTGTTCACAACAGGCTACTTCTGGTGGAAAATCAAAAAGTAAAAAGTACTTGTTCCCGGGCTTCCCTGGTGGCGCAGTGGTTGAGAATCTGCCTGCCAATGCAGGGGACACGGGTTCGAGCCCTGGTCTGGGAAGATCCCACATGCCGTGAAGCAACTAATCCTGTGTGCCACAATTACTGAGCCTGCGCGCCTGGAGCCTGTGCTCCGCAACAAGAGAGGCCACAACAGTGAGAGGCCCGCGCACCGCGATGAAGAGTGGCCCCCGCTTGCCGCAACTAGAGAGAGCCCTCGCACAGAAACGAAGACCCAACACAGCCAAAAATAAAAAATAAATAAATAAATAAATAAATAAAAGTGAAATTCTTTAAAAAAAAAAAAAGTTATTGTTCCCTTCATTCTTGATAGTATTTCAGACCTCCTGTGATTTGCTTGTAGCATGATACATTTGTTTGAATTTCATTAGACAAGACACACGGACTTCCAATAATTTCCTGTGATTCTCTAAGATTGACATTATGTTTTCCTCAGAGCGTAACATCTAAAATCACTCAGCATATCGTCCATTTTGTTTCTTTGATTTTATCATCTTCTGCAAAACATCATCTATTAAACTGTCAGTTTGAATGTTTTTTATTATTTTTTTAATAGATCTTTATTGGAGTATAATTGCTCCACAATACTGTTAGTTTCTGTTGTACACCAAAGTGAATCAGCTGTATGCACACATATGTCCCCTTATCCCCTCCCCCTTGAGCCTCCCTCCCATCCTCCCTATCCCAACCATCTAGGTCATCGCAAAGCACCGAGCTGATCTCCCTCTGCTATGCTGCTGCTTCCCACTAGCTAGCTATTTTACCTTTGGTAGTGCATATATGTCGATGCTACTCTCACTTCACCTCAGCTTCCCCCTCCCACCCCGTGTCCTCAAGTCCATTCTCTATGTCTACATCTTTATTCCTGCCCTGCCATTAGGTTCATCAGTACCACTTTTTTTTTAGATTCCATATATTCTAGATTCCACATATATGCATTAATATACAATATTTGTTTTTCTCTTTCTGACTTACTTCACTCTGTATGACAGACTCTAGGTCCATCCACCTCACTACAAATAACTCAATTTCGTTTCTTTTTATGGCTGAGTAATATTCCATTGTATATATGTGCCACATCTTTATCCATTCATCTGTCAGTGGCCATTTAGGTTGGTTCCATGTCCTGGCTATTGTAAATAGTGCTGCAATGAACATTGAGGTACATGTCTCTTTTTGAATTATGGTTTTCTCAGGGTATATGCCCAGTAGTGGGATTGCTGGGTCATATGGTAGTTCTATTTTTAGTTTTTTAAGGAACCTCCATACTGTTCTCCATAGTGGCTGTATCAATTTACATTCCCACTAATAGTGCAGGAGGGTTCCCTTTTCACCGCACCCTTTCCAGCATTTATTGTTTCTAGATTTTTTGATAATGGCCATTCTCACTGGTGTGAGGTGATACCTCACTGTAGTTTTGATTTGCATTTCTCTAATAATTAGTGATGTTGAGCATCTTTTCCTGTGCCTCTTGGCCATCTGTACGTCTTCCTCGGCGAAATGTCTATTTAGGTCTTCCGCCCATTGTTTAGCTAGATTGCTTGTTTTTTTGATTTTGAGCTCCGTGGGCTGTTTGTATATTTTGGAGATTAATCCTTTGTCTCTTGTTTCCTTGCAAATATTTTCTCCCTGAATGTTTTTTAAAAACACTTCCATTTTAGAGAGCATCGCAATGAGATATCAAATTTTCAAGGTCACAGCTTCTGTTTAAATTTTTTTAATATTTGAAACCTTTTTGAGGGTTGCAAAAATTTGATTCTGTTGTATTATTGTGGGAAAATATGCATGAAAAATAAAGACACTTCTTTGGAATAAATGAGCCAGTCACAGTGAATTTACTTGCTATTACAATAGTTAAAAAAAGAAAAAAAAGATTTTGAATCTTTGGCCATCATGTGAAATAGCTTCTCTAAAACTACCCTTGTCCTTTGTTGGGTCCTTTGTTGAATTACAATCATTTTTATTTTATCACAAAGTAGCAGCCACAATGGAGAACTATTCAAATGTATTTCAAAATGGCATCTTCTTACTTTTACTCACACTCAAGAGTCACTAGTTTCTGAAATTTCTAATATTTCTCTTTATTTTCCAACTAAAAATCTTTAGCTCTGAATTTGATGGTAGCTCTGTTCTAATAATAGTGTTAAGGGACCCTCATTTTTAGTAGCTGGAATACTGTTTTTCTAGTCAAACTTGCAATTGTCCCCTATAATTTTGATCCATTTCTGCACATATTTTTCTTCCTTTCCTGAATATTGCACCACTTGGCTTTGTAGTTACCATATTTGTCTAAAACAATTTAGTATACATTTAAAACATATTTATTAATGAATTATTTAATTATAACATATATAATATTTAATTTACATTAACTTAATATGAATTATAATATTTAACAAGTAGGCATACATAAAGTTTTGTGTCAAAAATAGGGAAATCAACTGCTGTTTGGAATGTAAAATTGTATAGTCACAGTGGAAAAGAGTTTGATGGTTTTTCAAAAAGTTACACGCAAAAACAAAAAGAAAAAAAAAAGTTACACGCAAACTACTTTATGACCTAACAATTCCACTCCTAGGCAAAAACCCAAAAGAAGTGAAAACAAGGACTCAAACCGATTGTTGTACATCAATGTTCATAGCAGTGTCAGTCATGATAGTGAAAAGGTGGAAACAACTCAAGTGTCCTTCAACAGGTGAATGTTTAAACAAAATGTGGTATATTTATACAATAGAATATTATTTAGCCAAAAAAAAAAGAATGAAGTTCTAATACAGGCTACACCATGGATGAATCTCAAAAACATTTTGCTAGGTGAAATAAGCCAAACACAAAAGAACAAATAGTGTATGATTCCGCTTATATGAGGTACCTACAACAGGCAAATTCATAAAAACAGAATAGAATTGGGGTTACCAGGGGTGGGGGGAAGGGAGGGTTAAGGAGATGTCATTTAATGAGTACAGAGTTTCTGCTTGGGATAGCGAAAAACTTCTGAAAATAGATAGTAATGATGATTGCCTAACATTGTTAAAGTATTAAAAGCCACTGAATTGTACACTTAAAAATGGGTAAAATCAGAAATTCCCTGGTAGTCCAGTGGTTAGGACTCCACGCTTCCACTGCAGGGGGCACAGGTTCGATCCCTGGTCGGGGAATTAAGATACTGCATGCCGTGTGGCATGGCCAAAAAAAAAAAAAAAAAAGAAAGAGAAGAAAAATGGCTAAAATGGTAAATTTTCTGTTATGTATATTTTACTACAATTAAAAAAAATCAACTAAAGAGAGTATCGACTAAGCTGAACATAAATGTACCCTATGACCCAATAATTCCATCTCTGGGCATATCCCAATGGAAATGGGTTCCAATGTTCACCAAAAGACTCATACAGGAATGTTCATAGCAGCACTATTTGCAATAGCCCTAGATTGGCTACAGCTCAGCTTTTCATCAACATGAGGATGCACAAGTAAGTGGTGGTACATCCAGATGAAGAAGTATTATACAGCAATGAAGAGGACTGAACTATGGCTAGCAACAATGCAGGTGAATCTCACCAACAAAATGCTGGGCAAGAGAAGCCAGAGGTGGAGGAACACAGACTGTATGACGCCATTTACATAAAATCCAAACCCGGGCAAGACAAATCTGTGGCATAGTGCTAATCTTGGGGGGGGTGTCATGACTGGAAGTGGCTTCTGGGGTGCATGAAATGTTCTGTTTTTTGATCTGGGCCCAAGTTAATGGGCATATTTACTTTGTGAAAATTCATCAAGCTGTACACTTATGATCTGTGCTTTTCTTTAAGTATGGTTTTACTTCAATAAAAAAAAAAAGCTTACTTAAAAAAACACACAGAAATCAATTACTACAAATAGCAGAAAATTATGTACCCAGTGGAGATAAAGTAGTAAAGACCTTTTCATATAAAAAGTAAATAATGCAGAACTATTTCTCACAGTCTTAAGTGAGTAGAGTATGAAAGTTTCCTGGTAAGTTTATTTTTCTGGTTAAAAAATTTCAAAAAATGTTTGATCAAGTCTCATCTAGGGAAGTCAAATTATATTCATAAAGAAAATTTGTATTGCTCACCTAAATGCCCAAGATGGGGGGGGGGGTCTTCCAATTGGATGACTTAAAGCCAGGAGGGCAATGGGCTGAGTCATATTTTCAAAGAGCTCTCTCCTTTTCTGGAAAATCAGGAGAGCAAGGAATCTACCAGAGAGAAGGCAGTCTCATTTGTCTAGGAAAGAAATACCAGGGCTTGGTGTGCCATCATCACCACAGAAATGGGATGTTGAAGAGTTTTGGAAATAGGACAGGCAAGACCTACCACCTGAATTGGACGTCGGGGTGAAGGAAGGTAGGAATCAAGGGTGACACCTAGGTTTTGGCAGGAGCCACTGGGTGGATGGTGAGTTGAGAAAGACTGGGGAGAACAGGTTTGGGGGGAGAGGGCAGGAGTTGTATTTGGCATATGTTTAATCTGAGATGCCTGTTAGTCATCCAAGTGGGGATGATGAGGAGACAGGTGGAGATGTATGCATGCAGAGTTCCAAGAAGAGGTCAGGGCAAGAGTCATGCATGGATGTGTCATCAGAATATGGTATCTTTAAAGCCAAAGAACTAATAAGGATGACTTTGGAAGAGAGTAAACTGAAGACAAAAGAGGGTCTAAGGACTATGCCCTGGGCACACCAACATTTAAATAAAGAGAAGCCAAAAAGTTGAATCTGAAAAAAGGGGCTCAGAGTGGGCCCGCATTTCCCTCTAATGTGAAGCAGGTGGGATTGCAAGGCCTCTGGGGCTCTTTCTGCCCTGACAATATCTGGGGCTATAATTCTGTGAGACGGCTACAGATTGCAGACACAGGGTGGAGGCAGGGGAGGGCGCAACCGTCCACCACCTTTCAGGAACGTGGAGATTTTTCTAACGGTAAAAATGTCTATGGCTCCCCCATTGAGATTGGCTCACCCTCTTGGCATGTAGGACCCTTGTGAAGTGACCCCAAGTTAACTGTCCCACCTGCCAACCCAAGTCCTCTCCATCCCTTATGGAGGCCTAGCAGCCCCACACCCATGCCTTCCTGCTCTGCCCTCTGCCCACAGTGAATTTCTCATTTTGGTATCTGAACATCACACCCAACTCTCAAGGAAGATTTTCCACTCTGGCTAGTGGATATAGGAACTATTCCTGGCCCTGTGTGAACTGCAAGAATTAGGGTCCCTCTTCCTTCCTGGTTGTTCTTTCCTCAGCCTTAGGGAGATTTCTCACCCAAGCGCTAATGGGTTCTCACCTGAAGCGCCAGGGGCACCCTGTGCAGCCTATCAAAAGGCAATATTACCTTCCTCACAAGTTGAGAGACCTACCTATTTGGTCCCGAACAGGCAAGCGGTGGTCTCAGTTCTCTGCCCCTTTCTTTCTTTTTTTTTTTTTTAATTTTATTTATTTATTTATTTATTTATTTATTCATGGCTGTGTTGGGTCTTTGTTTCTGCGTGAGGGCTTTCTCTAGTTGCGGCAAGCAGGGATCTCATTCAGATTCAATGGAGAATCAAAAGCTTTTCAGACAAGCAAAAGCGAAGAGAATTAAGCACCACCAAACCAGCTTTACAACAAATGCTAAAGAAACTTCTCTAGGTGGGAAACACAAGAGAAGAAAAAGACCCACAAAAACAAACCCAAAACAATTAAGAAAATGGTAATAGGAACATACATATCGATAATTACCTTAAATGTGAATGGATTAAATGCTCCAACCAAAAGACACAGACTGACTGAATGGATACAAAAACAAGACCCATATATATGCTGTCTACAAGAGACCCACTTCAGACCTAGGGACACATACAGACTGAAAGTGAAGGGATGGAAAAAGATATTCCATGCAAATGGAAATCAAAAGAAAGCTGGAGTAGCAATACTCGTATCAGACAAAATAGACTTTAAAATAAAGACTGTTACAAGAGATAAGGAGGGACACTACATAATGATCAAAGGATCAATCCAAGAAGAAGATATAACAATTATAAATGTTTACGCACCCAACATAGGAGCACTCAATACATAAGGCAAATGCTAACAACCATGAAAGGAGAAATTGACAGTAACACAATAATATTAAGGGACTTTAACACCCCACTTACATCAATGGACAGATCATCCAACCAGAAAATAAATAAGGAAACACAAGCTTTAAATGACACAATAGACCAGATAGATTTAATTGATATTTATAGACGATTCCACCAAAAAGTGGCAGGATACACTTTCTTCTCAAGTGCACACAGAACATTCTCCAGGGTAGATCACATCTTGGGTCACAAATCAAGCCATGGGAAATTTAAGAAAATTGAAATCGTTTCAAGCATGTTTTCTGACCACAATGTTATGAGATTGGAAATCAATTACAGGAAAAAAACTGTAAAAAACACAAATACATGGAGGCTAAACAGTGTGCTACTAAATAACCAAGAGATCACTGAAGAAATCAGAGAAGAAATTTAAAAACACACAGAAACAAATGACAGTGAAAACACGACGACCCAAAACCTATGGGATGCAGCAAAAGCAGTTCTAAGAGGGAAGTTTATAGCAATTCAATCTCACCTCAAGAAACAAGAAAAATCTCAAATAAACAATCTAACCCTACACTTAAAACAACTAGAGAAAGAAGAACAAAGAAAACCCAAAGTCAGTAGAAGGAAAGAAATCATAAAGATCAGAGCAGAAATAAATGAAATAGAAATGAAGAAAACAGTAGCAAAGATCAATAAAACTAAAAACTGGTTCTTTGAGAAGATAGACAAAATTGATAAAACCTTAGCCAGATTTATCAAGAAAAAAAGGGAGAGGACGCAAATCAATAAAATTAGAAAGGAAAAAGAAATCACAACCGACATGGCAGAAATACAAAGGATTATAAGAGACTACTACAAACAGCTATATGCCAATAAAATGGACAACCATGACGAGATGGACAAATTCTTGGAAAGGTACAATTTTCCATGACTGAACCAGGAAGAATTAGAAAATATAAACAGACCTATCACAAGCAATGAAATTGAAACTGTAATTAAAAATCTTCCAACAAACAAAAGTCCAGGACCAGAGGGCTTCACAGGCGAATTCTATCAAACATTTAGAGAAGAGCTAACACTGATGCTTCTGAAACTCTTCCGAAAAATTGCAGAGGGAGAAACACTTCCAAGTTCATTCTACGAAGCCACCATCACCCTGATACCAAAACCAGAATAAGATATCACAAAAAAAAGAACATTATAGACCAATATCACTGATGAACATAGATGCAAAAATCCTGAACAAAATCCTAGCAAACAGAATCCAACAGCACATTAAAAGGATCATACACCATGATCAAGTGGGATTTATCCCAGGGATGCAAGGATTCTTCAATATAAGCAAATCAATCAATGTGATACAGAACATTAGCAAATTAAGGAATAAAAACCATATGATCATCTCAATGGATGCAGAAAAAGCTTTTGACAAAATTCAACACCCATTTATGATAAAAACTCTCCAGAAAATGGGCATAGAGGGAACCTACCTGAACATCATAAAAGCCATATATGACAAACCCACAGCAAGCATCATACTCAGTGGTGAAAAACTGAAAGCATTTCCACTAAGATCAGGAAAAAGACAAGGATGTCCACTCTCGCAACTCTTATTCAACATAGTTTTGGAAGTTCTAGCCACGGCAATCAGAGAAGAAAAAGAAATAAAAGGAATACAAATTGGAAGGGAAGAAGTAAAAGTGTCACTGTTTGCAGAAAATCCTAAAGATGCCACCAGAAAACTACTAGAACTAATCAATAAATTCGGCAAGTTTGCAGGATACAAAATTAATGCACAGAAATCTCTGGCATTCCTATACACCAACAATGAAAAATCAGAAATTAAGGAAACACTCCCATTTACCACTGCAACAAAAAGCATTAAATGCCTAGGCATAAACCTGCCTAAGGAGGTGAAAGACTTGCACTCAGAAAACTATAAAACACTAATGAAAGAAATCAAAGATGACATAAACAGATGGAGAAATACACCATGTTCTTGGATTGGAAGAATCAACACTGTGAAAATGAATATACTACCCAAAGCAATCTACAGATTCAATGCAATCCCTATCAAACTACCAGTGGCATTCTTCACAGAATTAGAACAAAAAATTTTACAATTTGTTTGGAAACACAAAAGACCCCAAATAGCCAAAGCAATCTTGAGAAAGAAAAACGGAGCTGGAAGAATCAGGCTCCCTGACTTCAAACTATACCACAAAGCTACAGTAATCAAGACGGTATGGTACTGGCACAAAAACAGAAATATAGATCAGTGATACCGGATAGAAAGCCCAGAGATAAACCCATGCACATATGGGCACCTAATTTACAACAAAGGAGGCAAGAACATACAATGGAAAAAAGACATCCTCTTCAATAAGTGGTGCTGGGAAAACTGGACAGCTACATGTAAAAGAATGAAATTAGAACACTACCCTACACCATACACAAAAATAAACTCCAAATGGATTAAAGACTTAAATGTAAGACCAGGCACTATAAAACTCTTCGAGGAAAACATAGGAAAAACACCCTTTGATATAAACCACAGCAAGATCTTTTTTGACCCACCTCCTAGAGTAAGGGAAATAAAAACAAAAATAAACAAAGTGGGACATAATTAAACTTAAAAGCTTTTGCACAGCAAAGGAAACCATAAACAAGACAAAAAGACAACCCTCAGAACGGGAGAAAGTATTTGCAAATGAAACAACAGACAAAGGATTAATCTCCAAAATATACAAACAGCCCATGGAGCTCAATATCAAAAAAACAAACAGGGCTTCCCTGGTGGCGCAGTGGTTAAGAATCCGCCTGCCAATGCAGGGGACACGGGTTCGAGCCCTGGTCTGGGAAGATCCGACATGCCGCAGAGCAACTAGGCCCGTGAGCCACAACTACTGAGCCTGCGCGTCTGGAGCCTGTGCTCTGCAACGGGAGAGGCCGCGACAGAGAGGCCCACGCACCGTGATGAAGAGTGGCCCCCGCTCGCCGCAACTGGAGAAAGCCCTCGCACAGAAACGAAGACCCAACACAGCCAAAAAAATAAAAAATATAAAATAAATAAATTAATTAAAAGAAACATTAAAAACAAACAAACAAACAAACAAACAATCCAGTTAAAAAATGGGCGGAAGACCTAAATAGACATTTCACCAAGGAAGACATACAGATGGCCAAGAGGCACAGGAAAGGATGCTCAACATCACTAATTATTAGAGAAATGCAAATCAAAACTACAGTGAGGTATCACCTCACACCGGTCAGAATGGCCATTATCAAAAAATCTAGAAACAATAAATGCTGGAAAGGGTGTGGTGAAAAGGGAACCCTCCTGCACTATTAGTGGGAATGTAAATTGATACAGCCACTATGGAGAACAGTATGGAGGTTCCTTAAAAAACTAAAAATAGAACTACCATATGACCCAGCAATCCCACTACTGGGCATATACCCTGAGAAAACCATAATTCAAAAAGAGACATGTACCACAATGTTCATTGCAGCACTATTTACAATAGCCAGGACATGGAACCAACCTAAATGTCCACCAACAGATGAATGGATAAAGAAGATGTGGCACATATATACAATAGAATATTACTCAGCCATAAAAAGAAACGAAATTGAGTTATTTGTAGTGAGGTGGATGGACCTAGAGACTGTCATACAGAGTGAAGTAAGTCAGAAAGAGAAAAACAAATACCATATGTTAAAGCATATATATGGAATCTAAAAAAAATGGTACTGATGAACCTAATGTCAGGGCAGGAATAAAGATGTAGACATAGAGAATGGACTTGAGGACACGGGGTGGGAGGGGGAAGCTGGGAGAAGTGAGAGTAGCATTGATATATATGCACTACCGAATGTAAAATAGTTAGCTAGTGGGAAGCAGCAGCATAGCACAGGGAGATCAGCTCAGTGCTTTGCGATGACCTAGAGGGGTGGGATAGGGAGGATGGGAGGGAGGCTCAAGGGGGAGGGGATATGGGGACATATGTGTGCATATGGCTGATTCACTTTGGTGTACAACAGAAACTAACAGTATTGTGGAGCAATTATACTCCAATAAAGATGTATTTAAATATATATATATAACTGAATCACTTTGCTGTAGACATGAAACTAACACAATATAGTCAATTAACTATACTTCCTTTTTTTTTAATAATCTAAGATTTTTTTAAATTTATTTATTTATTTATGGCTGTGTTGGGTCTTCGTTTCTGTGCGAGGGCTTTCTCTAGTTGCGGCAAGTGGGGGGCACTCTTCATCGCGGTGCGCGGGCCTCTTACTATCGTGGCCTCTCTTGTTGCGGAGCACAGGCTCCAGATGCGCAGGCTCAGTAGTTGTGGCTCACGGGCCCAGTTGCCCCGCGGCATGTGGGATCTTCCCAGACCAGGGCTCGAACCCGTGTCCCCTGCATTAGCAGGCAGACTCTCAACCACTGGGCCACCAGGGAAGCCCTATACTTCCATTTTAAAAAAGAAACCTTATTTTATTTTGCTTGTGGTTTTGTGGGTCAGGATTTCATAAAGGGCTTAGCTGGGCAGTCCTTGCTTGGGGTCTCTCATGAGGTTGTAGTCAGCTGTTGGCTGGGGCTCAGAACCTTAGTCTGAGTGTTCCCCTGGAATGGATGTCCAAGATGACTCATTCGACTTGGCTGGCAGTCACTGCTGGCTGTTGGCTGGCAGCTCAGCAGGGTTGTTGAATACAGTGCCTACGTGAGGCTTTTCTATCATGGCAGCCTCAGAGTAGTTGGACTTCTTACTTGGTGACGGACTTCCTCGAGAGCAAGCATCTCCAGAGAACCAGGCAGAAGCTGCGTGGCCTTTTATGACCTAGCCTTGGAAATCACATAATGGCACATCTTCCACTCCCTATCGGTCCAAGTAGTCACAGCTCACCCAGGTTGAAGGGGAGGAGACTCAGAACCTACCTGTTGATGGGGGGAGTGGCAAGGACCCATTTAGAAGAGCACAGGGGATGGGAGACATTGTTGCAGCAAACTTTGGAAAATACCGTCTGCCACTCAGGCAGCTGATAATGTCCTAGGACATCCGGTACCTTCCTTGCCTCTAGACAGTTTAAGCTCTCAAAATCAGAAATCTATGATCTTTTTCTAAGAGCACACCAGTGAACTTAGTCTGGGCAGTCCTGAGCAAGCACACAGGAGGCAGCACTCTTGGCTCCAAACTTCCTGACATTCCTGAGGTAGGAAGGCTTGTGTCATGAACTTTGAGCATCAAAAATGGACATATTCGGATATATGCATAACATATTTGTTATATGTTATATGCATATAACATATGCATATTTGCATAACAAATTACCACGATTGAGCAGCTTAAAACCACATCCATCCGTTATGGCACAGTTTCCATGGGTCAGGAGTCCAGGCACAATAGAGTTGTCTGCAAGGCTGCAGTCAAGGTGTGGGCCTGGACTGGAGTCTCATCTGAGGCTCGACTAGGAAGGACCAGCTTCCAAGCTCACAAGCTGTTGCAGCACTCATTTCCTCGTGTGCTCCTGGATTGAAGCCTTCCGCTTCCGTCAGCTGGAAGCCACCCTCAGGTCCTCGCTGTGGCCCTCTCCATTCTGCAGCTCACAGCGTGGTGTCTTGCTTCTTCAAAGTCAGCAAGAGAGAGTCTCTTAATGTTGCTGAAACTTGGCCTCTGTACACGGGCGCCGGATTAAATCTTGGAGACAGAGTTTTGGGTGAAATTAAAAGAAATAGCTTTATTGCTTTGCCAGGCAAAGGGGGCCACAGCGGGCTACTGCCCTCAAGACTGTGTGTCCCCCCTGGAAGGGGTAGTGAGGAGTCTTACAGTGTTCAAGGAACAGGGGGTGATCAGCTCGTGGACATTCTTCTGATTGGTTGGTGGTGAGGTCATTGGGAATCAGCATCATCAACCTTCTGGTTCCAACTGGTTTGGGGTCTACGTGCTTGTGGGCAGCATACAGTTAATTTCTTCCACTTGGTGTGGGTTTCAGTATCTGCAAAACAGCTCAAAGGATGTGGCTCAGAATATTATCTAGAGTCCTTGAGGAAGAACTAAAGGTCCTTGACTTTGTTTAATGGCTAAAGTATTATTATTTTGTCTTGTTTGACTGTTTTCCTTTCTGCATTTTCTCACTTCTCTGATTAAATTTATTCTTTGACTTAAGTTTTTCTACAGACAAAAGGCAGGTGGAGGACATGGGTGGGAGTCTATTCTGGGAAGGCCTCATAGGATCCTGCTGGGTCACACTAGCAGGATGGGTGTCACTAACCTGTGTGAAGGAATCACATCCACGTAATCACATACCTCCTGACACTTCTGCTGTACTCTATTGACCAGAGCAAGTCACACCAGCCACGTTCAAAAGAAGGTGACCACACAAGAGCTGAATACTAGGAGACGGGGATTGTGGAAGCCACCTTGGAGGCTATCTTCCCAAGAGGGATTCTGGGGTAGGGACACAGGGAGGTGTCAATCCTGGAAGGAGAAATCGAAGGGGATATGGTGAGCAGTCGAGAAAATGATTTTGGTTGGGACATGTTGAGTTTGAGGTACTTTTGAGACATCCAAGAGATAGCACATGAGTGATATTTGAACATGTGGATCTGGAACTGGTAGGAAAAATAAATTAACGAATCACGTTTAGGTGAGTGGTAATTCAAGCCAAGTGTGTACGAGATTTGCCGAAGGAGGGAGTGTGGGATGAGGAGCACCCAGGATCAAGTCTTAAAGAATTCCATCAGTTAATCGCCGGGCAGAAGGCGTGGGCCTGCAAAGCAGACAGAGAACAGGAGTCAAACCAGGAGAGCGATGTGCTCCACAAACCAAAGGGGAAGAGACACTGACCGTGTCATACTGCTGGGATTCATGTATGGTGACGACTAAAATCATCACCTCCATTTAGCCCCAGACTGGGAAATGACTGGTGAGCTTAGCAGGAGCTGTTTTGGGGAAGTGATGAGGTGAGGCCAGGTTGGGGTGGGCTGAGAAGTGGATGAGAGGTGAGGAAATGGGACTGTATTGCCACTTTAGAGCATTTCTGCAGGGACGAGGCAGTTCATCTGTTAAAGGGACAGCAGAGAGCAGTGAGGGTTTCAAATAGTGGTGAGTGAGCAGACAAGCAGATGAGAGGCATGAAGGCCCGCTGGGCTCAACAATGTCCTCAGCCAGAGATCACCAGAAACACACCTGCAGTCGTCGGAATTGGGTTATTACTCATCCCAGCCACGGAGACTGTTACCACGGGAAACCTCAGTAAACGGACGTGCAGAGGACTTACATTTGGGTCTGCGTTAGTTGATTTGAGGAAACATTTAAAGGAGCAGGGCTTTGCTCTGGATTGGATTATGCCAGGAAAAGGAGGCAATTCCTTGACTGGATGACTTAATAAATCGTATCTCAAAGGCAGGAAGACTAGAGAAAGCCTAAACTTGTAATTGGTAAAGAAGCAGCAGTCACTCTTATTGGCCAAGACAGAAGGATGTTTGGTCACTTTTGTGGCTTGGCCAACGCTTGTCTTTTCGTCTGTGTTCAGACATGAAGAGAGGGGCCTCGTTTTGGGCTTGATCCGTCATCAGAGCCTCATGTCGACGTTTTATGAACCTGTGTATATTCAACGCAACACCGAGGCCCAGCTGTGTGCCAGGCCAGCTCCCTGACATCACTGCTCTCTGGAACCTGCCATGGACGCTCCCTTTCCCCTCCCCCCACGTGCCCGGATGGCGGCAGTCGAGACATGCCTCCTCTCCACCCTGCATCTTAAGGGGCCGCTCTATGAGGCTTCGGCTTCTCAATCTCAAATTGGCCAGGGATGGAGGCCCACCGTGGTGGAGTGAGGATGAAGGGACGGAACCGATGTGAAAACCCCATAAAGCCTTCCGGGCCACCAGGGCTCGCTACAGCTGCCCTCGAGCTCAGACATGTCTGTCTGGAAGGGCCTTCTTGGAATCGGACGCCCGTGCCCAGGGAGAGCAGGAGGGGCCCGGGACGGGCGTTCGAGACAAACATGGCACCGTACGCTGCGCGTCAGCCCCGCCGGCCCAGGTACCCGCCCGGGCAGCCGGCGGAGAGTAGCCCTGTGCGCGTGCGCGCCGCCGCCCCGCCCCCTCACCGCCCCGCCCCGCCCCGCCCGCGCGCAGGCCGCTGGGGCGGTCCGGCCACGCCGCGCGCCGATTGGTGGCGTTCCGGACCCGCCTGTGGGTGATTGACGGCTCCCGGTCCGCCACCGCCCCGCCGCCGTCGCCGCCGCTGCCGCAGCCTCCGCCTCCGCTTCAGCCGCAGGGTGTGGGGCCCGCCGCTGCTCGCGGGCTGCGCGTCTGCCGCCGCCGCCGCCGCCGCTGCCGCCGCCGCCGCCGCCTCCCAGCCTCCGCCATGGACCTGTTCGGGGACCTGCCGGAGCCCGAGCGCTCGCCGCGCCCGGCTGCGGGTAAGCGGGTGGCCACCCGGCCGGTGAGGAGAAGGAGGGCGGGCGGGCGGCTGGCGGCGGCCTGAAGGCCGCGGCGCCTGAGGCGGCGGCGGGGACGCGGGAGGGCGAGCGCGGCCTGCACCGGCGCGGGGAGCTCGCGGTCTCCGCCATGTTCGCTGCGCAGCAGGAGGGGACCGCGGCTCGGGGACCTTTGTGTGCGGCCCACACGTGTGGCCGCCGCGGCCCGCGCGCCGCCGCCGCCGTCCCCTTACGGGAGCCGCGCCCCGGGTCCACCGGCCTGCGTCCGAACCGCTCGCCGTGTGGGCCGCGTCGTTCCGGGCGCGCTCCCAGTTCTGCGTTTTCTTCGGCTTTGTTTTTCGTCTCTGCCCCGGAGATGGAAGTGATCGCCGACTCAGTCCTTGGGGTTGTGAGGCCCAGAAGAGAGGGTTCATGCTCTCTGCTCCTCTCGTCGGATCTCACGATTCATGGTAGTTTTTGTTCTTTCCGGGGCCCCGGGAAGTGCCCGCTCTCCCCAGAGCGGAGGGCATTAGCCCAGGCCCGCTCCCCTGCCGGCCCCCGACTTCGGCCGCCGTGCCAGGTCCTTCCTGGAGGCTGGGGTTGGAGCTGCACACGGCAGCAGCGCGGGGACCGCACGGTTGGTCGTGTGTGTCCAGCGGGTGACGGCCACGCCAGGTTGAGGTTGGCAGGACCTGTGAGTGTTTTCACGGGCGAGGTGCGCAGCTGGCTGCTGTGGTTTAGCGCTTTCTTTACGAGCGCAGCTTGGTGGCAGAAAACATGGAAAACTCTAAAAACGCATTCAGATTCCAGGCTCACCTCAGCGCCGGCTCTCGGTCTGAAAGCCTGCGGGGGCCGGGGGGCCCGCGTCTGCGGTAGGGGATCCGCGGGCGATTGGGGACGGCCCGGCGCGGGTCTCCTGGAGAGCCTGGTGCGGGAACTGCCGTTGTAGTAGGGGAAGGGGAAGGTGACCGACGCCCAGCCTTTGCTCTCCAGAAGCCTGATTCTGCAGGCAAGTGATTAAAGTTGAACACGGCTAAGGTTAGTGCCTGTGGGAAACGCCGAGTGTCCAGAGGAGCGACGTTTGGAGTCCGTGGACGGAGAGTGGGGAAGGAGGTGGTGCTGGAATCTGGTCTCGGAAGATGAGTAGACTTGGGATTTGCAGAGACTCTAGCAAGGGAACGATGTGCTCTTTGGGGAACCTTTCGTTCTCTAGTTGGCCTGGGCGTGCCAGCGTGGAGGGCTGCTGTGACATGGGGCCCTAAAAAAAAGGCCCCCAGAGAAGGCGTTGTTCTGCCCTCCATGGGGCCTGGATTCTGGCTTGTCACACGTGGACCACCAGGCCGGCCAGTCTTTGTCGGGCCATTATTCCCAGTAACGGTGCCGTGACTTTTCCCTACCAAACATCCACTTTGTGGATTGTTTCTTGGATTTGTTTTCTAGATTGTTCTAGGTATGGGTGTAAACTCTGGCTTGTGTATGCACTCTTCCTTACTCTGTTGATAGAGTGTAACCTCTATCTGAATATGTTTGGGGCAGCGTTTGGATTCGCAGATGTGCCTGTGGGCCTGTCATTTTCTTGAATCGCAAAGGGACCCTTGAAGTGATACAGAACTTGACAACTCTTACAGGTTGGTGCTTGGGAGGGCGTATCCAGCCCTGGCTGAGATGACAGGGTGGCAGGGGTGCTGCGTGAAGTTTAAACGCCCCGTTCCCTGAAGCGTGGATTCGTGAACTGCTCCCTGCCTGTGGGGAGGGCACTGACGCTGTCACAGGTCCTGCTTGGCTGAGTGTATGTTTTTAAACAGCCTTAAAAACAAAGAAGGCACGCTTTCTGGATTTGTAGATGACAGAAAGCTGAGAGGGATAAGTACTAAAGTGAGTGACAGAATCAGGACCCAAAGTTATCTTGACAGGCATTTAGTTCAGACCAACAAGATGAGTCTTAACAGGTTAAAAAAATCATTTGAACGAGAACAGAATCTGACTTCACAATTTTGTGGAAATGCTTTGATTTTTGAAAACTTAATTCAAAACGTCATACTTTTTGTTTCTGAAAAATTGATCATATTGATTGACAAAATTGAACGTAGAGTGAATGGAAGGAAAATAAAGTTGGTTTCATGAAGCGGATGGAGAGATGAGGCTAAATCGCACCATCATGACCTTCACAAAGGATGTGCAGGTGCCACCAATTTCTGAGCTAATGCAGGGAACAATAAAAGACCTAGACACTTTCGCAGTCCCCGGAAGGAGTTGTTCCAGACATGTTATCAGACTGTGTGGTTTCTGATCCCAACTCTGCTCTTGCTGTCTTCGGTGGCTGTTCCCGCATCTGGGAAACATGAGTGTTGCCTCCTCCCGTTAGCCCACAGGTTAGAGAGGGCGCTGTGTGTACGGTATTTAGCACAGGTAGAGCACGAGGTCTGCGCTTAGTAGATGCTAGTGCCTAGTAGACACTACTCTATGAGCTAACTTTCACAGCCATTCAAAAGGGGGAAAAAATGCACTCTTAAATGGATTTTGTGAAAACACTAAGTGTCCAAAGGGAGGAAGTATCACACTCCTCAGATCACATCAAGTGTATTTTATTTAGTTCTTTGATTTTTGTTGTAAACATCACATCTAATGTTCCTACCCCAAGCCTCTTAATTTTTATGGTCTGAAGAAAAATGTGGAAAGAACGCATTAAATGTTTTCAGATTTTGTGCTAAATTAGGAGTTTTCATCCCAGCCCCTAACATGTTTTGACTGCTGAGTGAAATCAAGTTTTTTATATACAGTATACATAGCTTACCTAAAAAAGGAAGTATGTTTGTTATTATCAGGTAGAAATGGAATTTCTCTGGTACATCATGCTCATAAAAGTGCTGACTTGATGTCTTTAAAGACTGACAGCTTACATTTGGCAGTCCAAACAAGTTAAAGGTGTCCTGGTTTAAAGTTGTCTGGGCAGTAACCTGGTCGCAGTTGTATAGGGGGGCTCTCTCACTGCACTGGTGCACTTTAAAGCTGATGGTCAGCTGTCAAGGACTAAACAAATATTTGCTTGGCAGACCATCTTCAAAATATTTCCTTTTAGAAAATTGGAGATCTAAATATAAAATAAAGGCTAAGATATTAGAAAAAACTTGGACTAATTGGAAAACTTCAGGGTTAATAAGAAAAAAACTCAAGTCATAAAAATTAGAATGGACTTAGCTATGTAAAAATAAAAAGTTTCTGCAGGCAAGATAGCACAAAGGCGAAAGACAGACTGAGAGAAAGTAGTTGTAGTACACATTACTAAAGGTTACTATCCCTAGTAAGGGAAAGGCGCAGATAAATTAATAAGAAAAAGAAATGACCCGTTAGAAAAATGGTCAAAAGATGTATCCTGACAGTTTATAGAGGAAGAAATGCAAATGACCCATCAACCAGATGCTCAGCTTCCTCTGTCACTGGAAAGGAATAGCAAATCACCGATGTGCCGTGTTTTTAACCCATCAGATTTAAAAATTGGCAAGACGGTAATGAGGATGTAGAGAAATGGACATTCTCATAAAGTGTGTTGGGGGTGAAAGTTACCACAACTTTTTTTGGAACAAATTTTGGCATTTGTCAGATTTATTTATTTACCCTTTGACCAGCAGCTAGCAGATAAAATAAGGATATAAGCCTAGGGTTGTTTATTGTGGCATTATTTGTCATGTAAAAAACCAGAATCATCCTGCATGCCCATCAGTAAGGGAACCAGACCAAGTGAGTGGCAGTGCTTCCCGTAGAGAATAGTGTGCGGCTGTTGAAACGAATCATTAGACCCAGTGTGATGGCTTACATGAATAATGATATATGTATTGTGTATAGTATACTTCTACCTTTTAAAAATTAAAATGCACATACACAAGTCAAGAGCATAAAGGAAAGTGGGAAGTATACAATAAACTGTTACAGTGGTGGGGAGGCGGGGCCTTTTTCTAATACGTCCGTGGTATTTGGAAAACATGTACAGTAGTCCCTCAGTATCTGTGGGGGATTGGTTCCAGGATCCCCTTCGGATACCAAAATCCAAGGATGCTCAAGTCCCTTATATATCAATAAAATGGCCTAGTACAGTGGCTCTCCGTATCCACAGGTTCCACATTCTCGGATGAGGAGGTCAACTGTGTCACATTTGTAGTTGAAAAGAAAATCCAGGTGTAAGAAGCAATTTAGGCAAAATATTTAAAAGCTTGTTGTTGCTTTACTGTACGTAGCAACTTATAGCTCATCTGAATATAATCAGCCCAAGAGTATTTTTCTCAGCATAGTTTGTAACTTTCAGTAGACTTAGCTTCAGAATGTAGGTAACTTAAAAAAAAAAAAACAAACAACAACCTAGATAAGATTTTTTTAAATTAATTAATTAATTAATTAATTATTTTATTTTTGGCTGTGTTGGGTCTTCGCTTCTGTGCGAGGGCTTTCTCTAGTTGCGGCAAGCGGGGGCCACTCTTCATCGCGGTGCGCGGGCCTCTCACTATCGCGGCCTCTCCTATTGCGGAGCACAGGCTCCAGACGCGCAGGCTCAGTAATTGTGGCTCACGGGGCCCAGTTGCTCCGCGGCATGTGGGATCTTCCCAGACCAGGGCTCGAACCCGTGTCCCCTGCATTGGCAGGCAGACTCTCAACCACTGCGCCACTAGGGAAGCCCAGATAAGATTAACTGTAGTGAAAAACTTGTTTTCTGTCTTGTTTCTTTCTTTATGAGAGTTCTTATATTTAGAACTCAGGGGCCTCTTCCAAAGTTTAGGGTCAAGGTCACGCTTGGTCCAATGATTGCAGCCCCAAATACTTTGAATTACTGTTTATCCAAAACAGGATGTAAGGTTCTGGCTAACCAGAAGTTCCCTTTATAGCATCTGTGACCTACAGATAGTTGTTAAAGAATCCAGATGCAAGCTATTCTAACCCTGATCCTTTTGATGATGCAAAAAGGTGTTCCAGAGATCTTACAGAGCCTCGGGATTCTCTTTGTGGGGTTGTGTAAGGGTTAAATGAGATGATCCTTGTGAAGTTCCTAGAACAGTGTGGGGTGGAGGCAGTGTAGCACCTCGCCAAGAGCATGGGCTGGGAAAGCAGGCTGCCTGGGTTTGGATCTCCACTCCTCACGGGCTCTCTCTTGGACAGTTATTTAACCTAAGTGCCTCAGTTTCCTTATCAGTAAGTAACAATAATAACAGTACCCACCTCATAAGGTTATTGTAAGGATTAAATCCATTAAAATATGTAGAGCACTAGAATAGTTCCTGGCAGGCAGCGAATGTTAATTATCATTTATATAAGCCATTTTCAGTTGTGGCCAACAAAAATATGAGATGATCTCATTGTGTTTAATTGAAATACCACTCACAGTATTGCAGAGTGACAGAAGAGAGGAGAGGCTCATTCTATGCAGCATGGGAACATAAGCCCTTCTCTGGGGCTGGTGGTAGGTTTGGGGAACTGACTTAGACTGAGTTGTCGCCAAAGGAGAGAGGCCAGGCTAGTGCTAAGCTGGAAACTCTATTATGAGGAATGCTTGCCAGGACCGAAAATGTATTAATACCTGGGTAAAAAAGGACTTTGCCCCACTGGACATTGGATTTGGAAAGACCTGGTTTAGATGGGTAGTTTAATTCAAAAATTAAAATCAGACCCTGCGTAAGTGGAAGGGTTGGTTGTCTTCAGGTTGGCCTCCTCCCTATAATGTCCCCCTCTCCCAAGATGCCTGGTGCTCTGGCCCCGCTGAATCCAGTGTGATTGTTCTGGGTCATCCTCTTCAGTTTTGAGTCTGTTAGAATGGGCATGTTGATGCTTAGACCAATACAGTTTGAGTTTCCCTTGGAAGTGGCTTGCTAGAATATTAGCAATTCTTGTAGGAGGATTAATACAGTGAGTAAATGGTTATCCTAAATACCTTTAGTGTCCTCCTAATGCTGTTTTTGGATACTTCCACCAGAGTCTTTATGTCACTTGTGAGAAAAATGAGAGTATTTGTGATTACTTCATGTCTTTAGGGTAATCCTAAGGGATAAAAATGTAATTTATGGAGTAGACATTTCCCATTTGCATTAGGGGTATAAAGCAGAAGAGCTACTTTTTGTTAAATTAGGAATTACCAGGTATTTAATGTACTTCTGACCTAAAGACTCCTGAAGAAATTTCCTTTCTTGGAGTTTATAAATTTTAATTAAAATTTTTACTTTTTTAAAAAAGTAAAATTGATACCCAGCTCATTTCTAGGCAAAAAGACAATATGGATGAAACTTTTGGAGCATACACGTTGAATTGGTTTTTAAATGAGTACATTTCTGTACTTGAACTCAGAGGAAAAAGATCAGTGTGTTGAACTTCATAGGACATGGATGTCCACACCTTCATCTTTAGCCCTCTGTTTCCCCCACGTTCCTGTGGGCCAGTTCATGTATTTCATAGCTTCAATAGAAATTTTGGGGAAAGCTGGAGAAGGAATAACGGTTAAATTTTATGTGGAAAGGGATAATTGAGTATAAAACACTTCAGATAAGTACTGTTGGTAGGTAAATCTTTAGGTTTTTAGATAGAAAGTTTCCTGGCTTTCTCCTGAGTTTATCTTGGAGTATCTGAAATTCCTCATTTTCCTCATAGATATTTATTGAATTGGGCACTGTGCTGGGGGTGCCAGGTTAAGGCAGATTGGCTTCCCTCAGGCCTCTCACCATCTCTGTGCTCCGTGTGTTTAAGATTCTTCCTGGTGGTTAATTCAGAATGGTACTGAAATAGGATTTTTTAAGACCTGTAGATCTTTGAAGAGTCCCTTTATCTCTGAAGTTCTGTATTGAGGTACCAAGATAGAATTATTGTTTTGCTCTAGAGTCAGTTTTTTCTTCCCAGGATTCACTTTTAAAGAAAGATTTTAAAATATTTGTTCGTTCAATAGTGAAATTATCCAAAAAAATACTTGTTTCCCTCAAAACACCCAATAGCCCTTAAAACACCTGTTGGGTCATCTTTCATTGCTTGTATTATATGTTGACTGTAACTTTTGGAAACAAATATCTGTATTAAATGGCTATCAAGAAAATATTTTTTAAAAATAAGCTTTGTCCAGCAGGGGGGAGAAGATTTGAATTTAATGGCAAACTTAAAGATCTCCCGCTTTGAATCCCATCTGGCCAATGACCAAATGCTCTCTAAGCAGGTGTTCCGTGTTCTAGGGAAAGAAGCTCAGAGAGGATCTCTGCTCTTTGATGATCTCCCTCCGGCCAGCAGTACTGACTCAGGTACAGTCTTCAGGCTCTCCCAGGTGTGTGTCAACATGTCATCCTGGGATTGTAGTTGTCTCAATCTTTTTCCCTTTCCCCCATTTTCAACACACAGATGTTTTAGGTGTTGGACTGTCTTAAGTTTTGAATCCATGGCATCAGGTAAGGCAGAAAAATCCGCTAGTTGCTAGCCCTGAGAAACTGCATAAAAGTGTTGAGCAGTTTTCTCTGGTTCATTTGAGTGTTTAATATACTAGCTGGAATAAGATTTAACTCTTTAAGGCAGATTTTTTTGTTTCCTTTGAAATGATAGGACTTTAAAATAAGATAGGTTCAAGACATTTTTTAGCACAGTATGAGTTGCCACTGGATTGACACAAGAGTTTTGAGTTTATTTCAATGACCTGTGTAGGTGTCCTGGTGGGATGGATTCTGAAACTTAAGCCTCCTCCTGGTTTTGTGGGCTCACTCAGTGTTCTGCTGTGTTTCAGGATCGGGGGGACCTTTGCTTTTTGATGATCTCCCACCAGCCAGCAGTGGTGATTCAGGTAAGTGGTAGGGAAAAATGTCCAACGTGCTGATGGAAATAATATGTAGTATTTTACTCTTACGTAACATTTATTTATTTATAGCTTGTAACAAACCTTAGGATGACATTAAATCATAATACAACATAAGGTTTATTAAAACTAAATAGATACCGGGAATTTCTTGGCAGTCCAGTGGTTAGGACTCAGTGCTTTCACTGCTGGGGCCAAGGTTTGATCCCTGGTTGGGGAACTAAGTTCCCACAAAAAAAAACCCTAAATAGATACCATTAAGTGGGAGCAAAAAGACACTTAAATGCTACATCACTTTTTGGGGATTATTTTTTACTTCTTGGGGTTTAACCTCTTGCAACTGACTTTTAAGAAGTGAGAGTCCAGTAATTTACTTTGATCTTTGTTATTAATGTTTAAAAGAAAATCTCAGTCTGTCATTCTGGTTTTGCCTTGTTACATTCCTGACAGACCCAAATGTATCCAGCAGAAGTGTCTGAATATATGAAGTACAGTTAAAATATTTTCAGTATTCTTGACAAATAAGTTATCTGTTTTATGCCACTTACATTAAAAAGAATTCTGATTTTAAGAAAATGAAGTCAGAATGACACTGCTTTACTGACTGGTACAGACCATGTGTAGGAATTTGAATTCTTGAAATTCAAGACCTTAGTTAATTATTTTCCAGTCAGTCCTTTTATGTTCTCAAGATTCTTTTTATTGATTTGATTTCATTTTTGCCAAGCCTGTTAACATTGGCTCTACCTGTTCCTGTAAATGTTTAACTTTTCCTTTTATGTCCCAGTTACACAGAAGGGGAAAATAGAGCCGATTCTTCTAGGTTGTCATATGTGACGAATGTATTATTCCACTAACTGAGAACTTCTCACATGGAATTCCCCCAAAGGGAGGGGGAAGGTAGGGCAATGGTGGGGGACAGTGGGGATGCAGGCTGTCCTTTTTCATGTGCAATTATCCTCTAGTGTAAAAAACCTTCCTTATGTTGTCAAATAGAACACTTGCTGCTTTTCAAGTATATTTTTTGTATTATTAATTCTTTACCATAAATTCATTGGAATTAGTCTAGAAAGTATGGATTAAATTAGGTACCATTCCTATATTTAGAAAAAGTATCACATTCATCTTACATAAGAAGTCTCAGGTTTTCAGGCTATGCATCCATACCAAAAAATTACAGCATTCTCATACAATTTACCCTGAAACCTTCCCAATAAAGACAGTGCACTTAGTTGAAATGAAAGTTAACATGTGCAACTAGGGCTCTTAATAGATTTAATTTAAAAAAGGAAGATTCAGCATAGTTATGTCTTACTTATCCACAGGGCAAGAGGCAATAAACTAGTAGCAACTTAGAAGACGTCAACACCATTGTTAACAAGCTTGATTTTTTTTTTTTTTTTTTTGGATGTAGAATCCAATCTTGTATCCAGTATTTAGGCTTTCTTGAGAAGACATATTTTTCTTCTCAAGCAGGCAAGAGCCATTTACAAAAATTGCATTCTAGGCCATAAAGTAAGTCCCAATAAAGAGTCAGCTTCATATGTAGACCACATTCTCTGATGACAATGTGATTCACTTACAAGTCAATAACAGTTTAAAAAATTTCTCTGTTTTTCAATTTAAAAGAAAGGAAGATTCTTTTACATACACATTGGGAAAACTGGAACACAAACAGTAAGTGACAGGAGGCTAATGAAGAGACCATTGGGAAATCGTGACATTGTCCCAGTTGATTTGCCTTACTGTGTGGGGTGGGATGTGTGTGTTATACTGTCGCAGAAATCTATCCTTTGCAAGTAATTGACCCTTCTTGAGGGCAGGGACATTTCTTTCCTTTTTTTCCTCAGTACTCAGAAATGTCTGGCAAAGAATAGTTGAATGAATAATAAATGGTTGCATGCTTTTGTACCTAAATGCAGAGAATACTTAGGGCCATTTATTGGATATTTGATGGACCAGGCATTGTGATGAATGCTTTACATACCTTCTCCCCAGCAGTTTTCAAACAACCCCCTGAGAGGACAGTATTCACCCTGTTACGGGTGAAGAAACTGAGGCTGGAAGGTTAAGTAACTTGCCTTAAGGGCACACCCCTTGGAAGTGGCAGAACTGAGATTTGAAACTAGACTTCTGTTGTTCCAAAGTGCATACACACTGCAGGTGCTCTTAGCTCTGGCTTTGAATACAAGTTCGTCCCTTTGCAAGTGGGAATGGCTTCAGCAGTCCTATTTTGCCTTTCAGGATACCTACAGTTCTTAAAGCCTGATGTTTATTTTAAGCCTTTTTTGGCACTTGTTACTTTTTTGAACTGGTTCAGGACATTTCACTTTGCAGATTTTGGAAACTTATTTATAAGTAAGGGCTTGTGGATGTAAAACATCATGTATGTGCCATAGCCCCAAGATATGAATGTGTATTTTTACCATTGAGAAGCCTCTCTTGCATGTCCTCTTATGCCAGTCTGAGCAGGGCCTGGATCTTAATTTGTGGTCTCCCACTGTGGGTGCCCAGGCACTGCCCCACGCCTCAAAATCATAGCCATGACTGCTGTGCCTCTCTCTCTGCCAGGCCTCTCTCAAATGTCTTTTGTCTCTGAGGGTTGGGAGGGAGCCTGGTCTGCTAGGGACTCTTACCATCTACAGCTGTGTTTCTGTCTGGCTTTGACTTTATATTTCCAGGTTCTCTTGACACTTCGATATCCCAGGTGGTAAAGAATGAAGGGAAAGGAGCAAAGAGAAAAACCTCTGAAGAAGAGAAGAATGGCAGTGAAGAGCTTGTGGAAAAGAAAGTTTGTAAAGGTTTTCAGACAGTTTGAAAACAAATGTATTAGACTTCATATTGTAAAACAACCCAGAGCAAAAAGCAAGCTCAGCTTTCCGACGATAATGTTGGATTGGCCAAAAAGTTCGTTCAGTTTTAAGTAACGATAAAAGACATTTTTCATTTTCACCAAGAACTTCATTGAACAATGTATTCATTAACTGAATGACCTTTTTGGCCAACCCATACTTCCTTTTTATGTCCGTATTTAAGAGGTGGATAGGGTTTCTTATTTGCAAACGGATTTCCAAGTTTACTTTTACTTCCCCTCTCTCTTGGCTCTCCATGTACATCTGTTACCTTTGGTCAGATAGGAAACCTGCATTTGTCCTTCAAGGGTTAAAAACCACGGGTAGTTCTTACTTAGCCTTCGGCAGTGAGTGTTTAGCTTATTGGCCCGCCAGTTTCTCTCTGGCCACCTGTCCTTGTCCCCAACCTGTTGGTTAGCACTTGGAATTCTGTGAATAGCTCAGTAGGCAGGTCCCAAGAGACAGCCTGAGGCTGGAAAAAGTAATTGAAATTTGTAGTCAGCTTTGTAACATGTCTCAGTGAGTGGGGAAGAAATGAAAAGTATCAGCTAAAGAGAAGAACTGTGGATTTTCACTTATTGCACCGGCCACTTTGTCTTATGCCATAAGTGATCTCAAGGCAGAGGCTGTAGGCTGCACGTGGAGGTATGAAAGGACCTGCTCCGCCTCTGCTGTGAAGACGTGCGCTCAGCTTGGCTTGTCACTGCCTTGAGCCTGGAGAGCACTGTGCCTGCCACCAGCCGCTCTTCAGAAAGCGCTCATTCTATCACTTTTATGGCTCTAGGTGTCAGAAAAAGCTTAAACCAGCCATTAAAGAGATTTCTGCGCCTCCAGTGAACTCCTTTTTCCTTTCCTTCCTCAGTTAAAGTAAAAGCAGCTGATCTTACCATTTGTTCAAATTCTTCCAGCCTCAAGCATGGAAATATATATTTCCAGTGTATCCAACAGGGCATTAGGGATAAACTCTACTTGCTTGCATTCCTCTAAACCAGGAATTTTTCTGTCCTTATTAAATTATTGACAGACTAGATATGCACAGAATTCCTTGCCCCAGTTCAAATCCCACTTCTGTGGGATGACAGCACATTCCTTGTTCTGGTGCTTTGACTTCATGCCTTCTCAAGAGGAGCCATTCCGTACTAACTTGCTGTCATCTGCTGTCTCCTCTCCACTGCTCAGCCTTGCAGAGACCGGCCCTGGCCAACAGTGGTCTGAATCTTGTAACAGACTTGCAGCCGGGAGATACCTTGAGGGGTATAGCCTATTTGTTTGCAGCATTAGGGCGTTGCTGAGTAGAACAGCCATAGTTCCCTCTCATTTGCTCTGGGACTAGGGCTTCTGGAGAGAAGGGCACAGTTTTGTATTGGTTTTTTGTTCTCTTTTTCTTAGGCTCTTCGGTGATCTTTGGTTTGAAAGGCTATGTGGCCGAGCGGAAGGGCGAGCGGGAGGAGATGCAGGACGCCCATGTCATCCTGAATGACATCACCGAGGAGTGTAGGCCCCCCTCCTCCCTCATGTGAGTGTCTCTGCTCCAGCAGCCTGGTGGCATAAAAGTCTCTGTTCTGATGGGAACTTTGGACTCTATCCAGTTTGTATTTATTAGAAAGACATATTTCTTGAGCTGCTTGGGTCAACATCAGTAGTTCTCAGCTGGGGTTGGTTTTGCCCCCCAGGGACATTTTTGGTTGTCACAATGGGGGATGTACTACTGGCATCTGGTGAGTGGAGGCCAGGATGTTATCCTGTAGTGCACGGGTTAGCCCTACAACAATTGTCCTGCTGATTGGGAAATGACTCTCCCTATTTTGGGTCTTGGGGTGTGCTGCTTTCCACCAGTATCTGAAGAGCTTCTGGCAGATAGTATTCGTATTCTTTGACCCAGGAGATAGAGGTAGAAGCTGCTAATTACAGAGGGGAATGGCGATCAGGGAGAGCTAGTGCATATAGTGAGGGCCCAGAAAGAGAACAAAAAAGCAGAAATGGCATCAAGAAGGAGACAGTGAAAGATTTCATGCAGTTGTACAAACTAAAATGAAGGAAAAGGCATGGAGGAAAAGCCATTGCTCACCAAGAGCAGGAATATGCTTTGGAGTTGCTTTTAACCCCAGGAAAGGGGCTTCTGGAGAGCCCACGGGGGCACATGTTTTCGGGATAGATTTAATTGAGGAACACTAAGCCATAACTAGCAATTACTATGCTGTAAGATTCTGAGTTATCAGCCACATGAAGTTTATTTTTTCATGGATTGTGATGTCCCAAATTGAAAAGGAATTCCAAAAATGTTCGAAAAAAGAGCAGCTCTGCAGAATAAATGTCATTTCTCATAGGCATTTTTGTTCTATCCTTCTTGAAACAGTTTTTTAATGACATTTATTCTATTTATGTTTTTTGGCAAAACTTGAAAGGGGGATAGGAATAAGACTAGTAAGATAGGCTTTAAGAATTCTGTATCGGTCAAAGTTTGAGCAAGAATTCTGAAATTACCTATTCTCTGTCTCATAGATTTTTTTTTTAATAATTTTTTTTAATATCTTTATTGGAGTATAATTGCTTTACAATATTGTGTTAGTTTCTGCTATACAATAAAGTGAATCAGCTGTAGCTCTTGCAGATATTTTTGACCGTCTTGGATTAGTAACTGTTTATCTGTATGTTAGTGTTTGAAACTAAATCTGCTCTAAATAGAAAAAAGTTCTGAATTTTAATTTAGTGAAAAATCAGAGTTAATAGATCTTGATTTTTAAAAACAAGTGTGAGTTTTTAATTCTTAATTTAAAAATGTCACGGAAGTTACTTAAATGTTTGTCTCAGGTAATGTTAATGTTCGCTGTCTAAGAGTTAACAGCTTTTATGGAGAAGAGTAGTCTTTGCCGTGAGAATCTCTCTGACTCTCAGTTCATTGTTCCAGTACCCGGGTTTCATATTTTGCTGTTTTTGATGGACATGGAGGAATTCGAGCCTCAAAATTTGCTGCACAGAATTTGCATCAGAACTTAATCAGGAAATTTCCTAAAGGTGAGACTGAGAGCTAAATCGGTTCATGTTCATCTTGGTGTTGGCTGTTTGTGCTTATCAGTGACATGTCACTGGCTTTAGCAAAGAGTCTTTGGTGACTCTAAAAGAGCAGGGCTGAGAGGAGGCGGCTCTGAGGTGAGCAGGTGCAGTGGCCGTGCAGGTGTGCCTAGCATGGAACTTCTCGTGGCTCTGAGTGATTGGCCCCTCTCGTGGAATGTCTTTGGGTACAAGTGAGTGTCTTGCCTTTGTATTTGGGAGACTACTAAAACCAAATGCAGATGGCACTTAAGGGTGAGAAAGTACAGGTTGTTCTTGGTCGTAATACAGAAACAAAATGACAGTGGCGGGAGGATAATCTTCCCTCCTTAAGAGTTTGTTTTCTTTTGTTCCTCTGTAATAGGAGATGTAATCAGTGTAGAGAAAACAGTGAAAAGATGCCTTTTGGACACTTTCAAGCATACTGATGAAGAATTCCTGAAGCAAGCTTCAAGCCAGTAAGTGTAATAACCACATGAAGACATGTGAGTGGAGTGTGCGTGTTGTTTTCCTAAACGCATTCCAGGCCTTCTAATACAGTTTAATGCTAATGCTCACTGTCTGAAAAGTTCCTAGCACCAAGTAATCTCTTACAACTTAACGAAATTGGGAACACAAAAAAGCACATATCAAAGAAACCATCGATTTTAAAAGTATAAGACACTTCCCATTCAACTCTGGAAATTAGTCTCAAAGTGCTAGCATGTTGGTGGTGACTGTATTTCTGATGTGTTTCCCCCCAGGAAGCCTGCCTGGAAAGATGGGTCCACTGCTACGTGTGTTCTGGCTGTAGACAACATTCTTTATATTGCCAACCTCGGAGATAGTCGGGTATGTGGCTCTGGAGCCACCCACTTAGATAACAGCATGTCATATGGGGGAAGAGCTGTAGAAGCACTTGCTGAATAAGATTACAGTGATGATGGCTGGGTTGGAATCTTTCTTCTTGTGGGGTTGGTGCAGGGGGTTCTGCTGCAGAGTTTAAGTTCTGGGTCAGGGAACAGCAGCTCAGCTTGAGGCTGTTTGTTCTCTGGGAAGGCTTATACCCTGTCTGTCAGATACAGAGCTGTGAGTTGGAATTTAATTGGCCTGCAAGTACCTTAAATGCTCATCTTCATTTCTCTGACCTCCGACTGTAATGAATGAATAACTCAGAAGCTGTAGCTAAAAAGTGCTAGATGATGTGACATATGTCCATTGAGCCCAGTACACATGGCTGAGGGAGAAACCCGATTATTTCCCACTGGTGACGTCCTGTGTCCCGGTCCCAGTTGTGGGGAATGACTCAGAGCTGGAGGGCGGTGCTCTGCAGGGTCTCTGCAGTCCCTCCCACCTCCCGTGCCAGGAGCGGATGTTCACCTCCGTTGCCGCTTGCTTTTCAGCCATTCCCCATGCTTGTTCAGCAGTCACTGGGCAAAGTGACCTTCCCACTCTTAACAGCATCTGCAGACGTGGAAATAGCTGCCCCCCACCCCTGTTGCTTTTAGGGTGATTTATAAATACGGAGCACTAGGAGCCGTGAGCATCACAGATGATAGCCCTGCCCTAGCGGAGTTTATATTCTGGTGATCCTTTAGTGCATCTATCTAGGGGACTGTCTCTTGTACATAGGTGTTTAGATCAAAGGACTTAAAAAAACAACATGAGTAAAATTGGCCAAAAAAAGAGAGACTTTGGAGTCAGGCCCAAGTTTGAGTCCTGGCCTTGCTCTCTGACTCTAGGCACGATGCTTGTCCCCTGGCCCTCAGGCTTCCTCCTCTGTAGAATAAGAGGTTTGTCTGGAAGTTACCACACAGTAAACATGGTGGCGGGAACCCATGGAGAGGTACTTGGTCAGCCCACCAAACTGCCCTCGTCTTTGCCAGTGTAAACTCTTGGAATGGTAACGCCTAAAGGGGCCTTGGTACTTGTTAGGTCCTCCCTTTCACGTCACAGATGAGAAGATAATGGCCTAGTGAGGGTGAGCAGTGAGCTGTGGTCACCCAGCAGGGTTTGCACCAGAGTTGAGACCCAAGCCCAGGGCTTCTCTCCCTGAATTTTTTTTGTGACACCACTTTGCTACTTGTACTTTTGATGCTTGATCCACTGAACTCAAGTTTGTCAGCAGGAGGCTGAATCTGAAACTCCATTGTTAACCTTTCTCTTCAGCTGTCAACTTTAGGTGCTGGGCTCATTAAATTTCACAGCCATTGTACTCTCCATCTTCCCAGGCAATCCTGTGTCGCTACAATGAGGAGAGTCAAAAACATGCAGCCTTAAGCCTCAGCAAGGAGCATAATCCAACCCAGTATGAAGAACGAATGAGAATACAGAAGGCTGGAGGGAATGTCAGGTAACCAGGGAGTGACGGAAACTCTGGGAAGGAGGGTTCACTTATGTAAAAGCAGCCTTGAGGCCTCTGAGGGTGGAACGTTCTGTGTCGTGCAGTCTTCAGCGTAATGAGACTGTCTGAGGTCTAACCTGGTGAAGTCGAAGTAGGTGACCGAGTGTTGTAGGATTTCACCTATGTCCAAGTGGGAGCAAAAAATGTATGCAAGAAACATGCTTCCCTACGTTTGCAAAAGGAGGAGACCTGTCTCAAATTCAAGTTCACCATTTGCAGCATTGTCTCTGGTCCTGGTAACTCTCATAAAAGCTGTCATTTGTCACAACCCGGTAAGCTACAGTTTTCGGCAAATTCTCCAGAGAGAAAATCTAAAGTGGTTAAGACAGTAAATGTAAGACAGTAGTGTGTGCTGATCACCTCTGGTCTTCCTGGGAGACAAGTTATCTAGCCCAGAGGGCCACTCTTACCTGGCTGCATCCGCGGCAATTCCATTTCATCTCTCTTTGCACCTTTGAAGAGTGTGTGCCGGCTCTAGTTTACCATCTGCCATCTCTCAGGTAGTTAAAGGAGGGCTTAAGTCTTTTCTTCACTTTAGGAGAATTATACTTTAAGGACATTGCATTATGAATTTGATCAGACGTGTTTTCTGGCTCATCTTACAGTTTGACCCCATGAGGATTCTGTTTCCTGTTGGAGATGAGGGAGAAGTAATATATCAGTGTAATAGTGCATTTATTTGTCCTTGGATGTGTAGTTTCTCTTCTGTTGTTTATTTGGGGCAGTTTTTGTTATTGCTTCAGGCTCTTTCTAGCCAGGGGTGCAGGGAGGTCTCTGGAGAGCAGTTAGAATTCTTAGGGTTGGTTAAAAAAACTCCTGGGTTAGAAAAAGGTGATTTGGGTCTTGGTTGTGGCTGTCTGCGTGAGCATCGACGGAACTGTAGGCTGGGTTCAGACCTTGGCCAGTGCTGTGTGCCTGCCTTCTCCCCCATGACTGCTGTGGAAGTTAACGCCCGAGAACGTGACCCCAGTGTTAGTGTCCGCATCACCTTTTCTGCCCTTCATTATAACTTTCAAATTCTGCTCTTGCCTGAACTCCTTGAAAAGATTTTGACCTTGGCAGTCCTACGGCTGAAAGTAAGATTAGCTGCATTGCATTTACTTCCTGTTTCCCAGTCCCTACTTACTAAGAACAGCGTGGGCTTAGGGTGAGCCCCTCAATTTAGAGAAGCTGGGTGGGAGGCTCAGAGACAGCAGGGCCAGGCTGTGGCGCATCTCCTGCCTGAGGCCAGGGTTGGCATGCTTTTTCTTTTCCTCCACCCCCTCCCGCTTTTATTATTAAAATTTTCAAACATGCAGAAAAAATTTTTAAATAGTAAACATTTCAATATCTACCACCTAGATTCAGTAGTTAATATTTTGGCATTTTGCTTTGTTTATGTGTGTGTTTGGCTGAACTATTTAAAAGTTAGTTGCAGACATAACACCTAAGAAAATAATAATTCCTTAGGTTGTAGTAGGTTATCTAATATCCCGTCTGTACTCGTATTTCCCCAGTTGTCCCCAGAGTGTCTCTGTTTGCAACCAGGGTCTGGTCAGTGTTCGCATCTACCTTGGACTCACGTCTTTCCGTGTAGAATCGTCTCCACTTGTACTAGGCTTGGATCGTCACTAGTCAGCACTTGTATAGGGTCACCAGTGCTGCTTTTTCATGGTATCGTTTAAGTTGCTTGCGTGTATTTCTTGTAAACTAGAAGTTAGGTCTAAAGGCTTCTTCAAATCCAGATTAAACATTTTCAGCAAAAATATTTGATGGCGGATGCTATGTACTTTTGATAGTCCCTCACTTCAGTAGCCACGTAAGGTCACTGGTGTGATACTGATGCCATGCTGGCTACCATGGCTGCCATGTGGTGACAACATATGGCTCCAGAGCGAAAGGACGTGTTTCCGTGTAATCAGCCCGTGATCCGGGGAGACACACTTCAGCACCTTGTGAACATTGTGGCCCACCAGCCTTTCAGCTGATGGTTTTAGCATCCCTTCGTGATCCTTGCGTGAACCAGTTATTTCACAGGGGCGGCAAAGATGATCGTCTACTTCTGCGCTTCCTTCTACGTGTGTTGGCAGGCATCCTATAAAGAAAGGCTTTCCTTCATCAATAGGGGATGAACCATAGTTTCTCCCTGAAAGCAGGTGAACGTTGAACCCTTTAATCACCGTTGGCAGAGTGAGAGCCACCCACAGCTGTGGAAACTAGTGTTTTCTTTCCCTTCTCTGCTTCTCTCCATCCCCTTTTCCTTGCTCCATGAGTCACTGCAGGTGGCTTTATGTATTCGAGGCACTGGTTCTCACTGTAGAGGCAGGGTGCTCTTGGTGCTCACGTGACCTCATCTCTGGCCAGTGGGAGGGAGCTTTGGCTTGCTGCAAACACTTCTGCCTTTGTCTTAAAACTGAGCTCCATGTGCTGGGGATGCTTGTTTCAACTGCAGCGTCATCAGTTCTGCATCTGTTCTAGGACAGAGCCAGGAAACACACACACACACACACACTCACACACACACACTCACACACACACTCTAGGCTGTGAGCTTAGATTGCTATTTCTCATTCAGATTGGACACTTATACGGCTTTCTCTTAACTTCTTTGATTCAGTAGTTTTAGTGTCTTCTTTTATGCTGAAAATCTTGGTTCCTAACATTAGTTATATTTATTTGCCAAAATAGCTTGGAAATCATGGTATCAACAGTATCACTCACTATTAATGAATTTGAGTTCCTTGTGGTTCTCTTACCCTTAGTCTGTGCTTCACTGAGGATATACAGAGTACTGTGTGTAAACATGGAATAATTATTTTCACTGCGGTGTTGTTACACTCTGGTTATTACGATCATTAGTTTCATTTTGCTTTCAACTTCAGGGCTTTTCCTGCTGGTGGGAATGTAAAATGGTGCATCTGCTGTGGAAAATAGTTTGGCAGTTCCTCACAAATTAAAAATAGATCTACCATCACAACATTGTAAATCAACTGTACTTCAATAAAAAATAAATTTAAAAATAAAAAATAAATAGATCTGCCATATGATCTAGCAATTCCACTCCTGGGTATATACCCCCCAAAAATTCAGAGCAGTGGATTTGAAGAGATAGGCGTGCACCCATGTTCATAGCAGCATTTTTCACAAGAACCAAAAGGTGGAAGCAACCCAAGTGTCCATGCATGGATGAAGTGATGAACAAAGTATGGTTTCTCCATACAATGGAAATACTATTCAGCCTTAACAAGGAAGGAAGTCCTGTCGCATGGATGAACCTTGAGGACATTTTGCTAAGTGGAATAAGCTAGTCACAGAAGAGGGACTGCTGTATGGTTTCACTTATATGAGGTCCCTGAGTGGTCAGAATCGTCACCAGGACAGAAAGGAGGGTGGGAGTTGTCGGGGAGGGGGAGGGGGAGTCGGTGTTTAATGGCCACAGAGTTCAGTTTGGGAAGATGGGAAGGTTTTCGGAGATGGATTGTAGTGATGGTTGCACAACAACGTGAATGTACTTAATGCCACTCAACTGTATGTTTAAAAGTAGTTAAGGTGGTAAATTTTATGTTACATGTATTTTTACCACAATTTTAAAAATGAAAAACCCCCCACATTTACGTGGTTAATTATCTAAATTAAAGGCACAGTTAGACATGCTTTCGTCTCTGTTCCCTTCACCCTTATTTCCTGATTCTTTCCAGTGTTTCTTTTTACAAAAATAAGCAAATCCATGTGTGTATTTTTATTTTCCTACTTGCTTACACTGAAGGTAGTATACTGTATGCAGCAGCGTGTTACACTCCTTCAGGTGACTTCCTCGGAGAAGGTGAAAACAGTTTTGTATTTATTTTACAAGGAAGGCAACTGAACAGCTGAAGGGAAGCTTGCACATGTAGCATTTAGTGTCAGATTCGCAGTACTTGTGCTGGTACAGGTCTCTGATGGCAAAAAGAAACAGTTCTGGTATCACACCTGCAGTCTTCTCTGTAGCACCCATCATGTTAATACGCCGGATCTTGGCATCTGCAATCTTGGGCAGAAGAAGATGGAGCTTCCACCTCCCAGCCTTAGCTTTGTGAGCCTGTCAGGACCACTGAGTCCCTGCATTTGCTCCCCTGCCAGAGTTGCTGAAGTCCGAGCAGGGTCTGTCTTGTCCTCACAGCCAGATCAGCTGTCTCAATGCCTCCCTCTCCGATTGTGAAGGGAGAACCGGAACAGAAAACGGCAGCAAAAAGAGCTACGGTCAGGTGACTCTGTTGAACGACTTTCCCACCAATGGGACAGCAGTTCTCTGATTGCTGGACAGATGGGAAGGAGATGAGGAACAAAGCAGCATGGAGTATAAGTTGCTTGAGGGCGGGAGGCCAGGCCTGTGGACGACTGGTACCGAGGGAAGGCACATGGGTCGTGAGTGTGGACCTCAAAACCCACTCCCTCCTCAGCATGGTGGTCTTGGGGGAGAACTTTGAGGGTAGCGGGAGGAGAGTGGATTTTCAGCCATTTGTTGAGGGAGAACCCGCTGCAGAGCACGCAGCTTCCTATTGTGCATTTAGGAAGCTGGCCGTGTATCGGGTGCACGGAGAGGAGCTCTGCTGAGGAGGGTTGGAGCAGGCCGGGAAGCGCGAGCCCACACATCCACGTGGCTGGTTCCGGACAGGCCTCGTCGGGTGTGGTCCTGTTCCACTTGTCACTGACCACGGAGGGCAGGTGGTGTGGCTTCGTGCTCTTGTGATGCACAGCCTTAGAGTTGGCACTGGCCTCTGGAGCTGACCGGCGTTTGCACATGGACGTCTTAGATAGCCTGTCACACTGAGTGCAGGCAGAGTGACAGCCAGCTTGCATTGTCCGTTTCTGAAGTGTAAGTGGCTTTTCCTGGGTCTGCGATTCCGTCCGTTGTTGCTTTCTCCTGTCACTCCAGTAGTTGAGTGAGTGTAAGATTTCCACTCTGTGCAGAACTTTGCTCAGTAAACAGGAATGGAAATGGCAGCTTCTTGTTGTGGCGCACACATTTTTCTCCATCAGACTCAGGAATTGTTCCACGTCTTCTGTACTGAGTTGTGCTGGTAGTAACTGGGGCTTTGGGACCTGCCATTGCACACAGTCTCGTTGAAGCAAGCTGGGTTTATGACTTGGGGGTGGGGTTGGGTGTGCACCAGGCGTCCAGTCCCTTGGTCCTGAAGAAGCGCTTCGCCGACGTCTCGCGGTGCTCGTGCTTTGAGCTGCTTTCTCAAAGGCGCGCTCGAGGCTGAGGGGTCCCGCACCCCACCCCGCTGCGCTCTCACCTCGGCTCCCGCGCACCTCGGCCCCTCCTGCTGCTCGCGGTACTGCTGGTACTTGAGAAGACTGCGCAGCTCTTCACAGACACCGGCAGGAGGCTTTGTTGCTGGTGATTCAGCTGTGACCACTGGGAGGGTGAGGGCGACTTGGTGGGCACAGTGAAGGGCCGGGAGCCAGGCTGAGCTCTGACTCTGTGACAGCAGCCCAGACCCAGGCGAGCAGCTTCTGGCCACGTGTGTCCATCACACAGCATCTCCAGAGCTTGTTCCGTCGTTTGGGGGCCCCGTGGTGGCAGTACACCTCGACGCACAGCTTTGCTGTTTGCTGAGTGCTCTGACACACCTTGTCGAGCGTGGGTTCTGGTTTTACACATGAGGGTCTAGATGCTTGGGAGTTTGCAGCTGCCCGAGGTCACACAGCAAGTACACCGCCAGAATTGTCCTTGGGAGTGTCAGGCTAGGGACTGTTTCTCCTGCTGACAGAACTCTGTCTTACAATATGGAGTCTTTTTATAGGTCACTTTCCCATCTCCCTGTCCCTCATCTAAAAATAGAATGGGTGGAAGTATAATGCTGTGCAGAACACTACCATTTGTATTTAAGTCATAGTAAATCATACTCATACCCAGTGTAAAGAAAACTCGCTTCCAAATCTGGGAATAGTCACTTTCAGGTATTTTCCAAATCTGATTAGAGTGAAATGCAAAATATCCCTCTGTTCGAGCTATTCTTAACTCTGGTGACATGGTTGAATCACGTAAGAAGCTTTAAGATAAAAACAAAGCCAGGTCCCCATCCAATCAAGTTTGACCCTGGGCTGTGGGCAAATCAATGGATTAGGCCCAGCACTGCCATATGCCAGCTAGAGGGGGCGCTGTCCCCATCAATGTGCTGTTGGGCTGAGGAGCCAGGGGCAGCAGGAGTGTTAAAGACCTAGAACAAAGAAGACGCAGCACAAAAATGCTCAGACATTGCTATGTATTAGAGGCTAAGCAATGTGGATTCCACAGGTTACATCTTTTACTCTATCCCATTTTTCTGCTTTTAAGATTAGATTCTGAGTACTGTAACCCGTGATCTGTCAGATGGAATCTGAATTTGCTTTTCCCCTCATTTTAGGGATGGGCGTGTCCTGGGTGTGCTGGAGGTGTCCCGCTCCATTGGGGATGGGCAGTACAAGCGCTGTGGGGTCACTTCTGTGCCAGATATCAGACGCTGCCAGCTGACCCCCAACGACAGGTAAAACCTCCCAGAGGCACAGGTGTGCACACACATGGTTTTGTTTCTCTTCTGATTTCTTGCAGTTTGTGTAGTGAACCTGGGGGTGGGCAGCCAGGCCTCGGGCACTGTGCTAGGCCCTAGAGGTGCAGGGATAAATAAAATACCGTTCCTGCTCTCGTGGGGTCCAGTCTGCCGGGGGAGCATCTGTGAATGGGCGGTTCCAGTCTAGTGTGTCTCAAGAGTCGGGGGTGCTCTGGGAGACTTTGGCCGTGGGGGGAGGGAGACATCCTTGCTGGAGAAAAGAGAAGGGCTTTCTGGCAGAGTGGACACACACAAGGGACAGGATGAAAATGTGGCCAGGCAGATGCCATAATAGGGAGTCAGGAAAGTGATGGCAGGGTACCTGGGGACAGACTGTAAAGGCCCTGGATTCTTTGCTGAGGAGCTTGAATTTTAGCTCATAATTGGTGGAGAATTGTGGGAGGTTTTTAAGCAGAGTCAAGTTAGGTTGAGAAAGAGAGCCCTTGTTTAATTGTCCAGCCCCTAATTCTGAGCTGCTTGAAGGTGAGGCACCATGCCTGGCGCCAGAAGCCCTCAGCAAGTCAGTGTTGGAGGCTGGAGTAGGACGGAGCCCAGAGGCCAGTTAGGAACTGATGCACTGGCCCTTGCTACGGGTGGGGATGGGGGAGGTGAACTAAGGCAGCAGTGGAAGGAGACTGGGGAGGCCAGTGCTGCGAGGGAGGAGTCTTACCCCGGCCCCCCGCCTGCTGAGCGAGCGTCTTGGGACACGGTTCCACCAGCTCCTCTGGTTTTCTAGATGATGCCTCAGGGGAGTCTCATCTGTCCCCACATTAGACCAGGCCCCCTGTTGTATGTGCTGCTCGAGCTCCCTCTGCTTTGGATCGTGGTTGTGTGTTTGTGTGGCCAGTTTCTCAGGGTCTGTCACCGCAGTGGAAGGGGCCGGCACCTGCTTGGACCTGTGCCCTGCTAGGTCCCAAGCACGAACCATGTGCCTGGAAGATAGACACTTGTTGAATGCATGCCCAGTCAAAAGAGGAAAACCAGGACCTGGGTATTAAAATGAGGAGAGAAGGGTGTTAGATCTGTGGGGAAACTGTCCTAGGAGAACCAGAACTGTCTCGTCTCATCCATCATTGTTCAGAAAGACTTTCCTTGGGAAGTCTAGAGGGGGCTTTGAAAGGGAGGTAGTCCTGTTCTCAGATGGTGAAAGTGGAAGGTGGTTCTCCCTTCACGTGGGGAGTGAGTGCTTGAGAACATTCCTTAAGTCCACAAACAGTTTATTGGGTGGGCCAAAATGTGCCTTCGTTTTTTTAAGATAAAAGACACATTTTTCATTTTCACCAAGAACTTTATTGAAAAACGTATTCACCCTTTTGTTCCACTACCTTCTGCCATTTTTCAGGCAACTTCACAATCCCATCTTCCCAAAACTTTTTATCTTTTTGAGCAAAGAACTGTTCCAGGGGCCTTTTACAGTCCTCCAGGGAATTGACATTTTTTTCCATTGAGAGAATTTTGTAGAGACTGAAATAAATGGAAATCCGAAGGTGCAATGTCTGGTGAATACGGTGGATGAATCAGAACTTCCCAGCCAAGCTGTAACAGTTTTTGCCTGGTCATCACAGAAACATGCAGTCTTGCGTTATCCTGATGGAAGATTATGTGTTTTCTGTTGACTAATTCTGGACACTTTTCGTCGAGTGCTGCTTTCAGTTGGTCTAATTGGGAGCAGTACTTGGAATTAATCGTTTGGTTTTCCAGAAGGAGCTCATAATGGAGGACTCCCTTCCAATCCCACCATATACACAACATCACCTTCTTTGGATGAAGACCGGCCCTTGGTGTGGTTGGTGGTGGTTCATTTCGCTTGCCCCACGATCTCTTCCGTTCCACATTATTGTCACTTTTCATCACCTATCATGATTTGTTTTAAAAACGGAACGTTTTCATTACGTTTCAGTAGAGAATCGCATGCGGAAATGTGGTCAAGAAGGTTTTTTTCACTTAACTTACGTGGAACCGAAACATCAAAGTGATGAACATAACCAACCTGGTGCAAATGATTTTCAGCGCTTGATTTGGATATCTCGAGTATGTCGGCTGTCTCCAGCATGGTATAACGTTGATTGTTCTCAGTTAATGTCTCGATTTGATCGCTGTCAACTTCAACTGGTCTACCCGACCGTGAAGCAGCGTCCAGTGAGAAATCACCAGCATGAAACTTCGCAAACCACTTCTGACACATTCGATCCGTCACAGCACCTTCTCCATACACTGCACAAATCTTTTTTTGCATTTCAGTTGTTTTTACCCTTCTTGAAATAATAAATCATAATATGCCGAAAATGCTGCTTTTTTTCCTCCCATCTTCAGTATTAAAATGGCTACACAAAAATTCACCAATTTTGATAAGTCTTTTTTTAAATGTACGCTGATATGACAGCTGTCACATACAATCTAACAAAATTGTTTCGAATTAAGTTAAAGACAACTGAGTGCTACTAGAGCCATCTTACAGAAAAAACCGAACAAACCTTTTGGCCTACGCAGTATGTTTGGGAAATGGCTCGAGGCATGTGGTGATAGAAATTTAGCATGTATTTACCGTAACACCTGGTGGATTTTATTTGGTGATTTTTCTAGAGTTTGCTTAAGAAGTGGGTTTGGGTTAATCCATAGTTTTTGGTGAACAGAGAGGAGTCCCAATTTTGATGTATAACATTTCACCTACAAATATTTTTAAGTAGTCTTAACCTTTGTCTCGTAGAAGTTAAATTGGTTTTAAAAAATGTTTAGCCTTTGAGTAGTTGGACAAATATTTTTACCTCCACTGCCAGGCCATTTAGTAAAGTTTGCTGCTAAAACCCATGTACATTTTTTCTCTGTGTTGTAGGTTTATTTTGCTGGCCTGTGATGGCCTCTTCAAGGTCTTCACCCCAGAAGAAGCCGTGAACTTCATCTTGTCCTGCCTTGAGGTAAGAAGTCTCACAAGGGAGAGGGCGCCAGTCGTTCCAGCTGCACTTGGGCTTTAGAGGAGAAGTCCCGAAGCCCCCTTCCTCCCCCATGTTCCCTGTAGTTGGGAGTGGGAACTCCTCCCCGGGGACTCACCGGTCAGTTTGTCCTGCCCGCCCTGATGGGGACTGGGGAGCAGTTCTTCCTCGTGGCAGTGGTGTCTCAGGAGAGTGATGGGGTGCAGGATCCCCACTCACCAGTGCCCCTTTCCTGTCCGGTAGGATGAGAAGATCCAGAGCCGAGAAGGGAAGCCCGCCGTGGATGCCCGCTATGAAGCCGCCTGCAACAGGCTGGCCAACAAGGCGGTGCAGCGGGGCTCGGCGGACAACGTCACCGTGATGGTGGTGCGGATAGGGCACTGAGGTGCTGCGGGCCGGAGCGCGGTGTGGTGTTGACTTCCCATGTTCATTTTGTGTGTTGTGCACATTATGTGTTTCGTGTACTCCTGTGGGATTCCCATGGTTGTAAATAAAGGTTTCTTTTTTTTTTTCTAGACTTTTGAGTTATCTTATTACATTTTGAGCAACTCTTGACCTTTCAGAGGTTGTGTTTGCTTTCAAATATGCTTTGGGTCTCTCCTTGTTAAAGTCATCATAGGTATCTTGGGTTGGCCAGTGATAACGGCCCATCGTAAGCTGCTCATTGTGCAGTGCTTTGTAGTTTGTGCGCACCTTTGCTGTGCTGTTTCACCCTCGTGATAACTGGTTGGGGAAGTGGCACTTTACAACGAGGAAGTCGAAGTAATGACTGGCTTGGACAGGCCGCGACCAGAGCTCAGGGCTGCTGGAGCGCCCTGGCTGCGTTCGGCTTTCTATACAAAAATAAGGTTACAAAACGTTACGCGGCATGATCCCAGGCTCAGCCAGGGGGACAAGATGAGGTCGTCACTCTAGAGCAGTGTGCCCCCAACGGGCCCTCCAGAAACGCCACAGTATTCTGCTTATTTCCAGTTCTGTGACGACAGATGCAGTCTGGCTGAGGGACTCTGTGAAGGGCTGGGTTTACTGGGTCTCACGTCTGGGTCCCCTGGGTGTAAAATGCGTACTTTTCCCGGTTTGAGCCAGTCAAGTTGCTGTTCCCTGTGGCCGAGTCCAGCCTCCCGTCTTAGGAATGTGCATTCAGTTGGTTCTGTGCTGGGCTGAGGTTGATCTTCACGATAACACTTCTGTCGAAGACGTTAAAAACGCACGATGAGCCTACTCAGAAAAACGAACGTTAAACTTATGTCCAAGCCCTTATTTCTATGCAAAGCAGGCCACTGGTACTGCTGTAATTACTTAGTAAAGCAGCTTTTAGGGCTGTCTGTGTGAGTGCTGCCTCCGGATGATGTAAGATTCTGAAAATTTGCTTTTGAAGCTGTTTTGTCATGTTTGCTGGCCCTGCCCAGCCTGCGCACATGGCCTTATCACCTCGTCAGTTCTGTCAGTGGGCCCGGCCTCCCTACAAGGACCTCAGGAACGTTTCCAGCACACCCTTTCCCAGCGTGTTAAGAGCCAGGTTTCATTTCTGCTGAGGACTGGGACGGCGCGGTGTGGCATCGCGGAAGGAAAGAGCCTCAGCGTCTCAGCACTGGGAAGCAGAACGATTCTTTATTCAATAAACATTTTCTTACAGCAAACAAGGCACCAGTCTGTGACCACGTATCCCTAATCCCCAGACCGCTCGTGTCCTAGAGCTGGGAGAGGCGTGGCGCTGGGCTTCCCTGGACGGGCTCTCCCTGCCGCCTTCTCCATGGGTCTGAGGGCCCCCGTGGGCTGGAACCATCCTTCCACCTCCCCTCCCAGAGCTCACCCCTCTGTCCTTGGTGAGCCTGGCCTAAATGACTAAGACTCTATATATTTTAAGGTCTGTCCTTTGTTTCTGTAATTTTATATAATCACAAACAATTCTCAAAAGTCAGTGTTTTATTTATTTATATATATATATATATATATATATATATATATATATATATATATATATATATATATATATAAATATATTCCACCTGACAATATTATACAATAAATACTTCAATAAATTGCTGTGTGACACACTCATATTGAGAAAATGAAAGAGATCTGTGGGTTTTCAAGGGTAAAAGATAGCTTCTCTAAAATATCTGTGCCCACTGGATACAAAGTGAAATCCAGAAAAGGGCGTGGCCACACCATCCCTTATCAAAGAGCATGGGCAGGCAGGACACCGGCCAGCTGGCACTTCCTGGTAGGGTGGGTACGAGTCCTACTGAGAACTGTGCCAGGACTGCCAAAGGGCACAGAGTGGTTGGTTTGTGTGCGTTGCACCTGGGGTCCCCCGGCTGGGAGGGGAATGTCTGAGCCTGACTCTGGCGCCGGAAGCTTAGGGCTCCGGGGGATCAGCCAGGCCTGGCCACAGTCACCTGCTTATCCCAAGGCCAGCTAGAAGGTTACGCTGAGAGGTGACTGCAGCCACTGCCCCTTCTCTCCCAGGCCTGAGAAGGGGGCAGTGGCTTGCCAGACCAGCTTGGCCCCCAGGACATCTTATGGTACCCCGTTCCTGCAGCCTGTTTTGTGTGTAGGGACAGGGGTTGGGTAACTTCCTCAGCAGGCAGTGGGGGCCCTGCGTCTTGAAAGAAATCGCAGCAACTCCCAGACCCCCATCCCCACCGCTACCCGCATCCCATCACTGCTGCAGCAGCACAGAAGGACTTGGGACCCGGTCTTCCCAAGACACCCATCTGAGCTTGGGGCCACATTCCCATCCCTGTGGGGAAGATGCTTTCAAGAGCCCCAGAGCTGGACGGACCCAGCGGGGCTAGGCTGCGGTTGGGCACCGAGAGCCTGTCAGCTTGTGGGAAGCGTCCGCTTCATCTGTGCAGATGGGCAGGCAGGGCCTGGCCGTCCCTGACCTGCAAGGGTGTTCTAGCTCTTTCATCTGGTGGGTGGATCCGAGCAGTGAGCCAGGGCCGCAAGGGGGTAGGGGCCCTCATCCATGAGAGGGTCTGCGACGGAGGGGGAGGGTGCAGCTCCTGTGTGGAAAGGCTGGGTGAGCGTGCAAGTGACCCTGCACATGTCACAACTGAAAACAGCTCCAGACTGCCACTGTCCCCCGTCAGCCCTTATCCAGTGTGTCTCTGGTGCCTGAGGCTGTTATGCCCAGGGGCCACAAGGAGAGGCTTGGGCCCCGTGGTCCCTGCAGGCCAAGCAGGGCCCTGAGGTCCACAGCAGGCTAAAGGCATGGCTGGGAGAGGGGCAGGTGGGGACCAGGCAGGCTGGGCGGCCTTTGCCCTCCATCCTGGCACTCCCAGCAGGCAGCCCATGAGAACACTAAGAAAGATGGAAAAGGTGGGGCTGGGCCACAGCAACGAAGCTGAGGCTGCCAGGGCCACTGGGGCCAGGAGGGGCCCAGGTCTGCAGCTGGGGAGGGACAAAGCATGTGCTCCTGGGCACGCTGAAACGTCTCCCCTTTAACTTAAGTTGGCATCCTGAAATCACTCCCAGTCGGGGACTGCCAGTTTGCGTGTCACCTCCCCGGGCTGCCTGTAGTGGCATCTCTGGGTTGAACTGCGGTGGCCAGTGTGGGCAGTTCGGCGGGCTCCCTCCTGCGTGTGGCCTCCGCCAGCCCGCCACGGCCCCGAGATTGTTCGCACTCCTGCTCCGTTTGCCCGGCGAGAGGGAGGGCCCGGGGTGGCCGGTCATACACCGAGGAGGACAGCACTGAAGTGGGAGCCACTGCGCACCGTGAGGGAGGAGCTGCTGGCATTGTCCAGGAAGACGGAGGTGTACTGCCCCGCCTGCGGGAAGGTCGGAGTCAGCCTGGATGCCCCCGGCCTGCAAGTGCGCCGACCACACACCGTGCCCACCCCGCCCCGCCCGGGGACAGGAGCGAGGGCCGGCAGGCCTCGCCCTCAAACCCAGCACCCCTGACGCCTGGTCTAGTGCCTCCTCCCCAGCTCCATCAGCCCCCTGCACCAACAGGCTCCCTGTGGTGCGTGTGCAGGGGAGCAAGCCTCTGCTCAGGGCCAGAGTGGGGCTCGAGCGTCAAACAGTTCCCTCTGCTGCACTCGAAGCCTGAAAGGGTGCTAAACGCACGTGTGAGGGTTCCCCTTCCCGCATGGGCCTGGCCACTGACCCGTATGGTAGAGCCACCGTGGGACTGGTACTCCGGCCTGGCTACTCCGAATGTGGTCCAGGCATCAGCAGGGTCACATCCCCAGATGTGAACTGGGAACTCCCAGAGATGCAGAAGCTGGGCATGTGCATCTTAAGACCCCAGGCACGCTGTGTGCCATCTGAGTTCACGCAGCAGTGCCAGGGACCAGACCTCTAAACGCCTTCCAGCAACCATAGCCGCCTGCAGCCACAGCCTGGCCTCCAATCCTGGCTTTGCTGTGCGAGCTTGGGCAAATTAACTTCACGCTTCTGTGCCTTAGTTCCCTTATTTGTAAACAGGGGAATAATAATATTTTCTCTCTCACAGCGCTGTGAGTAATGGGTAATTTATGTTAAGTGCTCAGAACGGGCCTGGCCTAGTTAGTGCTATTTACATGTGAGCTTTATTCCACACATCTGCACCTAAATTTTTTCTTTTTTAGGAAATCCCATCTTTTCATCAATTTCTCAAGCACTTGCCCAAATCCCCACAGTTCTAGAAAGAGACTGTCACGTGGGGTTTTGTGTAGCAAATAACTGCATCTGCTTCCCGAAGTCCCGATGGGCCAGGGGGTCGTGATGTCATCCTGGGCAAAGAGCTGACCTCTGTCACTGCCCCCCGCCCCCTTGCCCACTGAGTCCCTTCCGAAGGGCCCGTTACGGCCGGAAGCACCAGTCCTCAATATGGGACGCCTGGGAGGTCAGAAAACAGGAGACTGAGAAGCAGAGTGTCTGTGGAGGACAGGAGTCTGTGGGGCAGGGCCAGGTCTGGGGAAAGGAGACCCGGCCTCGGCCTGGCTCTGCCTGGACCAGCGGGAGTGCTCCGTGCCGCCCTGACCCTCGCCCGGGCCTGGAGGCTGAGGGCACGGCACCCAGAGCTCCTCAGCACCCCCCAGCACCCCTCCCCGCCCAGTCACCCCCAAGGCTGTGTCCAGCTGGGGGCCCCCCCATAGCTGAGCCTGCCCCACACACCTGCAGATACAGAACGCCGTTGACCGAGATGGTGAAGAGCTCGCTGCTGCTCTCCAGCCCCATGACAGCCTCCAGGGAGCTGTGGCCAGAACAGAAAGAGGGTGGGCCTGAGACCCCTGCCCCGGAACCACCAACTTCACCCACAACATGCTCACAATCACCGCAGCGCCCGACACCCAGCAAAGTGCCATGAGCACGGCAGTCTTAGCCAGGGCTTCTGGCGGAGGTGGCATCTGAACGGGGCCCCCAAGAGGAGTAAGAACAGTCTCCACAGGGCTGAAGGTGTGCTGTGAGGGCAGGGCAGCAAATCCTGGCTCTGATGGGAAGCGAGACACTGGCCGGTGCACCTGGAGGTGCGGGGCTGGCAGCAGTGAGGCTGGGTTCAGGCCAATCGGTGCAGGGCTTTCCAAACCAGAGTGAGAAGATTTGAACTTCACCCATGCATGCCTTCTGCAACCACTGTGGAGCACCTGCTCTCTGCCTGGGCTGTTCTGGGTGCTGGGGACACCGAAGGAGCAGCCCTGCCCTCCCGGACCAGCAAGCGACGGGAAGTTGGACAAGTTCACGGAGAGGGGCTGGGAGAGCGACTGGGGAGGGTCCGCACAGACTGGTCACGACAGGCCTGGGGACGCGACGCTGGCGCCTCGGGTCGCCGGATGGGAGTCAGTCCCCTGTGGGGGGCGGGCCAGGCCCCCACGTCCCGGGTCGGGGTTCGCGGAGCGCGCGCCGGGGCGGGAGGAACGCCTGACGGTAGCCGGGTGAAGCCCCGAGGGAGGAAGCGGGCGCCCGAGCTGCGCGCCCCGCCCGCGCCCACTCACGCGTGGTGCTGGCACCGGGACTGGATGCAGATGAGCAGACGCAGGCGGTCCCGGGGGCGCGGAGGCGCCCGTCTCGTCTGCTCGGCCAGCGCTGCGGGGGAGGCGCGGGGGCGGTCACCGGGCGGCGGGAACCGAGCGCGGCGGGGCGCCCCCCACCCAGGCCCCGCCCCAGCCCCGGGCCTCACCCACGTGCAGCGTGGCGGCGAGCGCGTAGAAGCCGGCGACGGGCGCCGTGTACTGGCCGCTGGTCAGGTTCAGGCCCGGGCCGCGGCGGAAGGCGCCCTCGGCGTCGGGCTGCGGGCGCACGGACGGTCACCCCGGGCCCGCCGCGCCCGCCCCGCCCCGGCCGCCCCGGCCAGGACTCACCACGTAGTAGACGCCGAGCTCGTGCAGCGCGCGCCGCTCCACCGACGCGTCCCGGCGCAGGCGGCAGTGGAAGGCGGCCTCGACGCGCGGCGCCCGCGGGCCCGGGGCCAGGGGCGCAGCCAGCAGCGCCAGCACGCCCGCGCCCCCCGCCGCCGCCTCCTCCTCCTCGTCCTCCGCGGGGACGGCCGGCACCAAGGCGGGGCCGCGCGGGCGGGGCTCGGGCTCCGCGCACTCGCGTGTGCGCACCGCGCCTGGCACAGAGCGAGCGGTGGCTGCGCCGGGACCGCCTCGCTCGCCTTTCCGTGTCCCGCCCGAACCCCTTCCCCAAACCCGGGCGCTGCTGAGAGCGCGGGGGACCATTTCCGGTTGCCCCGGAACCGCGCGCCGGGCGCACGCAGTCGGGCCTGGCGGGTCTTCGGAAACTGCCTCCTGATCCTGCGGCTGCACCTGTTTCCTTTCACGCTTTGGCTACCAGGAAGCTCAGGGCTGATTCACCCAGGACCCTCGTTCTCCTGCCTCACCTGCCTTTCCTACCGCTTCTTCCCCCTTCCCGCTGCTGCTGCTTCTCTGTTTACATTTTTGTTGTATCAGGGAATGCAATAGTTTAAGCCAGACTGGTCATTTTTGAAAAGAAGCTGGGTATAAATAAATAATTATTGCAGCTCTATTGCACATAATATGGAGGTTCTTCAGCCGCTGAAGCTGGTCTATTTAAATGAACAGTACATTAAATTGAAGGGGGAAAAAGACTTAATAGCTCTTCACCATGAAATTAACTACTCAGTAACGTGAGCCGCGACTCAGCAGCTGGCCACAGTGCAGGGACATCGCCCTAGGTGCTAGAGCTCCGCTCAGCTCTGCTCTCTCCCTCTGCGGCCTCCAGCTCAGCCGCCCCATCCTCCTCCTCCCTGTGCTGCCCCCAGACACCATGCTCCTTGCCCCATGAGGGCAGCCTCCTGGTGCCCTCCCATGGGGCTCTGAGGCCAGCAGCAGAGATCTGTCAGGAGAAGAGGCGGGGGCAGAGGTGATCAAGGGGTAGAAGGGGGCCTGTGTTACTGGGGTGAGCCTCCGATCTCCCTGGTGTCACCGCGGGGATCAGAGGAGCCCTTTGCAAGCTTAAGGGGCCCTGAACCCTCCCTGACAGTCCCCACTTGGGGGGCACGGGCTTAGATCTCTCAGCCCTCGCTAGGCTCACCAGACTCCCAGGCGGGGCATGGATGCTGGTCCCCAGGCACCTACTGAACACCGAGCAGCCAAGTCCACCTTCCTCTGTGAAGCCACCGCCTCACCACACTCCTCCCACCTCCCCCGCAAGCTCCTGACCCACGGCCTTGACCCAGGCCAGCACCAGAGCAGAAGCCTCCTTGGGATACTGGTCAACAGACAAAGGTCTAGCCCACCTCAGCTCCTCCATGATGCCCTCCCCAGCCCCACTCACACCGGGGGTGGGGTGGGTGCCCCTCCCTACCTTTCAGCAGCAGCTGGAACTCTTTCAGCAGGACCTCAGGTGGGGTGATGGGGCCCGGGGGGCCCTGGGGGCCGGGGGGCCCTGGGGGACCTGGCAGGCCGAGCTGAAAGAGAAGCTTGACCGTGAAGACCATCTGAACAGGCAGGCTGGGGACCACGGGCACCCCCGCTGCAAGCTCTTGCCACCGAGCCTGGCAAAGGGGGGGCTCCTGCTTTGACCCCTGAGGTGGAGGTCAGCCTCCGGGGCCTCCGATTCCCCTGAGGAGGCAGTGAAAGCTGCAGGCACAGGGCCTCGGGGTGGTGGGGCCCCTGGGGGCAGGGCTGGGGGGAGGAAAGTGCACAAGTGGGGAAGCAGAGGGCCGCAGCCCAGCCCTGGGGCTGGATTTGCTGATGGAGGGAAAGGGAGGGAGGGACATGCCAGGCTGCTTTCGACTCTCAAGGTCAGTCACTGCACCAGTTGGCAAGTCCTCCCTGTGCCTGGCCCAGCACCGGGGCCCGGGGTCCTCAAGGAGCCCTCACTGGGCTGGGCTGGGACCCACCCAGCAGCAAGGAAGTCCCCTGCAGGGAGGAGCCATGGTGACAGCCCAGCAGCCCAGCTGCCTCAGGCTCAGAGCCCGGCACTCGGCCACTGGGTCAGACCTGGGGCAGGGTGAGGCCCGAACTCAGCATGGGCAGCAGAGCCGTGACCAGAGCGCCTCACCCCAGGGGACACAGCCCTCTTTGGGGCTCAAGGCAAGAGTCAGCCATCAGGACCAGGTGCCAGGTCCCTGGCCAGGCTGAATGAGAGTCGGGGCCAGCAGCTGCCTGGGCCCCCATGTCCCCCAGCCACTAGGAACCAGACTGTGTCACCCCAGCCCACCTGTGGGCCCCTCCAGCTTGGTCCCTGTCTTCCCCACCAGGCCAGCCCAGGCCTCCCGTGCCAGGATGCAGAGGGAAGAGAAAGCGGGGAGCCAATGAGGCTGCCTGGCATTCTAGGGGTGCAGGGTAAATGGTTGGAACAGGCCCCAAACTCAGGGTCACTAGGCCCCAGCTTGACACTTCTGTGCCCTCTGGCCCGAGGGTGAGGGTCTGTGCTTGTTGGAAATGCTCAGGGTGTCCAGTGGGAGCCAGTGGTGGTAGTGGACTGGGGATTTGGGGAAAGGCCCGTGGTGGAGGCTCTCACACACACACACACACACACCCAGGACACACATACACACACACCCTAGGACACACACACACACCCTAGGACACACACACACACACACACCCTAGGACACACACACACCCAGGACGGACACACACACACCCTAGGACACACACACACACACCCCAGGACACACACACACACACCCCAGGACACACACACACACACACCCCTCAGGACACACACACACACACCCCAGGACACACACACACACACACACACACCCCTCAGGACACACACACACCCAGGACACACACACAGCCTAGGATACACACACACACACACCCCAGGACACACACACACACACCCTAGGACACACACACACACACTCTAGGACACACACACACCCAGGACACACACACACACCCTAGGACACACACACACACACACACACCCTAGGACACACACACACACACACACACACACCCCAGGACACACACACACCCAGGACACACACACACACCCCAGGACACACCCACACACACACCTCAGGACACACACACACACCCAGGACACACACACACACCCCCACAGGACACACACACACACACACCCCCTAGGACACACACACACACACACACACCCCAGGACACACACACACACACACACCCCAGGACACACACACACACACCCTAGGACACACACACACACACACCCCAGGACACACACACACCCACCCCAGGACACACACACACACACCCCCCAGGACACGCACACACCCACCCCAGGACACACACACACACACACACCCCAGGACACACACACACACACCCTAGGACACACACACACACACACACACCCTAGGACACACACACGCACACCCCAGGACACACACACACCCAGGACACACATACACACACACCCAGGACACACATACACACACACCCTAGGACACACACACACCCTAGGGCACACACACACCCAGGACACACACACACACACCCCAGGACACACACACACACCCCTCAGGACACACACACACCCTAGGACACACACACACACACCCCAGGACACACACACACACACCCCCCAGGACACACACACACACACACTCTAGGACACACACACCCAGGACACGGACACACACACACACACACCCCAGGACACACACACACACACCCAGGACACACACACACACCCCAGGACACACCCACACCTCAGGACACACACACACACCCAGGACACACACACACCCCAGGACACACACACACACACACCCCAGGACACACACACACACACACACCCTAGGACACACACACACACACACCCCAGGACACACACACACACCCCCTAGGACACACACACACACACCCCAGGACACACACACACACGCTGGCTGGGGCTCCGGTGCTCACCTTCAGCTTCCTGGCTTTGCCTCTGCTCCCCTTCTTGCTGTTGACGCCCTTGTCGCTCTGCCTAACGAAGAGCATCCAGGCATCACGGGGATCGATGCCGTGCACCTGCTCCACGGTGGGCTCCTGGAACACAGCGGCCGTCAGCTGGTCTGCCTCCCCTGGACGCTTTGCAGGAGGTCACTGTGCAGGACTGGCCTCCGGCACCCTCAGGCCCCTGCCACCGCGCCCTCCAAGACAGCACAGCCCCGGCCCCCAGCCCCGCGGACGACGAGCCCTGGGGAACAGGCCACTCCACTGCCTGGACTTTGCGGGAGAAGACGCCCCTGGGCATGGGTGGAGGAAGACGGGGTGCAGAGCTTCAGAGCAGGTGGGAGTCGGGCTCTGCTGGGCCACCAGGCCTGTCCCAGCCTCCGTCCCGGGAGCTGCAGTGAATGCCCCTTCCTGGGAGTCAGAGGATCAGGCCACCGGCATCCACGGGTGCTCAGGCAGGGGCCCCCGACTACCAGCAGGCCCCCCGACCAAGCCCGATGGTCCGAAGTTCCAGGGAGGCCAATTTCAGCCCTCAGGGATGTTGAGGCCTACAGTCCAGTGCTGTTAGGGGGACCGGGGTGGGGGGGTGTCCAGCACTGAGACATCATGACTCCAGGCGCCTGCACGGCATGTGACACCACTCATCTGCCTCAGGACTTCTGAGACGCGTGACCTAAGCAAGGACAGTGATGGTTCCAGAAATGTCCATTCCCCTTCATAGTACATTGACTAGTCCTGACATGGAGGAGAGTTCCAGGAGGTACCTTGGAGGGAGAGGCCCTTGGCCCTCTGGGCAGTGGGCCTCGCACAGTCTGAGCTCCAGGCAGGGCTGCCAGCTGGGACAGAAATTGGCTCAAGAGGGCTTAGATGAGGTCACGGGCGCCGACTCCGGTGACGGATGGAAGGACCCTGGGATCTTGGAGCCACCAGGCCCTTTCATCAGAGGCAGACCCAGTGGTCTGGCAGCCCCTCTGCAAGGATCCGGGGCCTCCCATCCGGAGCCAGTGTGCTGTGACGGGGACGGGGCTTCTGTGATGGAGGAGCCTGGGTGGGACGGAGAGGCCTCGGAAAGGCCTCAGAGTGCCTGGGGCTTCCCCACATCTCCCCGGGTGCTGGGCCCCGCGAGGCACCCCCCGACTGGTTCCTCTCCACGGACACCAGGACCTGTGGCCCCACTTCACGGCCTCATGCTGCCCTCAGTGGAAACACGTGGCGGAGGATTCTACATGGGCTGGACGGTGTGCCGCACGGGCCCTCCCAGCCGGACCAGTAGCCTGTGCAAGGACTCAGACCCCAGTTTGGTTTGGGGAACAGAAACAGGTGGGACCACGTTGGTCTGGGGGTCTGGGAGATGGGCCTGCGGCATTGTGGGTGGGTATCTGGCAACTGCCCTGGCCGATTGATGTCTCCAGCCTCCAGGGGCGCTCAGAAAGGAGCCTCCGTGTAACCAAGGAGGGTCCAAGGCCAGAACCCCGCCTGGAAGCACCTGAAGCCCCCTCTGCTTCCCGGCCACCACAGCCCGACATCTGGCAACCCTGCCCCCCAGGGGTTGTGGCTGGCTGGCTGGGTAGGGTTTGCCTTCAGTCCACGGGAAGTGGCCGGAGGTGATGGGAACGAGGGCTTCGGGGAGGCCCCTCCCAGGGAGCGGGCAGGGCTGGCTGCCACCTGCACCTGTCTTTAATGGGGGTGTCCTTTAGCGGGGGCATCACGGTTCCCAGAGTGATGCTGAGAGCAGAGGTGCAGGCTTGAGGCCCCAGCAAGGCTCTGCCCTTTGCACTGCCCACAGGCATCTTCAGAAAAAAGAAACGCAAAGCACCTTCCCCAACGGCCCTCACCTCCCTGTCTGAAAGGCCCCACCCACACTGAGGGCCCCTCTGAAGGCCCCAATTCCCCAGCCTCCTCCAAGCTGACCACCCTCTTGTGTAGCAGGGGAAGGAAGGAGCAGGCAGGGCTAAGCATCACCGGCCTCGGCCAGAAATCACACGTCACTGGGGGCCCGGCACCCCACCCCTTTCTCCCCTGCACCCTCCCCAACCGGCAGGAAGGCACTTTTTGTTTTTCAGAGAGACTTGCACCAAACAGATTGGGGGCAGGAGTGGGGTGGGGTGGTGGTCAGTAACTTGCTCACACTTTTACAAATACGTTCTTCCCAGTTTCAGGAGAATGAAGTTATTTACACTTTACTCACTTCCCGACCTAGAAGCCCCCAAAGAAAAGGCATTTCCCCCGGTCTAGGAGAACTTTGCTTCAATGCCAAAGAACTACCCAAAAAGCCAAGGTCAAGGCCGGCCAAAAGCGCCCGTCTGTGCAGTGGGGCGGCGTCCAGACTTCCCGGGCCTCCCCCGCAAGCTAAGCGTTTTTCTGCCCACTTTACAAAGGAGGACACCCAAGCCAGCCCAGGTCCCCGCTCGCGGCGCCGCGCTCCCCACCGCCCCGGAAGCAAGCGCCCTCCGCCTCCGGGTCGCCCTGGAGCTCAGGAGGTGCGGGCTCCGGGTGGGGAAGCTGAGGCCCGGAGGTCTCTGGGGCGCTGGGGCCCGGGCGAGTAGTCGGGCGGCGTCTTACCTGCGGGCGGGCGGCCGACCCCGCGGGCAGCTCGTTCCCGGGCGGCGGCTCCTCGCGGGCGCGGCTGCCCGAGGGCGCGCCGGGCTCCGGGGAGCCGAGGCCCGCGGCGGCGGCCAGCAGGCCCGCGTACGCGAGCATCAGGGCTCCGGCAGGGCAGCAGGCGGGGGCCATGCGGGCGGCGGTTGCCTCTCTCCTCCGAGCGCTGCGTCTGGGACTCGCCCTCCGGCTCCGCGCCTTATAACGCGCTTGAATCCCCCGCGTCGCCCGGAGAGCGCGCATCGCCGCCGGCGCCCCCTCCCGGCTCCCGCGCGCGCTGCAGCCGCGGGGTGGGGGAAGCGGGGGCTGCGGGGCGGGGCACGCGTTAGGAAAGGGGGCGGGGGGTCGAGGAAGGCAGTACGGGGGAGGCAGGGGGCTCGGGGAGCGCTGGCTGGCGGTGGCCTGAGCGCCCCCTCCTGTCGAGTGCGTTTCCGCCCCAACTCGGGGCTCCCGGTCCCTCCTGCGCTCTGTCCCGCGCTTCTGCTTCTGTCCCGGACGCCCCTTCTCCCGACCCGGGGCATCCCTTCTCCCCTCCCTATCCCGCGCGTCTTCTGCGGGGACCTCGAGACGCCTCCTCCCCATTCTCCCGGCCGCGCCCTGCGTGTTAGATTGAGCACATCGGAGCGCGAAGACCGTCAGGGTCCCTCCTTGGAGCCCCTTTCCCAGGCGGCGGCCCCTCCCTTCCGAGGCAGCCTTCTCCCCAAGGCTGGGGCGCCCTGACGTCAGGGATGGGCTCTTCCTCCGCAGCAGGGCGCACCTGCAGGGGCCTCCGGGGGCGGGGGCGTGGGGCACGGAGCAAACCTACAGCCGGGGACAGGCGCCCTGCACTGAAGCGGGCGCCCTGAGGCCTGGGCTGGGAGGATTGAGCCCTATCTCGACCTGGGGGCCGGGGGGTGGGGCAGATCCGACCCGGGACCAGATTACCCGCAGCCCACCAGGATCAGCGCAGGGCACGCCGCAGGCACAGGTGGACCAGAGCCTGCAGGCCTGGGGTCCAGGCTCCTCCCTTCACTCTTCCCTGGGCTGTTTGTTCTGTCACCTGCTCGTCGCCTCTCCACCCCTACCGTCCACTCCGCCCACACCCTGCCCCCACTGCCGAGGCTGGCTCTCCTGTGTCCCTCCCCGAGGTGCCTGAACCTGGTGGGTAAACAGTGCATTTTATTCAGGGGGTTCAAGGGAAGGGCACAGCTGAGGATTGCACCTTACAAGGGCCTGCCACCCTCACAAGGGATGATTTCCACCTCTTCTGAGAAGAGGGGAGACCTACCCCCTGTCCTGTTTCAGAGGGTGGCTCCACCAACTTCAGCAAGAGCAGCCAGGGCCTGGGGGAGGGGCTGGGGGTCATCCTCAGTCAGGGCCTCACCGCATCACCTGCGGTCTCCGCCACCCCTGCACTGTTTCCAGGGGACAGGAAACACTTAATACTTTAGAAAAAGCCTGGTATTAGATGTTAATTTTTCCCTGTGATTCTCCTCTTTTCCTGTACCATGTGGGGATGGTGGTAGTTTTGGGGGGTTTTAAAGAGAAGAATACCCTTCCCACCCTGAGAATGTGTCCCCGCCAGGGTGTGTCCTACAGACTTACTCTATGAGACTTACTGAAAGGCAAATTAGAACTGCAAAGGAGTTCTGTCTTTATCTTTATACAATTTGGGGGGAAAATTATCAGTGGAATGAAAAAACTGAAATTCCTATAGAAATTGCAGGTCTCCAAGAAGACATTTGAGAAATACTGGCTTTTATAATACATACTCAATAAACTAGATGAACTTATTCCATCGGCAACCATTTGTTACAAATAAGGCCATTTGCTCCAAAATTTGTAGATGATGTTGCCGGAAGTTTCTCAAAGAATTCAGGATTTCTTGAGTGGCTTCTCATTTCTGGTCCCACAAGGAACATCTGTTAGGAAGCCGGGCATTGGAACTTTGTAATGACATGTGTGTATGTGCTGGGCGTGTGCTTCAGCGTTAGGTATTAAAATTTTGTTCACTTTCATTTTGTGGGGGAGACTTCATCTGGGACCATGGGATGCCGAGTGTGGGGTGTCTTCATCGCTGAAACCCACAGTCCGCTGGCAGAGAGGGGCTTCTGTCCTCAGGGGATGCAGCTCTGTGAACGGTACCTTCATGTTTCTGAAAAAGCTTGTCCGCATCCAGCACCTCATTCACTTCTCACTGGTCAGCCCAGTGAGATGAGGGCTCGCTAGGGACTCACAGCCTGGGCTCGGGGCCGGGGCCGGGCTGGGCCCTCTTGCCCCCTGGGCATGGTCACATCTTCACAGCCACATGTTTTGCCCATCAGGGTCCTGCCTATTCTTGCTGATGAACTTTAAGGTTATTGAAAATACAGCTCTGTCTTTTCTCTGAGACAGGAACCCCTTAGGTGTGGGGTTTCCTATGGGGGTCTGGCTGTGAGGGAAGCCCAGGGAAATGCGTGCGGCTGCCACTCTTGAACCAGGGGGCTCATCGCGAGCTTTTCCTTCCTGGGGGGATGGAAGTCCAGGGGGGCAGCCCGATGTTGTGGGAAAGGGGCTCCACCTGGGCTCTGCCCCTCACCTGAAGGTGGCCAGCCTGTCCTCGAGCTCCTTGGAGTCCCAGCTGCCTTGGCTGAGAGCTGGGATTAATGCACGTGTCCTCAGGGCCTGCTCTAGGAGGAGCTGAGTCCATGGCGGGTTCTGTGTGGAGCCACGAGCGAGGCCTGCTTACCTTCCAGGCTGCCTGAGCAGTGAGGGTCATCACATCACATCATGGGGGGGCGGGGGTTAGGTGCCCTCAGACCTACCTGAAGACAGAGGCCCTGGGCCGTGATGCCATGGCAGAGCATGGTCAGAGCCCAGGTCACACCCAGCCGCGGGTCTGCTCAGCAAACCTGGTCCTCACACGGCCCTCTGAGGCTTTGGAGGAGGCACACCTCAGGGCCTTTAGGCACTCATCCCTCAGAGCCTCAGTTTGCTGCTCTGTACAATGGGCACAACAACAGCTGTCAGCCCCGAGCCCTCGTCTGGGACCCATTCATTAGGGAGGTGTAAGGTGGCCGGTGATGATCCCCCCCAGCACAGAGGCTGGCTGCTTGGGAACTCCGCTTCTGGGTTGCTGGCCTGTATCCAGTCCACAGCAGGTGAGGCAGGCTGCTCTCAGGACCAGATACCTTTAGTCCCAACCTGCACCCTGGGAAGGTGAGGCTCAGGCTCTGTCACTTCTGGCAACATGGGGGACGTGTGGGGAGGGAGGGACCAGATTTGGGTCATGTGGTCCTTAGGATAGTCTTGTGATATCATTTCCAACTCACAGTAGGGAGCCCCAGTCCTCACAAGGCCAGCATTGAGGACAGGAGCTGTTGCCATGTGAAAAACAGTTATTTTCCCAAACAGTGAACAATCCTCATGATGTCATAGGCCTGCCAGAGGGCCCAAATCAAATCGGTTCTGGTGCTGTGCAGCCTCCAGTAACCCCCTCCGGAGGTGATGACGCAGCCTGGCCGCAGGGCAGGAGAGCGCAGAGGGCTGGGGCCTTCAGGTGGGGCTCCCTGCAGGTTTCTGGGGTCGCATTCCAAAAACAGCCTCTACTCGGAGGAGGGGGGAGCTTAGCAAAGCATCACGCAGCTCAAGGACCACCACAAACAAGGCTCCGATGGCCCTGGGGGCCCCTTCCACTGCAGCAGCAGCGCGTGGGCTCAGAAGTGAGGGTGGCATCTGAGGGTGAGTTAACGGATCCCAGGGAGGAGGGACTGGATGCAGTGGCCGCAGGAGGGGGCGGGCGGGGCTCGAGGTGGCCTCCCCCACGCGCCTTCACGCCTGGCTGAAATCTAATCCTCATTCTTGGGCCCTCATGTCACGGCCTCAGCCCTGGCTTCCCAGCGGCCTGATGCAGTCAAGCTGTTCCCACTCTTCTCTCTTCCTCCAAAGGAAGGACCTTTGCAGATGAAGTCATGGGAATCAAAGCTCCCTCTGCCCCCCCAAACAATGGGAGCCTTGTTGTGTGGCCTCCCGGTATACAGGCGGGCAACCTTTGCTGTCCGTAGGAGCCTTCCCAGCATGACATCATGTAATTCTCAAATCACATGATTGTCCCCATTGCACAGATGAGGAAACTGAGGCTAGGTCTTGGGATTGGCCTGAGGTCACGGAGCCACCAAATGAAAACTCGTCCAGATCCGGCCCCCGCAACTTGAGGTCAGTAGCTCTGAAGCCCACAGATTCAATTCAATTCAATGAATGTTGACTCAGTTCCTGCTGCGTGTCAAGCACAGGGACAAGTGCTGGGAACCTGCATGTACTTCCTGGATGGGATCGTGGGCAACCTCAGGTCTAATGCTCAGGGGAAGCATTCCTTCTCACCTCTCACCAAGAGGGTCTCTTGGGTTATTTTCTGCTAATTGTTTCCATGTTTTCAAGAGATTCACTTTAAAATTAGGCCTTAGCCCACCTCTCAGCTTAATGCAAGATGGTAGGCTCTCGATGCCTCTGTTTGCCATTGTGAGAAGAAGCACATTCTTAAATGTGATTGTGACCAAGGTAATTCCTATAGGACAGTCCATTAGCTTTGAGGACATCACGTTGCCTCCTCGGGTGTTTGTGCCAAACAGACAATTACTTTCTCCATGAAGAGTCTCACCACAGTCCATTCCGTTCTTCAGTTGATCCGCTTCATGCCTGGCTGTCCTCCTATGTACCTGGTCCTGCACACACAGCAACGGCAGCTACGCTTCAGCCTGAGTGTCCAGCGCTTGTGCTGGGCGCTGGGAATCAAAGACGAATGACACAGCCCTGGAGGAGTGGACATCCTTACACTGTGTGTGGCTGAGACCACCCCGTTCTTCAGTCACTACCAGAATCCAAGTCAATACACATACTTTCCACTGGGCCACCTGGTCAACCAGCCAACTGGTGCAGTGGTCTAAATTGACTACAGTGAACTGTCATTTGACCAGTCCGTTTAATTATAAATGTCAACTGGCTGATTCCAGCAATCCCTGTCCCTGCCTGGTACAGGGAAGATGCTCAATAATGAAATGGTCTTGTCTAGGAGGTACTGGAAAATCCAAATCCTGTGGAAATGGCTAGAAGCATCCCCAGACCCTGGCTCATCTGGGGACCAAAGGGAGCTTCACCCAGCTCGGCTGTGCTGGGTCTGGCTGCTGAGAGCACTGTGGTCACTGCAGGCAGGGTCTGCTGGAGGTGTCTCAGTTTACCCAACATGGTCTGAGGGAAAGACAACATGTACCCACGCAGCACACACGAGTATTCTGGGGCGGGGCAGGTGGTTTCACCTGCCGTGGGTCTGAGAGTGGTGGGCATTTGCACATGTTCCAAGGTTACCTGTTCCCTTTTCTAGATTCTGCACTAGCCCCAAACCTTCTGATGAGCCTTGTTTTCTGGGGGCTTTGGAAAGGGGTGTGGAGGCCTGGATTCTCCATGACCATCCTTGCTTGAATTAGTGCATGAGTGTCCATTTTACATGGGAATCTCTTGTGTTTGATTTGTGTGCTGGCGATCTTGTTTGCCCATCCTGGTGCCCTGTCCACCCCTCTCCACCTGCTCTCTGCCCCTGCAGGCTGGCCACTACAGACTGTGTCAGTGGCCTGTCTTTCCTCTGATTCTGGTTGGGTTTGGCCAGTGGGAGGCACTGGGGGAGTGGCAGTGGCAGTGGCAGTGGCTGCGTTCCTCTAGCAAAGGCCCCAGCTCCTCGGTAGCCCTTTACCTCTAGCTCCCTTTCTGGGGTCTGCATCTCCTCTGCTCGGCCCTGGAGGCCGAGGGGTGGTGGCAGCTCCCCACCGTTGGTAGCCCTGGGAGCTCCTCGAGCCCTTGCTGGGTCCCCCTCAGCCTGCCCACACCTCGGAAATAGCTCCTCATTAAACTATTCTCCATCATTCAACTGGAGGGGCCCAATCCCAGCACAGCGGATCAGACGAAGGGCGGTTTGGTGCCCCAAAGTTGAGGACAAGGCCCTGGAGTGGGCTATGCTCCCCCACCCCTAGTACTGCCCCCCAGTGCCGTGAGGGCGAGTGGGGCAGAAAGCAGGCCTTCTCCTAGAACACCACCTTTTCAACTACCCATTTGTCATCAAAATAAGTCCACTTTGACACGTTGAGTCTTTGTTCTGAAGCAGCGCTTTCAATCACTGTCTGGATTGAAAATTCAGAAGATTTTCTTACGGAAAGATTCAAGGATCCCAGAAACCTTCATCCTCATTTTCACCCAGGCCCCCAGCCCACCACGTGTCCGCAGGTGCAGAGAGCAGACACTCAGCAGGTCCCGCTCTGTCTGGGCCCTGGGGCCAACTCAATTCTCCCATAAGACATGGGTGTGAGGGCTCAGGTCTGGGAGCAAAGTGGATCTGGATCCATAGAAGCTGGAGGGACCAGGGATTCCTTCCTCAGAACCAGGGATGTCAGAGGCCCCTCTGGTCCCTGATGCCTTCACAGAGGAGCCTGTGGGCTGGTCCTGGAGAGGAAACCCGGGTCCGGAGGGGGACGGGAGGTACCCGAGGCCTCAGCTGGTCGGTGCCAGGCTGGACCCAGAACTCCCCATCTGTAGTCCTGTGTCCCCTGACGGAGCCTGTGTCAAAGGGGGAGGCCCACTGAGCACCCAGTGAGATTCCTTCATCATCCCCTTGGCTACAAACTTGATGCCTTGTTCAGGATGAGTAAGAAGGAGCAGGGAGGCCGAGCCAGCCCCACGAGGGGACCCAGTCCAAGTCGGGGGGCTCTGGGCAGGCGCGAGCCACCTGAGTCACTCCAAGTGCTGGTCTTCCTTGCTCAGGAGGCCGCCTGGGGGCAAGCCACCAAAGTGCCCAAGGGCCATCCCCCGAAGTCCCTGCAGGACCCCTGCCCCTGTGGGCCCCCGTCTGGGGACCTTCATTCTGATGAAGAGCCTTTGTTTTGAAGCAAACCACCCCAAGAAACGGGGAATCCTGGCTCATCTTGCTCACCTCCCTGGGAAGCCCTGCTGCCCTCTCTCCCCCCAGCCCCCAGGCAGATGGAAGGACCCTCTCTCCTTCCCCCCATGCCCCACCCCCTTCCCTCCAGCCTCTGTGAGTGCTGCCCTCCTGGGGCTGACACAGAAAAAGCTGGGTCTCCTTTGTCCCCAGAGGCAGTCTTTGGAAACAGGGTGCCAACGTAAGGCTTGGGGCAGGGAGAGCAGACAGCCCACCCGAGGCAGCCCCATGTGCCTGAGGCCCAGAGAGGGTCGGCTGCTAGCCGTGGTCACACAGCTGTGGGACAGGCAGAAGCAGGCCCCCCAGGGCTGGGCGCTGACCCCACCTCAGGCCCTTTGCTCTGTGCTGCCCACCCTCTGCAACAGCCTCCGCTTCCTGGGCCTCCGTGTCACCCTCACCCGTGGAGGTCCTCCAAAAGCCACCAGTGGGACACACAGCCAGGAGCGGCCAGTATTCAGAGAGCACGGGAATTCTCTCAAGGCTCCCCCGGCCCTGGGCTCCTTCCTCTGAGGTCTCAGACACCCCCCGGGCAGGAGAGCCGCTTCTCCCATCCATACAGGCTTCCAGAGGCCCAGCCCTTCCCGCTGGTCAGCTCAGAGTTTGGCGTGGTGGCTGCGGAGACCAAGGCTGTGTCCTCTGACGTCCCCTAGTGGCCCGAACCCAGCCCAAGCCCTGGAGGGGACGGCGACACTTTGGTTCACAAACCACAGTGAAAGGGGGCCGTCGCCCGGGGCGGGGGCTCAGCCGGGCCTGCTCCAGGTGCGCCGAGGGGCGGCTCAGGGCTCCTGGCTGGGCCCGAAGGGCTGGGTCCACTTGGAGACGTCCAGGAAGACGGCGGAGGCCCCGTGGTAGAGCCAGAGGCGGGGCAGGGCGCCATGGCGGGTCCAGGCGTCGCGCCCGGGGTCGTAGGCCTCCATCTCCACGTGGTAGTCGCCGCCCATGCCCTGCCAGCGGCCGCCCGTCATGTACAGCGCGTCCCCCAGCGGCACCAGTGCCCCGTTCTCGTGCAGGCTGTGCAGGGACTGCACCTGCGGACGGTCCTCGGTCAGCGTCCAGCGGGCGACTGGAGGGTGCTGGCGACGGTGCCCTCGGGGTGGGACGGGGGGACATGCAGAGAGGACGGCCCGCACCCCATCCAGGGCACCAGCACACCTGCTGCCTGGGACCTCACCCCGGCTGCCCCTCCAGGGCCCCTCAGACTCTCCCTTCAGTGGAGAGACCCCACTGCTCCCCTCTCCACCCTACGTCTCCCAGGATGACGTTTCTGGCCCCCTCTTTCTCTCAGGCCTGAATTTGCTCACATCCGAAGCTGGGAAGTCAAAGGGGGTGGGAGATGTGGAGGCCTGACCCCAGGGCTCCCTCCCAGGGTGACGGCTGGGCTGCGCTTCTGATTCTCGGCTGTTCTCTCTCGGAGGGAACAGATGTGGCCTCAGCCCTGACAGGTGCCCCATGGGACCCATCGCTCTGCCCCTGCACCCCTTGCCTCGGCCCGTAGCCTCAGGGGTGCCCTGGATGGGGGCTGCGGGGTGAGGGCTAAAGATGTGGGCCCTTCTGGAAGAGCCTGGGAGGGCAGGAGGAGAGAGGTCTCCAGGTGAAGACAGTAACGGGCGGCAAACCCCCAGGCCTGGGAAGGACCAAGTGGAGCCCCACACAGCTGGAACCCAACCCAGAACCACGCTGTGGGCTGGGACGGGCCCGGCCGACAGGACCCGGGAAGAAAGCGTCAGCCTGGCAGGGTCCTCCCTGCAGCTGTTCTGCCGCTGTAATGGGGGCCTCCGGTCAGCTGAGCGCTGACGCCAGGGGACAGCTGCGGCCAGCAGGGTCACAGACACAGAGGCCTTGCTGTTGCCCTGCTGGCCCTCAGCTAGTGCTGAGGCCACCACGGGCTCTGGGCAGTGTCCCTCCTCCTTCTCGGGAAGAAACAGGGAGGAAGGCCAGGGCTCCGTTGCCCCCAGAGGTCCACCCACTGCCCCGTCCCCTGGGCCTGATGGAGGAGGGAGGGAGTAGCGGCAATGGGGGTGGGGGGAATGGGGTGCCTAGGACTGGCTGCTCCCCGCTTCCACAGCTCAGGAATCCCCTCCCTGGCTTGACCACCCCCAGGGCCGGGAGACTCACTCCCCGTCGGGCCTGGCCGACACCAAGAAGGAAGCGCTGTCTCTGAGTCCACAGGTCCCTGAGTAACCCCCCCACCTCGGCTGAGCCCGGGTTTGCCCCCTGAGGAGGAGGACAGGCGCTGTGGGCTGGGGGCGGAGCGTCCTCCGTGACCAGCAGCCCGAGGCCCCCCGGCGCGCCCATCCTCGGGGGGGCTCTGGGCTCCTGTGTCTCCATTCACTGTCCCCACCTCCCCCGGCGGTGACATCCCCAGACCCCACCGTCCCCAGGCCTGCTCTCTGCAGGGTCGGGGGTCCAGGTGGGGTCGCCCTGGGAGGTGAGGCTGGCTCACCTTCTGCCACAGGTTGGCCCCGGGGTCGTACACGTAGACCTTCTTGGTATTGTCCCCCACCAGGTAGAGCGCCCCGTGCAGCGCAGCGCAGCGCGGCGAGGACAAGTACTTGGGGAGGAAGGGCGAGGCAATCACGCTCCACGCGTCTGCGGGGACACGCCCCAGCCCGGGTCACCGGGCGGTCGTGCGGCCAGGACTCCCGAGGGGGGCCCAAAGCCTGCACAGAGTCTAGAGCCCAAGCTGGCGCCCACTGTGCCTTGGGGGTCCGGGCCACTGCTCCTCCCCAGAAGGCCAGTTCCAGGCAGATGCAGCAGCTTTCAGTCCCAGGGCTGGGCTTCCCTGTCCCCCGCCCTGGGCACTCTGCCCCCAGCCCCCTATACCTCTAGGCTGGGATGGAGCTGTGGCTCTGAGCTGGTGACCTCCTTTGTCCCCTGCCCCTTGGTCCCCTGCCTTCCTCGACTGTCCCATCCGCCGCTGATGGGGCTGTGGCGGCCCGCTCCCTGCCCCCCTCGGCCTCACCTACCCCTGGGGCCTCCACCCTCCCACTCACTGAGGTGGGATCCCACCTGTGCCCTGCCCCCGGGTCCCACCTACCCCTCAGCCACGCTGGGAGGGACTGGCGGCCCGGCCCCGGCCCCTCCCTGTGCCCCATGCCCCGTCTCCCCGACCTGTGACAGGATTGTAGCACTGCAGAGCCAGGGCGTTGTACTTGCAGGCGCTGGAGCCCACCAGGTAGAGCCGGCCCTGGCAGCCGGCCGCCGAGAAGTTGCTGACGTACTTGAGGGCTGGGCTGACGGGCGTCCAGGTGTCTGTGTAGGGGTCATAGCTCTCCACCTCTACAACATCCAGAGTGGTGCCTGCAGGGGGAAGGGGTGGAGGCATCAGGCTGCAGGGGGCTAGGATGAGGGAAGGGTCCTGGAAACGTAGGGTCTGGGGCTCTGTAGAGGCCGCAGGGACCACTCCGGGTGCCCAGGAGGGGAAGGGCAAGAGAAGAAGGGCACGGCCTTGAGAGGCAGGTGGCTTATCCTCATTTTACAGAGAGCGAAGCTGGGGCTCGGAGAGGTGAGGGTGTTTGCCCAAGGCCTCACCTCCAAGAAGTGGCATGAGGGTGGCACCTGGACCCAGGACTGCCCGGCTCCAGAGTGGGCAATGGGGCCTCACGGTGAAGCCCAGCCTCTCTGAACCCTTCAGAGCCCAGGGCGCTTGGAGAGGTGCCCACGGGGCCCCCAGGAGGCCACCACCCCCCGACCCCTCACATGGTGGGGTCCTTCCGTGGGAGAGAGGAAGTCAGTGTGGAGGGAGCTTTAGGCAGCACCTCCGCCCTGGATGCGACAATGACATAGACCAGCCGTGGGTGGGAGGGCTCCCTGCTCTCCCTGGAGCCCACCTTGGGCTCTGAGAGCCTGGGGACCCTGAGCTGCCCTGGGCCCTACGCCGCGTGCCCTCTACCCTTGGGCCAGGGATACGGCAGCCACTGAGGGCAAGGGGGCCCGGCCAGGACAGGTGGGGCACCTAGGACGGCCTCAGGGCCAGCTTGTCACCTCCTCCCACACGCATCTCATGTCTCAATACTCATCTAACCGTTAGCTTCTCCTTGCAGCAGCTCTGGGGTGTGAGGGGGATAGGGTGGGCCCTGGGCTCAGGCTGAGGACGTGGTGTGGTCAAAGGTGACAGCAAAAGGAGGCACGGTGGATCCCCTCACCCCAGGGACGTCACCGAGGAGGTGACCCCAAGCTGAGGGCTGAGCCCAAGTTTCTGGGATGGGAGTGGTCGTCCCTGCTGGCAGCTCGAGGCCCCAGCTCCTCATGGGTCCCTTTCAGGGACTGACTCCTTGTCCTGTTCTTGCGTCCCTGGAGAGCATTGAATCACCCTGGGGCCGGCTACCAAGGCTCGCGTCTGAGCCTCACCCCGATGCCCAGGGAGCAGGTGGCCCAGGTGTGGGGTCGAGAGGCTGCCAGGCGGCAGAGGGTGAGGAGGGCCGGAAGGAGGCAGGAGGCGGGGGGAGGGAGCCTCACCGCCAATGGCGTAGATCTCCCCGTTGAGCGCCGCGCTGGCGTGGTTCGTGCGGGCCTTCAGCATGGGCGCCACAGGCCTCCAGGCTGCCTCCCTCAGCGGGAAGCACCAGGCCTGCGTCGTGGACCAGGTGTCCGTCTTGGTGCCCCGAGAGCCCCCTGCCGGGAGAGGCTCTGTCCACTCGGGCGCCCGCCAGCCTGGGCTCTCCAGGGTCCCGGCCCCTTCCCCCCACGCCGGGCCTCCGTCCTGCTGGACACTGGGCGCGGGGTGACTGTGGTGGCGCAGTCTCGCCGTGTGACTTGGACAGGTCCCTCCACACCCCAGAAACAAGCGGGACCAGATCAGTGGTTTCAAGCCTCCACCAGTGGAAGCTTTTTTCTCAATCAAACCTTACAAGGACCCCCCCAACTTCTAAGATATAAAACAGAAGACTGACCCCGGCACCCTCCATCACACAGTTCCTTCTGGGGAGGCCCTGGCTGTAGGACAGAACACAGGACGGTTCCCTGCACCCTCATGTGGATTTTAAATGTCCTTGTTTTCACACGATGGAAAGGTCTGGAAGAGTCTTGACTAAAGAGGCAGGGATCCCCCTGAGTGGAGGGCAGGGGTTGGTTCTCACGGGCATTACATTCAGGGGTCAGATCTGCTCTGTGGATTAAGGGGTCAGATCTGCTCTGAATGGATTAAGGGGTCAGATCTGCTCTGTGGATTAAGGGGTCAGATCTGCTCTGTGGATTAAGGGGTCAGATCTGCTCTGTGGATTAAGGGGTCAGATCTGCTCTGTGGATTAAGCTGCCGGGAGCCTGGCTCAAGGCGGGGAGCGCCGCCTGCCCACCTGTCACGTAGACATTGTTGTTCAGCGCCGCCAGAGAGAAGCCCCACTTGTGGTAGTCAGGGAAGTCTGGGAGCGCCATCCACCTCTCTGGCAAGAAGAGAGAGGGGTCAGGGTGGCTGGGCTCACTGCGGGGGCCTCTCCTCCCCGCTCTAGGGGTGCAGAAATGTCCCCTCACCGGTGGGGAGGGCCGAGGGGCGGGACTCAGCTGGGGGCAGAGGTTGGGGAGGACACCAAACGGGGTGGGGCTCGAGGTGGCCCCAGGTGCTGCGTGTGCATCAGGCTTGGCTCCTGGAGACCCCTGGTGCCCCACGCCGCCCTCAGAGCCCGGCACCCAGACTGGACACCTGACTGCACCCAGGGTGTGCCGAGACGTGGTCCAGCCTCCAGAGGCCAGGTCTCACCCTGACCCTGCAGCTGATCCCACTGTCCCCCGATGGACCTTTTGGGCCTGAGTCAGGTCCCACCTCAGTCAGATGGGGGAATGGGTTAAAGGGGCCTGACCACTAGCCACAGGTGGGTTATGACACAAGCATCATTCATTCACTCATTTCTCATCCGTTCATTCATCCTGAGCACCGTCCGTGCCCACGGGCAGCGTGGAGGGGATCAGACGCGGCCATGTAGCAGGCAGAGCGGGTCCAAATCCCAGCTCTTCTGCTCCAGCGGTGTGGCCTTGGATAAACCCCAGCCTCGGTTTCCTCATCTGTAGAATGGGGCTAATTCCCATCTCTCGGGGGTGTGGGGACTACAGGAGACTCGTCTGTCAGATGGCAGCTGCTGTTAAAAGTACGGTCCCTAATGTGAGGGATGGGGTGATGCACCCACGCTGGACCTGCCTTCACGAAGCTACATGAGGTAAACTGAAGCAAGAGATGAGAAAGCGCTTTGAAAAAACCAAAATGAGGCAATAACTGTGGGAATGGTTAAGTCCTAGAATGGACACACTTTGGGTGCTTGTGGGAGGCTGTGGGAGAGACCTGGGCCTCGGGGATGTCCCTGGGAGGACTTTGTTTACTGTGTACGACACTTTTCAGGACACGTGAAACCCCAGGCTTCACTCAGTGCCTGCTCGCTGGGCAGGGACTGCGTGTCCCCCTGACTCATGTCTGTGTCACCCCAGGGTGGAGACTGCCCAGCGGTCACCAGACCTTTGCCTGCCAGTGCCCGCCTGCCCCCTCCCCTTGGGGTCTGGGGGACAGCTGCTCCTGGGCTCAGCTCCTGACGTCAGCCCCCAAATCCCTTCTCGTCAGCCCCTGACCTGGGACAGCCGGCCTCGGACTTCCTGGAGCCCGCCAGCCGCTGACGCCATGGGGGTGGTGGCCACCTGCCGAGCGGCCCCAGGACAGCGGCCAGCTCTCAGTGCTTTCCAAGGAGCTTCCTGTGGCCAGTGTGGCCCCTCCACCGTCCTGCTGCCCTCTCAACCCTGCTTTCCTGTGGGAGGGGGAATGCAATGGGGCTCCCGGGCAGGAGAGGCTCCATCCAGACGGCAGGCCTGGCTCCTCTTCCCACTGGCTCCTTGTGACAAAGGCCATCTCACAGATGAGGAAACCGAGGCTCAAGGAGGTGGAGTGACCCGCTCAAAGGCCGGAATCAGAGCCCCACTGGGCCGACCCAGAGCCTGAGCTCTCCCTCCCCAGGCTGCCTGCACCCCCGGCCCTCTGTCCGTCCCCTGGGACCTGGTTCCATTGGGCGCACAGGGCAGGGGTGCCAAGAGGAAGCAGCGGTCAGGCCGCCCTCCTACCCCAGCCAGCGGCCACCTTCCCACGCTGTGCCGTCTGGGCGGTAGTACCCTTTACCCAGGGCCCCGGGGCCCAAAGTTAGGGCTGTGGCTGGAAGGAGAGGGGGTCGCAGCGCCCCCCACGGTCAGTCCCCCTCCCCTGCGGGGGCCCCAGTTTCCTCTGCAGCCCCCATCCCGCCCCCGCGAGGACGGTGGGTGCCCCGCTCTCTGGGCAGCCCGTGTCGGGGCGCGAGGACAACAGGGCCGGTGCCCTGGGCGCGGGGACGGGTACTCACTGGCCCTGGTGTCGTAGAAGGCGAAGTTCCCGGGGCGGGGGGCCAGCTCCTGGGCGCCCCCCTCCTCCTCCTCGTCCTCCAGCGCCTGCCCACCGACCACCACCAGAACTTCCTCCAGCTCCTGCGGGAGCCCGAGCAGCGCCTGCGGGGCCGGGAGGGTGGGGTCAGAGGCACCCGGGCGCTGGCAGGCCGCCAAGGTGGCTTCTGAGGCGGCTGGTGGCCTGGGCGTTTGGGGGCAGCCGTGGGTCCTCTGCGTGGCCCCGTGCCAGGGCGGGGCGAGCTTCAGTGCGTGCATGCCCGGGCGCGTTTGTGCGTGGGTGTGCACTCACACACACACATGCACACGCCGTGCTTGCCGCGGGCCGGCGATGGTAAGAGGCGCTCAGGACTGGGAGAGGTGGGGCAGCAGGTCCTGGTGTGCCTGCGCGTGAGACCTGCTCCCTTCCAGCGGCCCTCACACGCCTTCAGAACCAAGGCCCGTACGTTTCCCCAGCTCCCCACCGAAGCTCCCCTCCCCACCAGGAGCCCAGCCTGTGGCAGGTCGCGCTGGGATGGCCCAGCGGGAAATGCTGGGATGTTCCTGCCTGGGTGGGTAAGTAGCCACTGCCCAGACCTCCCAGATCCCGGGGTCCCACTGCCTCTGAGACCCGCCCTCCCACCACCAGCAGTCACAGGGTGACCGCCTAGTGGGCGGGGCTCCTAGCTGGCTCCAGCACGAGGCCGCCCTCCATGCCTGGCGGGGCCCGGCGGGGCAGTGGTTAGTATTTGCCGCCACACACCCCGCCACTGGCCTGAGCCACGTCTTTGTCCCCTGACGTGGCTCCTAAGAAGTCCTTCCGAGCAAGGCTGCCTGGCAGCGGACAGACTTCGGCTCCCCTGGCCCGTCGCTTCATTAGGACCTGTCCACCCACCAGGCCCACCTCCAGCACAGATAGGAAATTGCACCCGATAAACGCTTGAGCAGCTTCCTAAGGGGCAGGTGGTGGCCAGCTGCCACGCCTGTCCGTGCTCCTTGCCTGGGCACAAGCTGTGCCATCTTCCTGTACTATTTTCCCCCTTGCCAAGCTCCTATCCTCCCTCTAAAGCCCAGCTCAGATGCTGCCTCCTCCGGAGAGCTCTCTGTGACTGCCTGACCCTCTGAGGATGCCCACAGTCCAGTGCTGGCCTTTCTCATGCTGCCTTAGGTGTGTTTCCAGGTTTGTCCCCACCAAGCTGTGGGCTCCTTCAAGACAGGGGCTGGGAATGACCACTTCCGGGGTCCCTCTCCCCTCACGTCCAGGGTATGGCACACACAGGGGCGCAACCTGTACTTGGGGATGAACTGCGACCCCCTCACAGGTGACCGGCCCAAGGGAGGCAGAGTTGCAAGGTTGGGGACACCCCCGTCCTACTGTCTGTCCCCGTGCAGGTGGGGTCTCTGGAGCTCCTCTCCCCGCTCCCCACCTGTCACTCACTCACCCCCTCGTGGCCCTGGGACAGGGCCTCCCGACAGGCCTCCGACTCCCGGATCAGCGGCTCCGTGGCCAGCAGCTGCTGCACGCGGGGCCGGGGCACGGCGTCCAGGTGCACCAGGCCGAGCAGCTCGGGCAGGTGGGTGGCCCGGGCCTGGGGGTCGTGGCGCACCCAGCGCAGCAGGGCCTCCAGCCGGCTCTGCTCCGGCTGCACCTGCAGCAGGTCGCCGGCCAGACAAGTGGCCAGCCGCTCCTGGGACAGCTGCAGAAACTCATCCTCCTGTGCCACGGCCTCGAAGTTCTCCCGCAGGAAGGCCCAGGCCTTGGCAGCCACGCCCAGCAACCCCTGCTGCTCCCCAAACTCACAGATGCCGAGGCAGTTGGTGGCGTCAAGCTGCTGCTGCAGGTAGCGGCCGCAGACCTTCTGCACGGCGGGGAAGTGGAGGCGCGCGGCCGTGCGGGTCAGCGCCTCCACGTTGCCCTGGGTGATGGTCAGCCGGCCCGTGTACACGAAGTCCACCAGCTGCGCCACCACGGCAGGCTCCAGGTCCCTCAGCTCCACGCGCGCCGAGAAGCTCTCGGCGAAGTCGCCCGCGAACATGGCGTGGAAGTAGGGGCTGCTCAGCGCCAGGAGCCCCCGGTGGCAGGGCAGCTCCCGGCCTCCCACCAGCAGCGTGACGTCCGCCAGCTTGGGCTGGGAGCGCAGCCGCCGCAGGCCGTCCAGCATGTCCTGGGCGTGTGAGGGCAGGTGGAAGTCCAGGTCGTCCACGTTCCACACCATGACTGCGCGGCCACCTGCTGACGGGCGTCCCCACGGGCTCCTAGGGAGAGGAGCCAGCACGGTCAGCCACGGGCACAGTCTCGCCGGCCCGAGGTCACCCATCCACCCAACCGTCGGTCTGAGCGTCAACTATGTGTGAAGCGCTTCGCCCAGCCTCTCACCTAAGCCATCCCCACAGCCCTGGAGGGCAGGCAGTGTCTTTCCCAGGTTACAGTGTGGAGGTTGAGGCTCAGGGCGGGAGACCCAGCCATGGTCAAGCGATCAGGGCAGGCCAGCAGGAGAGCCAAGCCTCAGCCCCCCTCCATACCTCTGTGCTATGCAGAACAGACCTCCTGGAGCGTGGGGATCCCTGTGGCCCCCAAACCCCCAAGTGGCCTCCTCTGCTCCCAGATCCCACCTTGCTGGGGAGAGCATCGGCATTTGAATAGTTTCTGCCCCATAGGTCCTCACTGGCCATGACCTTGCTGGGTCACCTTGGGTGAGCCACGCCCCTCTCTGACCCCAGCTTCCTCATCTGCCGATTAAGAGGCTGGCGGTGAAAGGGGCCGAGGGATCACGTCCCCGCGGCAGCTTGTGCTGTCACGGTGCCCCCCACGTGCCAGGCCCATCCTGAGCTTTGCACAAATACTCATCACTCAGCCCTCACGGCAACCCCGAGAGCTGGGTGCTGTTTGAGTCCCTTTTACAAGTGGGGAAACAGAGGCAAAAAAGGCTCAAGTCGCTTGTCCAAGACCACACAGCTCAGACGTGGGGGAACCAGGCTCGGGGGCCTGGGCCCTGAACCCCCAGGTTACACGTCGCTGGGCGTAGGTTGGTAAAGATAAGCAGGCAGAGGAAACTTTCCGGAGGGCAGTCACCGTTCAAATTGCCTGATTCAGCAAATCCTTTTCTGGGCTTATTTAATGATGTGCATATTTCTTTATGATCTTCTGATATTTTTGCCCTGAGAAAACCGCCCCAGAGAAAGAAAAGTTCTGCACAGGTGATCTCACCCCGAGTTACCACACAGCAAAAGAGCTGTCTGTCCACCAGGGGGCAGCTTCGGACCCATCAAAGCGAAGGCCAGTGCAAAATGCTGGGTCAACCAAGAGCCATCAAAATGACAAAGCCCCATAAGGAGAACCGTACACTACCGATGCCCCGGGGGCGGGTGTGCCGGTGGTGGGAGCTTGAGCAGGGAAACACCCAAGGAACCCACCTAGGGGCCCAAGGACCGGCCTGGGCTCTGCCCAGACAGGACTGGTAGGGAGCCCTGGTCAGGGTCCATCCTGCCTGACCCAGCGGTCTCTCTGGCCAGGATGAAGGCGGCCCTTCCCTCCCAGGGGAGCGCAGGAGATCAGTCAGGCGGCCACCCCGCCCCCAGGCCTCTCATTCCCCTCATTGCTGTGTCCCCGTTCTCCGGGTATTGCAGCCCCGGGGACCAGCGGGCCGGGGTGCCCAGCACCTTCCCGTGGGGCCTCAGGTTGTCTGCTGACACCTGCTGCCCCGCAGTTCCAGCAGGGGGGCGGGAGCTTCCAGAGGGTCTCAGAGCCTCCACCCAGCGCCTGCCAGGCCAGGAGAGAGGAGGGCAGAGTGGGCAGGACACCAAAGGGCCTTAACCCAGCTCTGGCCAGGGGCTGGATGCTGTGGCCCTGGCTGCAGTCAGAGGTGTGGTCCAGCCTCCCCCGGCCCACCCTCGCCCTCTTCCCCAGCCAGGACCTGGAAGGAAGCAGGCCCGCTGAGCCCCTAGTCCCCGCTGAGGGGCCTGGCCTAGCCAGTGTGCAGGGTCTCTCCAAAGCACCCAGCGCTGTGATCTCCAAGCCCACTGAGCTGTCCCACTAGAACCCACCCTCCCCTTTCTGGTCCCAGCCCTGGTCCTCACCTCCCCTTCCCATCTGCCCACCAGACCCTACCTCTCAGTCGGCACCTGGACCTTGTCTCAGAGCTCAGGCTGGAGAGCAGGACTGCTCAGGCGGCCAAGGGGTATGGAGGGCCTGCTGGGATATGACTGGGCTGGGCTGGGCTGGGCAGGGCGGCCACGTGGGGACAGAAGGCTATTTTTAGCCTCTGTCAGTGTCGGAGGGAGGGAGGGAGGGAGGGAGGGAGGGTGGCCAGTGGGGGAAGGAGAGAGGTGGCAGCTCTTCCCTGGCTGTCCTCTCTGAAAGCCCACACTGGCCTGGAGCCTCCTGTGACCCCCTGAGCCAGGACAGGTGGCCGGAAGCATCCCAGGGCCGGGGCGAGTCTGGGCTTAGCCCCTCCCAGTGGTGTTTGGCTGACGGGGGGCGGGGGGCGCGGCTCCCCCCACTTCTGTTTCTTCATCTGCAAGAGGGGGACGGTGAAGCCTGAGCTGGGGACTCAGGGGCCACACGGAGCCCCCAGTTCAGGGCTTCGGCGTCCTGAGTACCCAGCAGGTACCAGCTTCCCTGTGGTTATTGACAGGTGCCTCTTATTCTCTGTCAAGTAGGAAAAAGTTATCATCATGAAGAAATGTGGGTTGCTCAGCAAAGACTTTCAAAACCTGGGGTCCCTGGTGGCGAGGAGTCTCGGTGGTAAAGGAGGGGCCCAGAGAGGTGCCCGCCAGGCTGGTAACAGGGTGGTGGGAGCCCAAGGATCTGTCCCCTCGTATTGTGGCCTTGGCCTCCCTGCCCTGCTGTCTTCATTAGTCGTGAGCATTAAAGATGGCTAAGAAATGGGATCGTCTACAAATACAGCAGCGGCGGCTCGCAGTCTCCCCGGAGTGGGGAGTCCCTGACGTCTGGGTCTCAGTGGGGCTCTGGAGCCACAGGCCCTGACTGAGTCTGGGCTTGAGCCTGAGGAGCTGAGAGGGTGTCTCTCATGCCAGCAGTCAGAGGAAAGCTTCCCGGCCCAGGGCCTACAGGTACACAGGAGAGAAGCCTGCAGCCTGGTGAGGCCAGGTGGGGTCTCTGCCTGTCAGCCCCTCCTTCCTGTACCCGCGTGGGCTTTACCAATACAACCATTTTTCTAGGCGTGCTGCGACCTGGAAGAGTCAGGCAGGGCCGAGGCTGACAGAGGTCTCCTGACACCCACTAGGGATTGGCTTGATGCTCTTATGGTGCAGAGCGGCCCCGGGGGTCCCAGGGTGACAGCCTCACTCCTGGCAAGATTGGGTAATTTCCCAAGGGTATCTGGGTGTCATGACACCTCGCGTCCGAGACAGATGGCTCTGCTTCCTGCTGGGGTGCTTGTTGTGAGCTGGGCACCACAGTCTCTGCTCACGTGATGTGAGAACCCAGACGTTACACACATGCTGCAGTGATTGCCTAGTTGATTATACGTTCACAAGGTTCTTCCATACTTTGCTCACTCACAGGTTTCCTGAATCCATGCTTCCCTCCCCAGCCCAGCTCAGCCCCGTCATATCCCAGTTCAGGCCAGTCCAGTCATAGCCCAGCCCAGCCCAAGGCCCTGCCCCCTGCCCCCAGAGAGTCCCAGGACTTTCCCCCTAGCCTCAGGCATCAGCCTCATGCCCGCGGAACTCATGGATGGCCCCACCTCTCACTGTGTCCAGGGCCATCCTGGGGAAGGCGCTGGAGGGAGAACAGAGTTATTGGTCTCGCCTCCCAGCCCCACTGTGTTTGCAGGCAGAACGCGAAGGGTTAAGGCATTCCTGGCTCAGGCTGGAGGAAATGAGGACAGGGGATTCTGATGACAGGCCACTGTCACAGGCAGCTGCCTCCCCTCGTGTGCCAAGAAAGGAGGCTCTTCGGGGACCCAACGCCTCAGATGACAGGTCAGTTTGGGAAACTCGAAACCAGGGGCTCAACATGTCCTCATCATCAGATTGCTATCGAGTGGTGCAGTTTTTAAAAATACGCTGCTTGTTTCTTTTTATGATGGTAAAAATAACACGTTCATTGTGGGAAATTTGGAAAACACACAAAAGTACAAAGAAAAAAACTGGTAGAAGAAAATCCCCATGAACACACTGGTGTTAGAATGACTGCAATGTGTTGTGTGTCCTGTTTTATCACAATATTCTATCGTGAGTATTCCTGATGTGATTAGTCTTTGAAAATATGATTTTTGGGACTTCCCTGGCGGTCCAGTGGTTAAGATTTCGCCTTCCAAGGCAGGGGGTGTGGGTTCGATTCCTGGTCGGGGAGCTAAGATCCCACATGCCTCGTGGCCAAAAAAAAAAAAAAAAAACCAAAACATAAAAAGAGAAGCGATATTGTAACAAATTCAATAAAGACTTTAAAAAATGGTCCACATCAAAAAAATAAAAAGAAAATATGATTTTTAATTTCATCATAAAGGGAACATATCACACTTTAAGAAGGTGGAAGTGACACCCGGTCACTCCTATTAATGGACGTGTGAGTTGTGTGCCGTTTTGGACTATGATAACTAGTACGGTGTCACCTCTGTGATTACTGCCCCAGAACAGATTTGGAGAGTGAGATCACCAAGGTTTACAGCTCGATGTGTGGACAAGAGGGTCGTCATCTTGGGTGACGGAGGCACTTTCTCCAGCAGGAGGCAAAACTGTCCCCTACATTTGGCCCGGTGCCTTCACGCTGTGAGGTCCTGCTCAACCAGACCCATCCATCCCCTCGGTCATACATTTTTTTTCCCAAATAGTTACCAACATTCTCTGTACTGTTATTAATAATTCCTTCTTTCCCCCACGGATTTGCTGCAGTGCCTTTATCTCAAGGGCAAAGTTTTCTGTGTGAAATATCTCAGCTTTCTCTCTTCTGGTCTGTTGATCTGAGTGACCATATTCTGGGGTCAGAACCACCTTGTTTGATGGACTATTGCTTTATAATTATGATGTCATCATATTTGAAATGTAAGCCCCTTCGTTACTCTTCTATTTAAAATCTTCTAGTCTGTTGTATTAGTTAGCTATTGCTGCATAACAAATGACCCCAAAGTCTAGTGTCTTGAAACAATGAACATTTATTATCTCACACAGTTTCATGGCCCACCAGGTGGGGCCCTCTCTCTATGGGCACAGGTGCAACAAGCACAGGTGGGAAGGCCGGCCAGGAATGGATCTTTATTTAGCAAACTCACGTCCAGTGTCCGCCCTGCAGGAGGGTCTGGAGCTGGAGCCATTGCCAGCGCTGCCCCCCTGCCCGGCCTGGCAGCTCCAATTGCCTGACACCCCCGACTTTATATTTTCCTGATCATCCCTCCCTGTGACAGCCTCAAGTCAGCTGGCTGGGAGGACCCTCTGTTCCATCCCACATCTTGTCTGAGCCCTCCAAGCTCTGTAGGCACGTAGGGACACCCCAAGAGACCCCTATCCCAACGGTCTGTCTGCAGGGAGGCGGCGGCCCGCAGAAGATTCCTGAAACCTCTCCCCCACACACTGCCTGCTGGGGCCAGGGCACGGCTGCAAGACACCTCTCCCTAAGGCTCCTTGGTTTCCCTCCCTGACCCGGAGAATTCAGGAGTCTGGTCTCTTGCCCGTCGAATCCCGTTCTCTCCGACCCCCAGCTCCTCCGCCACTTCACAGGTGGGGAAAGAGGACAGAAGAGGGGAAGGGGCATGGCCCGAGGTCGCCAGAAGGAACCAAGGCAGGACCCGAGGAGGGCAGACAGAGGCTCAGGACGCGACCAGAGCCACCGGCACCAGAGGAACTGAAAGAAGGGACACCCAGGCGACTCTGGAAGGAGGACCAATGGGAAACACGGGCTGGAATCACAGGTGCCTGAGGGAAGACCAGGCAGAAGGGCGCGGGGCTGAGATGGCAAATCATCCAACTTCGGGGCCGACTGGGGGACTGACTCTTGGGTCAGCGGTAAGAAGGGCTCTGAAGCTGATTCCTGCCAGGGGGCAGACCTGGAGGGTGGCAACTAGCACGCTGGGTATCCGCTGGCCTGCCCTCAAGGCTCACCTGGCCACCAGGTGGGCGAAAGGAAAAAGAGAAGAGAGGACCCAAACCACCCCGGAAACCCCTTTGGGAGGAAGGCAGGCTGCCAGCCCGTCTCACTCCCCGAAGCTGAACATCTCGGCTTCTTTCTCCTTCCAGAAGGCAAAGCTCCGGTCGATGTAGCCACAGATGTCCTCGCTGTTGAAGCTGCCCCGCTGGGGGCGGGACCCCAGCCTCTGTGCCGCGGGCTCGGGGCCGCCGCTGGGGCCGGCATGGGGCGGGGGCCGGAGCGGGGTCAGGCCCGACTTGCGGCCGGGCTCTGCGCCCCAGGGGGGGCTGCGGCTGGAGCCGAAAAAGCGGGCTTTGATGTCCTCGAAGCCGTCGGTCCAGGCACGGCGGCCGGCAGCCACCTCGTCCGTCACGGCCTTGTGGAAGGCGCGCGCGGCCTCCCAGCCGTGGGCGCCCAGGTGCTCGAAGACCTCGAAGCAGAGCAGGTGGCGCATCTTGCGCTCCTCGGCCGGCAGGTCGCACTCCAGGAGCTGGAAGTAGCCCAGCATGAAGAGGTCCAGCGTGAGGCTGCCGTAGGGCACGGGCGCCCCGTCCACGTGGGGCAGGAACTGCTCGGGGGACAGGGGGCCGCGGGGCCGCCGGCTCAGCCGCCGCAGCTGCCGGCCGGGCACGTGGGCCAGGATGGACTTCCAGGTGCCCAGCAGGTGGGCAATGATGCTGCGCTGCTGCCACAGGTGGCCCAGCCGCGGGCTGTCGCTGGGCGGCGGCGGGCAGGGCAGCCGAGGGCCCCCGGCCGCCTCCCGCCCCCGCGGCTCCAGGCGCCGGGCCTCCAGGGTCCTGCAGGCCGCCGTCTTCAGGGCCGGCGTGTAGGCCGACTTCTTCCAGTGGCTGAGGAAGAGCATGACGATGCGCTCCTTGCGAAGGCTGGCCGGGTCAGGGCCAGGCACCGCCCCCGCCTCCGATGGGGCCTCCTCGCAGCTGATGCCCGAGTCGCTGGCCTCCTCCGCGTCGCCCGGCCCCGGCTCCCCTGCGACCGGGCCGCCGCGGGGCTGCAAGGGGGCGGGCCAGCAGCCTCTCAGGCACGGCCCCGCCTGGGGCCCCAGCTCACAGGGGCCAGGGCTTGGGGTGCAGGGCCGGCCGGGGGCTGACTCGAAGTTGCCACGAAGTGTCCGCACCGACACCCCACACTCCTGGATCTCGCGCTGGGCCTCGCTCCTCGGAGGGCTGGCTGGGGCCTCCCTGCGGGCCTCCCTGTGGGCCTCCGGTGGGGGCCTCTCCTCGCCCTGCACCAGCCCGTTCACGCCCTTCAGCAGCAGGGACAAGCTGCGCACCAGCCGGGCGACGTGGCTGCACCAGAAGGGCAGGGGCTGCGCGCCGGGCGTGGCCTGCGAAGCCCCCATGGAGCCCTCAGGCTCGACCTCGGGGCCGGGGGCTTCCTCGCCCTCCAGCCCGGGCGCCCGGGGCAGGAAATGGCTATTGACGGTGATGCTGACCAGGGGCGCGGGCAGCAGGGCCTGCAGCTCGGCCGCCAGCCGGCCCAGCTCGCTCTCGTACTCCTGGCAGCGGCGCCGCAGCTGCAGGTCTGCGATCTGCTTCTCCAGGTACACCAGGTCGTCCTCGGTCAGCAGCTCCCCGAAGGGGCCCAGGATGGCCTGGTGGGTCTGCGAGTACCGCCAGGCCGCCTGCTCTGTGGCACCCGCGCTCCCGCCGTCGTCCTGGGCACAGGGAGGGCAGCTCAGCGGGGCCACAGCCCACATGGCGAGTTCCTGCTGGACACAAGCTCCCCTGGGTGGCCTGACCCCCCTCTGACCTCACCCCTGCCCACCACGCCTACTCACTGCGCTCCCGCAGTACCAGCAGCAGCCTCCTCCCGCTCCTCCCTCGGGCCAGCCCGTCCATGCCCCAGGACCTTTGCACTTGCTGTTCCCTATGCTCCCAATCACTTGTCCCACGCTCCCATAGGGCTCCCCTCTCACTTCCTTCCGGCCCCTGCTCAAGGCCACTCCCCAGAGAGGCTGCCCCTGACCACCCGGATGGAACGGCCCCCTCCCCTTTTCACTGCTTCGCTTCTCTCCTTAGCATTTGGAACCACCCTCAGCGCAGTTGCCCAGCCACCCCGCCTTCCCTGCTGGAATATAAGCACCAGGGGGCGGGGCTGGTCTCCTTCACTGCTGAGAACAGAGCTTGGCACACGGTGGGCACGGGATACAATCGTCAGATCAAAGAACATGTGGGTACCACATCGTTAGAGATGAAGGGTTACAGGTAAAGGGACACAGCCCTCTGATCTGGTTCAGCTTCATGGTCTGGCAGAAGAGGAAGCTGAGGCCACAGAGGGACACGCAGTGGGGTTCCGGGTCTCAGGACTCGAGGTGTGCGCTCAGGGACCCCACCTTCCACGTCCACCAGCCAGTACAAAGCCTCCTGCCCCCGCCTCCGCCCTCTACGCTCTGGTCCCACCCGGGCCCCGCCCACCTCCCACAACACCACGCCCCTCACCCCCCTCCCGTCCCGCCCTCCAAGCCGGGCCCCGCCCCCTTTCAGGCCCCGCCCCCACCCTCGTCCCCACCGGGCCCCACCTGGGCCTCTGGCGCTGGAGCTGTGCCCAGGCGAGCCTGCAGCTTCCGCACCATCACCTGACGCTTCCACTCGGGGATGGGCCGGCCGCGCTCATCCCGCGTGGGCACCAGCCCGTCGAGGTCGCCCGAGGGCAGCCCGTCCAGCTGCAGCGCGACCAGGCTGTCCAGGGTGCCCCCCGCTGCCGTCTCCGTCCCCTGTGCGGACAGGCAGGTCGTTCAAGGCCCCTATGGGCCTCTGGTCCGGGAGGGAGCGGAGGGGAGGGCCGCCCAGGACAAGCGCAGCTGAGGGAGGAGGGGCGGTGGAGGCTGACCGGGGAGGGCAGGGGAGCTGACCACTAACGGCACCCCCAGCCTGTCTAAGTGTGAGTCTTCTGAGGGCAGGGACCCCGCTGTGCCCTGTGGGACCCAGGCACGCGTTGGGAGGCTTGCTGGCTGAGAGAGGCAATCAGAGATCCCGCCCAGAGCATGCCACATGGCTGGGCAAACTTGGCTGGGGGACAGGTGCATAGACAAGTCTGGTGGCCAGTTCTGGGCTGCAGGACTTGTCAGAGCCTTTAACGTGCTGTGTGCACTGCAACGCTACAGGGGGCGGCACTGCGCAGCATTTCCCAAACTCAGACAAACAGCGCATCTCAGGGGCTGAGGGTTCCCAGGACCCGTTCAGGGAAAGGGTGGGCTGGATTTAAAAGGGGCTGGTGCCCAGAAGGAGGAGGAGAAGGAGGAGTGGGCTGCTGGGAGCCCCCCGAGGACGAGAGCAGTGGGCGCCAGGCCCACCCTCCCCAGGGACCGATGCTTCCCTGTACCGTGACAGCAGCATCTGTCAGGATGAGGGGCTTGGGTCACGGGGACCCCCTGGAATCAGAGAAGGGTCCCTCATCTACTATGACGGGGAGACAGGTTGCTTCTGGCCTTGGAATCTCCATCTCCTCAGATGCCAGCCAGTCACCCCAGGGGCCTCCTGGAGGAAGGGGCCTGGCTGCCCCAGGTGTGACCTGGCTGGGGCCTACCTAGGAGAACACGGTGAGAAGCCAGCCGGGCTTTGGCTGGGGTGCCTTGGGAGACAGGGATATGGAGGGGGCTCTCACCATAGGGACGGCTATGGCACTGGTGGTGACCCTCGAGGGTGCTGTGCGGGTCGTGTGCTCCCTCGGAAGAGGCTGGTCAGGCTGGCCGGGCCAGGCTGGGCTGAGAGACGCTGCCACTGGGAGGAAGGGGCAGCTGGAGTCAGAGAGGTCGGGGGATGGGGAGCAGAAGACCCCAGACCTGGGGCAGGACCGGCCTTCCTGAAGGACCACTGGACTTGGAGCCAAAGGCCCAGCCAGCTCCCTGCCAAGTGCCCTGGGACCTGGGCAAACTCATTCATCCCTGGCATTCCAGAGGTGTCCTTGGAGCCCTGTCCAAGCCCTGCCAGTTGGGGAGCCTGCATTTTACCCACCTCATCCCATCCCACGGCCCGTCCCCCCACTCCCCAGCCCCTCCTGTAGCCTAGAAGGAGCTAGAAAGGGCATAGGGTTCCGTGGTCTGGGGATCTAATGCAGCCCCATCAGACCACAAACCTGTCCTTTCATCGCTCTTCCCTCCACACACACACACACACCCCTACGTGTGACTATAGAACTACAGCCCATTCCATGAAGCATGCTAACCTTCACTGCACATGGGGCCTGCTGACATTTTTCATGCTATTCCATGCCATTTCATTTTGATAAGTGCTGTCACAATTCCCTAACGGGTGGTGACCTGCAGTTCGAGGGCCGTTCCCCTGCCCCCTGCTGGAATCTCAGGCAACAGCAGCGGACTCGGAAGACCCCTTCAGACACAACCTTTGATTTCCCTCTGGACAAGCTGAGGCCCAGAGAAGCGAGGAGGCTGCCCAAGATCACAGCGGCGGGAGAGTCAGGCCGCGGGGGGTTCAGGGCTCACAGATAGATGCCCGAGGGCTGGGCAGGAGGCTGTTTAATTGTGGTTATGGAATGCGTTTGTCCTCACTTTAAAAAGGCAACAGGACAATAAAGGAATCCTGGAAGAGTTGGGGTGCTGGCTCGTGGGAAGGGGTGGTCCCAGCCCTGTCCTCAGTGTCCTGCGTGCCCAGCTGCCGAGAGTCTGCTGCTTCCCACCTCCCCCCGGCCGCTTCGAAGGACCTCAGAGGTGAGGCCAGCAAGGCCCACTCCCAGCACCCACGGCCCAGGCCAGTCCTCCCTGGAGACGTGTACTCACCGGTGGGATCCCCGAGACCTGGGCCCCCTCTTCTTCCATCCTCCAGGGAGTGCCTTGCAGCTGACAGCGGAGGAGGGGGGAACGGCGGCGGCGGCGGGGGCGCCATCAGGATTGGCACCTGGGGGCAGACAGGCCTGGTCACTGGGAGGCCCAGGTGGGCCTCGACTTGGGCTCCCAGGTGGGGGTGGGAGGCATCCAGCAGGCTAGCCCTGGCCCGGTCTCCCTGGGGCTGGGGCTGTGCATCTGAACGGAGCTCGCAGAGGTAAGTTTGCGGGATTGAGGGGCAGCGCCCCTAGAGGTTCTGTCCACCCCTCCACACTGGTGAGCAGGGCTCCCCAAACACACCCACGCACTTGTCTGAGGGCTGCCACCCCTAGGTGAACCCCTCATCTCAAGGCCCGGCTCCCTCTGGAGGCAGCTTAACTCAGTGGCTCTGGGCTCTGGGTCAGGGTCTGGTGTCCCCCTTGTGCTCACTCGCCACTCCTTGGCCTTACAAGAGACACATGCACACGTTCACACATGCACACGTTCACACATGCACACACACACCCTCCCTGACTGTCCCCTGACTGTGCTGAGACACACTGCCTGGACCTGCCCCCTCTCTCAGCCCTGGGCATAGGGGAAACCACAACGAACTTGGAACACTTCTCAGCCCCGTAAACAGTGCGGCCGTGACCGCGCCTTGGAGCAGATGCGCTGTGCCCAGGACCCACCATGCAGTGTCTAGCCCACTCTCCCAAGGGCCACCCGGAGACAGAGACCACCAACATTGGTCCCCGGCAGCCTGGGGTCAGGGAGATCCATCAGCCCCAGTCTGGGGCTGCAGGGGCACCCGCATTTCAACCCCATGTCTGCCCCGGGTCTGGGGCGAGGCGCAGACCTGGCCTTGACCATCTTCCCTGCCCCTAAGCGCTGGCTGGTGGGCAGCCGGAAAGAATCCTCGACCTGGAGGTGCCACTGCCCCCTGCATCCCCAGCTGAGCCCTGCAAGGTCTCAGCTTTTGCATCTGACCAATGGGAGCCAAGACTCCTGGAGCACGCAGGCTGCTGTGAGGCCACAGGTGGTGACAGAAGCGGGACTGCCCTTGGCTCCCTGCCTTGGCCTGTCCCTCCCCAGGCGGCAGAGAAGTTCTCTGAGCTGTCCTCCAAGGACTCCAGAGCCGGGCTTGCTGCCTTTTGGTTTAAAGCTGAACGTCAAAAGGCTGGCTGGCCGTCTTTCAAGTGACGTGGGTCCCGGCTGTGCCAGTGTCGCCTGGATGCCTGAGAGCGCACGGCCGCCCCAGCTCGGGTCCCCAGCCGGGAGGGCCACTCACGGCGGTCTCTCCGGGCACCCACCGCTGGCCGTCAGACCGAAGCGCCTCGCCCACTCCCTCCAGTGGGTAGCTGTGGCGGAAGGTGGCCTCAGGGCTGCCAGGCCGGGCTGGAGAGACCCCTGAGCGGGGCAGAGGAACTGGTGCCAGGCCGCCCCCACGCGGGCTGTGTGGTTTGGGGCCGGCGCCGGCGTCACGCGTGGGTGGCTCGTGCTGCAGCTCTGTTGAAGGTTCTCCAGTCTCTGTCTTGAAATTCTTAATCAGTTGTTAACAAGAAGCCCACGTTTTCATTTTGCACTGAGCCCTGCACGTGCTGGAGCTGGAGCTGCAGGGCCAAGTCCCCCGGCCACGCTGTGTCCCCTGGCTCACCTGTAGGTGGGCCCTGTCCCTCCCGCAGGCAAGGAGGCACAGGCGTTAGGTGGCCTCCCCAGCCTGGGGGGGTCCCGTCAGAAGAATCCCCGGCTCTGTAGCCACTGCCTCGGGCCCCTCAGTCGCATTCCCGTCCAGGACCCGCGGCCCGCCGGGGCCACGAGGAGGGGAACACAGCCCGAGCCCTTATCTGCCACCGCCCTGCACCTCATACCTCACTCTCTGCAGGAATCTGTGCCGAGAGCCCAGGAGCCCTGGTCGCGGCAGGGCCGGGAGTGTCCGCCAGCCCCCAGCCCGAAGGACCTTCGGAAGCAGGTGCTGGGCTGTGAGCACAGGAAGCTGTGGCCGTCCTGGGCCGTCGGGGGCTGTCCCAGCTGCCGCCCCCAGGAGCAGGAGGTGTCGCATTAATATTTGAAGGCTGAGGTGTCAGGTGGCCCGGCGGGCTTGGGCTGGGTGTGGGATCCCTTACCACTGTGCTTTAACCCTCCACAGTGCAGGGGCCAGGGGAGCGGACCCTCGGGAGAGGTGGGGGAGACCTGAGATCCCTGGTCACGCAAGAAGAGACCACCCAGAGGACTCCCGCAGTACAGCCCCCCAGGCACAGATGGGGAAACCGAGACTCAGAGAGGGCAAGGGGCTTTCTCAAGGGCCCACAGCTGGGACGGGGCAGAGCTGGGACCAGAATCTTACTTGAGACCCCCCTCCTTGCTCCTTCCAGGATTGAGAGCCCCTCGAATCGCTGCTCCTTTTGTCCAGGGGCTCCAGCAGTGGAGGAAGAGGCGGGCGGGTGGGTCTCTTGAGCCCCTACCAAGGATGCAAAGCCTTGGCTCCCCTTCTCCCGGCTCTTTCTCTGGGCTGCCTTTCCGCGGGAGGGGCCCAAAAGGAAGAACAGGCTGCTCGCCGACTGCTACAGAATACGGGCTTTCCCAGGCTCAGGGGCCCCCGGCTGTGACACAAGTGTGCGCTCGCAGCAGCCATCTGGGCCCATATCGGTCACGGTCACACTGGGACTTGGAGGGGGGAGGGGATCCGACAAAACACGATGCTTTCTCCCTGCCGTGTGTCTCCGACCTAGGAATCTCCTGTCTTCTTCCAGCGTCCGCAAGGCAGGAGCGAGTTGGCTTAGGAACTTTATGCAGGGTCGAGTCAGACCCCAGACCCTACGGCTGGCGCTGACAGTCTGATGGGCAGAACAGGGCTGAGTCCCAGGTCGGCCCCGGGCCCCTGCCCAACCAGGACAGGGCTGTGAGCCTGCAGCACTCTTCCCTGCTCCCTGCCCCTGCCTGGGAGCCCGCAGCCCCTCCCCGCAACTGAATCTGCTCTCGGGCTGAGGAGCAAGGGCCTCCCAGTCCCTGCAGAGTGAAGGGCTCTGCTGGGGTGGCCAGGGCCCTCTCATTCCGGGGAAGATGGAAGAGGCAGGAAGTTGGTCCAGGGCCCAGGGGGATGGACTTGGTGCCAGTACAGTACCCACAGCCTGGGAGACCTCATGCCACCTGGTCCCTGAGGCTGAATTCTGCTCCAACCCTCACCAAGGAGAAGCCTTGCGGAGTCACTCAGTGTCCCCCAGGCCTGAGTTTCTCTGCCTTTGCTGGGAAGATGAGGAGTTACTGAGAGCCCCTGGCAGGGCCTGGCACACCGAGGCACTCAGACCTCTTTGCTGTTGTTAGCACGGTGTCTTGGTGATCTCTGAATTTCAGCCGGGACGGGGGTCGGCTGTGGTGTTTCCCAGGTGACAGGAGTATCCACATCCCCGTGTCCCTCATTCAGCTCCTGGACACTAGCCGAATCTACAAGGACCCGAGGGCGTGGCAGATGTTGGGTCCCGACATTTGGGGTTCTGACAGCTGGGCGTGTGCCGCCCCTAAAGGGGGCTGTTGCCCTAAGGTCGGCGGTCAGCTGGCCCTGGGCTGGTGCCCTTCCCACGGCCCGGTGTCTCCTTTTCTGTGTTTTTGATGAGATTTGAGCAGCGCCATGCCTGCCATGCATTATACATCGAGGACAGCTGTGGCGAGCCGGGTTACAGGCCTGTAATGCCACCCGGGCCGAGAAAATCATGACCCACAGATGGGAGACGGCTGAGATTCGGTTACTGGCTGCACGGCCAGGCCCCGCCCCTCCGTGGGGGAGGGGACTGCCCAGGGGAGTCCCTTGCCCTCTCTGGGCCTCAGTTTCCCCATCTGTAAAAGGAAGGTGTCCTAGGGCTCTTCTGGACCCAGGGGAGGGAAATTGGCACCCGCTGTGTGCTGAAGGCACATGTCTACCGGCCAGCAAGGCTCCTGAGCTACATTATACAGATGAGAACATCAAGGCTCACAGACGCTCAGAACTGGGGGTGCCGCCCGGCCGGGAAGACTCACTCCAGCTCTGTGAGCGCTGAGTACCGGGCTGGGGGCAAGCTGAAGGGGCTGGGCTCGCCCTGCACGGGGGGCTACGCACACCCTCCTGGGCCGCTGCCCCTAACTGTTGCAGCCATCCAGCGTCTCGCTCTAACCTGGCCCTGCGGCCAGGAGCCCAGCTGCCTGGCCCCTTCCTTGGGGGTCGGGATGCAGGGCGGCCCCTCTAGCCGCTGCCCCATTCAGGTCAGAGAGGCCCAAGCCCTCACTGTGCAGAGGGGTACCCCAGGCCCAGGGGGTGGCAAGACTTGGTCAAGGTCAAGGTGGCGTGGTCGAGGCAGGGCCTGGCCTTCCCGAGCCTCGCGGAGGCCCCGCGATGGGCAGCGGGTGAACCCAGGCCCTGCGGACCCTCCCAGGAGGGGGGTGCCTCCCACAGGGCAGGCCTCCGCTACCCGTCCAGCCGTGCCCCCCAAGGCTGCCTCTCCTGGGACCCACGGCTCCCTGGGGGCAGAGGCAGGCGGCTGTGTGGAGATGGCTTTCACCACCTCCTCCGAGCCCGACACAGGGAGAGGCCGCGCGGGTGACCTCTGGATATTGTGTTTCCATCAATACTGCATCAGGCGCACAGCCTCGCCGCACCCCCCCCCACCCCCGCCACCCCGCCCCGGGCGGCCCACAGCTGACGTCCGTGGGGCCGAGACTGCCGGTGAGGCGGGGGCCGGCGGGGAGCGACTCCAGCCAGCCCCGGATGCAGTGGATCTCAGGGAGGCGGCCCAGCCTGCCCACTCTCCACCACCGCAGGCGGGGCACGTGGACGGGCTGGACACTGCGGGCCGGAAGGCCGGGAGGGGAGGCTATACAGACAGCCCAGCCCGGCTTGGGGAATCCTGAGCGGAGGGGATGCTGCCTTGTATCCTGCGGTGACACCGAGGAGACCACCAGGACCAGGCGGAACCGCAGGAAGCCTGACATGGGCTGGTCCCCAAACCCTGGGGGCTCAGGAGAGCACCCAGAGCCTCCACCCGCTAGGAGAGCTGGGCACAGCGGCCAGGAGGGGCTGGCAGATGTGCCAGGGGACGGAGAGCAGGGGGCAGAGACCCTGCTTGGAAAGAAGGCTCAGCCGTGGGCACCGCCGTGCAGGCTGGGGACAAGCAGGGGACCCCAGCCAGAGGCCAGGCGGCACCTGCTCCCTGGCAGCCGAGCAGCTGCGCACCCCACCTCCAGGCCGGCCCCAGGGCCCACACAGAGGCTGGGGGGGCCCAGGCGGCCAGGGCGTCCCTGGCCGGTGGACTGCAGAGCTCTGTCCGCTACACCAGGAACCCACTGAGTTCCCCCAGCTTCCGGAACCCAAGGCAGAAAGACAACCCTTATCATACAATAGCCACTCGAAGGGTGAGTGAATAATCAGTACATCGATTACTTCAAGCAGTGAGTATAGTCCTGTTTCTGAAACTACGACACCAGGACAAACCAGGACTCCAACTCGTGTGCCCCGAAGCACCCCTGGCCTTTGACCCAAGGCCGCCTGGGTGTGGCTTTCAGGCAGTGGAGACAAAAGGCTCTCAGTGGTGGTCGGGTGAGGACCATCCCACTGGCCCAGGGCCGGGGAGGACGGGGGCTCAGCCTCAGTTGGTCGCGGATGCGCCGGGGGACGCCCCGAGGGAAAAGGAGCACAGCAGCCACGGGGGAGACCCGGCGCGGGGGGCACATCGCCCCTCTGGGCCTCGGTGCTCTCACCTGAAGGTGGGACCAGGCGATCCCAGGGACGCCTTCCGAAGGCGCGGCCGCTACAGAAAGCTGCGGCACAATCTGTGCAGGTTGGGACGAATTGTCGGTCGCCATCAGGGGCCTGGAGTCGGGGGTGCAGGCCGGGCGGGAGGGCACTGGCCCCAGCTTCCCCACCACACACCCGCCCGCCCACCCTCACCTGTCCACTCGCTCACCCGCCCCTCCACTCTCTACTCGCTCAGCACACACGCGTGGCCCGCCACGTGCTGGGGGCTGGGACCCACGAGGTCCGTGCCCTTGCGGACGCGAGGCCCGGCGAGGTCACGTGCCCCGATGCGAGGGCGGGAAGAGACGCTCCCCTTCCGGGCTGCCCGGGGCTGGCCCGCCTCACCGGGTCACCTCACCGAGGGCCCAGGGCCCTGCTCCCACCCCCGGGGTGTCTTCAGCCTGACACGGCGTCACCCGACAGCAGCCCAGGCCGGAAGCGTGGATCCCACGTCCTAAGTGTGCTTTCTGTGGCCCGGGGGGAGGGCAGACCTCAGCCGAGGTCCAGCCACAGCCCAGCCCTGGTCCCGGCTGTCACGGCCCCCGTCACGGCCCCTGTCACGGCCCCCGTCACAGCCCTGGTCCCGGCAGCGGCTCAGGCGCCGCCAGGCCCTTTCTCCTGACAATGACACCGTGTACGCAGACGGCTCTCCAGCTACCCGGCGTCAGCGCGGCAGGGGTCTGTCACCCGGCCCGGGGGGGCTGGGGACCGCGAAGCTTACCGGCCGGGTGCTGTCGCGGAGGTACTGGGCGCAGTCGCGGTGGCCGTGGTACTCCGCCAGGTCTGCGGCCGTGTAGCCGTCCTCGTCCCGCAGGGCGGGGTCCACACGGTGGGAAAGCAGGGTCTGGCAGCACTGCGGAGAGGGCGCACCCGTGGCCGCACCGCCGGCTGCCCCCACCAGCCCCAAGCTGGGGCACCGAGGCCGTTCAGGCCGGCGCACGGCCTGAACCCGTGCCCGGACCCAGGCTGCCCTGTCCCGCGGGCCCCGGCACCCCCTGTCCCGGGTGGGAACCCCAGGCGCCCACGCTCAGGAGCTCACCAAGGGCCCAGCTGGTCAGTCAGCGACCCAGCCGGATCCTAGCCAGGCAGCCCGACCCTGACTTTGCCCTTGTAACCCTTGCCTCGGGTTTAAATATGGGGCCGGTTTCCATTTTTACAGCGACCTTTGGAGGTGTGTGTCATTTTCACACGAAGAAACCGGGGTGCAGGAGGCTAAACAGCGTGGCTCCCCACCAGGACTCCGGGCCTGTGCCCTCGCCCACCTCACCCTGCCCGCTCCTTGGCCTCCCGGCCAGGCCTGGCACTCGGTGAGCCCCTCTTCTTGGCCCCAAGCCTAGGCGAGCTCTGGGGGTTCCCACCCTCATCCTCTGCGTCTCTATCTCTGCGCACACGGCTCCACCAGCCACACGCGTGCTCCCTCCTTGGTCAAGCCGGGCCTGGGCCCCCTTGTCTCCCTCCTGACTGGTCCTCTGGGCTCGTGTGATGGGAGCTGGGAGGAGAGGAAGGCCTGGAGGCTCAGAAGCTGGGAGGAGAGGGGAGGATGGGGGAGAGCAAAGCGAGAGGAGATCCAGGTCTGTGAAGGGCCCTTTGTGAAGGAGGCTGCGGTGGGGTGGAGGGGAGGATACAGGGGGCTGCGGGAGCAGGCTTGCGTCCGGAGCATGGGGGGGGGGGGGTCACAGCAGAAGCGGAGTGGAGCAGGGGGCACCGGAGGGTCAGGCCTGGCCCCAGATGGGGCGGGGACAGCAGCCCGGCGGGGGGAGAGGGGGAGGAGAGAACTTTCCCGCAGAATGACGCGATTACTGCTGGCAAATGATGGTGATCCGTTTGTGAGCTGAGGGTGGGTGGTTACAGATGACCAAGAGTTCAGTCTGGAAATCCGTGAGGTAGCCGTGCCAGCGGCAAAAACAGGTGGGCGGACGGATCCACGTCAAGGAGTAGAGTACCAGGCAGGTCCCACCAATCCACTCTCCAGAGTCAACATAAAAAATGGGCTAAATGTGAAAGGCACCTTCCTAGAGCATCAGGCAGGCAACAGGGAAGCGAGGAATTGTCAGACCAAGCTCAGGAGACAAGGAAAATCCCGAGGGATCAGCCCACCACTCAGAACAGCTTTCGCCCTAAGAGCAGGCGGACGCGAAGAAATGGCTGTAACCAGAGCAGCTGTGTCACAGGCTCACGAGGCTAGGGAGACCAGCAAAAGCTGAGGGTCCACCACAGGCTGGGCCTCCACCCTCAGAGAAAAGGTGAAGCAGGAGCCAGCCCGCCCTCTGCTTCCCGTCACGCAGGTGCTCCAGGAATCTCAAGCCCGGATTGTGGTCCAAGATGATCCTGACTCACAGTTCCCACGTGTGCCTGTCAGGCAGAAGCAAATAAGATGTCACCCAAGGCCCTAAATAATGATGTGCAGCATAGAGTCAAACAAAACCAGGAGCGCAAGGAAATAAGATACCAGAAACGAGAACCAGAAGACCCAACACACAAAGAAACAGACCCACAAAGTCCCGAGAAATAGCAGACTGTAACACAGCTGTGCTCACTGCTTTCAAAGAAGTAAAAACCAATCTTGAAAATTTAGGCATGGAATTGTAAATTCTAAAAAGCGGCACAGATTTTAAACCATCAACAAAATGAAAAGACAACCTATGGAATGGGAGAAAATACTTGCAAACAATGTGACTGACAAGGGGTTAATATCCAAAATATACAAAACAGCTCATACAACTCAGTATCAAAAACACCCAGTCAAAAAATGGGCAGAAGGGACTTCCTTGGTGGCGCAGTGGTTAAGACTCTGCACTCCCAATGCAGGGGGCCCGGGTTCGATATCTGGTCAGGGAACTAGATCCCACGTACTGCAACTAAGAGTTCACATGCCACAACTAAGGAGCCCTCCAGCCGCAACTAAGGAGACCACCTGCTGCAACTAAGACCCGGCGCAACCAAAAAAAAAAAAAAAAGGGCAGAAGACCTAAATAGCCATTTCTCCAAAGAAGACATACAGACGGGCAACAGGCACATGCAAAGATGCTCAACACCACTAATTATTAGAGAAATGCAAATCAAAACCACGATCACTTCACACTGGTCAGAATGGCCATATTGTTTGTAGAAAGTCTACATACAATAAATGCTGGAGAGGGTGTGGAGAAAAGGGAACCCTCCTGCACTGCTGGTGGGGATGTAAACTGATACAGCCACTATGGAGAACAGTATGGAGGTTCCTTAAAAAACTAAAAATAGAACTACCATATGACCCAGCAATCCCACTCCTGGGCATATATCCGGAAAAATGAAAACTCTAATTTGAAAAGATACTATCACTTTGAATTACTGGTTTCCTCATTAATTAATGAATTAAATAGAAATGTTTGACACAGGCTCATTTATAGTTGAATGAAAGTCATGATTACCAGCACTTTTAAAAATTATCCTTTAACATGTGGAATCATCACAAATTCACAGTTAAAAATCAGACAGCTGAAGACTCAAACATCAGGTTTAGCGTTGCCATTGGTGATGTCATTTGCTCAAATAGTGAAAAATTTTTGGTAAACTGCTAAATAAAACAAAATTCTATCTTCCCTCAATATATACAGTGGGACCATTCTTGGAAAACTCTTATGTACATTAAAACTGTGAAGAAACATTGGTGTATGTGTACGTATATTTGAATTTAGGTTCGAAGCTTAGAATAATTACATGTACTTGAGTTAGGTTCGAAGCTCAGATAACTATGAACAGGTTTTCTACCTACATACATGTCCGATCCATTGGGAAGTTGCTTGGGGCACAAGACCCTTCCTCACTGTGCAGGACTGTTCTGGAATAGCGGGCCACCCGGCCTCCCCCACAAGAGCACCCCAATCGTTGTAACAACAGAAACAGCCCTGAAATTTCCAAAACCGACCACTCATCTCTCGCAGATATTCTCTGGTTCTCGAATCCTTGGTCACATACTAAGCAAGCGCTCAATAACTCTTTGTTGAATGAGTGAGTGTCTGCATGAAGGAAAGAGTGGACATGAATAGTTGACCATCAAAGACTCTAAAAAATCAGCCAGCACAGAAAGTCGACAGAGGCCATCGTCTGCTCGGAACGCCTTTTTGGGGACTCATAACACTCAGTAAAAATTCTCTCTTGAATTAGCAGCAATGTTAAGCTAGGTAGAGAACTACCAACGAGTTATAACCGCATATCTAAACCTTGAAGGGACCTCGTTTACACCTGTCTTCTGCCGTTTCCTCTTCAACCTCATCAGCAAAGCCCCAGACCACACCCCATCTTATGGCAACTTCCCGGTCCACAGCGAGCCCTCCTCCAAACAGCAAGGAAATCATATGCCCTCTTCTTGGGATCCCACAGCAGCTCCCAAATGGCTCCTTACGCAATATTAAAACTAGTTAAAGGTCTTCCACCACTGCCCTCTCACTACAAGCCCTAGCTTCTAATCTCCACTCTGTCCTAGCAGTCTGACCACTTATAACCCTCTCTCCCTTGCTGGAAATCCTGCTCCTTCCGACATTCAAATCACTGCTTTAAGAATGACCGTCTTGGGCTTCCCGGGTGGCGCAGTGGTTGAGAATCTGCCTGCCAATGCAGGGGACACGGGTTCGAGCCTTGGTCTGGGAGGATCCCACATGCCGCGGAGCAACTAAGCCCGTGGGCCACAGCTACTGAACCTGTGCGTCTGGAGCCTGTGCTCCGCAACAAGAGAGGCTGCGACAGTGAGAGGCCCGCGCACCGCGATGAAGAGTGGCCCCCGCTCTCCGCAACTAAAGAAAGCCCTCTCACAGAAACGAAGACCCAACACAGCCAAAAATAAAAATTAATTAATTAATTAAAAAAAAAAAAGAATGACCGTCTTCCAATAAACTCTGTGTCAGTAACTCAAAAAGAAAAGAATGACCATCTCTATGAATTCTTTCTAGATTAGCTCAGCTAACGCTACTCACATAGATGGTTCTCAAATTTGACATATATTAGAGTCACCCGGGGAGTTTTAAGAAGTCCTGATACGTGGGCTCCCTGGGACCAATTAAATCAGAATCGCTGGGGTAGGTGGAGCTCAGGTATTAGAATATTTTAAACCTGTTCTGGAGAGTTCCAGTGTGCAGCCACGTTTGAGAACCATTACACTAGTGCTATTATCTACCACACTTAAAATCCTAAACAAAATGTTAGCAAATTAAATTCACCTGTGTATAAAAGAGATCGTTTTTCATGACCAAGTTGAGTTTACTCCAAGAATGCAAGGTTGGTTTAACATTTTAAAGAGTAATCAGAGTAGAAAGCAAGGTCTTGAAGAGATAGTTGCACACCCATGTTCATTGCAGCATTATTCACAATAGCCCAAAGGTGGAACCCAAATGTCCATTGATGGATGAATGGATAAAGATAACGTGGCATAACATACCGTGGAATATTATGCAGCCTTACAAAAGAAAGAAATCCTGATACATGCCACAACATGAATGAACCTTGAGGACATTATGCTAAGTGAAATAAACCGGTCACAAAAAGATAAATACTGTATGATTCCACTTGTATGAGGTCCCTAGAGTAATCAAACTCATAGAGACAGAAAGGAGAATGGTGGCTGTCAGGGGCTGGGGAAGTGGGGATGGGGAGTTGTTGCTTAATGGGTACAGACTTTCCGTTTTCCAAGATAAAAGTTCTGGAGATGTGTTGTACAACAATGTGCATATATTTACACTTCTGCACTGTACACTTAGAAATGGTTAAGATGGTCAACTTTATGTTATGTATTTTTTACTCAATTAAAAAACCAAGTAATCAGTGTAATTTGTGACATGAGAAAGACTGCGATATAGCAAAACAAAACACATACTAAACTATCATCATCCCCCATTGGGGTTGCTAGGGCACCAGCTCATTATTCTGAAGTTTTGTTTTTAAAGGGTGTGTGTGGGGGGGAACTGTCACAGCTCGGGGGAGCCTAAGGAGACAAGATGATGAAACGTCATGTGGTGTCATGGAAGGGATCCTGGAACAGGAGAAGTACATCAGGTGACAAGTAAGGAAACCTGAATGAAGTATGGACTTCGGTTAGTAATATTGTATCAATTTTGGTACATTAATTGTGACAAACATACCATGCTAATGTAAATTGTTACTAATAGGGGGAAATGGATGTGAACTCTGTGAGAACTGTCTGTACTAGTGTCTCAATTTTTCTACAAATCTAAAACTCTTCCAAATTATTCTAAAATAGAATTTATTTTAAAACGGGGTGTGGCGTGGGGTGGGAATGAAGCATTATCCTGTATTTCCTGGATGAATATATTTCTGGAATTGCTAACAGACTAAGACCCAACAGACAAATCAATAATGTGTGGACTTTGCTTTGCTCCTGATTACAGCACAAGCAGGGAAATGGATATTAGATGGCTATTAGACAGACTGGATATTAGATGATATTAAGAAATTATTGGGGGCTTCCCTGGTGGCGCAGTGGTTAGGAATCTGCCTACCAATGCAGGGGACACGGGTTCGAGCCCTGGTCCGGGAAGATCCCACATGCCACGGAGCAACTAAGCCCGTAAGCCACAACCACTGAGCCCACATGCTGCAACTATTGAAGTCCACGTGCCTAGAGCCCGTGCTCCACAACAAGAGAAGCCACCTCAGTGAGAAGCCTGAGCACCGCAACGAAGAATATCTTCCGCTTGCCGCAACTAGAGAAAGCCCGTGCTTAGCAACAAAGACCCAACACAGCCCAAAAAATTTAATTAATTAATTAATTATTTTAAAAAAGTAGTCTAAAAAATAAATAAATAAAAGAAATGATCATGAATTATTTTTAGGCATGATAATGGTTTGAGGTTGTGATAAGAAACAAAGGGAGTCTTCATCTCCTGGAGAAGTCCACTAAAGTATTTATGGATAAAAAGATGTGCCTTCTCTAACTTGCTCTTAAATAATAGTGGGGTGGAGGGAATGGCCAAGAAAGGCCAATGAGCTGAGGCAGGAGGCTTGTGCTCTTGTGTGTTTAGAGTTTTCCTAACAAAAAGATTGAAAAGGAAAGCAGTTCTCAGCTCTGAGGCTTGAGCTATTTTATTTTCATACTAAGGGAGGGTGAGGAGCTGGTGGTCTCTTGGCTTATCTGGTGAACTTCTTGGGCTCCTATAGACTATTACACTTGAAAAAAAATGCTGCTGCTTAAAAATAAAGTTTTTAGAGCACGGTTCCAGCCACCCTCCCGATTAGGGAGCCAGAGGCTGGGAGACGGGCGGCTGCCTGAGCCACACTGCAATGGCTCAGGGCTCTTCAGGCCACCAACCGCCTGCGGGGACACGCCCTCCCCGCCTCCCACCCAGAGGCACCTCTGGACTCCCCATCCTGTCATCTGCTCGGCTTCTTCTTCTCTCGTGTCCAGGACAAAAGGGATGACTGTAGGGGTAACTGCAGGCTCTTCCTCTTCTCTGAGGACTGGCCTGGCCCGGACTGAGGCTCACGCCTGCCCTTCCCCTCCCTCTAGATAGGGGCGGACTGGGGGCATTGAGCCAGGGAGGGCTGAGTGGTGGCTTGCAGGGGTGAGAGGAGGGGGGCTGGGGTGGAGGGGTGGTGGGGTGGAGAGCGGGAGGGGGCCCTCAGCAGTCCTGAGAGTCAGAGGAAGACAATTTTCAGCAGCACTGCCATGAGCTGGATTGGGTCTCTTTCTGATTCTTCAAAAGGACCATGTGCCTTCCCATGATTCTTGGTGGCTGCCCTGTGCTGCTTTTACACAACGCTGCCCAGACTGGGACCCAGGAACACTTTGGGTTCCAGCTGGAAACAGCTGTGCAGAACCGTAGGCCCAAAATGGGATAGTCGGTTGCACCTCAGTAAAGCCCTGCCCCTTGCCTAGCCTTTCCTGGACCAGGAGCACATTTCTCATGACTGCAGATGCAGCAGGCTGAGCCCTGGGGGCTGTGGGAATGACACGGGAAAGCCCGGGAGACGTCATGGGATGAGCTGACTGACGTCGGAGCCCTGCTGTGTGGGCCCGGGTGGGGCAGGTGCAAGAGTCAACCTCTGCGTTCCCCTCAGATACAGCCTTGCCTTTACAGGAGGTCAGTGGGCAGGTGATGCCAGTGCGGGGCCAGTGGCTGATGGCCAGGTCTATTCCCAGCGTTGGACCTTAAATATTTGAACACCATCCCTGCCTACTCTGGATTTCTGGATGCTGTTTCCTGGGAACTGGGCCATAGGAGCCCCCAAGGTCTATCTGGATCATAGCGAAGGGGCTAACCTCACACCCCCAGCAGGACTCTGCTCCCAGGCTGCTCACATCAGGGGGCCAGCAGCTAAAAGGCCCTCCGGGGAGGACCGGCAGGAAGACCACTCCCTGAGCGGGAACCCAGGGAGTCTCTGTGAGAAGGAAGGGGCCGAGAGCACAGATTTTGTTCCCCGATAGATCAGAGTCTGGATCCTGGGCAAGGGACTGGCCCTCTGAGCCTCAGTTTACCTGTCTGTAAAAGGGGACTAATAACATCTATTCTACAGGGTTGTAGTGAGGGTTAGATGACTTATTCATAGGAAGCCTTCCAGGACTGCTGGCTCTCGGAGGCCCCCCAGCCCCACCGTGCATCCTCCCACGGCCCCTGCCTCACCTCCATTTGCCCGTTCTCCGCTGCGTCATGGAGAGGAGTCCCACCCCAGGAGTCTCTCATGATGGGGACGCCCATCAGCAGGAGCCGGTCTAGAATGGGCGTGTGGCCGCCTCGCGCGGCAAAGTGGAGGACGGTGGCCCCCTCGTTATCCCGCGCCGTCAGGTCGATGTCCGTGAAGGTGACCTGAGGGAGGAGGCGGGGGGATGGGCCAGCTGAGGCTGGACGGGGGTGACCACTCCTACCTCGGGGCAGGAAGTCCTGGGACAGAGTTGGCTCCTCTTGGCGCGTCCCGGGCAGCATGGGAGGAAGTGAGCTCGGTGATTTTGCCGGGAGGCTCCATGGTCCCCAAATCTGCCCCAGCCCTGACTGTAAGCTGAACACCCCCAGGGGCTGGTTTCACATATCAAATAAAGAAATGCCTTTGGGCAGCACCTAAGGGACAGTAAACAGATGTTTGCTGATGAAGGGAGGGAGGGAGGGAGAGAAAGGACATCCTGGCACCAGGCCTGTTTGTACCCTGATCACGTCTCCAGCACGAAGATGCAGGGGTGCTGGGAGGTGGGTCCTGAGCAGCCTTCCTCATGGTGGACCCAAGCCTGGTCATCCTGTGGCTTGGGCCCCGTCCTGCTGGCAGCCACTGAGTGACTTCCGGCCGGCCCTCCTCACGGGCCCTCAGCTGCCCCTCTGTGAGGGCACCAGCGGGCTCTGGTCCACGGCAACTGGCCAGGCCTGTGGGCACGCACTGGACTGCGTGCACCCGGGGCAGCCATGTGACAGTGACACGTAAGGGGCTCTTCTTCTGCCTTCCTGATAGAAGGGGCTGGTGGATGTGGTGTCACCCCCTTTTCTCCCTCTTCCTGCCTTGAACGCGGCCAACTTTCACCATGAGGGAGAGGCCAGGAGAACAGCAGAGATGTGACCCAGTGTCAACGGCCTCTACGTGGGAGGGAGAACCTTTTAGTGGTTTCGTGCACTGGTCACTGCAGCCAAATGCTGGCTGATCCAACATGCAAACGCGTCTGATAGAAAGAGGACAGTGAGCCGGGAACAAAGACCCTCCCGTCGGCCAGCTCCCCGAAGGGAGGGGTGCCCAGCGCTGAGTGGCTGAGCCAGGCTGGACGCTGCCCCCTCCCCTCTCGGTCCGTCCTGCAGGAGGCGGGGATGGGGAGTCACATCTGGAAAAGCCTTTCTGGCCCTGGGACCCCGTGGCCCCAGCTGTTTCTGCCCGGGATGAGCCCCTATGGGGCTCCATAGGACTCGGTGGACATTCTTCCCTCCCACACCATTTACTGAGCACCTGCCGCGTTTGTGGCCCTGCGGCCAGAGATGACCAGGACTCAGGCTCCCGCAGGGTGAGGAGTCCAGGTCTGGGGACAGGCACATTTCTGGAAGGCCAAGATCTGAACTACAGTGAGGGGACATAAGGACAACTCCACCCAACGGCCCGGGTGGGGCCAAAGACAGGAAAGTTAGTGCAGCAGGAGCCGCAGAGCTTTCTCCTGCAAGAGGAGCTGGCCGCGTAGGAGGAGCTGCAGAAAGGGGGCCCCCGGGTGGGGGGGACACAGCCTGTACGGAGGTGTGGTTGCCTGAGGGGCTCAGGCCAGCCTGGGAGATCCAGCAGCGAAGGGAGGCTGGAGGCAACTGCTGGCGGCCTCTGAGGCCAAGGGGAGCGGCTGAAGGCCAGATTCCTTCCCTCCTTCACTCACTCATCAAACATCTCTGGAGCCCTTACTATGTGCCAGGCACAGGGAACGCAGCAGCAGGGCTGCGCCACTGCTTCCTGGAGCTGCTGGAACTTACACCCTGGGGTGGGAATAGACAACCACCAAGACGAAGTCAAACACAACGTTTATCAATGTTGGTGCAGGAAAAACAGCAGGAGAGCAGGACGGGGCGCTGGGCCAGGTGGCTGCCATCCTAAACAGGTGGACGAGGGATGCAGTGGGGGGGAGGCACACCTGGGGAGCTGTCACCAGGCAGAGGGTGCAGCACGTGCAAAGGTCCCCGGGGCAGGGAGGCCGGCCTGCTGGAGGGAGGGCTGGAAAAGCGGGCCCCATGCGAAGGGAGGGAGGTTCTGAGTGAGGAAGGGCTCCCCCTTCTCCACCAGTGACCTGCGTGACCTTCAGAGATGCCAGCAGACCCTGGCGCTCCCAGCTCGCAGCCCTTCAGCGGCTCCCCAGTGCCCCAGGAAAGAGCCCAGGTCCTCCCGGGGCCTCGGTCTGCCTTTCCGCCTCACCCCGCCCCACGGGCTCTCCCAACTGTGACTGAGCTGGGCCCCCGCTCCTCCAGGAACCTGCTTTGGGGCCCACCCCCTGCCCAGCCACCTCCTGCCCAGCCTCAGTTCTGCCCCTCCCCAGAGAGACCTCCCCACTCTGAGACTTGGTCGGGTCTCTGTAATGGACCCTCAGACACCCCACCAGGCCAGGTTTTTGGTGGCAGAGCCAGGAAGTCCTCAGCCCTGGAAGAAGTCTTGGCGGAAGGCATCCTCCCCAAGCTGGGTCACTCTGTGTTCCTTCTGGAAAGAGGGCCTGGGCTCCAAATGGCCAGGGCCAGGCACTGCCTGTGCCAGAGACAGAGCAGCTGGGTGCCACCGACCCTGAGAGCACCCAGGAGACCCACCAGGACTCCTGGGGGAGGGGCAGGAGAGCCCCCAGGGGGCCCCGCACACGCCCACGGTCCTGCAGGGGCTGACCTTCAGTCCGCAGCCACCTCCAGTCAAAGCTGTGGGCTCCGGGCGGCACCCCGGGGCCGAGACTGGGCCTGGCATGTGGGTGCTCTGAGCCGTGGGCCGGCACATCTGCTCCCCCAACCACTGTGTGGGTCCTCGGACTTCCTGCGGGGTGCCGTGCCCACCCCAGCCGGGCGCCACTCGCTCTAAGGCGGTTCTGCAGGCGAGGTGCCAGCCTTCCCGGCCCTCCCCTGCCCGCGCCCCCCGCGGCCCCTTACCAGCCAGACGACGAGAGAGTAGTGGCCGCGGGCAGCGGCGGCGTGCAGGGCGCTCATGCCATCGAGGGCGCGCAGGTGCACGTCGGCGCCGCAGTCCTTCACCAGGAACTGGGCCAGGTGCAGGTGGCCCTCCTGGCAGGCCAGGTAGAGCGGGGAGGCGCCGCTGCGCGTCCGCCGGTTCACGCCGCTACGGGGGAGGGCGGGGTTCAGAGGGCGCTCGGCCCGGAGGTCACGGGGAGCCGCTCCAGCCAAGGGCCCGGATCGGGGAGGGCGTCCCGACACCTGGTCGTGCTGTTGCGGCCACCCCGCTTCCCGGCTGAGGTGAGGGGCCCAGCCGGCCACCTGTAGCGTTGCACAGGTTGCGCATGGCACAAGGGCACGGGGTCGGAGGGTGAGGTGGGCACGGGCCGCCGGAATGCAGCTTCCCCTCCCCCACCCCCGCTCCCCATCAAGATGAGCGCGCCGCCAGGGGTTGGCCGGCAGGGGGCGCTTCTTAGCGGGTGACTAGCCCAGCAGGGCCTGCAGTGGGCGGGTCAGGGAACCTCCAGAGCCGGGGGCCTGCTCTGTACGGGGGGCCAGTGAGCAGGACACTAGCCCTTCTGTGGTGCCCAGCGCTGGCATCCGAATTCCAGGCCCCCATGTGGATGGACTGGGGCACCGTCGTCAGGTTTCCTGCATCCGGCTTTGCCTCCATGGTGCTGCAGGCCCAGGAGAGTTCCTGGTCCCCAGGGCAGCCCCCTCCCCAAACCGCACCCACGCCCTGTTGACAAAGACTTCACCTCTAGGTCCTGTGGTCAGTGCCGGTGGGAATGTGGGCCCTGGGGCGGGGGACCTTCCCGTGTGCTTGTGTGTGCTTTAATGTGAAATCTTCCACTTTTCAAATGACAGAAACTGCTTCTAAAACTGCCGGTCTAACAGATACACTGTGGCCGGCCGGGCCCGGGGCAGCTGGTGTGGACGCTCCGGGGAAGATCCGCAGAAGCGGGTCCCGAAGGCCTTTGCCGAGGGGTCGGGATGGGAAGGCCCGGGAACGGGAACACCGCTCCACAGCCGAGCTGTCCGGCCTCGTCCGGGAACAACCGCGGGGTGGCCAGGACAGCCGGCCGGCCAGCGAGAGGCCCCGCACAAGGAGAAGGCGTGTGGTTACAGAGGCAGGCGGGTTCGGGGGACAAAGGCCAGGTCAGGTGTGGGGTGGACACAGAGTCCCACCCCCAGCCAGGGCAGTAGCCCTGCGAACAGACGGTGAGGGGCAGGCCACGTGCACGGCACCCCTAGATGGCCCGTTGTGTGCCCAGGGTATCGTTTGTGGGGGGCAAGGACCACAGCGGTGCCCACGATGGGGAAGGGGAGCCCTGCTGCCCCCTGCCCCCGCCTCGCCATCTACCAACTCCAGGCGGTGGGACAGGGGTTCACAGTGTCAGCAACAGGACAGTGTGGAGGGAGAATTCCGGCCGACCTGATGGGGCCCCCAAGTCCACTGCACAGCCTCTGCTCGCTTCGGGTGACTTGAGGGGGCCACCTTCCCAGCCAGGGGAAGCCGGGCCCTGAGACGCCCCCAGGCAGGGCCGGGAGCGGCCTGAGCATATAGAGCGCCTCCTGCTCTGAGTGCTGTAGCAGCTCCTCGCCGTTCTCACTGCCCACCCCCCCCACGCTCCGAGCCTCACCCCGAGCGCTCTCCCCGCGCGCCTTGGCTCCAGACTTGTCCCTCCCCCCTCCCCCCTCCCCCTCCCCCTCCCCCTCCCCCAAGGCCCGCCTCCAAGGCGGCAGCCCCTCCTCCTCCGCCCCCTCGTGCGGCCGCCCCAGCACCTGCACCCCCCAGACTGCCCAACAGGCGGCGCTGCGGCTCCTCACCTGCCGTGGGCGGCCGTCAGGAGCTTCAGGCAGGTCAGGTCCCCGCTGACGGCGGCGTGGTGCAGCGGCAAGGCCCCCTCCAGCGTCTCCAGCGTGGCCGCGTGGCCCTCTCGCAGCAGCCACTCCACCAGCACCGGGTGTCCGAAGCGGGCGGCCAGGTGCAGCGGGGAGACGCCCGAGGAGTCTCGGTCCTACGGAGGCCCGGACGGGGCGGTGAGCGGGCGGCGGGCCGGACCCAGCCCTGCCGGGCAGCGCCCGTGTGGCCAGAGCCAGCCGCCCAGGACCACAGCGCCCGGGACCCCGCCGAGAGCTTCCACCCCGCCCCGCCCCGCCCCTCCCTCCGGCGTGCTCCATCGCGGGGCGTGCGGAGGGAGGTCTCTGGGGCTGAGCCCGGCCGCCTGCTCGAGGTCGGCGGCAGGGCCAGGATCAAGTCCAGGTCTTTTGGGTCCAAGTCCCTGATCCTGAGCGTCCGAGCTCCCTCCCCTTCTCTGCTCACAGTCAGAAAGGCTTCCGCTCGCCCAGCTGCGCCCGCGCAGGGCCGGTGGCCTGCCGTGTGTCCAGGGATGCGTCTCTGGGCCTCTGCCCCACCCCCACTGAGCGCCCACCCGCCGGCCCCCGAGTCCTCTTGCCGGGGACCCTATCCACCGTGGGCCTCTGGCAGACCTGGGCGTTCTCCCAGGCACAGAAGTGGCCCCGCTGCCGCCCTCGGGGTTGTGGGGAGAGCCGCTGAGGATGAGGAGGGCGGCTCGGAGGCTGTTGGACACTCAGGCTGTGACCGCTGAGTCCTCCCCCTCGCCCCGGACCGAGCGCGTCACGGTGATGCCCACCTGGCTCCGGCCTCTGGGAGGACGTGCTTACCCCGTCAGAGCTGGCTCACCCACCTCCCCAGGTCCTTCACCCGCACACACAGCACCCACGGGGCCGGCAGGAGAAGGGAGAGGCGGGCCGGGTAGAAACGTCCCTGACGAGACCATCACTGAGCCCTGAGACTCTTCTCTTTACATCAAGGTTCTCGTCCCACTGCCCCCCACAGCTGCGCCTGTGCTGTCATCCACCAGGGCCCCGGGCGTCCAGGCCGGTGCCCACAGCTCCCGAGCCCGCGTGCCCACCTTGCTTCTCTTCGTATGGACCCTTTCCTAGACCCTTCGGAAACAGGCCCCACGGATCAGGCCTGATAAGGGCCCGTGAGATCGCCACTGGCAAGGCCAGGCGCTCCTGGGTGGGGCGCAGGGAGAAAGAGCAAGGCTGGCTCCTCCGTGCTGGGCGCTGGGGAACGCGAGGGGGGTTAGGAGGTGCCCATTTTGGGTGGGGAGGGATGTGGGGCAAGGACAGATGCCCCCGACTGTGCCGTGGGGTCCGCGTGGTGACTCCCCGAGAGGAACAGCCCAGGGCCGAGGTGCCCAGGGGGGGCCGAGGGCTCCGGATCCGGCTCTCGGCTCACGCCTCCCTCGATGCCCACGGACACGGGTCCCCCCGCGGCCACCGTTCCCACTCAGCTCACCTGCAGACCGCAGCCCCCTTCACGCACCAGCCAGCACAGCTCGGCCAGGCTGCCGGTGGCGGCGGCGTCATGCACCGGCGTGGCCCCGTTATGGGCCCGCTGGTTGCCGGGCAGCTGGGCCCGCTGCACCAGGAACTTGACGCAGGCCAGGTGGCCGGCCCGGGTGGCGTGGTGCACCAGGCCAGCCCCCAGGGCGTCGGTGACGCCCGGGCCCAGGGCGCCCGCCTCCAGCAGCCGCTCCAGGGTGGCCAGGTCCCCATCCTTGGCGGCCGCGAGCGCCCGCTTCTCCTCCATCCACCCGGCCGGCTCTCCTCGACTCAGGCACAGGCCGGGCTTCCTGTTTCAGGCGTGGACGCAGCTCCCGGCTCCGGTTACCTGATAAGCTGCGCAGAGGGCAGATGGGAGGCGGCAGGGGGGTGGGGGGACAGGCCTTGGGGACCGGGCCTCCGCAGCCCAGCCCGAGCCGCTCCCGCAGCGCCCGGAGCCGCCGTGGGCAGAGGGTGCGGGGGAAGGGCCCACACCGGGTTTGGGTTGGGGATGGGCACTGGCCCGGGGGGCACTGCCTTGTGCTGGCCCACGCCTCCTCCTCCCGTGGAGCGAGGGCTGGGATGGACTTCCCGCGTCGAGCGGCTGTTCACAGTGACAGTGTCCTTTCCGGAAAGCCGTAGGCTCCCGAGTGTCTGCTTCCCCAGGCTGGGGGCAGCCGCCCTGAGGGCTGTGCGGGGCCATGGGAGGCCACCTGGGAGACCCTTCTCACAGGAGGGCAGACCCATCCAAGTGGAGCCCCTTCTGGGGACCTTAACTACCAGGTGTTGGAGTCTAAGTGTTTGGGACGTGCTGTCACCCACCGGGAGCTGGGGGCCTGCCTGGCCCCTGGGAATTCTATGTTGGATCCTGGCCGCAGCTGGCCTTGGAGGCTCCGCGAACCTCTGGGCAGCGGCTGCTCCCCAGGGCCGGTGACGGGCACAGGGCCCTGACCGAGAGTCTCTGGGGCTGCAGCTAGAGGTCCCGAGTGCATTTTTCAGAGCTGCCAAGCATCTTTTTCCAGACTGTTCTCTTCCGTGGGGCTGGACACCCGTAGTTCTTTGCTGGAGGAATCGGGACACCACAGCCTCTGCCTGGCAGAAGCAGGATGCCGCATGTTAGGGACCTACTTTCTAGAGCTCCCAGAGACACAGTCGCAAGCCGAGTTCCTGAAGCTAAAGCATGATTATGCAGTGAGCAGCGGGTCTGTCCCCACCCCCCAGCCGGCGCAGACACACTGGCGCCCCCAAGGGAAGCACCCACTAGAAGAACCACAAAATGTCCAAAACAAGCATTGGAAGCTTTTATTAGTTCATCTAATTTCTGACGGTTGTTTCCTCAGTGCCATCATGAAGTTCCTTGCACCTTTCAACTGCACATTAAAAGTGTTATTCAATTTAAAAAACCACTCCTATGTAAATGTCTCCATAGACATGACATTTGATGTGAATCAGACACCACAATGCCTCTGTGAAGATCAAAGAATCCTCCCGCAAATACAACTGAGATGGGAGCTGAGCGAGGGATGAACGATTTTCCGCCTTGGGAATGACCCAGCATCACGCAGGCACTGCCGCCCGTGACTCTGACGGCTGAGCTGAAACCCTGAGTAAATGATCGAATGGAAGGGACGGGAGGGGCCTGCGGACTGGGTGAGAGGGCGCCCAGTGGTCGATGGCCCAAGTGACCAGCAAGTGATGAGGAGGATGGGCAGGCCCAGGAAGCGGGGGGACGCCAAGCGGGGAGGGGGCCTGACCACAGGGGCCCCCTCCCTCTGGAAAGGGCTTGAGAAGAGCCATGAGGGTGAGGAGGGACCGACCTCTCAGCCAACAGGTGCACAGAGGCCAGGACAGCAGCCAAAAACCAGGTTTCCTACTTCCATGAGAGCAGCTGACAATCAACTATAAATACTAGGATTTTACCTTTCGGATAAAAATGCCACCTTCCAGGAAGGGCGTGCTTGTAACAAGCTCGCCCCGCTTCTGAGACGGGAGCGTGGACGTGGCTAAAGCGTTTCTAATCCAACTGGTGCCACTGGGCAGCAGTGACAGGGACGGTCCCACGAGGGCATCTTGTCCTGGGCCCCTCAGCACCGGTGGCATCTGTGTGCCCAGCAGACCCGCTCCCTCACTGACCAAGGGACGGGAGGGAGCCCGGAGCCCACACGCTCTGGGACAAGAGGAAGACTCCTTCTGGCACCACCCTGGGCACTAGGCCTGGCCCTCCAGCCGGGCCACCGCCTGCTTCAGGTCCTGCACGACGAGGTCCACTTCGGCCCGGGTGGTGCCGCGGCCCACGCTGAGCCGGATGGCGTTCCTGGCCACGTCCAAGGGGACGCCGCAGCTCAGCAGCACCGGGGATGGCCTGTGGGGCGGGGAGACGGGCCGGCCGTCAGGACACGGCTCTCCCGGGCTGCCACGTGCCCTCGGCCAGCTCCCCACTGGCCACGCACACTCTTTGGCCCACTGTCGCCAAGGGCCGGCTCAAAGCCCCCCTGCTCTCCAGCCGGGCCTGCCCCGGCACAGACCCCGACCCCGGGAGCACAGAGGCGGCCGCTGGCCCCTGCACCCGAGAGCCGGAGCCCGGGGTACAGTGGTAACTCCCGTCTCCAAGGAGCTAGCGGGCTCAGTTCCCGGAGGGGACGCAGAGCCACACGCGAGGCAGAGGGACGGCCTCCTGCAGACACCGGAGGCTGCGGCCCGCCCAAGTCGGTGCTGAGTTTGGTCCCGGTGCCCTGGCCTCGAACGGGGCCTGTTGCTCATCACGACCACAGCTCTGCTCTCTCCAGAGCCCAGGTGGCCGCATCCAGCTCCACTCCCGCCTGCAGGCCCCCCCAAGAAACCGAACCCCCTTCTCTTCCTCCAGCAGGGCTGCTCCCGATGCCCACGCCCGGGGCTCCACACCCTCCCCTCCCACTTCCGCCTGCTCCTGGCAGGGGGCGTGATCTGAACCCAAATCTGGTCACAGCTCCCGGTTTTCCTGAGGCTGAAGTGGCGCCTGCAGCCTGGCCCTGCTGCTCCAGCCCGCCCCTCCTCCCCGCTCCCTGCCTCGCGCTGAGCCCTGCTGCCCGCCTCCCGGTCCAGCCCGAGGCCCCTGTAGGCCGCAGCTCCCTCTTTCCTCCCGAGGGCCTGCGGTGTCTGGCCACTGTCTACGTCCCTGCTGGGCTGCAGAGCTGCCCGAACCTGGCGCCCGGATGCGCCCTGGATGCCGCAGCCAAGCACGGGGAGAGCACTCACCGGTCTCCATGGTCCGAGTGGCACGCAGCCCCCATGCTGGCCAGCAGCGTCATGCACTGGGCCAGCACCAGGCGGCCTAGGAGACAGAGCACAGGGCCCCTGAGGCGGAGTCCAGGCGGGGGCTGCCTCTCTTCCCTGCTGCAAGTTGGGAGGCCCCCTCCCTCGTACCACCTGACGGAATCCCAGGGCACAGGTCCCTCTGACGGCAGGTGAGAGAAACCACAGCAGGTCCCAGAGGAAGCGCTTCCTCTGCCCCTTGGCTGCAGAAGAGCAGACACTCTTCGGCCTCATAAGTCTGGCCTTGAGAATGTGGTATCCATCAGCTGCCTGGCAGGACACGCAGAATCCTGACAAGCTGCCTTACCGAATAACGTGTTGTCCTGGTAATAATGTCTAACTTGACGTCTCTGTTTTCTAAAGGGAGAGACATTGGGTGCTGCCTTTGTTAAGCTAGAAGGCACTTCCCTCTTCTTTCACAGGCACAGAGATTTAAAAAAATACAATGATGGGAATTCCCTGGCGGTCCAGTGGGTAGGACTCTGCCCTCTTACTGCCGAGAACCCGGGTTCGATCCCTGGTCGGGGAACTAAAAATCCCACAAGCCACGTGGCGCAGCCAAAAAAAAAAAAACAAAACAAAAACAACAAAAAACCCCCCAACACCGACGACTGCTGATTTAATTAAAACGAAGAGCCTGCCTCATTTAAATTAACACAGGTCATCACAGAATATAAAGCCTGCCCCCAGAAAAAGGGGGGAAGACACTAGAGGGAGGAACTTCCCTTCCCACAGCAGGGAGATCTGGGGAGTCTGCCATGTGCTTCCTTCCCAACGAGGATGCACTTCAGCCCCGGTGACGGCCGCCCCAGGGTTTCTTCATGGTCCAAACACGCTGCCCCTTTTCTCAGAGTGACCATGAGGCAACGACCTCTTCTTCTAAGAGGTGAAAAGTGCCCTTCAGGTCGGCTCTCCTGTGCTCTCGGGGCCACCATAATCTCCTCCCAGACAAACAGGATGCTCTACACCCTGGACTCGAGCCTCAAGGACTCCGGGCAGGCAAGTCCTACACACGTCTGGGATATGAGGCGTCCTAAGGCTAATCCTAACGCTAACCCCAAGCCTAATCCTAACCCTAACCTCAACTTTTCCAGCCAGGAGGCAGAGATCGCAGGAACTAATGAAGCCCACAGATCTGCACTTCAGCCTGACTCCGAGCCAGTTTTTAGTTGGTTGCCTCTACTTTCCTGACCCTCATAAAATGTTTCGTAAAAATCGCAGACAAAGACGGACCAACTAGCCTAAAATTCAGTTCACTTTATCTCCATCCCTCACATCTTTGGGGCGGGGCTGGGACCCTGTGAGAGCTGAGTGCCACTGTGCTGTGTCCAGAGCCTTAGCACCCGGCGCAGGTCAGCAGCTGTGCCCAGAGCCCCACCACCACGGGACAGTGCCTGGTGGGGCGACCCCGCCCTTGGCCAGTGCCCACGCCTCCCCACAGCTCAAGCTGTGCCCAGCCCAGCCCACCCCAGCCCCCAGCCAGGGAGAGCTGGGGGCAGTCGTCACCTTGCAGCTGGGGTCCCAGGATGGAGAAGTTACAGGTGTTGGGGAGTCGCTCAGTGCCTGGAAACTGGCTGTTCAGATGGATTCTCTTACCAAATTCAGCCTGGAAAATTAACAGAATATGCAGTGACATCTTCGGAGCCCCCTCCCCCCAACTGTGTGAACTTCAGACTTTCTGGAAAACAAAACCTCACTCTCGGGAATTCCCTGGCCGTCCAGGGGTTAGGGCTCTGCACTCTCACTGCCGAGGGCCTGGGTCCAATCCCTGGTTGGGGAACTAAGATCTTGCAAGCCACACGGTGTGGCAGGAAAAAAAAAAACCTCACCCTCAACGCACAGAATGATTACCTTACTGGTAAGTATCTACTGATAACAGGGAGACTATGGAGGGCAAAGTTAATTGGGAGAAAAAAATTCTGAATACATTTGGGTCGTCTTCATACAATCCTTAAATATCCCGTCTCTGGTATTTCTGTCATGTGCCCGTGAAAGTCACTTGGTCTGGAGCCCCTCGTTGGGGGTCGTGGAGCCCCTCATTGTGGGTCGCGGCCCTGGCTGCCCCCCCAGCTCCGCGCCGGGCGCTCACCGCCAGCCTCTCCTCCAGGTAGTCGCGCACATCCCGCATGTGGGCTTCGTAGGCCTCGCAGTTCTCTGCCACCAGCTCAGCCGCCTAGGGACACAGGAGGGCCCCTCAGTTACGGTAAACCAAGGGGAGCAACACAGCTTTAAGCAGCAGAGGTGATTCTTCCCGCAGACAGACAGGCGACACGGCCTCAAACTGCTCATTTTCTGGAACCTCACAAATACACAGTATGCGCCGACCGTGTGACCAGGTTCGGGATAAGTGCCGAGTCCCCTTCACTTGTTAACAGGAATTTACTTTTTCAGGCTTCCGGATACCCCAGGCACTGGAGAGTCCCTAGCCAGTGACCAAAGGCAATCCCAGTCCTGAAGGCACGTCCATCCCAGGGACAGACACACCAGGGAAGAGGTGACCACGGTAGACCGGCGGGTGGGCGCCGTGACGGGAACTCGGGGCAGCGGGGAAGGGCATTCCAGGCAAAGGCCCCGCAGGGGGAAAGGCGAGTGCTCCTGGAACAGAGTGAGCGAGGGGGACAGCGCCCCAGAAGCCCCATGACAGGCGGGACCTGAGCCTAAACGCAAGGCAGATGCATGTGGATTTTGAGGAAGGGGTGAGATGCTCTGATTTGTGTGTTAGAACTGGATGCTACGTGGAGATGGATGAGGCGGCCACACACAAGACGGGGATGATCTGGCCTGGAGTCGGTACAAGAGGCAGGTCCTGGACCTCTCGTGGAGACTGAGCAGACAGGCCCGGCTGTGGCATCAGGTGCGGGGGACGGGACAGGGCAGGTCAAGGGCACCTCCTAGATTTCTCAGCTGAGAGCCTGGGTGGCAGGAGGCACCACGGGGAAAGACGCCAACGATGGAGGAGAGAGAGCAGGACACATCGTGGGCTCAGAGGAAACGCTGAGGAAGCAGGTGGGACGTGGGCCTCCCAGAAGGTCAGGACCGGCCCTGAGACGTCAAGTCCAAGACCGGAGCGCAGGCTGGCATCAGAGCCACGGGACAGGGTGAGCACGGCAAGAGGGAGAGGAGGCTGGGACGGCACCCAGGAGGCTGACGGGCGAAGAGGCAGAGAAGGAGCCTCTGGGGGGAGAAGCGGTCCCACAGCTGCAGGAGGTCATGGCGAAATGGGGACCTCGTCGACCAGCTTCTGGGAGCAGAGCAAGGAGATGTCGGGAGGATGGCAGGGGGCAAGAGCGCGCGCGGGCTGCTCCACGGGGCGGAGGATACGGGAAGAGGCTGGAGCGGCGAGGACCAGGGGAGGATGGTTTTAAAGGCTGGGGGAGGAACACCCCAGCAGAGGAATGTGAGGGTGCAGGAGAGGGGGCGGCCGCAGGGGGGCGCCTTTCTTCAGCCGGCACACAGGGAAGCGGTGGAAAGCAGCGAGGAGACCTTGACTCGCCCCATGGGGGCCAGGACACACCTCCCAGGGGTGAGGGGGCGGGGTGTGTCCCGAGACAGACCACACTGAGGAGGGCCAGGCTGAGCAAGGGGAGGGGGCGACAATGGTGTGCCACCCCCCCCCCCCCCAGTGACAGCGGGGTCAGAGGACCTGGGCACAGGTGCCAGCCAGCAGCAAGGAAAGGGTCACGGCTGCAGAACGGAGCGGAGGGGCCTGCGGCTGCAGCGCCGCCATCTAACACTCATCAGGAAGATCTTCAAGAAGCTGCCCCTCTGTCCCCATCTCGGGGGGGGGGGGGCGGTAACTGGACCCAGGGGATGAGCAAACCTGTGGTCATGACGTCATTGCTTTTAATATTAGAAGAGACTTGAGAAGATACTTCCCTTTTAAAGGCTAAGCGTATGAAACCCACTCCACAGATCTTAAAAAGCACATCTCCAGGTTGATAAATAAAATTCAAGGTTTCTCTTATGTTGGTCTGTTTCTTGGGATCATGAACGTGATCCCTCCTAAGGCCAGGATACCTATTAAAGCTGCTGGGAAACTGATGTGAGATCACAGAAAATACGCGCTCTGGTCTCTGCCCTGGACCAGGCACAGAGCTCCTGAGACCCGTGGAATTTCCTAAGTGATCAGAGCCTGAGGAGTGGCCTTTATTCTAATATTTGGTCTTGGACTCTGGTTCCTGCTGCCGAGCTCCTAAATCCCTTGGAATTTCCTGGGTGACAGGAGTGTCTTTTGCCCTGATGAGGCGACCCTGGGTGGGCTCCTGGATAGGGGCCGGTCACCGAGCCGTGATTCGAAGCTTGGAATTTCTTTAGAGGGGAGAGGGGCTGGAAATGGAGTTAATGATTGATCAAAGCCTCCATAAAAACCTCAACAGTGTGGGTTCAGAGAGCTTCCAGGTTGCTGATCACAGAGGTGCTAGGAGGGTGGTGCCTGGAGAGGGCATGGAAGCCCCTTCCCACATCCCCTGCCCTACATTCCTCTTCCTTCTGGATGTTCCCCTGTATCCTTTATCATATCCTCTCATAATAAACCAGTAATCTAGTTTCTCTGAGTTCTGTGAGCTGTGCTGGCAAATACACTGAACTCAAGGAGGGGCCATGGGAACCTCTGGTTTACAGCTGGTTGGCCAGAAGTGCAGGTGACAGTCGGCATCTGAAGCTGTGGGTGCCCACAACTGAGCCCTTAGCCTGTGGGATCTGACAGCAACTCTGGGTAGACAGTGTCAGAATTGAGCTGAATTGTAGGACACCCAGCTGGTGCCACAGAATTGCTGGGTGGGGACCCCCAACCCCGCACATCTGGTGTCAGAAGTGTGGTGAGTGTGGCAGTGGTTTGAGAGTGAGGCGGAAACACAGGAGGAAGACATCAGTGGACAACACAACGGCTTCAGCTGTCCGAGGTCACCAAGGCTTACCTTCCCAAGGCCGGCAATCATCGGGGTGTTCTCTGTCCTGTAAGAGACAAGGGATTCAATCCTATTTCCACGCAAAGCAATTAACAAACATCCCCGGAAGGAGTCCTGTCTATCTGAAAGTCAGGTGTTCAAATAAAAACAGTCACACCAACATCCTTCCTAAACAAGGGCAGCTGCCAGCCCCCAAACCCTCGTCATCGCCCAGGGACAGTAGACATGGCCCACCGTGGGCAATACACAGTGGGTGTCCAAGTGACAATTCTACCTGGACCCGCCTCCTACCCAGGAGAAAGCCCTCCTCTGACTGCAGGACCCAGAGCCCCCCTCTTTGGTCCCCCTGCCAAACCAGGTGAGGGTCTGAGGAACTCACTCCCCACCCGGTTCCCTTCAGCTGACGTTTCAGCTAAAGCCTCTCAACTGTAATATGGGATGAATCTTTTGTTAGTAGAGACTTGGGGCGTAGTGTGTGTGTTCGGGGGGGCTGTGCAGGAGGGGACAGGAACATCCCCGAAGACCAGTGGTTCCCATACACTGATGTTAACAAACTGAAAAACAACTCTTCACTCTATTTCAGGAAAAACAAAACAAAACATTAACTTTCTTAGTTTTACATTTTGGCTAAACAAAGTTGTCTTAAACCTCTGGAGCTGGCTACTGCTTGTTAACTAACAGAGAGCAAGGTAAGTGAGCGCACAGCACAGGTATGACAGGAAACGAGATGCCACTGGTCATCTTTGGACAAGCTTATTGGTCAGGACTGTCCCCGGAGACGGGCTCTGACACCTGGGGGTGGTTTGGGAGAATGAGGCGCTCCGGGCTCTGTCCTAGGCTGGGAGATCCCGAACGTCATCCCTCTCTGGGCCTCACCCTTCTCTGTAGGACGATACGGTCAGACCAGAAGCACCTCTCGAGGCCTGTGACTTGTGACTGACTGTAGGCATGGCCAGGGTGGCCCAGCTGGGCCCCTGTCTGGGACCTGGAGCCCACACGCACTAGCCCAGCGCTGCGGTCAGGCCTGTCCCCCCTCCACGCCCACCCGAGGCCATGCACACCCTGCTCTCACACCTGTCCACCCACGGAGCTGCCCACTATGGCTCCTGGCACAGCTGATGTTCTGCCTTTCTTCTTCTTTTTTTTTTTTTTTTAAATATTAATTAATTTATTTATTTATGGCTGTGTTGGGTCTTCGTTTCTGTGCGAGGGCTTCCTCTAGTTGTGGCAAGCGGGGGCCACTCTTCATCGCGGTGCGCGGGCCTCTCACTACTGCGGCCTCTCTTGTTGTGGAGCACAGGCTCCAGACGCGCAGGCTCAGTAATTGTGGCTCACGGGTGGGCCGAGTTGCTCCGCGGCATGTGGGATCTTCCCAGACCAGGGCTCGAACCCGTGTCCCCTGCATTGGCAGGCGGATTCTCAACCACTGCGCCACCAGGGAAGCCCCCTTCCTTTTTTAATTAAACTCTTTGACAGAATGTAGATTCGCATGCAGTTGTAAGAAACAGCACAGAGACATCCTGCGTACCCTTTACTCGGTTTCCCCCAAGTAACACTGTAGGACAGTATCACAACCAGGAATACCGACAAGACACAGACATTCCCACCACCACAAAGACCCCTCCTGCTGGCCTTTTATAACCACACCCACTTTTATAACCCACACCCTTCAGCCCTCCTTCCCTCTTTAACAACTCTGGCAACCGCTAATCTGTTCTCCACATCTGTAATTCTGTCATTTCAAGAATGTCACATAGATGGAACCACAGAGTTTATAACTTTGAGGGACTGGCTTTTTTCATTCACCAAAATTCTCTGGAGATTCTTCCAGGCTGCTGTGTATCAGTGGTTCACTCCTTCTCATTACTGAGCAGGGTCCCGTGGCACGGATGTGCCCCCGCTGGTGTAACGCTCACTCATTAAAGGACATCTGGGTTGTTTGCTGTTTGTGGCTATTATAAATAAAGCTGCTAAATACTTCTGCGTACGGGTTTTGCTTGTGAACGTAAGTCTTCATTTCTCTGGGATATATGTTCAGGAATGAAATTCCTAGGTTGTATGGTAGTTGCATATTTACTTTTTAAAGAAACTGCCAAACTGTTTTCCAGAGCAGCTGTACCATTTTACATTCCCACCAGCCAAGTATGAATGATCCAGTTTCTTTCCATCTTGGCCAGCATTTGGTGTGGTCACTATTTTTTACATTAGCCACTCTGACAAGTCTGTAGTGATGGCGTCTCCTTGTGGTTTTAATTTGTATTTTGCTAGTAGCTAATGATGTTGAACATCTTTTTGTGTGCTTATTTGCTATCCTCTTTGGTGACATGTGTTCCTGTCTTTTGCCCATTTTTTGACTGAATTGTTTGGGGTCTTTTTGCCGCTGAGTTTTGAGAGTTCTTTATATATTCTAGGTGCTAGTCCTTTGTCGGATCTGTCATTTGAAAACATTTTCTCCTAATGTGTAGCTTGTCTTTTCATCCTCTTAACAAAGTCTTTTTTTTTTTTTTAATTTATTTATTTATTTATTTATGACTGTGTTGGGTCTTCGTTTCTGTGCGAGGGCTTTCTCTAGTTGCGGCAAGTGGGGACCACTCTTCATCACGGTGCGCGGGCCTCTCTCCGTCGCGGCCTCTCTTGTTGCGGAGCACAGGCTCCAGACGCACAGGCTCAGTAATTGTGGCTCACGGGCCCAGCCGCTCCGTGGCATGTGGGATCTTCCCAGACCAGGGCTCGAACCCGTGTCCCCTGCATTGGCAGGCAGATTCTCAACCACTGTGCCACCAGGGAAGCCCCCCTCTTAACAAAGTCTTTTGCAAGGCAAAAAGTTTTAAATTTTGATGAAGTTCCATTTATCAATTTTCGGGTGTTCTTAGGCTTGACACCACAAGCACATCCATTTTATGCTGTGGTGTCAAGTCTAAGAACTCTTTGCTTAGCCCTAGATCCTGAAGATTTTTTCCTATTTTTTTCTAAAAGTTTTATAGTTTTATGTTTTACATTTCAGTTCAGGATCTATTTTGAGTTACATTTTATAAGGTGTGAGACTTAGGCTGAGGTGTACTTTGCCTGTGGATGCCTTGAGTGCTCCAGCACCATATGTTGAAAGGCTATCTCATATTAGGTGAATTCTGTTAGCTTTTTGACGAAGTAGTCCTCTTCATCTGAGTTATCAAATTCATGTGTGTAGGGTTGTTTGTGGCACTCCTTTACTATTCTTTTGATGTCTGTAGGGTCCGTAGTGATACCTTGTTTCATTCTTGATATTGGCAATTTGTTTCTTTTTCTTTGTCAGTCTTGCTAGAGGTTTGTCAATTTTATCGATGTTTTCACAGAGCCAGCTCTTCAATTCATTGATTTTTTAAGTCATTTTTGTTTTTAATTTCATTGACTTCTATTTGCATCTTTATTATTTCCTTCTGTTTGCTTTGGGTTTATTTTGCTCTACATTTTCTAGGTTCTTCAGATGGGAGCTTAGATTATTACCTTGAGATTCTCTCTGTTGTCTAATATGTGATTTGGTGCTATAAATTTCCCTCTCAGCAGTTCTTTAACTGTGTCTCTCAAATTTTGGTAAATGTATTTTCATTTTCATTCATTTCAGTGTATTTAGTGAGACTTCTTCTTTGCCTCATGGATTATTTATAAGTATGCTGTTTGTTTCTAAGTGTTTGGAGACTTTCCTATTACCTTGCTATTATTGATTTTTAGTTTGATTCCACTGTGGTTAAAGAATACACTCTGTATGATTTCAGTAAATGTACTGAGGTTTGTTTAATGGTACAGAATATGATTTATCTTAGTGTATATTCCATGGCACTTAAAAAGAATGTGTATTTTGCTGTTGTTGGGTGGAGTGTTCCAAACAGGTTGATTAGATCCTGTTGGTTGATGGGTGTTACTGCGTTCTTCTATACCTTAGCCAATTTTTGTCTAGTTGTTCTATCCATTGTTGAGGGAAGGGTGTTGAAGCCTCCATCTATAATTGTGGATTTGTCTATTTTTCCTTTCAGTTTAGTTTGGTTTTTTTCTTCCTCACGTATTTTTCAGCTCTACTGTTTAGTGCATCCACATTAGGACTGCTATGTCTTCTTGGTGGACTGATTCTTTTATCATTATATAATTCCCCCTGCCTCCCCCATCCTTGGTAATTTTCTATTTTCTTTGCTCTGGAGTCTCCTTTATCTCATGTAATATAGCCATTCCTGCTTTCCTTAGATTAATGTTAGTGTGATACACTTTTTTCCAACCTTTACTTTCAACTTGCTTCTTGCTATATTTGAAGCAAGTTTCTTATAGACAGCATATAGTTGGATCCGTTTTTTAAATTTTTATTCTGCCAATCTCTGCCTTTTAATTGGAATATTTATACCATTTACATTTAATGTAATTATTGATGTTTGGGCTTAAGTCTTCCATTTTATTTTTTCTCTGTTTTCTTTTTCCTACCTTTCTGTGGGTCACTTAAACAGTTTTCAGAAGTTCAAGTGAAGAACAGAAACCTTACCTCCTTTTACATCCCTTTATCCTCCCCCATTCATAATATAATTATCTTAAATATTTCTTCCACATACATTTTGAACCACATCAGACAGTGCTATGATTTTTGCTTAGGCCATCAAACATAATTTAGAAAACTGAAGAGAAGGAAAGTCTATTTTTTATTTACCCATATTTTTGTTCACCATGCTCCTTCTCTCTGATGTTCCAAGGTTCCTTCTTTTACTGTTTCCTTTCTGTGTAAAGAACTTCTTTAGTCATTTTTAGCATAGGTTTTCTGGTGACAAATTCTGTTAGTTTTCTCCTTCATCTGAGAATGTCTTGATTTCCTCTTCGTTCCTGAAGGATATTTCTGCTCTGTTTTTAATTTGGCTTGACAGTTCTTTTCTTTGAGCACTTGAAAATTTTTGCATACTTCCTCTGGCCTCCATGGCTTCAGATGAGTAACCTACTGTCATTCGAATTATTTTTTTCCTATAGATAAGGTGTTATTTATTCTTTCCTCTGGCTCCTTTCAAGATTTGTCTTTGTCTTTCATTTACGGAAGTTTACTTTTTATGTCTTAGGGTAGATTTCTTTTGGTTTATCCTGTTTGGGTTTTGTTCAGCTTCTTGAATCTGTGGGTTTATGTCTCTTGCCAAATTCGGGAAGTTTTCAGCCATTATTTCTTCAAGTTCTTTTTCATCCCACCCTCTTTCTCCCTATCCCTCCAGGACCTCAACGAAATGAATGTTAGGTCTTTTGTTATAGTCCCACAGGTCCCCAGAGGCTCTGTTCAATCTTCTTCCAGTCTACTTCCTGTCTGTTTTTTATATTGGTTACTTCTATTGTTCTTTCAGTTCACTCTTTCCTCTGTTGCCCCTATTCTGCTGGTGAGCCTGTCCACTGAGCTTTTTACTTTGGCTGTTGTAGTTTTTAGTTCTAAAATTTCTGTTTAGTTCTTCTCTACATCTTCTTCTTCTTTGCTGACACTTTCTATTTCTTCTGTTTCGAGTGTGTTCATAATTGCTCATTAAAGCATTTTTATTGTTTTTGCCTTAAAATCTCTTATCAGATAATTCTAACATCTTTGTCATCTCAGTGTTGGCATCTATTGATCATCTTTTTTCTTTGATTTAAGATCTTTCTGGTTCTCAGTATGATGAGCGATTTTCAGTTGAAACCTGGACATCCCTGTGTCGTTATGAGTCTGGATGTTTCTTAACCCTTCCGTATTAGCTGTCTTTTTTTGACCTTCCTCTGGCAGGAGGAGTGTGCCAACTGACTACTGCCAAGCGGGGGTAGACGTCCAGATTCCCTCCTTGGCCTGTGTCAACATCCAAGAGGAGAACACACCTTGTTAGTGATGGGTATGGGTGGAAGCCCAGGGTGCCCACGTGGTCTCCACTGACACCTTGGTGGGGTGCACAACTGTGGTGGGGCAAAAGTCCTGGCTCTTCACTAGGTCCTGTCTGACACAGGAAGGGCATGGGGCTCTTGTCACAGCCTGTGTGGGTGAAGTCTGGGCTCCCTATTCTCCTTTGTGGCACAGGTGGGGGTGGCGGCAGTTTACCATGGTGACTGGCTGGAGAAAAGCAGGTATTGTCTAAAAGTTCTCTGTATTGCTAGGCTCTCCTTTCCCTGGTCCACTGGCTGGAGAGAGAGGGCTTTCTTGGGCATTTTTCATCAGCCCCTATTGGTGTTTCTGAGTTGCTGGCTTCCTCTGCTCTAATTCTGGAATAAAGGAAGCAAGAGAAACCCTAGGGAACTCACCACATGTTGTCTATTTCTTCCTCTTGTTATCAAGTTTCTGACAACACATGTGGTGCTGGTACCACCTCATTCCCTGGTTAAAACACCCCTCAGGTCATGGGGACACAGGAGCTTTCAGGGAGGAAACCAGGTGCTTCTACGTGGCCCTGCTCACCCCACAGTCAAGAGAAGGGCAGCACATCTCAGCCGGGGGGCTCCGGTGGCACCTCTTTGGTGGGCTGGGCCAAAATAACAAAAGGAACTGGATGCTTTGAAGCAGCTGAAAAAGACTTCCTTCATCTGCTTTGAATCATCCCCAACGAGACTGCAGATCCGTGAGTCCTAAGTGTAGAACCGGCCAGGGGAGCCACGTCTGACTCAGTGGAGATGAGAGCGCTGTGCTATCACCGTGCTTCCAAGAGACGGGGGAGCCACTGCCCTACATACAGACAACACAGCCAGCGGGCCAGACAGCTCGTTAAACTTCTACCTTACCCTGGCCTGAAATTCCGCTCTTGTCCACCTCCAAACAGCATAGGGTACAGAGGGGTGAGTTCACCGAGCCCTCGGATGTAAAGTGCTCCAATCCTGGGGCCATAGAACTGAAAGAAAAGTCAGTCATTTATTCAACAAGAACCTTCTGGGGACCTTCTCCATATACGTATTGAGAGGCCCACAGAGATACTCTATGACGTCCGGGCCCACCTCCTCTGGTCCCGCAGGTGGCCACCCAGCCCCACTGCAGACACGTGGGGGTCACAGAAGCCTTCGGGTGGGGGCAGGTGCTGGAGTCTGGTCCCCAGCTCGGGGGCAGCAGAGCACCTGCACGGCACATGGGAGACTCTGTGAAGGAGAGGGGCTGGAGAGAGAGATGGCCAAGGGCTGTCCTGCGGATGACTCCACGCTCTCAAATCCACATTAGCTAGAAATCTTAAGGGCTGCCGTGTCAGGCCAGCACCTCACACCCTTGGGAATCAGCTGAGGGGAAATTACTAAAAATAGTCCAGCTTCTAGTCAGCTGCTGGAAAGATGAGCAAAAGCTTCAGAAGGGTCTTCACTATTAACTATTTCCCCAGCATACCCGAGAGATGAGGGCCGTGAAAACCACACCCTCACACTCAGAGCCACACTTTGAGTCAAGTTAGAGAGGCCATCATTCTTGAACCCTGCCTCTTCCATCCCTGGGTGGGGGGCTGAGTGGGCTGAGGAGGGGTCTGCACGCACTCTCTGGGCTGCAGAGGTCACTCACTCCCGGGCTAAACCCACCTGTGACCTCCACTCCCCCCACCCTCCCCCCGACCCCGCCTCTCCCCCTCCCACTCCCCCCTCCCCCGCCTCTCCCCCTCCCACTCCCCCCTTCCCCCTCCCCCGATGGCCTTGCCTGGCCTCCCCGCTTCCTACCCCGTATGGGCTGCGCTGCCCAGCGTCCCCAGCGGGCACTCAGCCCTCGGCATCCTAGCTCTGCCGGGCTCTCCTCTGAGCTGCCGAGGCCGGGGCCGCGGTCTGCCCATCACCATGACCCAGGGCCTCGCTGGGCATGTGCGCCGGGTGCACCGGTGACGGAGGACGAGCGGGGCCGCGGGCTCTGCTCGCAGGTGAGCCTGGCGTCGAGGGGTCTCCCCGGCAGGAGGGCAGGAAGGCGGACGGACGCACCTTGTGGCCCACGACGGTCAGGAAGTCCACGCCCAGGTCCCGCACGTCCACGCGCTGCTTCCCCAAGGCCTGGGCGGCGTCCGTGTGCACGAGCACCCCCGGCAGCCCGCCCGCCGCCCGCTGCTGGTTCAGGGCTCGGACTCGCCGGCTGATCTCGGGCACCGGCTGCAGAGGGAGAAACACACGGCTGAGTGTGTTGATTTGATGAAGACGGAATGAAAGAAACGAGGAGTTGTTAATGAGGACACAGCAAAAAGTTCCTGAACTGAAGAACAGGGGAGAGAAGAGGCGGGGGCTGGGAAGCCGGAGTCCCCACTCCCTCTTCCTAAGAGGGACAGCCACTCACCATGATGACGCCTGTCTCGTTATTGGCCAGCATGATGGTCACGAGGCACGTGGCCGGGCGGACGGCCGCCAGGATGTCCTCAGCCTCCGCCTGCCCGTTTACCTTGGACACGGGGACAAAGGTGACCTCTGAGGAATAAGACACAAGTATGAGGTCAAACCCACAAAGTATCCTTTCTGGAACGTTTACTTAGACACAGTGAAAAAAGCAATTTATCATAAAGGTTCAGAAAACTCTGAAGAAGGAATATGAGCCCCCTTTATCGCCCCACCCACAGACAACCGGCTTGAAGGCTTCGTCAGTGAGCTTCAATTGGGGGGCTGTCTGGGGACACCCTGTTCCGCCTCTAAGGGACCCGCAAGCAGCTGAGACAGCCTCAGTTCGTGGGAGCGTCTCGAGGCGCTAAGTACTTAACCTTCCCTCACTCCACTGACCCAGCCTTTGTTAAGCACCTACCGTGTGCCAGGCGCTGCTCCAGGCCCCTAGAATCCTACTACTGCAGATGGAAAATAAAGAGAGGTGACCAAATCGGGGTTTGGGGTTCAAAATGGTGAAGACAAACACACCCACTGTCCCCTCAAGGTCCCACTGAAACGAGAGAACGGACATATTTCTCGATAAGGACGACCACCTGTGGACAAGGAATTTTGAGCAATGCCCGGAATACAGAAAGATGATGTCATTAGACTAAGAGCATCAGGGAAAACCCACCCAGGACACTGATAGGCGAAAACTAACTCCACAGAAAGTAGGAAAGGATCCAGAGGCCATCCACGTTCAGGGTGCACTTGTGGAGAGCAGGGTGGGGGCCGACTGCCGAGGCAGGCAGAGGACTAGGTCCCGACAGATAAGGACGCCCGCCTCATACCCAGCAAGTGGGTGGCAGCAGCGCTGGCCTCGACAGCAGGCGGGCTCGGGGGTGGGCGGGCACTGCGGGGCAGCAAGAGAAGGGTGGAGCTGGTGCATCCACTACGGGACTCAAAGGGGAGCAAAGGAAGGGCAACTCCGGCCAGGACTTCTGTCTTTTTATTAAGTGTGTGAGCACCTGCTCAACATCATCAGCCCTCAGGGAGACGCAGATCAAAACCCCCATGAGCTCCCACTTCACACCCACTAGGACGGCTGTTACAGAAAACACAGACACTAACACATGGTGGCGAGGACGTGGAGAAACTGGAGCCCCCAGGCACTGCTGGTGGGAATGTAAAATGGTGCAGCTACTGCGGAATACAGAGGTTAGGGTTAAACACCGCGATACTTCAAAGGTGAAACAGAGCTACCACATGACACAGCAGTTCCACTCCTGGGTATATACCCAAGAGAAACAAAAACATTCGTCCACACAAAAACTTCTACACAAATGCTCACAATGGCATTATTCATAGTATCAAATGTTCATCAACTGACGAATGGATAAAATGTGAATATTATTCACCCATAAAAAGGAATGGAATACTGACACAGGCTACAACGTGGATGAACCCTGAAAACATGATGCTAAGTGAAAGAAGCCAATTACAAAAGACCACATATCATGTGACTCCATTCATATGAAAGTCCAGAATGGGGAAATCTCCAGAGACAGAATGTATTAGTGGTTGCCCAGGGTTGAGGGAAACAGAGTTACAGTTAACAGATGGGAGGTTCTTTTGAGGATCAGGAAATGCTCTATAATTGACTGTGGTGGTGGTTGCACAACTCTGTGAATTCACTAAAAACTACTGAATCGTACACTTCAAACGGGTGAAGAGAATCATACGTGAGTTCCATCTCCATAAAGCTGACATATATATTAAAAAACAACAACAGCAACAACTGGACCGTGTGGAGGTGGAGGGGTGTGAGACAGTTGAGGTCAAGTCCCCATTTTATACCAGGGAGTCAACAAATAGATGCTTGAGTTAATAAACTAAGAAATGGAGATTATGTGGGTAAGTTATTAAGTATTAAAGTGGAAGTAATTAAAGTGATAATGCCAACCACGAGAAAAACTGAAGGCAAACTTGAGGGGCCCTGCCTCCGAGGAGCAGGACTGGGGGGGGGGGGAGATGGGGGGGTGGGGAAGAACCTTTACTTTACAGCAATACTTGAAGCCTTTCTGTCGTCTTTAGGTGCGCGCCTATTCTTTGTAAAAACGTGTACAATTTTAAACAAGAGGTAAAATGTAACAGCAACTAATAACAATGTATTAAGTTGCCCTTCCCTGTACCTGAGACACAGAAAAAAAGGCACCAGCGATTAAAAGGAAGGACAGTTTAAACAAGAAAGTTGGACCTGACTTTTTTTTAGTTAGAGTGGTGCATCAAGAGAAAAACCTTTCCAGTGGTCAAAGGGGAAAAGTGGTAACAAGGCTCACAGTCAAACCGAGCAGCTCTGGCACAACCCCTTTATCTTTAAGATAAACACTCTCCCCTGCCTCCCCTTCAGGTTTCCAGGCAGATTAGGTAAGAAGGCAAATGCTGCGGAGAAAACCAGTCTTATTCCAAGGAGAGGTCAACCCCGGCTGTCTTGGGAAAAATGTCTCTTACGTTTTCAAAAGCTAGTATCTATACCCTGTGTCTCGAGATGTCACATCACAGGAAAAGTGAAAGGACCAGAAGTAACCAGGGCCACTGCCACTGCTGGGCATGCCCCACCTGCCCCTCAGACTGCCTGGCCAGGTGCACCTCCCGGTGGGGCCCCAGCACCCCCTCCCCACCACCCGCCTCTGCTCCCCTCACCCGCCTCTGCTCCCCTCACCCCGGGAGGCCCCCATCTCCTCTCTGCTGAGATAACAGACTCCCAGCAGGGGTGCACTTATTCTTGTTTTTACCACCAGAAGCTGATGTCTGTTGGATCCTTTTTCTTTCTACCAGAGGGAGTGCAAGCCAAGATTCAATCATTAAAATCAAATAATGAAAAGCACGGGTTAGCATTTCTAGGCATGCTATTAAATATGCACGTATTTATCATATACAAGAGTCTGACGTATCATGCGGTGATAAACGACCAGTTCCACGCACTGGTGATTGATTTCTCCCTCAGGGAAAATCTGGAAGAACAGGCCTTGTAACCTTCGCCCCTGGGCACAGCCAGGAGCCCAAGCGCCAGAGGGTAAATGATTCACCGGGGCACCCGGGTCGGGCCGGGGCGGCCCCGCCGGACCTCAGCCAGCTGCCCACTCACCGGCCACTCGTTCTTCCACCAGGTGCTCCAGGGGCAGGCGGATGGAGTCGTGTTCCACCGTGCAGGTGATGATGTGAGGCAGGGCCCCCTCCACTGGGCTGGGATGCTCGGCCGTGTCCCCCACTGCGGCATGGATTTTGTGGAAATGTTTCACCACAGAATGGATTACTAAATTATTTGACTGCAGAGACAGAGCAGAAAAATCATTTACGAAAACTATCCTAAGGGGAGACTTAAGAGTAACAATCTCTCTCATTTGTAGTTTCCTTTGTAGCTAACATTTAAAAAGAAAACAACCAAACAAAAAAACGGTCTCAAAGAAAATCAGCTCCTGAGCTGCATCTTCTGAAAGGCCTAACTACAAAGATTTGGGGGTTTTCAACTTTCAAAAATGTCAGAATTCGTTTCCAGTGGATTACGCAGGCTTTTTGTTAAGCAACATTATGCATTTTTAAAATTTTCTAAATCTGTCAAAAAAGAATATTTTGCCCAGGCGCCCATCGCTGGTGGGAATGTGAACTGGCACAACCTCTGTTAAGGGCCATCTGGCATATCTATCAAACAGGCCCTGTGACCCAGGAAGTCTAGTTCTTGGACTTGATCCTACAGCTACACTTGCACAGAAGCAAAATGATGGATGTAAAAGGTTACTGGTTAAGTGTACAATGACGTAACAGCAAAACCTTAGGAAACCCTTCACCGTCTATCAATAAGGGGACTTGTCCAGTGGACCCCAAGCAGATGTAAAAGCACAGAGGGATGCCCCAAGGACTGATGCCAGAGATCTCAAAGGCAATTGTCAAATGAAAAAAGGTAGCGAGCATCATATGCAGCATCATACAATTCGTATAAAAAGGGCGAGATACATACCCATTTGCTTATACATCCCCAAAATCCTTGAAGAGGTAAAAAGGGAAGGAGAAAAGAATATATAAATCTACACACTTAATCTGTTTTTAAGGCAAAGGCTCTCTCTGCAGGACTCGACAGAAACTAACAATACTGGTCTCCTGTAGGGAGAGGAAGTGGATAACTGAGGGGATGGGTGGGAGATTTTTTTTTTTTAAGGACCTCTTCTCTCATTGCTAAATACAACATATACACAGAACAGTGTATAAAATAGAAATGTAAGTTTCATGAGAAAGCATGACAGTGAAGGCCTGAGTAACCGTGACCTGGGTCAAGATGAAAACATGACCCACAGCAGGGAACACCTCCCACCCGCCCTCAATCACTGCCCCACCCCCATGCCAGCTAACCTCCACCCTGATTTGTATGGTAATCATTTCCTTGCTTTTCTTTATGCTCTTCCTTCCTGTGTAAGGATCCCTAAGTGATTTTGCTTATTTTGCCTCTTTTTGACCTTCAAATGAATGAAACTGGACTGAATTAATTTTTCTCTAAACTGAAGATCCAACCTATTCGAGTATCTGAAGGCACCGCCCAGCGGGAAGGCGGTGGCTGCGCTTGTCCCGTGCTGAGGGGACCACACACTGTCACCCGGCGCTCGGAGGACTTAAAAGGCACTGAGAGTCTAACAGGCGGTCCTGATGGAGAACAAGGCGGCCGACGGCAGGGCTCACCCAGATCTGAGACACATCGAACCAGATGATGGGGAGGAGACGGTCAGGATGGAGGGCTTGGATGTGCTTCTCTGAAGGCAGATGGTTCTTTTTAAAGTCCCAGGTCACCCCCTCGCAGAAAACACAGCGACTCCTGGTCCAGAAAGGAGGGCCTTCGGGGGCTGCACACCTCAGGCCAAAGTTGAACCCACCCACCGTGAACGCGACAAAGGTGCCTGGGCCCCTCCCATGTGCCGCCTCCACCTGCAGGTACCAAAGGGCACAGGACTCCACGCTGAGCGCCCAGGTGGCACTGGGAGCACAGCAGCTTCTGTCGGAACCGGTCGGTCACAACTAAAAACGTACCACGTGCCCCCAGGCCACCAGGCTCCTCAGCACCTGACCCCCGGCAAGACCAGGACGGCCCACAGGGCAGCTGGGGCGACCCCTTGCGGGGCACCAGGAGTCTGGTCCTGGGGGGTGGTCGGTGCCCAGGGCCCTGGCGGCAGCTCCCCTCCCCTCTGGTCAGCTTGGCTCGTCCCGGCCCGGCCCAGCACAGCCTCTGGCTGACGCCCTGCGCTCCACACTCACAATCCCTCCGCGCTGCTGCAGGGGACTGTGTGGTACCCTTCCACCCGGGACGGCATCAGAGGTGTGAATATCGGTCCATGCTATTGGGAGGGACATCTGAGTTGTCCCCAGTCTCTGGCTGTCATGAACGCTACCACGGACAGTCCTGCCTGCCCCTGCGGCCCACATGCCCCATTCGTCTACGGTACGTACCTGAGGGGAGCTGCTGGCTGATAGGGTGGCGTGGCCTCCACTTCACAGGTGATGCCAACTCACCTTCCTTATGCTCCTGCCAGCGCCGTGCGTGCTCGCTGCTGTGCATCCTTTGTCAATACTTCCTGTGGCTGGACTTCTTAATTGTCACCATCCTGATGGGTGGGCAGAGGCAGCCCATGTTGTTTACCTTTGTATTCTGATCACTTATGAGGCTGAGTCCCTTCTCCCACGTAGAAACCACATGGGTTTCTCTGTGAAGTGCATATTCACTTTTCTCGCCCATTTTTCTACCGGGCTGTCTGCCGTTACGTCCTGGATGCTAGTCGTCCCTCAGTTACGTGCTGCAACCATCTTCGCCCACTGTCAGGCCGGTCTTCTGATTTCCTTCAACGTTCTCTGATGAACTACAAATTGTTTAGTGGTGGTGGTGGTGGTAGAATTTATCGACCTTTTCTTTTATGATTAAAGTTTCCTGTATCTTATCTAAGAAATCCATCTCTTCAACATCACAAAGGCCAGGCCTTGTCACATGACAAGGACCCATCCAGGTATGGCCCTGTTTCGGGCCTCGTGTCTCTCCTTGCCCTAAGACCATCTGCCTTAATTAGTAGAACAATTCACTGTGTTCTTAATCTTGAAGAAGATTTGGCTATTCTTGGCGTTGTGTATTCCCATATAAATTAGTTTGCGAGATTCCATCAAAAGAGAGTCAGAATTTTCACTGAAGTTGCTTTGACTCTACAGATCAATCTGGAAAGAGCTGACCTATTTATCGTACTGAGTCTTCCCATCTGTGAACATGGTATATGCTGCATTTATTTAGAACTTCTTTGAAGGCTCTCAGTAATGTTTCTATTCCTTTCCCAACGTGTGTGTGCGGGTGTCTTACAAAAGCTTTTTTACTAGATTTATTTCCTAAGTATTTGATATTTTTTGGTGCTCTGGTAAATACCTGTTTGTTGCTGGTACATAAAAATACAATCGATTTTTTTATCTAATAACTTTGCTGAATTTACTTACTAACTCTAATAATCTAGCTGCAGATTCTCCTGGTTTTCTATGTGGATAGTCACGTCACCCGTGGATGACCTTCTTCTCCAATAAGGAAATGAGATGGTGAGAATTACTAATTGAGTAGAGACCTTGACATCATCACACTGTCACTGAGTATCTTCTATCAATTTAAAAAGAAGTACCTTCGAAATCGGGTCAAACCTGAAACTTTTTTTTTTTTTTAATTGAAGTATAGTTGATTTACAATGTTGTGTTAGTTTCAGGTGTACAGCAAAGTGATTCCATTATATATATGTTCTTTTTCAGATTCTCTTCCATTACAGATTATTACCAGATACTGAATATAGTTCCCTGTGCTATACAATAGGTCCTTGTTGGTTGTCTATTTTATATAAAGTAGTGTGTATCTGTTAATCCCAAACTCCTAATTTATCTCTCCCCCGCTTCGCCTTTGATAACCCTAAATTTGTTTTCTATGTCTGTGAGTCTATTTGTTTTGTAAATAAGTTCATTTATATCATTTTTTTAAGATTCCACATACAAGTGATATCACATTATATTTGGCTTTCTCTGTCTGACTTACGTCACTCAATATGATAATCTCTAGGTCCATCCATGTTGCTGCAAATGGCATTATTTCATTCTTTTTTATGGCTGAGTAGTATTCCATTGTATATATATACATCTTCTTGATCCATTCATCTGTCCGTGGACATTCAGGTTGTTCCCATGTCTTGGCTATTGTAAATAGTGCTGCTATCAACAGTGGGGTGCATGTATCTTTTCAAATTAGAGTTTTTGTCTTTTCCAGATGTACGCCCAGGAGTGGGATTGCTGGGTCATATGGTAGTTCTATTTTTAGTTTTTTAAGGAACCTCCATACTGTTCTCCATAGTGGCTGCACCAATTTACATTCCTACCAACAATGTAGAAGGGTCCTCTTTTCTCCACACCCCCTCTCCGCATTTATTATTTGCAGATGTTTTGATGATGGCCATTCTGACCGGAAACCTCACACTCTTAATAAGGTAAGCAACTTAGTGGGATTCAAAGGAATGATTACAGGGCAAAATGAAGGGGAAACTCTCTTTATTGAAATAGCAATGCAAAGCAAATTAATTTATAAGTTATGCAACAAATATCCTATCAGCCCCCTGGAATTCACTTACAAGATAAATGTTGGCTAATTATATCAAGGGCAAAGCATTACTCTTTCTTTAAAAATCAATAATACCAGGCTTCCCTGGTGGCTCAGTGGTTAAGAATCCGCCTGCCAATGCAGGGGACACAGGTTCGAGCCTGGGTCCGGGAAGATCCCACATGCCGTGGAGCAACTAAGCCCATGCGCCACAACTACTGAGGCTGTGCTCTAGAGCCCACGAGCCACAACTACTGAAGCCTGCGTGCCCAGAGCCCATGCTCCACAACAAGAGAAGCCACCGCAACGAGAAGCCTGCGCACCACAACAAAGAGTAGCCCCCCCTCGCTGCAACTAGAGAAAGCCCGCGTGCAGCAACGAAAACCCAATGCAGCCAAAAATAAATAAATAAATAAAATAAATTAAAAAAAAAAAATCAATAATACCAAGAGGCAGCCACCTTCTACTTTTAAAAAAAAATAACTTACAGCTAAAAGAACATGAGACTGTTGAGACTGTTTACCTCTGTGCCCCCGGAAGTGAAGATCATGTCTTGAGGTCTCCCACCTATCATCTTGGCAAGGTTTTCCCGAGCTGCATTGATAATCTCCTTGGCCTTCCTACCTTGAGGGACCAAAGTGGAAATTCATTAACTTTGCTTCAGCAAGTCCAATCAACACATGTTTAAAAGAACAACCAGACATGAAGGAGCGAGGGATCTGAGTGGGTAGTTCTAAGACAAAACGTGCTCCGCTAACGTGAGCTACGACCAGAAATCACTTGGCAAAGGGGCAGCTGTAAGATGTCAGCAAATCAGTGAAAACTACTGAGATTTCAGTAACTTAGTAAGAGCCAGAAACAAATATGGGAGGATGCCTGGGAACCCTACAATTCCCTGAGACACGGTTTTCTTCTTACCGGATGCTACGGGAGAGGGGAAGCTGTGGCCATCTGCCTGGCTTCCCATCCGTCAAGACAGGAGAATGAAAGGATGGAATAATTTGCTTAAGATCACGCTGCAAAACAACAAAAATAAGCAAAAATAGAACTTGTGACTCCTCGACACAAAGCCCAATGCCATATGTCATACTGCCGGTCCCCTAGGTAACTAGAAAGGTCACCGCCTCAGGGACACATTTGCTTTCAAACAGCTGCTAGGAGCCCAGCTATTCCTAGTTTCACTGGAGAGCAGGAAAACAGGAACCAAACTTCATGTGGCAGAGAAAGAAAGGCTCTGGGATGGGAATTCTGAAAATTTTGATGACCATTTTTAGTCTGTAGACCAGTAGTCTCCAAACTTTTTTGACTATTCAGTCCTATTTATAAAAAAAATTTTTTGAGCAGGTACCACTAAAATAAACATATAAATAATAAAACATAAAGATAGAAATGTAAAAAGATGTGGTAAAAATAAATATACAAAGTAATCCACACACTCCTTAAGACTATTGCGTAGGTTTTAATTACAAGCAATGAAGGTCTGGGGTGTTTAGGAAACCCAGTCCTTTCAATTAGTGATACTTGGAAAGACTGCAGTAAATGTCAATCAGTTTGGGTAGGACCCCTGTTAGCTCCTCCTGAGTGCCGCGCAAACCCCGTCCACCAGCTCACGGCCCACTCCTCCTCCAGGATTCTGCTGAGAAGCCCCCTCTGAGGAGCTGCTGGGCTGATCCCACAGCAGCAGGTCCCCTGCCCATGCCCCACTGCCCTTCCCAGGACAATCGGGTGGCCCATGTGGCGTGTGGCCCCCGGAGCCTGTTTCAATGCGCCTGTAGACCTTCAAAGAAGCATTTCACAGGGTTTTCTTTTTCCTTTTCAAAAATGGGTTTCATAATTTACAAATTGGTTTGCAAAAACTTCCCTTTCCACTTATCGACAAGTCTTGGAGACCCTTCTACATAAGGATTCGTGGGGCTACCTCACCACCGTGATGTACCTATTGGAACGGCTAAAATGAAAAGACTGGCCAGTCCAAGTGGTCAGGAGGATGTGGAGAAAATGCAACTCTCATTCACATCAGTGGGAACAGAAACTGGTACAAGCACTTTGGAGAGAGCACAGCAGTTCCTTAGGAAGTCAAACTTAACACCTCCCATCTGACCCCGCTGTTTTGCTCCTAGGTGTTTATGGTAAATAGTGTTTACCCAAGAAAAAAGAAGGTTATGTCCACAACTTGTACATCAACATACGCCCAAAATTCCAACCCAGACCTTGTTCTGGACGCCACTCACCCCACCTGGATGTCCAACAGGCATCTGAAACTACACACATTCAAAGCTGAATGTCCGGGGACTTCCCAGGTGGTGCAGTGGTTAAGAATCCGCCTGCCAAGGCAGGGGACACGGGTTCGATCCCTGGTCCGGGAAGATCCCACATGTCGCAGAGCAACTAAGCCCGTGCACCACAACTACTGAGCCTGCGCTCTAGAGCCCGCGAGCCACAACTACTGAGCCCACGTGCCACAACTACTGAAGCCTCCGCGCCTAGAGCCCATGCTCCGCAACAAGAGAAGCCACAGCAATGAGAAGCCCGCACACCGCAACGAAGAGTAGCCCCCGCTCGCCGCAACTAGAGAAAGCCCGTGCGCAGCAATGAAGACCCAACGCAGCCATAAATAAATAAATAAATAATAAATTTAAAAACAGAAACAAACAAACAAACAAAAAAAGCTGAATGCCTGCCTCCCTCCCCCCAAACTGGCTCCTTTCTCAAAGGCTCCCAGCCTTTCCTTTCTCAGTAAGTAAATGGCAACTCAGTCCTTCCAGGGGACCAGGGTGAAAGCTCCTGTCTTTCTCCTACCCCATCACCCAGTCCATTATCAAATCCTGTAGGATCTGCCATCAAAAATATCCAGAATCCAACCCCACCTCCCCCTGCCCCAGCCACCAGCTGAGTCAAGGCCACTGCTGGGATATTCCCCTGGCGTGACCTCAACTCCACGGACCCGACTGTGGTCCATTCTCCACAAAGCGGCCAAAGTAATGCCTTGAAAACCCAAACATTCTTTGTGCTCTGTGCTTTTCCCTCACCGGGAACAATGCTCGGCACACAGTAGGTACTCAACCAATATTGGTTAAATCACCTGTGTTCAAAGTGTGTTCTGGGGAACTCTGGGGGTCCACAAAGTCAAAACTATTTTCATAATAATACTGAGACATCATTTGCCTTTTTTACACTCATTTTCTCGCAAGCATATAAGGAAGCCCTCCAGAGGCTACGTGATGTGAATACTGCAATGGACTGGATACAGAGCCAGGTATGGGACCCAAACGTCTTCTATTTATCCAGACCTTGAAGATTTTCAAACATGTTCAACAGTGCCATTCTTCTCACTAAATTTGTTCTGTTTTGGAAAAGATAAGTTTCTTTTTCATAAAAAAAAAGTTGACATGTAATGGATTTATTATTGTTACTTTTAATGAATAGATACGTATCTATTTAAAGTTTTTTAGCGTTAAGTTCTGATATGGCAAATATCTACACACAAAGCGTGCGTAAGCAGAGGCTCTTTGGGGTCCTTAATACATTTTCAGAGCGTGGGGCCTCGTGAGTGACCTCAGTTATGTCACCCTCTGCTCAGGCCCTCCAGACGCACTCCACCCCGGGCCCATGAGAGCCGGCCCTCACCTCACAGTGGCCTCCACAGCCCAGCGTGGCACTGCCCCCAAACCCCTTGGAGCCCCGAACCCCCTGCTGTCACCCGCAACCCTCTGCCTGCAGTGCCTCCCTGGTGTCCCCTCCTCATGTCTGCAAACGTATGTCATCCGAGATTAGGATCACCCTCCGCAAAGTGGGACCCCTCCCCCAGAACTGTCTGCCCTCTATCCGGCTTTACTGCTCCCCACAGGGCTTTGTCCACCTCGCACACTTGTATCTGTTAACTGCCCGCTGCCCCCTCACAAGAGCAGGACCTTTGTCTGTTGGCTGCTCCACCCACCAGGCACAGAGTAAGCGCCCTCCAGGCCAGATGAGTGGAGGGCTCACAGGGGAGGACTGGAGCCCTCGAAGGTGAGCCCCAGACCCTCCCTCCTGAGGGAGGGCTGCCCTTGAGTGCGCAGAAGACACCCGCGGAAAAGGCCCTAGGGAATCCCTGACTGCCGCAGGAGGGTGATGGTGGGAACACCCCAGAACCCAGGGCTAGGAGAGCTGGGTTCCAGCTGGGGACCAGCCCGAGATGCTGCAGGCCGCTGGCCCACTCTGAGAGCGGACGCCCTCGGCTGCGAACCTGAGTCCTGATGCCCACCCACCATGCAGGTCCTAATGACAGAAGTGGGTGCGTGCCAGAGCGCCGTCAACCTAACTCACTGTGCCCACAGTGGCACCCTCCCCGCATTTCCACAGCCAGAGGCACCCACAGGCGCTGGGGGGTGAGCCGGGGAACGTCATAGCACAGCGTGCGTACTGCCGTGTCAGCTAAGAAAGAGAGTTTTGAAGAGACAAAAGCTTGGCTTTAGTAAAGTTTTCTTCTCATTACACTAGGCATGCTGATTGTAGAAGAATTAAATACCACGACACAAAAAGAAAATACTCAAAACCTCCTGCAATCCCGCTACTCCAAGATACCTGTGGCGGGAGCATCCGGTGGGCGTCCTGTCTGTGCTGGGGCTGCCCTTGCTGCCACTCTCCCCCCTACCATGGAGACATTTACAGCTGGAACACATCTTAATTAAGGCCACATTTAAATGAAGAAATTCTTAGATGAATTAAGAATTTAGACCTCATTTCCCAACTTCCACTGCAACTGAAATGCCAACGTGTGGCCATGGGACCAACCTCTGGCAATGGGTTACAGGCCAGAGTGGTACTTGCAACTTCCAGAAATGTCTTTGAAGGACTCAGGCAGCCCTTTCTCGTCCTCTTTCTCTCTGTCCCACAGGCCGGACTGCTTACGTGATGGCTTGAACTGCAGGAGCCATCCTGACCACAAGGGGCAGGTGCATGTTGAAGATGGAAAAAGCTTTAAGATAGAAGGAGCTGGGTCTCTGGTAGTGGCTGAGCAGCCACATGGGCCCTGGACGGTGAGAGAAATAAATTTCAAGCTGTTTAATCTACAGTTATTTGGGGGTTTCTGTCTCTCACAGCAAAACTATACATTTTCCATACTTGCTCTACATAATTTTTTCTTGGGTAGTGGGCAGGGGAAATCAATCACACTGCACATTTATAACGTGCATTTTCCACTTGGGCCAAATGCTGCAACTCTCCTCCTAGGTCATCAATACAGTCCACACCATTGCTTTAAGGGGGACCAGAACTCTCGCCAGGGCTTCTGCATACTTTATGTGGTCCATCCTCGACTGATGGACACGGAGGTTATAAGCGAGGTAGTAAAAAACATCTTGGGTTTCTAAACTCTTCCCATACCTCCTTAATATTTGCCTTAAAACAGATTACCCTCCAAGGAATTGTTATCATTATTAAATCATAATATTGTGAAAATAATTAAACCATTCTATCATACAGGTGATTTTTTCTTTCTTTCCTTTTTTTTTTTTTTCTTTTCCATTTCTACCTGAGTGTCAACAGAGAATTATTGCAATGCATTTTTAGCTATGGTTCTTAATTTGTGGAAACAAAGGCTGTCAAGGCAACATGCAATCCACAGACAGGCTTCATCAGGTCTAGAAGGGTTATTTCTCCCTGAGGGTTATTCCTAAATTTCTTCATGATAAATGCTTTTTATTAGCACTTAACTGTTTCTGGATTCTCCAGTTTTATGCGTCAGAAACTTCAGTTTCACTAGAGGAATGATTAGCTACAAGGCAATGTCCAGAAGATTAGCCAGAATACATGTATAATATAAACCAACAAACAAAGTTAATGAATGACTAGTATCCGATTTTGCAAAAGCTTTTAGTTATCAAGTTGTGAAGCTTTTAATAAGCAAACCAACATGAGAACCCACAAAAGCCTATAAATTTGTACACAGGTATTGCTAAATCCTAGGGCGTGGCAGTAGTCTGAAAGTTATTTTAGTTCATCGTGATCCACAGTTAAGATAGTTTATCTTCATTATCCCTGATAAAGCATTAAATAAGAAGACACAGCTTCAGCTCGCTGTCTGAAAGACACAACGTGACTCTGCCATGTAACTCCTGATCTGAAGCAAGTTCTTTTCCAAGACCTCCAATTTAACATTGGAGGTCTTGGAAAAGAATTAAGAATTAAGAATTCTACATTAAAACAAGAATTAAGAATTAAGAATTAAGAATTCTACATGAAAACAAGAATAAACGAGAAACATGTAAGGATCTTTATAACTAAAGGATTTGAAAGTAATTTTTATTTTTGAAAAAAGGAGACCAGGATTCTATGGGATCCTGATGTGGTAAAAGATCTATTTTGCAAATTTTGTAACGGTCGACTGAGACAGATACGTGACAGGGTTTTAATAGGTACTGTCACTACAAACAACTGTTAATAAGACAGGTTTTTCATCTGGGAACGGAGGACACGAGACTATGTTAAAGATGAAAGATTATGGTATCAACAAGGCTCAAATTTGGACTTCTCAGGAAAAAACTACCCAAAATCACAGCTAAAGATTTGCAATTAACAGAAAATCTATTCAAAACCGAGTCATCCCATGTGGTATACAACTTCTCTTAGAGTACCTCTGCCCCCCACATCTCTGATCTGTGTGTGTCTCCTAGAATTACCTGCCGGGTAAGGGCTGCTGGGATTTCCCCAGGCTTCCTGCATGGCTTCAGTCATGGCCTGGATGACCTCTGGCTCCAGCGGGGTGGTTGCATTATAGTCCATATACACTTTCCTGCTGGAGAGAAAATAAAGACGTGCCTATTAGGGAAAAGAAGGTGAAATCCAGAAACACAGCTGCACCCTGTCTATCATATCAACAGGAGCAAATAATGTCAAGGTCGGGGTGCTTCTCTGCATTTATACGTGCCTAATTCTACAAGCTGCGCTCATAAGTCTCCACATCTTCATTACTTATGGAAAATGTACACGTGTTTTCCAACCATCTATCAATAGTATTTGCTAGTTTCCTTTATCACTGTTAGGAAATTGTCCCTTTGGACTTTCAAAACTTCTTTCCACCGCTTGGTAGGAGGGGTGGTCCGCTGGGCCTGGGCTACCTACCCGACTCCCACCTTCCTCCTGAGGGAAGCAGGGGAACCTTGCAGTCCCAGGGAGCCGCACATTCCCCAGGGCTTTTTCCCTGGTTTTTCAACTTCATCACTTCACCAGTAGTTTTCCTCTATTTCCCTGCAGTGTCTGCGGTGGCCGTGAGGCTCGGGTGATCTAGGTGCCCACTGCTCCCCTCTCCCCCCTCTGCTTCCCCTGAGCTGCAGTCTCCTCTGTGGGCTGGGGGGCATGTGCAGGCTTGCTTCTCCTCCCTTTGCACTTTCCGTTTCCTTTGCCTAGAATGACCACACTGACACCCCTACCTTACTTTTTAGGTCTTTGCTCCAACTTGACCTTCTTGTGAGGCAACCTGGACTCTAAATAAAATTGCAGCCACCCATGCCCTCCTCCCCAGGGCTGTGCTCCCTGGCACCCCGTTTCTCCAAGGCACCCCATCATCTAATACGCTAGACTTGCTCCTTGTTTATTCTCTATCTCAACAGAAAGTAACAGAACAGCAGCTCCACAAGCTGCCGTTTTCCTCCCAGCTCTGTCGCCAACACTGAGGACAATGGCTGGCACAGAGTAGGGGCTTGATTTATATGGTGACAAATGTCACAGAAAGTGCACAGCCCCTGAAAGATCCCTAAGTGAAATTTATCCGTATATCTTTTTACCAGTATCAAAAACTTTCAGAAACTTTCGTGAATATGTAATAGTAGGCAATCCTGCCAGATACCATTAATTATTTTACCTGACTTTAAAATCAGCAATAGCGTTTAAACCAATCCACATGAAAATTCAAACACAATTACCAATGGTGGCTGTTAAAACACAGGTTCTTTAACCCATGGAGTGTTTTTTTTTTGGCCGCACCTTGCAGCATGTGGGATCTTAGTTCCCCGACCAGGGATCAAACCCGTGGCCCCTGCAATGGAAGTGAGGACTCTTAACCACTGGACCTCCAGGGAAGTCCCCCCATGGAGTGTTTTAATGCAGCATCTTGTCTCTAAGATGCCCAAGCACAAGGCTTTGGGGCTTGGGAAGTCTGAGCAGCCATCCTTGGCCACCCGGGTATTAGGAATCCCTGGGTCCTGTTGAGTCTTAAACCTGCATGTGCCTCTAACTCTGCTCTCACTTCCAATGATAAGTATTCCAAAATTCCTCAAACTACTAGCGACCACAGCTCTTCAATCTCCTGCTTGGCTGAGCTAATTCAAAGCTTGAATTTCAGAACACTTCACAGATTACTCTGCCCCATTATTTGTTACTTCTTTAAAGTGCTATCAATATTGCACGGGAAAGCTAAACTTTATTAGGTTCATAACCAAAAAGAAAAAGGCATCATGAATCTCTTCTCCACTCAGTACATTTTCCCAGCTCCCTTTTCTCAGCTCCAAGCAAATGAAACCTAATGAAAGAAATGGCAGATTTAGGCCTGGACCCAAATTTTAAAGACACACACCCGTTCCTCATACTCAGGTAGAGAGGATTACCCCTCCTACCCAGGAAGTATTTAACAAATTCCTGGATTGAGGGCGAAGACTCACAAACAAACAAAGATGCATTTCCCCCGCCCAGGGGAAGGTCCCAGCAGGCTGGAACAGCTCTTTGGGCTGGAGTGCCCCCCTCTCTTCACCCTCACTCTGCCAGGTGCTCAGGCCAGCAGCCTCGGGGCATCCTTCTTAACCTCACCTCTCCTCTACTCCGAGGACGCATCAGCAAGTGCCGGGTTTATTCTCAGTACAAACCCTTCTCCCGCCACCCCTGCCACCACTGCGGTCCACACCGCCTCTCCCTCCTCGATTATGACAGAAGATTCCCAACTGGCTTCCCTGCTTTCTGCAACCCCTACTCCCTACAAAGCAGCCATAAGGATTCCTTTAAAATATAAAGTAGTAATTTGTAATATAATTAAATGACGTCACTCCCCTCTCAAACCTCCAGGACGCCCCAAGTCCTTCCTGGGCTCTGCGGCTCTGCTCGCGGACAGCTGCCCCAAGCCCCTCCCCTCCGCAGTCCTCGCTGCCCTGGACCCCGCGGGCTCGTTCCTGCCCTCGGGGCCTTTGCTGCGGTTTCCTCTTCCCCGCGCGCTCGCTCCCAGAACTTGTGCGGCTCACTCCTGGATGTCACTCAGGTTTTAGCCCAAGCGTCACCTCCCCGGAGACCTTCGCAGGCCACGCCTCGCATCCGCTCGTCCTCCCAGCGCTCATCCCTGCTTTAGGCCTCCCGCGCGGACAGCCGGGCGGCGCTGCATCCCCGCGCGGACCCTCATGCCCGCCAGAGACCGGCCAGCTGGCTGCCCCTCTCCGGGAAGGACCCCTCCCCTGGAGAGTGACCACCAGCTGGCCGCCCCCTCCCTCGGGGAGTGACCACCGGCCGGCCGCCACCCTCAGACCTCGCCACGCGGCGCCTGGAGAGCTTCCCGGAGGAGGGCGCCGACGGCTTCCCCTGCCTTCCGCTCAAGGAGCGCACCTCTCCGGCGGGCTCTTCTCTGCTCGGCTGCCAGGCTGACTCGCCGCTCGCCCCCGCGCGTCCCTGCTCCGCGGCCCGACCGCCTCCATCCCGACCCCGCCGCGGCCGGGTTCCAGCCCGCCTGCCCGGAGCGCGGCCCCAACCGGCAAAGCATCTCACTGTCAGGAGCGCCACCGGGAGGAGGCGGGGCCGCGAGGGCCGGGGCGAATCCGGATTGGCTGAGGTGCGCACTCCCAGCCAATCCTCGCGCTTCAGTGGCGCTCCGCCGGGGGGCGGGGCCCCGGCTGCGCACGGTCAGGTGACGGGCTGGGGGCGGGGCTGCAGGCGCGTCAAAGGGGGCGTGGTCCCGGCGGCGGAGGGCGGGCCCTGGACGGTGAGCGGCTAGGCGGCACCGGGAGCGAGGGCGGGGGGGGACCGGGGGGCGGCCGGGGAGCGAGGGGTCCGCGTGCTTCCGCCCGGCTGGAGCGGGAGACCCGGTCCTCCAAGGCCGGCGGGCCACGCCCTGCGTCACCGCTGTCCCGCGGGGCTCCACCATGATCCGACCCTCTGCTTGGGTGACTTTGGGTGAAATTAGGGCTCATTTCCTGCGGGTGGATCTGAGGGGTCTGGAGTGGAGGCTGTTACAGGAGCCAAGGCAAGACATGAGGAACACCAAGCCCGGGCGCAAAACGCAGGAAAGATGGATCCCGGACAGATTTAGGGAACGGGGTCTGCTGAATGCGGGGCACGCGGGAGGGTGAGGGAGGAGGATGTTAGTCCCTCTACCCGGACAGGAAGGAGCCCCGGGGCGGGGAGGTGATGGGCTGAGTTTCCGACCTGTTGCTTTGTCTGAGAGGCAGTCAAATGGACATGTCTAGCATTCGTGTACCCTGCCAACCGTAACACAAGTCAGTTGCGAAAGCGGTGAGATAGGGCAAAGATCCAGATGCTTGAATTCTAACGAAGCCACCCACTGTCTCTTGCCCTTTTGGCAAAATAACAATTTCTAAGTTTAATTGAGCCCTGAGCATGTGTCAGGCACTGTTCCAAGCGCCTTTCGTGTATTCACTAGTTTCCTCTCGATAACACCCTTATCAAGTGGGTGCCTTTATCCCCACTTTATATATGAGGAAAGTCAGGTACAGAAAAGGTCAGCATCTGCCCAAGTTTACACGGGGAGTAATGGAGCCAGAATTTGAATGCAGGAATGCTTTGTCAAGAAATTGAATTTTAATTGGATGTTTGTAGACTTGCTCAATTTGATCTCCTGCTGGGGTCCAGAAGAAGTTGTTTTTTTCCAGCTCTGCAAGTCTCCACATTTCTGGACTCCTTATTTCCTTTCATTCTTGCTTGCAAACCGAGCTCATTTCTTGCCAAATGCGGCCAGGAGCAAAGGACACACCAACATTTAAGAAGCAAACAGAGGGCTTCCCTGGTGGCCCAATGGTTAAGAAAACCACGTGCAGCAACGAAGACCCAGCGCAGCCAAAATAAATAAATTAATTAAAAAAAATACCCTTTCGAATTAAAGAAATAATAATAATAAAAAAGAAGCAAATAGATACACAGAAGCTCAAGGCCAGTCAAAAGAGGAGGAAAGGAAAGGGAATGAAGGAAGAGTGTCAAAATACAGAAGGTAGTGTAAGTGCAGCTGAGAGGAAATCTGAAGTGTCTACTGATATACTCAGTAGACAATCAGGAGACACTGATGGTTTTAGCGAGAGGAATTTCAGTAAAGCAGTGGTGGGGGAGGGATGATGCAGAGCTGAGGAAAGAACAGGACAAGAAAGGGTGGAGAAGGCAGTCGCTCTTCAAAAGGTGGACGAAGGAGGTAAAAGGGGTACAAGATGAAGGGGAAATGTTTTAGAGACTGAGCATGTTTATAGCTGACGGGAGGTAGCTAACAAGGAAGCTGAAGATAAAAGAAACGAGGTAAAGTCCTGGAGGCAGTGAGCGGGCACGAGGTTAAGAGCAAAGGTGGGGGGCATGTTTCATTCTCCAAGTCTATATGGAAGGCCATAAGGATGGGAGCTGGAGGGGCCCAGGGACCACTGACAAGGGGATTGATTCATCTCCAGCCCCCCTTGGACCAGTTAGGCAGCGGTTAGAGGGTTTGTGTTTCCAGGTGGATATAGTGAGTGTCGTAGTGAAGTCAGAGACAAGACAGCGCCCCACGTGGCTGGCAATACCCACACACAGAGGACCAGTGGCCTCTTCTCCACTCTTCCTAAAAGCGGTAGCAGCCACCACGATTCCAAGCGGGCTGGTCAAACAGATGCAACAGGTGCCCTAACAGGGTGCCTTAATTACGAAATCAGTGCCCAATAAAGACCAAACATTTGAGGAATGCCATCTCCATGGAAATGAGGTAGTAAATGCACCAAACAGAACTCACACCTAAGGGAAAAAAGTCATACAGCACTCAGAGTGTCTTCAATACAGGAAAGGTCTACAAGGAGATAAGGGGGTATATCTTATTTTTTTAAAAAGGCAGTCATAAAACAAGAACAAACAACAGTAAAAAAACATATCGGGACTTCCCTGGCAGCCCAGTGGTTAAGACTCTGCGCTTCCACTGCAGGGGGTGCAGGTTCAACCCGGGTTGGGGAACTAAGATCCCGCATGCTGAGTGGGGAGGCAAAAAAAAAAAAAAAAACCCATATCGGACAGAAACTATAATAATTGAGGTTTAGGGCTTCCTTGGTGGCTCAGTGGTTAAGAATCCTGCCAATGCAGGGGACACGGGCCCGAGCCCTGGTCTGGGAAGATCCCACATGCCGTGGATCAACTAAGCCCGAGCACCACAACTACTGAGCCTGCGCTCTAGAGCCCGCGAGCCACAACTACTGAGCCCACGTGCCACAACTACTGAAGCCCACGCACCTAGAGCCCGTGCTCCACAACAAGAGAAGCCACCACAATGAGAGGCCCGTGCACCGCAACTAGAGGAAGCCCAGGCACAGCAACGAAGACCCAACACAGCCAAAAATAAATAAGTAAATAAATAAAAATAAAGCTTATTTTTAAAAAAAGCTGGAAATAACTCTGGGGTTTCAGAAAAACAAACCATATCAGACAGAAACTATAATAATCGAGGTTTAGGTCTTCCCTGGTGGTGCAGTGGTTAAGAATCCGCCTGCCAATGCAGGGGACACGGGTTCGAGCCCTGGTCTGGGAAGATCCCACATGCCACGGAGCAACTAAGCCCGTGCGCCACAACTACTGAGCCTGCTCTCTAGAGCCCACGAGCCACAACTACTGAGCCCGCGTGCCTAGAGCCTGTGCTCCTCAACAAGAGAAGCCACCGTAATGAGAAGCCCGTGCACCGCAACAAAGAGTAGCCCCCGCTCGCCGCAACTAGAGAAAGCCCACATGCAGCAACAAAGACCCAACACAGGCAAAAATAAATAAATTAAATAAATAAGTAAATAAAATATAATTGAGGTTTAAAAACAGTAGAGTTGCCAGGGACTGGGGGGAAGGGAAGGATGGAGAGGTAGAGCATAGGGGATTTTTAGGGCAGTGAAACCATTTTGAATGATACTATAATAGATGTAATTATACAGTTGTGAAAACTCATGTACAACACCAAGAGTGAACCCCAGTGTAGCATGTGGGTGACAATGATGTGTCCATGTAGGTTCATTCGTTGTAACAAATGTTAACCTTTGTGTGATGTCGGTAGTAGACGAGGTTAGACATATAGGGACAGGGTTATACGGGAACTCTGTTCTGCTCAGTTTTCCTGGGAACCTAAAACCACTCTGAAAAATAAAGTCTGTTTTTAAAAAATCAACAGAGGGACTTCCCTGGTGGTCCAGTGGTAAAGAATCCACCTTCCAATTCAGAGGACGCGGGTTCAACCCCTGGTGAGGGAACTAAGATCCCACGTGCCACGGGGCAACTTAGCCTATGCGCCACAACTACTGAGCCCACGCGCCTCAACGAGAGAGCCCACGTGCCACAAACTACAGAGTCCACACGCTCTGGAGCCTGCACACCACAACTAGAGAAGAGAAAACCTGCACGCCACAACTAGAGAGAAGCCCACACGTCGCAACGGAGCATCCCACGTGCCTCAATGAAGACCCAACGCAGCCAAATACATAAATAAATATTTTTTAAAAATCAATAGATGGGCTGAATAGGCATAAAAAGTGAATTAATGCACTAAATGCCTGAGCATAGGAATTCTCTCAGATTATTGCTCAAAAGCATAAAGAGATGAAAACTATGAAAGAAAAGAAACATCCATCTAATAGTGATTCTCAACTGGGAGTGACTTTCCCACCAGGGGACATTTGACAATGTATAGAGACAATGTTAGCTGTTGTAACCGAGGGTTGGTGCTTCTGGGATCTAGCGAGTAGAGGCCATATATGCCGCTAACCACCCTACAATGCACTGGATAGCCCAATTTGGGGCCAAATCTGGCCCCAAACGTCAATTGTGCTGTGGTTGACAAACCCTGATGTGGTTCCATATTTCCACTTGGTATCATTTCCTTCTGCCTGAGGACTTTGTTCAAAGTTTCTAGCAGTGCTAGTCTGCTGGTATGACTTTCAGCTTTTGTACATATGAGAAAAATCTTTATTTTGCCTTCATCTTTGATATCTTCCCTAGATATAGAATTCTAGCTTTTTTTTCTAGAGTTTTTTCTTTCAATAAAGATTTTTCTCCACTGTTTTCCTGCTCGCATTGTTTCCAACAAGAAATGTGTGATCACCCTTTATAAATTATGTGTCTTTATTTCTTGACTGCTTTTAATATTTTTGCTCTGTCACTGATTTTAAGCAACTTAGAATGTGATTTGATGTAATTTTCTTCATGTTATTGTGCTTTGAAGCTGGTATCCGTGGGTTTGTAGTGTTTATCAAGTTGGAAATTTGTCAGTAATTATATCTTCAAATAATTTTCTCTCTCCCCTGATCCTTTGGGAAACTCTAATTACAAGTTGATTGGGCTGTATGAAGTTTCCCCAGAGCTCACTGAAGTTCTGAGGGTTGTTTTTTTCCTAGATCCCACCCGCTGTTTTTCATTTTGTTTTTAATTGCTATATCTTCAAGTTCATGAATCTTTTCTTCATCAATATGTAATCTGTTGTTAAACCCATCCATCCAGTGTACTTTTCATCACACATTTGTGTTTTTCTTCAGGAAGCTTATTTTGTGTCTTATATTTTCCATCTCTTTACTTAACATGAATAATCTTTTCTCTACCTTATAGAACTGTTTTAATGCTCTGGTCTCTAACATATTTGTCATTTCTGGGTCTGTTCCGACTTTTTTCCCCTCTAGCCGTGGCTCTTGTTTTCTTGCCTCTTTGCATACACTGAAATTTTGTATTGATTACTAGGTATTGTCAATTTTATCAATACCTTCTAGGGTGCTGGGTATATAGTTAATTTAAAATTTTATTGAGATCCTTGTAGGTTTAATGCAGTTTTAAGAATTATACAGAGTCCCTTACCCAGTTTTCCACAATGGTAACACCTCTCCACACTATAGTAATCCACTCTGTAAGTCTTCGTCTTTGGGTGTATTAGACCATTTACATATCATTATTAAATGGTAATAAATCTTAAATCTACCATTTTATGATTTGCTTTCTATCTGTTTCATCTGGTTCTCAACTCTGTTTCTTTTTGTTTGCCTTCCTGTGGGTAACTGAACATTTTTTAGTTTTCCATCTTAATCTCTCAATATTGTTTAAAAACAGATATAATTCACATACCATAAATTTCACCCTTTTAAAGTGTAAAACTTAGTATTCACAAGGTTATGCACCTATCACCATCTAATTCCACAACATTTTCATCACCCAAAAAAGAAACACCGTATTCATTAGCATTCAGTCCCCTCTTCCTCCTCACCACAACCCCTATCAACAAGCCACTTTCTATCTCTATAGATTTGCCTTTTCTGGGTGCTTCATACAAACGGAATCATACACCATGTGGCCTTTGTGTCTAGCTTCTTTCAGTTAGGAAAATGTTTTCAAGGCTTCAGTCCAGGTTGTAGCATGTATCAGTAACTCCTTTTTGCTGACGATTACTATTCCTTTGCCTGGCTATACCACATTCCGCTTTTCCATTCATCACTTGATGGGCATTTGGATTGTCTCCAGTTTGTGACTATTATAAAGGGCGCCGCTCTGAGCATTCATGTACAAGTTTTCACATGGAGATGTATTTTCAGGTCTCTTGCTTATATAATTAGGAGTGGAATTGCCGGGTAATATGGGAACTTTTTATTTAACCTGAGGATTCCAATTTCTCAGCATCCTCAGCAACATTTGATGCCTGGTTGTTTTGTTTTAATTAAAAAATATTTTTTAAAAAAATTTTTAGCCATCTTTGTGGGTGTGGTCTTGATTTGCATTTCACGAATGACTAATCGTGACATTGCAATTTACAGTATGCCTAGTTCATCTTTGTCCCTGTTCCTGGTACACAGAGGAGATTAAGCCAGCCCTGTGGCTGCATCTCAGCCGCAAGCACGAGTCCCCTCTGTCCTGTTGTCCTCTGTCTGCAGATGGCTTTTGTCTCTGTTGTCCTCGTCTGCATTCTGGGAGAATTAATCAAGTTTGTCTCCATGTCGTTGCTCTGTTTTCCCAGCATCGGTCCTGCCCTGTACTGTTGTGCATTTATGATTATGGTTATAGTTTCATTCTGTTGCCATTTCATCTTAGCCTGTAGTCTCCTTATGAATTTTTGATTCCGGGTCAAAGGTGCTGTTTACTGCATTTTCCTAAATATGTGGACTTCTTTTCCCCTGAAAAAGTTTCTTTAAATCCTACACTTCATTCCCAGCGTCATGTTTATCCTGAGTCTGCTGGATACTGTTCCTTCTTTTTCTGCAGGATTTTCCACGGAGCCATTTACTCAAGCTAAGCAAGCAGTTCAGACATGGCGTCTGTCAGCTGAAGGGCAGGTGGCCTGCCGGCCCGTGTGGCCTGGGCCTGCCGGCCCGTGTGGCCTGGGCCTGCCGGCGTGCCCCATCTCGGGCAGGGGCCTGTCCTGAGCAGGCGGACTCGTGCTCTTAAGCTCCTGCTACATCTACTCAATGTTAAGTCATCACATCGTAAGAACCTGCTCAGTTATTGCCAGATGACTAAGGTGAGGCCCTGTGCTCCAGATGCTGACCAACACCCGGGACAGGCAGAAATACATATGCGAGCAAGCGTGGACCACTTCCTTGGTGCTTCTGGAAGCCTGGGCGAGATGAGGACACTCCAGGAACTGCCCATCCGCCTGTGAGACAGGCTTCACGGGGGGCACCACCTGAACTGAATCCTGAAAGGAGCCCCAGGAGGGAAGCTCAGAGTCTGGGGAGAGCGGGCCTCACCACAAGGTGGGCAAGCACTGCTCTGAGGCCAGGGTCCCCGGCACAGCGGCTGGCAGGGTGGACAGGCCCAGCCACAGGGGGCTCCGTGTGCCAGGCCCAGGTGCGTCTGGATGCGTGGGAAGACGTGGCACAGGACGGGCTGCTGTAGGAAGCCCTCTGGCAGCACGTGAGGCGGCCACCCACGTTTGCTTTGGTCTCAGCTGGCTGTGGCCGGGCCTTCCTGCGCTGCTGCCCTTGTGCAGAGACTGTGGTCCGTGTCACACCCCGGTCACCGGCCTGGCGAGACACCAGTGACCACACCGGCTCCACCCAGCCACCGTGCTCGCCCGGGACACAGGCTTTCTCTGCTCAGACTCGAACTTGAGGCTGAAACCGCTTTGGAATAGGCTGCATCAAGGCTCTTTCTCCCTAGCGCTGCCCCCAGCTACGGCTCCCAACCTCATCCTGGTTGGGGGAAGAGAGGACGCAGGTGCACAGGGGTACTGAGGTTGGAACAAATTTCTAAAAAGAGCTGTTTGGTAACGACTGGCTTAGGAGACAAAACAATCTTTGGCCATCAAGCACCACGCATCTCCTGGGAACGATGCGTCGTGCGGAAGGTCAGGGCTGACACCGAGGTGATGAGGATCCAGCGCCAAAAAATACAACACAGACGAGTGGGTCCTGCCAGGCGGAGAGGAGACCCAACAGGCCTCGCTCGGGCACCAGAGCAGGGGGAGCGTCCCTGGATGTGCCCTGTGGGGGCCGCACGAGGTGCCGGCCCACGCGCAGCCAGTGCTAACCCTCTCTGCGGGCCCCTGGCCCCGGACCAGCATTCGTCCTGGACTGCAGTGCACGGGGCCTGTCCGCACTCTCCCCTCCAGCACCGGGAGCTCTTGGGACATGGATTATTTCTTCCAACTGGCCATAAGTTAAAAACCAAACCAAACCAAAAGGAACAGTGAATTTACTGGAAGAACTCTGGCCCAGTGCATTTGGCAATGAAAGTGAATGAGCCCTAAGATGGATATTTAAAAAGAGATTATAATTCAGTTTATACAGCTTGACGTGAATAAACAGACATTCTTAACAATGCAAGGTCCCCAAAGGCCTCTGTCACGGAGTTTTTTGAAGAACTTTTTTCAAACTACAATTCTTTCAATAAATCAATTTTGGTAACCCATGGAACCCCAGGGCGTGAGCAGTAACCTCAGCAGGTGATATGGGCCCCTCTGCACTGGCCCCTCCAACCTGCTGGACTTGCTTGAGGCCGGGCCACGGGAGCGTCGGGAAGAAGGGTGTGACAGGTTTTCTCATTTTCCAAGTTCCTCCTTGGCAAAGGAAAACATTATTCTCCTAAAACTATATATTAGCATCTTACTAGACACTTTATTTTATGAAGAATAATGAACTTGTAGCAAACCTGACTTTCCAAGATTAAACATTTTTAAGTGGATGGAAGTGAAACGACCCCGGAACAGATTGCACCACCTGGGAAAGGGTCTCGTTGAAGCTGCCATTGGTGGTTAACATCTTTTTTTTTTTTTAATTAATTAATTTATTAGTTTATTTATTTATTTTTGGCTGTGTTGGGTCTTCGTTGCTGTGCGCGGGCTTCTCTTGTTGCGGACATGGGCTCTAGGCTTGCGGGCTCTAGAGCGCAGGCTCAGGAGTTGTGGCGCACGGGCTTAGTTGCTCCGCAGCGTGTGGGATCTTCCTGGACCAGGGCTCGAACCCGTGTCCCCTGTGGTGGCTAGCATCTTGGACTTTTTATAAGAAAAAAATTCTGCTTGATCTGATAATCAAATCAGCAAAAACTCCGATGGTAACAGGAATTTGGTTTTTTTCACAGCAGTTCTTTAAAGAAAGAAGGGTGGGGCTAACGGAGCAACCCAGGGAACACTGGGATTTGTCCCCTGAAGACACGTAACACATTGTGGTGATCACCACTGCCTGGGAGTTTGCCCTCCGAGATTATTTTGCTAAGCTGCAGCAGGTGGCAGAAGGACTGCTGAATCCGCTTCTGCTGCCCTAAGACAAAGACATGCTGCCTCTGCCCCCAGATGTCCTGAGAGTGGCCTGGCTGCGGCCAAGCCACGGGGAAGGGCACTGTCGCCTCCCGAAGCTGTGAAATCTTCCTAAACGAGTGTGCAAGCCCCGGGAGTGTAACGAAGGGCAAAAGAAGACATGCACAGACACTTTGGAGCACTGAAACCGGCAAACACGAAGGGACATGTTCCTCTCAAAGACTACATTCAAAATAGTTTAGCTACTGCAAATGGTCTGAATAGGGCAATGTTTTAACATGAAATTTGTACTGCAGACTTCTCCAGCCATGTGCAAAGCCCGACTTATCTGAGGTCGGCCGATCAGACAAGCAGGCCTCTGAGGCTTTCAGCACTTGGAGATGAGGGCAGGTAAAGCAGGGCGTCTTGTGAAGCTACCCACAACCCACGACACTGCTCCCTGGGGCCGGCGTTCTGCAACAACGCACCGTGGCTGAAAGGAACACACAGGAGGTGCAAGGACCAGGGCTGCAGGGAAAGAGGAGACACAAGGCCGGGAGGTCAGTGCTCGACCCCCGAGTTACGCTCGGCCCAGCTCCTTAGAAAGGCTGCAAAGGAGGCAGCCTGGAGGGGGTGTGTTTGAGGGAAGGTGAGAGGCGAGATGCGAGCCTTCTCCTGAGAGGGCTACCCTGGGGAGCTGTTTCCTTCTAAGTGTGCCTGAAAAACACGCAGCTGACATACCCCATTTTAAACAGTAGAGTCGTGGGGCTCCAACTGACCTTCAGAGTCAGAGCTGTGCCACAGCTTCATGCCCCAGGCCTGCCCCACCCCACCCGGCCCCAGGGCTGGTCCGGCTGGCCAGAGGCTTGGCATCCCACCCCCCGGCAAATCAGAAATCATCAACTGTCTCTGGGTTGGTGGGGCACATGGACCGCAGCCAGAAATGTTACTTTGGCCTAAGAGTGGGAAAAAGACCCCAGGAAACCAAACGTCCCGGACGGCAGTGTCCTGCAGCCACCAAAAGGTGCCACGGGCCCCGCTGGCCAAGCACCCAGCACAGTACCACTGGCCCACGGAGATGGGCCAAGCTGGGCGGGCTCCTTAACAAGATGGGAGGGGGCAGGGAGGTAACACGCCTCTGAGATCGCCACTGGACAGAAAGGAATGATCCAGTTACGTGGAAATGTCGTTTTTGAAGAACTGCTTGACCCCTGATGAGCAAAGTATTTCTCTACATTGTGTGAGGTCAGAATTAACAAGGGCTCCTCTCCCTTTCAGTCTGGTCCAGAGGGCACAGTTTTCACCTGCATCACACACGTTTCCATTTCACTACGGGCGCTGCCATTTCTTCCACCTCTGTCCGCAACACCAGGGGAGGGTGCTGCCGGGAGAACTGGGGGATGTGAAATGACTCGGGCTAGAGCTGGCAGAGAGCGGTGCGCCCTGGGTCACAGGGGCACCAATCAGGCGTGTGGACGGCCAGCTGCTGCCCTGCTGACCCACCTAGCAGAGGATGGCTCTGAGGCCAGTTGGTGAGTTGAAGTATGTGAACTGGAGCGCCCCCCCCCAGGGTGACTGTGCCTGACAGGCTCTGGGCCCCCGAGACGCCGCCATGCCCTTAACCAGCCCCATCCTTCCTGCTCTGCGCACCCGACGGAGTGGCCCGTCAGCCAGGGTCACCCTCCAGTCTAATGGGCATGATTCCTGGCTACAAATGGGAAGCATGGCCCGAATTCCTCCCCCGCTGATCTCCAGGACAGACTGATCTCATAATCTGGGATTATGTTATAAATTAAGAAAAACAAGCCAGACTGGGTAGCTGGTAGACGGGGGAATCCAGAGGCCTAAGGAGGCTGTCAGGTAAACTGGAGCGTGTCAGGTGAGCAGCAGACAAAACCATACGGATACTTATTTTGCATATGATTCCAAGGGTTCAGATGTCGAACGCTGTAATAAAGCCACTCACCTCTCCTCGGTGTTCTGACTCTGAAGTGCACTGACCTGACCCGGGAATGGCTTAAGTGGTGCCACTGACTCCTGGCCCTCCAAGGCCTGGGAGACTCACCCCCGAGACGGGGCCCAGAACCGGAGCGACTCGGAAGGCCACAGGGGCAGTCTCAGTGGCATCAGACATTGTTTGGGCCGATTCCCGAGGTATCTCTCCCGTCCCCAGAGCACGAGGGTCTGGCTCTCTTGCACAGTGGCTCACAGACACATGACCACGGCAGAAACACCACGCCCGTGGCTGGGCTGCGCTCCAGCCAGTTTCCTCTGGGCAGCACGTGAGAACGGGCTCCCTGCTATTATTATTATTATTTTTTAATTCATCCAGATCTAGCTTCAAAGGGTCCCGAAACTTCTTTGCCCCATCTGGACCTGAAAACAGGAGCTGATTTTCAAAAGCCAAATTCTCGTTGCATTTGGACAGAACGAATACTGTGTCTTTTATATTTTCTTTGTATTTCTCTTCAATAGTTGCTTGACCCAACATCTTTCTGTCTGCTCTATACAATGAAAATACAAACTAAATGAGAATAGAAAAAAATAATTAAAGCATTAAATTGTACAAATTACAAATCTGTCCCAAAATATACTTACATTAAATAAAATACGCATTTCAGTAAGAGATCTACAGTGAATGACTATGCATTCTGGGAAGCTTCACGACATCTAGGCAGGGCCAACATTCGTGGAAGGAGCTAAGAGAATTCGCATCCAATCACAGTTTGCAGCGGGTTTCTGATCGCCGATCTGCGAGCTGCACTGAGCACATCATTAGCGTCACCTGTGCGGGGACTGACGGGGGGGAAGGGGAGAAGCAAGCTCTAGCCTCAATGCTGAGTTCATCACAACTTCTCGAGACTCTCATTAACAGCCTATACAGTACAGTTTCAAAAAAGTAAACATGTTAAGGTAAGCAGACAACTCTTTAGAACCCCAAGCACATTTTCTGGCTGTATTTATGTGGAACTCTCTGTCTACAACGGGCGGTCGTGAAGAGGTTCTTCCTCAGGACAGCATGGTCGCAGGACTGGGACGGCCCAGCGGGACTGAGCGGAGCCGAGGACGGGGCGGAGCCTCCCTTCTCGCTTCAGCTGGAGACAAACTGCTAACGCACAGTCCACGGCCCCGCAGCCTTCTCCTCCTGTCATCTGGCGTAACGCTTAATGTAGTCTTCAACTTTATTCCGGAAGTCCTCCTGTGGGGCAAGAGGCACCAGGCAGAGAGGAGGAAGAGGGGGAGTGAGTCAGCGCAGGGAGCGACACTTCAGGAACAAGTGGCATTCCCCCGAGCCAAGGACCCCTGCCAGCTCTCGGGGGGGTGTGCAGGGTCCGGCCTCCAATCCTCCAGTTGCCAAGGTGGCAGGAGACTCAGAGACCCACGGGGCTGAGTGCCATCTCCCTGCCACTCTGGGTGCCGGGAGGGGACACAAACAAGCTCTGGGCGGAAGGGAACCGAAGGCCCTTTGTTGTGCGGACGGGGAGAGTGAGATTCACCAGTGTGGTCAAGGTCACGATGTGGGTCACGCCGGGACTCTGGACCACAAATGGGCATGAGCCTTGGCTGCTGCTCTCAGGAAGACCCTTGTGTCCTGATCTGTCTCCCCAGGACCCTGCTACCTATGGCCCAAGTGCAGCCCGCCATCAGGGTGACCACCCTGCCCGAGAGGAGAGGTGCGCTTGCTACAGAGGGCCCTCCTGGGCATCAAGCAGAGGCCACCTGGGGGCCTGGGCTGATCCCTCAGGTGTAAAAACGCTGTATGGATGCAGGTATCTCCCAGGCCAGCGTGGGCGGGAAAGCCACCTCAGATCCGAGCCAACACCCCAAGTGTGTCCCCAGGTCTTCTCTCTCTAAGGTCAGGAGCAAAATTCCCTGGCCTTGCAGGACTGGGAAGGGCCCCTGGGACTGTCTGAGCCACGACTGACTTGGAGCTCGTCCACCTCAGAACACCCGCCCGCATTCGGTGGCAGGACAGCCTGTACCCTGAAGGCGGCTCTCAACCCTCTCACTCCCACCCACAGCTGCACACAGGGTCCCAGGCTTCAGTCCCATCCAGCAAGAGGCACAGCCCCGGGCCTGACGCGCACCCTCTGGCGGCTTCCCCGAGCCCTGCCTGCTGCAGGGGCCACCCTGGGAGGCGCGGGCAGAACGGGCCTGCTCTCCTCGGCCACGCTGAAGTCACTCTTTCAGGGTGGGGCGGGTTCAAGGAAAGGGGAGAAGGGGACACCTGTGGTCGCCACCAGGTGGCCCAGGACTGTGCTCAGAGGCTCCCTCACAGCCGCCTGCCCGCAGCCAACACGGGCTGCACAGAAGCCCTGCTGCCTTTAGCAGAACTCTCACAAGGTCGCCTCCACAGTACCCAGCAGCCGACACACCATCGGCTCCCAGGGAGCCACGGCCAAAGCTCCCGGGATGTGGAGTGACGATCCCACAGACACCCCCAACCCCTCAATGTCTGACCCAGGACCACAGGTGCCTCAGCTCAGCCTTAATCCCCTTTGCTCTCGTCAGTGAGAAGACCACGAACTCTGGGGCCAAACCGCCCGGGTTCAAATCTTGGGCTCCGCCCCTTCCTGGCAAGTCTTTCACTTCTTGGTGGCCCTGCTCCCTCAGCAGCAAATCAGGGGCAAGAGTCCCTCCCTCGTGGGTTGTCGGGAAAACAAATATGTCTGGGAGCAGGTAGGACACTGCCTGGCACCTGGAGGGCCACGCAGGGCTGCTGCTACTACCATGTCACCAGCGCCCTCCTGCTGCCCTGCCCCAGGCACACGGGGCCCCTGTAGCATCCCTGAGCACCAGGAGCGCAGTCCTGCCTCAGGGCCTTTGCGCCGCTGCTGAGGCCTCTGCAACACTCCTCCCTGAGGTCCACCTGGTTCACAACCGGCCTCTACTCACATCTTACCAGAAAGGCTTTCCCTGAGAGCCCTACATAAAGCAGCAACACCCATATCTGCGAAGCACAATAAAATGAAGTCTGCCTGTAAGCTGCAAGTCTCTTCCTATTTCATACAAAGAGCAGGAAACACCCTTCCGAGAACAATAAAAAGTAAACAATCGTAACATGCTTCTCCTCCTGGCTCTATAAGGGTGTGTTCCCTCCCCGACAAGGTTTAGTCCGCAGGGGCTACAACAGTCAGTCAGTGCTGAGTGGGGACATCCTTGTCAGGGACGGTGACAATGACAGGTGGAGTCAGAATGTGAACAGAGCCTCCTGGGGGCCCGCCTGCGAGGCTTGTCAGCGTAGCGGAGGAACAAAGGCTCCTCCCCGCCAGGGCCGCCCCAAGGGTGCAGATGGCTGACTGCCGAAGGCCGGCCACCTCCCGGCCTGCTCAGCAGGACCTGGCCTCCTCTGCCCGCCCGCTGACCCTCCGGGGCCACCGCCTGGCTCTCTGCTCCCCGCGTGCCGGGACACGTGCTGGCGGGGCCCTCCTGCCTGCCCTCAGGGCCCTGCTAAGGCAGGCCGTGGTGAACACCACACGTGGCACATTTGAAAGGCCCACGCGCTCTGGCACACAGTAGTCTTACATGAACAGAAGCAGCTGCCCTCAACATTAAGCACGGTATTTAGAACCAACTTGATGGCCTTTAGAACGTCCTGCGTCCAGAGCCATGTGAGCCGATCCAGCAGCGTCAGGTGGCTGACTCCTGGGCGGGGCAAGGATTCGCAGGGAATGTGGCTCAGAGAACGAAACGGGAGGTCCTGTGCCTAAACGGAGTCAGCGCCGCAGCGCTGTCTGCTGAGGCCTGACCAGCCCCCAACAACCTCCAGCAGCCTCGCCTCAGCCACGCTCGGCCGCCTCCCGGGCTCCTGCCCCACACCCTGTGCCTCGTGCCCGCACGCTGTAAGGATGTGTGTACGAAGGACATTTACTGCAGTGCTGTCTGTAGCTGGAAAATAATCCCGTGGAAAAACCTGAGTGCCCAGCCATAAGAGGATGGTTGAGAAAGGTATGGTAGAGCCACACCACAGGATATTATTCAACAGCTCCTAAAATGAACGAGTGATAGTTTATGCATTGACCTGGAGGGAAAAAGCGAAAATACACGAACGACGACAACAAAACAAACACGACCCCATCGCTGTGGGCTCGCGTGCGCCTGCGCTCCGGGAAGGTGTGGAGGGCGGTCAGCCCGCTGGGTGGCCGCGGAGGTGGGGGGGGGGGGCTTGGGGGGCGGTAACACCCTTCGTTCTCCCTTCTGTGTTCCTACACCGTCATGCGGTAAAGCGACAGCCGCCTGTTGTAGATCACTCATACTGAACTCTACCAGGAAACCACACGTAAAAACACTTCTGTCTGACCTTGGGTCAAACACTTTTCTGAGACCACTCACATTTATTATATCATTCATAAATTACTTTAAATTCTAGTCCCATTTAATTCAATGGGATTTAATTCTAGTCAAATTCTAGTCACCATTCTCAATTTCATACTTATTTAATCAAGGGGCAGTAATTATCTTTTCACCAAATACATCAACCTAGAATATTCCTGTTACTAGCTTACCTTGTCCCGCAAATGATGTTCTGCAGCTTCAATATTCAGTGGGTCATCAAAATTCAAAAGATCCTTAAAAAGAGAGAAACTCAAAGTAAACAATGGAAAGAATCTGTTTTTCTGCTGTTGCAAGTCTTCATTTTATGAAGCAGGCAACAGAAACCTAATCAGCAAATGACAGAACGACCTAGAGAGTTGAAAAAACTCCTGAGAACTAAAGTTCCTTTTGATGTAGGAGCACTGAACGTGAGATACTTTTTTCAGAATGGTGATTAACGGTCCACTGAAAGAAGGCAGGGATGTGTTTACTCACGATTATCCAACGTTTGGTGAGGAAAGAGCGATCACACTAATTTCTAATGCTAGTTTTGATACTTGGGGAATGACAAACCACTCTTATTATGAGCATTTCTAAATAAAAATCCTATTAATTTTTCCTTAAAAATTCATTTTCTCCTTTATTTTGTGATTAACAACTCTGCCTTCTATGTTTCTATTCTGACTTTGCCTAGACTCTCCCTTCATCTTTAACTCACCTCCACAAGCATGGCACTCACAATCCAGTAGGAAGGACGTCTGCAACCTGACCTAACAACGTAGGATGGTGCCATTGGGGCCAGTGCTCCCTGGCCCCAGGGAACCAGCACCAGACCCTTTCCACCTTAGAAGAGCCCTGGAATGGCTACTCCCCCCCAACCCCACCACAAGAATAGCGACGGATTTTAGATCGGAGACCATGTCTTTTCTTTATACTACCTACTCCTCTTCTTAAAGATCAGGGTAGAAACGTTTGTTATGATGAGTCACTGCTTTCCAAAGCCACTGACAGATCATTGTAAAGACAACTGTATTTCTCCTCAGGAGAAATGTTTAATCTGGGGATTGTATTCCTGATGTGGAAATAAATATGGGTGTGACCAGTATGTCACAAATACAGCCAGGAAAAATTATAAATCTCTATGATCATTAACAGCTGGGAAATTAGTTCCAAGTCCCAGAAATAGGCAAAAATATAAAGCACATATTATATGAGAATCCCGGTGCATATAAAGACTACACCAGACATAGAGAATTCTTCATCTTCTTTACCATTTATTTTACCTAAGATGAATATGTGAGTTGGAATAACCATTATAGACTTCATTAGCAGGTTTGCTGGGCTCTTTAGAATTTGGCAGGTTTGGAGTGCTTGGAGAGATGGGGACCCACCAGATGTCCTTCAAAAGAAAAGCAGCACAACTGCCAGGCAGGTTTTAAATCACGCTCCAGCCTCCGCATCTCCATAAGTAAAACTTCACTTCACTTCAATGGAAAAGCCAAAACCAATCACAACAAAACGGCTGAGACCAGCAGAAAACTGTCCAGATGGCCCGGTACCCCTTGGGTATTGCCTTCTGGAGATTACGGCAGGACCTGAAATCAGGAGGTGTTACCGGACCACCTGGTGACATCAGCCAAGAAGGCAGGGGGGGCAGGCACTTAGGGCTCTCCTCTGAGGCTCTGCTCTGCTGGTTTTTACTGGCTGAGGACGACAGGTGAGGGAGCAGTCCCGCCGTCCTGTGGGCTGTCCAGGATGGGCTCGTTTTCATGGGGGGACTTAGGTTTTACCAAAAGTAGCAGAGATTTTTTTTTTTTTTTTTTTTTTTTTTGCCCAGAGACAGATCCCTGAAGCTTATTTCTTTCCAAGCTTCTTTATGATCAAAAAGCCAAAACTCAAAGGAACAAATAATACTACATAAAAATCCAAATACCAGCTTTCCCCCTTTCCCCTTCTCCTATGCCTCTTCCCGCCCTCCAGCCCTGCCTGCGAGGTGCTGTTCTCTGAGGACAGCAGACTTCGCTGATTAAGAGAATAATTCTAAGGCTCTGGGTCTGTGAAAAGCCTAAGGGTTGGTGACTACACACTCCTTCTCCCAAACCGGACCCCTGGGAGCGAAGGAAGCTGCGGACTGGCTGCCGCTGAGAGCGGACGGTCTGGGGTGGGCCAGGCGCTCCCAGAGGGGCCTGCGTGGAGGAGACCACCGCGAGCAGAACCGGCCCACGCCGGCCCCCGGGAGCGAGGCAGCCACAACAGCAGGGGGAAGTGGGGACGCTCTGCTCCCGCCCCTCCTGGCCCCAGGAGCTCCCAGAGTGTTGCTCCAAAGCCCCCTCCGGTCTTGTCTCACTGTTCTTCTGATTCACCAAAGTGCCAAAGAAAAGAGGGGTTCAGTAAGCCCACACTGCTGTTTTTGATTCCCTCGTGGTATCCTTAACGTGATCTTTAAAAGCAGGAGACAGAGGAATCAAGAAAAACTTGGGATTCTGGTCAACATACTTACAGTAAACAAAGAGTTTAATCCCCAAACAACATCCTGAAATGAGAAAGAAAGACGAAAACAAGTTTCAGGTGGGGATGGTCTCTAAGAGATGAACCAGTTAAGTCAGCATATAGTGGAGGAGGTTAGTTTTCTGCAGGAGTTAGGTTAAAAGGTAGGGCCTAGAACGTCATTCTCAGGCTCCCCCTTGCAACCTGGGGACAGCATCCAGCGCAGCAGCTCCGTTACCAGCCATTGCTCGCCTTCTGTGCACTTGGCACAGACTTAGACCTACGAGTGGTTTTAGCTGGGACAGCGTTTATAATCCATGCCTGACTGAGCCAAAGTGGACACGTGTGGAAAACCGTCACGAGAGAGAGAGGCAGGGAGACGGCACGTGTGATACCCCACGCAGCTCTCACAGCTTCACGAACAGGCTGACTGGACGCCCACGGCCCTTTCAAGTTGAGAGGTGGGACCGTCAGTGTCAGAGCAGCAGGACGGTCACCAGGGAAGACGGGCCTGGCTCAGAAGACCACGCCTTTGTGCTGCAGTGCAGCCTGGGAACACGGCTGCCCCCAAAGCCAGTCCCAGGCGATCGCTCCTCTGCGCAGGATCGATCCCACGGCAGACGGGCAGCGGCTACGACCGTGTGGAGCTATTTCACTACTCAGTCAAAGAAGACGGCAAAAGTCAGGTAGCTGCTTACTACTAGGTGAACACTGGCCAAAAGTCCTGACTCCTCTGATAAAAGGTCAGGCATGGGAAGAAACTGCAGGTGCCTATGGAGAGCACCATGGAAAAGCCCTGAGGCGAAGCACAGCCGGCGGCCTCGCGTGGGTACCCACGACACGCACCCCTGAAACCCACTCAAGCCATGTTGGAGAAGCAACTGGGGCCACTTATTTAGTCCCTGTGGCTCCCCTTTCCACCCCCTGCCCCGGGAGAGGGGCCCCCGTGCAGCACCCCTGGCTGCACCCTGCCACCCCTCCTCTGTCCAGTGTAACTCAGAGCAGACATAGCACAGCCAGACTTTCCTTCCTCCGTCTCTACGCATGCCTGGCGAGTCTCCACTGCCTAAAGGGGGAGACAACTTTCAAAGACTGGGGCGAATAGCAAGACAAGGGTAGAAACAGTAAACCACCGAAGCACAGATGGTAAAGGGCAGAGCGGAGAGGAGATGACCCGACACCCTAATCCCCGCCCCCAACCGAAGAGAAGTGGGGACAGGGGAGCTGAGCAGGGCCAGCGCTTGGCCAGCAGCCCCGGGCGGGCGGTGGCGGGTGAGCAGCGTGGGCCCGGCCACCCACGCGGACGGGACGGCGTGGACATCGCTGTCCTTACAGGAGGCTGGTTGCTGACGGAGGGGCCTCCGGGGAGGCTGCGGGCAAAGGACACTCTACCTTCAGTGTCCTCGTGGGGGCCCAGCCGGTGCCGTCAATCGAATGTTCTCTCAGTAAACTGAAACAGACACAGAAAGGCACAGCGGTCAGCCAGGAGCAGGCCCCAGTCCCGCGAGCTGCTCGGCGTGACTTCTGTCGGAACGGAGGTGCACGTCTCACGCTGCCCGTCTCTCCTCTGTGGCTCCGCAGTTTCCTGTGTCGCTACAGAAGGCCTTCCCTGCCTCACGCCTGTACGGATCCTCCAGTCTAATCGCGAGTGTTATTTTTATGTATTGTACACTCAGCAGGGAAAAAGCATGCTTAAATCAGAACATACAGAGCACATCTGTCAATGTAACATTCGGAAAAGGACGGTGACAACAATGACAGCAGAGCTTCCTGTTTGTGTGTCAGCAGGACCCAACACTCCCCCAGTGCCCCGAGACCAGAGAGGGAGGGGTCCCATGCTACAGAGGAGAAACCAAGGCACAGGGCGGCACGCGCCCCCAAATGCGCTGTGGACTCACACCCACGTGAGCACCCAGCACAGGACTTCAACAGCTGTTTAAAAAATAAAAGATTAACACAAAATTCTGGAAGGTGCTCACCCGTGGGCGGGAGGACCATGCTCAGGGAAGGCCACGTGGGCTCCAGGGGTATGTGACGTGAGCTGCCCTAAGAGTCATTTTCATGACTGTTCTATCAACTGCAAATGCACAGCATATACTCTCATATAAATAACCATTCCATACTCTGAAAAATCACCACTTACTGCCTAGTCTCCTTCTGGTGAAAAAAGGAGCTCGGCATTGTTGAATTATATCACCTAACAGCTCCTAAGCTAACACGTCAACATGAGGTTTTCCAGGTCATACTTGCTACTGTTAAGAAAATTTTTGAATCAGAACACGTTCAAATTCAATGACGATCAGGAGAAAATATAAATATGCAGAATTTGAATCAATGCCATATCTTAATTGCCCATGAAGATCAGTTAGAATAAATAAAACTAACCTACAGCTTACTTCGAGCACTAAAAAGAAAACTCACATCATGTACCCTACTCCCATCTACCCGGGGGACGTCTTTCCACCCTGCAGAGGTATCAGTGAGTTGCTGAGATAAAATCTCTACAACTTTTGAATAACTTTTTGGGAACCAACTGCCCAACCCTGGTGGTTCATATGATCCAACGAGAGACTTCTTTACTAAGACAGGGGAAAGAATTATTTCTGATCTAGCTTATCCTTTTCATTTATAGACCTTATTGCAATTTTAGCTATACCCTTGCTTGTTTACTTGTTTAATGCCTGTCTCCCCACCAGCTGGCAAACCCCATAAAGCAGAGAATGCAAACTGCTCCCCACTGTGTCTGGGCTCAGCCAACATTAGCCGATGGAAGGCAGGCGGGCAGACTGGCCGACCAGTCAGCGCCCTCTGAGCTTCCCTGTCAACAAGCACAGACAGAGCAGGAGGCCTCTGCCCCTGGAGGCCAGGTGTGCCCATGTCTGGGGGCCGCAGATCTGGGCAGGGTGACACCATGGAGGTTCGGGCCCAGCCTGAGCAGATGGCAGTCCCGAGGGAGCTCAGGTGACAGCCATGTGGCCATCAGAGAGGGTACAGGCAAGGGGACAGAGGATGCCCCAGGGACTACACCGGAAACTCGGGTTCTAGGAGAAAAAAAATCTGAAGTGCAACCGCTGGGTTCATGGCCCTGGTCCCTCCAATCCCACAGATACAGCACTGCTGGCCCTGAGCCAAGAGCAGGGTGTGGGCCCTTGGTGGGAGCAGGGCGAGTCTCACTAAGAGAAGCAAGCACCCCTGTGACTAGACCAGGCCCCATGGAGCGCCAGGCACGTCATTTCCTTTATTCAGGAGATGCCACGAGTCGGCTGTGCCCAAAACCATCGCTGGACACTGTCTAGTTTTTCACAAAGAGGTAGTCTTTGTACGTAAACCTGGCACATTACTTCCCTCAGTTAAATTCCCAGAGGTGCAGCTGACAGGTCCGAGGGTACATACAAGTTAAATGTAGGCCTTATGGCTGAAGGACCAATGAAAGGTGTACAGATGCATGCACCCTCCAGTGGAATGAGGGAGCCTGTTCTCACACGCACTTTGCTCTCGTACCTGCCAGTCTGAGAAGTGGTGAGCGGCGTCCCCTCGCTTCCATGTGTCCTCTGATCACCAAGGAGACTGAGCATCAAGCAGATGCTCACCACCCACTGCATTTCTCCTTCTATGAATCACCCACCCGTAGGCAGTGCTCATTTTCCCAGTGGGTATGTCCCATCTTGTTCATATTGACTGAAAGGACTGTTTACATACAAAGGATGTAATCCTGCCGATCTTTTCTCTTTCCATTTTGTGTTTTGTATTTTTAATTTTAATGTGGCTAAACCTATCAATGATTTTCCTATAAAGTTTCTGGCTTTTGTAGCAGGCTACCATCTGTTAAATTCCTATTATACTTTGCTAATAATCTGACTTCTCAGAAGACTGCAGAAGTGAGTAGAGAAATGCCCTCTCTGGACCTAATTCTGACCGGAGAAGGGGACGTGACAGGAAGTGGAGTGTGGGGAGCCCCCAGGAGAGTGGGCGCAGGTGGAAAGCCTGGGGAGACAAGGCCGGACCAGAAACCACTTACAATCTGGACCTGAAGATCATAGATTTTTAAAGTTTCAATACTTAAAGGACAGATACTTAAAACGGAAGATGACTGACTTATAAAGTGTATTTTTAACTATCTTTTTTTTTTTGGTGGGATCGTGGTTCCCCAACCAGGGACTGAACCTGGGTCCCTAACCACTGGACCACCAGGGAATTCCCGTCAACTATCTATTAAAAAATGAAGCTGATATGAAAGAAAAGGGGGCTCCACATACAAAATAAAATGGGGAAATGAGTCCTAATCGTCGTCCTCGCAGGGAGGAGTGGTCACAGTGCACGTGCGGGGAGAAGAGGGTAAAAGGACAGGATACAGAGGCAGGGCCTGAGGAGGGACTAGATCACAGCAAGAAAGCAAAGGACGCGCCGGAGAAACCCTGTCTGCCTGCTCTCCAGGTTCCCGCAGTCCCGAAGCTGGCAGCGGTGGGGCTGGGGCTTGGCCCGGGGGTCCAGCACCAGAGCCCCTGCAAGTTAACCTCACTGCCCTACCAGAGAAAGCGCAAGACGCAGAAAAATAAAGCCCACAAGCTAAATTTACCTAAAAACGACAACCACCAACACCCTACACAACTCCTCCAGTTCTCTACGTTAGTGACCAGCAAGCTCAAGAGGCAGGAAGTCACTGAGCCCTGACCATCTGCCACTGGAAGGGCGGGGACCCAGGCACAACTGGGAAAGCTTATCCTGCTCCGAAAGTGCTCCTACGCGCATCAAGACTATTTTGGGAAAGAGAAGACATTTAAATACAAGTGCTTGGGTCTTCTGAAGCTGCCCATCCACATTTCCCCCCACCCTGGATTCCATTACTCATATTTTCCCCTCTTGGCTAAAATCAGCCATATGGAGGGAAAAGGGTAAGGGCCCTCAGAGGGGGGCACCTGGGTGGACTGCAGACGCCGGGCTGGGATGGGGGAGCTGGGAGGCCACTCCAGTTACTTGAGTGCAACCAGAAGCCTCCCTAACCTTGGCCCAGCCTCAGAATCTCCTCTCGGGGGAGATACCATGTAGAAAGCCCATCACTCACGCACGGTGCTCACAACACAGAGAAGACGGGGACGGAGAGAAACTCACCTGAGACATATCTCGCCTGTCTCTGTGATATTGGGGTGCCAGATCCTGGTCAAGCATTTCACTTTAGGAGGCTGCAACACAGAAGGAAGAGATCACAGGCTCTCCAGAGCCTTCCATGTACCCCGCCTAGTGCCTTGTCTCACCGCTCACTTGGCTCATCAGGCACTACAAACCTGCTAAATCAACGTTGTCTTCATTCGCATCCATATGAAATATTTCCCCAGGATGAAGGCCAGTAAGGGGAGGGGCTGGCCAGAGAGCAGGCTGCGGATTCAGCGCCAAGTGCCCTTGCCTCCAGAAAGGCCGCGAGCCCACCCCACCTGCAGCGGGTGGGCCTCTTCCCCAGGCCCAGTTCCACTGCGAGGTGGCCTTGCTTTGAGGAGCTTGACAGTCTTCCCACAGAATCTCACCAGACAGGTCATCTCACAGATACAAAATCTTCATCATCAGATTTTTATCTTTGATACCAATCTAGAAAATACTTCACCATCCAGATCTTTTCCTGTACTATTTCTAGTACTCTAATAGTTTCAGCTTCTTATTTGTATAAAACAAACATATTTTTCAGTACCCTCATAAGTTTTCTTCCTGATTTCAAAACACCATGACACCAGAATGTCAAATGTCATGTCACCTAGACTCCCCAAAATGATTAATCCAACCATGCAGATGTTGGTGTCTGAGGATTACAGAATTTAGGTTCAGAGTGAGTTGAAATCAACTGAATATGCTAATTTGCTTTTCTGCAAGTAAACAGGAATGCATCCGACAGAAGGAATGCTAGCACGGCCTGCACTTTCAGCAAGGCCTTCAGGCTGAAGAGGGAAGGTCAGCGTCACTGGCGCTGTATATACTGGTAAATCTCTCTAATGAACACACTGAACACAGGTAACCTACTGGGTAGACCGCATCACCGACTCAGTACCTGAAGGGACTGAAGGCTCACCCCCTCCCTCCTCTGAGGCCCTGACACACAGTCGCCCCGCCCAGTGTCCACTGCAGCTCCAAGGGTCCCACTGCACTTGCCCCTCTCCTCCTTGTCCCTTCACACCGTCCACAGTTAGATGTTGGTACAGCGCCTCCCTGGCCAATGGCCCTCGTAACAGCGGTCCCCCACAAAGAGAGCAAACCTCTGCACCGGAAGTTGGTCCTGGATTCTGACACACACTTTCCAAACTGAACCATTCTTGTAGACCCTTACCACGCCCAAAGCAAGACCAAGAAATACCAGCTCCACCTCCTACCTCAGTGGTGGCATGACTAGCCATCCCATCACACAGCTAAGGGTTTAGTATATGACAAAGACTGCAGTGCAAATCAATGGGGAAACAGGGATTCTTCAGTGGACAACTGGCCAACCATTCGGAAAGTACAGCTAGATGCTCACGTAGAGCTTTATTCCACACAAATGACACGGAGCTCTGAGAGGACTAGAAGAAACCATGGACGGGCTATCTCGGGGTCTGAAGGCCTGTTGTAAGCATTTCACAGCATGAGAAATTCAAGAAGGAAAAGCAGATTTGACTACAGTGGTGAAACAAAAAAACACAAACTTTTATAGAACAACAAAAAAATGAAAAACAGGAAAATGTTTACATAAACATTTTACATAAAATGTTTACATAAACATTTTACATTAAAAAAAAATACCTCAACAGAAAAAAAGGGCTAAGCACATAATAACAGCTCATAAAAGACATAAAGAGCTAATAAGTAGGAAAAAAATTTAGCATCCTACTTATTTAAGAAATGAAAATTCAAATGCCATTTAGATACCATTTATTTCCTCCCAAAATAGCAAAAAGAAAAAAAATAATGAAAATATCCCATGTTGGTAAGGGTTTAGGAAAAAGGGAATTTTCAAACACTGATGGTGGGGATGTCAACTGGAAAAACTCTCTGGAGGGTAACTGGATAGTACTGATAAAAAGCCTTAAAATTAGCATCAGTTACTCAGTACCTGTAATTCCCCTTCTAAGAATTTATCCAAAGACAGCGAGCGGCAGGCATGCACAAGCCGTTGTCTAGCACGTGTATCACAGCACTGCTTGTTCCAGGGGTCAGTAAACTACAGCCCATGGACCAGATAAGGCCAGGCATGTTTTCACGTGGTCTATGATCTAAGCATGGCCTTTACAGTTTTAAAAGGTTGTTTTAAAAAAAGAATATATGACAGAGACCATATATGGTCCACAAGGCCTAAAATATTTACTATTTTGCCCCTTACATAAAGTTTGGTTCATATAATCAAAATATTGGTCAGCCAGTGATCAACTATAAAGGATTGGTTTAAAACCATGATACATCATACAATTAAGTGTTCTTACTAATGATGATGTAATTATATATTAATTGACATGAGAACATATGTTCTCACGATGACATATTGTCCTATACTATAATGTTAAAAAAACCCCAAGTTACCAAGCTATGTGTAGCGTGATCCCACTCGTATGTATGATTATATACTGTGCATAACACACATCAGAAAGTTAACGGTGATCATCTCTGGATGGAGAGATAACAGGTGATTAATACTCTATTTTTGCATAGTGGTATTTTCTCAATTTTCCACAGAGTATAATAAATTACATAAAAAGAAGAGGGGTGACTGGGTATTCAAGTGTTACTTGTGGTACCTCCGGTTCTCCTCCTTCTGGAAACGTGGCAGGGCAGCCCTTCCTGACCCCTTTCAGGGCTGGTCACGGTCACATTACTCGATTTGGTTGCATCACATAACCTCACTTCCAGGGGGAGAGAAAAGCCGCATTCCTTTCTCCTGCTTCAGCACACGGTTTCCTCTGACCACTCACAGCAAAATGCCATGGGAGCATCGTGAGGCCTGGGACTGTGTCACATCACAGCCAAGCCGCCATCTGCACTCAGGCCTCCTCCTCCTCTGGGCATCCCCATCACCTTGGTTCGTCACTGTTTCTGTGTCTGTGTCCAGAGACTGAGCTTCTTCAAAGGCCGCTTGACTCTCACCTCCAGCCTACAATGTCTGACACAGAGCCCAGCGCATTCTAGGAGCTCATTAAACGTCAGTCAATCATTGCAGGCTATTTCTAGGACTGAGAGAGATTACGAGGCAGCTGGAGACTGTGAGATAAAGTTCAGGGAAAAAAGGACAAAGATCCAGAGGAAATATCTGCCTTTTAGCTGCTCGGGCAGAGGGGTGTGAGGGGTGAGGGGGATACCAAATAGGTGTATTCTTTCTTTTCTAAAAAAGTTTATTCTAAAATAATGATCTACTTTACTGCTTAAAAGGTTTTCATTCACAATCTTAATAACTGACCTTAATTATAGGAACTATAAGTGTTAGGGGTTAAAAAAAATTCCTTCTGAAGTACAGAAATCATGTAAATTATGGCATCAGAGCAAATGAATTCTGAGAAAGCTCCACAAAGTCCTTCCAGGCTGACTTGCTAAAAACTGGCTGTATCTCCTCATCCAAATGAAACATGAATTCCTTAAAGTCTGCTCTCATAATCTCTACCCCATTTGCCTGTAACCTATGTATTTTCATATGCTGGTTTAATTTGCAACACCATCAACTTGTTGGGGGGCAGAGAACACGCCAAGCACTGGACAAATGCGCGCTGCAGGCCTGGTGTGGGAGCCCCCGCCCAGCACTGGAAATACAGTGAGATTAAGACACCCCCAGACTCTTCCTTCAGGGAGCAGACGGTCCAGTGAAGAAAGACGCTAAAGGGAATTCTACAGATAAAGCTTAACCACAGAAAAGGTGAACACATCTGCCTCTGTACCAGTGAAGCACTTCACCTCACGCTCCCTGGGGGCAGGGCTGGCCTGTGCGCCCTGCGTGAGCTTGTGACCCTCGCTGGCCTGCTGGTAGGGCAGCTGCGCCACCTCTGCCTGGATGAGAGGCAGAGAGGCCCTCACGGCAGCAGGGTGGCGTCTGGATACCGCCCCGAGGGCCTGGCCTCTCAGTGCTTCCTGGCTGGAGAACATGGGTCTCCTTCCTGATGAAACAGGACTAGCCCATCATTTAGAAATTTTCCAAAGGAGACAGAAACTAAAACATAAAAATGTAAGGTCTTTATACGCCACCAATTAATACAGGAAAAGTGTCTTTGAGGCCCAGTGGCTCTCTATCCTCTGTTTATTTCATCTCCTACTTCTCTGCTTCTTAAACGGGGCAGCATGACAAACATTTTCTCACTACAGAGTGGCCACCAGGTGCGGTGGGAAGGGCACACATTAGGAAGCCGGGCAGCTCTGGACGAGAATCAGCTTTGGCAGTTGAGCCACCTAGACCGGCAAAGCCAACAAGTTCTTAACTTTACCTTCCTGAGCCCTAACTTCCTGATGGGTAAAGATATGAGCATTAATGTCACCGAGAGAACTACTGGAGAGTGACATAAGGTAAAGCTGAGTGGAAGCGCCTGACACACAGAAGCCCTCAACAAAACTCTGTTCCTTCCTTGACGCTGCGGTTTTGCTTTCTCCTCACACTGGGAAAAAGACACTCTGCCACTAACTGATGCCGATGCACCCGAACTACTACGGTTCTCAGCTTCCTTGAGGCTTGTTTGGAAAGTTCATCAACTTACGCTAAACTCCTCTGTGAGCCATCCTCCCCCCGCCCCAACCAAATTCACTGCTTTTTTGAAAACTGTCACAAACTTGCCGCCCTTTAATTTTAACATTCTTTAGATGAGTAATCCACAGATACAGCATATGTCCAGAAGGTCTAGAGTTTTAAGTACCGCATGTCGGGTTGTTTCCAGAAACCATCAAAACAGCCCCAAACTCTTAATATGCGCACTTAAACCAAGTTCTCAAACTGCTCTCACCTGAGGGAGTGCAGTGCCCTGTCAGGCCAGGTTCCCCTGCCGGGGATCAGGGAAATAGGGGAAGTCTCAGCGGGTCGCTGGCTGGCTGGATTGACAAAGACCTGAAATGCATATTTTCCTGTCTTCACTTAAAAATTAAATTTATTTTTTGTTTTTCTTGGATTGCTAACTCTTCCATCCTCATAAATTACGCTTCCGAAACGACTTTTAATACAGTAGCCCAGTAAAGATCAATTTCCATAGATAAAAGTTTGGCTTTAAACAAACAGGTGTTACAGCCACTGAACTAGGCCTGGGCGGTGGAGGTGGGGCGAGGTCGCGGGGAGCAGGTGATTCCCACTGTCAGAAAGGAGGGAGCAGTTACTGCAGGGAAAGCAGCAGGACCCACGCTGTGCCCGATTCCCAAAGCCTCAGGTTAACAGGGGACTGAACTTTACCATCCGGTTTTTCTTTCCTAGTCGACAGGCCAGAGAAGGCTGTGGAACCTCAGCGGGGAAAAGATGTATAACATTGGCAGAGCTGGCCACGTGCCAAGCTCAGCAGCTCAGGGATGGAGAGGGCCCGCGTACCACGTCCACTCCAGCGCCCGACTGAGGGGGGTGCGGTGCTGTTTCGAACCTTCAACGATTTCTCACAGCCACAGTGGAAACACTCCAAAACCCCCAAATCTGAGTTTTCTCACCTCTCCACTATTCCCCGACCCTGATTCTTCATTCAAGTAGACCTGGTCAACTTGACCTGTACACAGGATGCCAGTTCTTATTTCCATACCCGCTGACACAGCTGCAGAGATGTCCTCGTCACCTAGAACACCCGCCCCAGTTGTGCATGAGCCACCCGAGGCAGGACGACTCCGATTCTAGCTCTCCTCAGAAGCTTAACTGGCCTCGACCACTTTCCAAAAGTGACCCTCTCTCTTCCTTCTCTGAATTCCTCTAAAGCATTTTCCTATTATTAACCAATATCACTGTCTGCTACTTAACCACTTTTATCATTTTATGATAACTTTCTACACTTTCTCTCACCTTCCTAATGGGTCAGCACGTTCCTTAAAAGCAAAGACAGATGTGCCAGCACTTGGCACGGTTATTACTGGGAGGGTCCTGGAGGGATCAACATGTAGCTAGGGGTGTAAATCACTTCCTAGTTTGAAACTACAGGTCATTATTCTTTTCCAAAGTTCTAAAACGCACATTTTATACACTTCTGGAATTTTGGTGTTATACCATAAACAAAACTACAGTTTTAAATAAAATGCTCTTTTCTCCACTGCCAGAATCTAACAAGGTTTGCATGAAATGCCCAAGCCGCCCCCTGTAAAGGTGCCAGCCTCGGGGCGGTAATTCCAGCCTCGGCAGAGCTGCACCCCAGCACACACTGGCACGGAGTACTCGCAAACACTTGTTGAGAAAAGGAACCTCTCCACTAAAACTCTCAATACTGCTGATGAGGGGCATTAACCACACAAATATCAGCCATTTTGTGCTCAGTCCCAGGACCGGGTGGGCTGCACTCGGACACAACGCGGGGGGACTGCCGGGCCCTGTGACGGCCACCCGCCACGCGAAGGGGGAACAACGGCTCAAGCGCAGGCTACTCACCACCATGTTGTACGCATCAGGAACTTCAGTTTCAAACTGAAATTTTCCACCCTGGTAGTAACCCTCATCTATCAAAAAACACAAAACAAAACAAAAAAATCCTTTAAATTAAAAAAAAAAAAAGGAAACAAAAGGCAAACACTATGTTAGCATATGGCAAATACAGAGAATTAAGAGTTGAAAAAGAGGACTGCAGGGCTCCTTTGTCACTTCACTAGCCTCGCCCCTGGCCTGATGGTTACAAGTCAGCCCACACTGACTGGCGCCTGCAGTGCTCTCCTCCTCACTGGCCGCGCGCCCTCGGGAAAGGGGAGGCCTCCCCTGGGAGACGGCCCCCTCCCTCCGCTCAGGCCCTGAGCCTGGCCCGCAGCACCCCGTGCCTCCCCTCAAGCACAGCTCATGACAGGTAACCACCTTGCTTCAGCGCTTGGTCACCTGTTTGCCGCTGGTCTCCCCGTGAGAAGTCAGCTCCACGGGGGAGGCAGGCTTGTGTTGACTGCTTTTGTCCCGGTGCCTGGCACGTGGCTTCCAGTCACTCGGTAAACACTGACTGAGCATGGACCCTCTGCCAGGCCCTGCTCCAGACCCTGGCCGGGGACACAGCAGTGAGCCAGACAGACAGAATCACCGTCTCAGCGACTGTGCCTGGTCAGCAGTCGTGGGCTGGCTGGCCGAGCGCTTGGTACAGCCTTCAGAACAGAGCAGGCCCTCTGGAAAGGGGCTGGAGGGTACGCAGAAGAATGTCCAGGGTCCGAGCGGCACCGCCGTGCCCCCGCCCTCCCAGGTCTGCAGACCCCACAGCTCAGTCCCAACCCCCTCGCTGCGCCGCCCACCTCTCCGCCTCTCCTGGAGCCGGCGGTGGGCTCGGTGGGCTCTGCTGAGTTGCAAGCGCTGCTGGTGCGGCTGCCAACAGAGGGCGCTCCAGCACGAATGCCCCCCACAGGAGTTAAATTACTCTGAACTTCACAATTTGATAAAATTACCACCATCTTTAAAACGAATGTTCAACTTCCTCTAAGATATTATCACCGTGAACAAATCAGCAATATTACATTTTATCACTTCCCTCAGCTCTTTATGTAAAACGAACATTTAATAGGAAAGTGTTGGTCTCAAACCAGCCACCACTAAAAAACCATTTTTCTTTTTTAAGGGTGTTGAGATGGTGTCAACATTTATGTCTGTCCCGCAGTTAGAACTCGCCTTATCTCGCTGTGTTACACAGGGAGCCCTCTGTGCCCTGGAGCCTACTCCCTCCTTCCTGCCAGGAACCATACGCCAGTGTCTTCCAGCCAGGGTAGGGGTACTGCGGGGAGGACACACTGTCCACAGGGTATGTGGGCACTGACAGCTTTGAGAGAATCCACTTCTAGATGGCCAGTGTCCATGAGTGCCCTATCGTGAAATGAATCTGCCCAACGGTGCTTGTGAGGTCAAGGAGTCATGCCAGCTGTCCCTTCCCACCTCCCCTTTCACTGTCTTTCTCCCACTTGTAAAAGAAGGCCGACTGCTCATCTAGCCTCTTCCTACGATGCACTGCACCAAGGTGTGATGCACTGGTCACAGTAAAGCTCCTTGAACAGAGGCACTATTGCAGGGTTGTGCCTTTCCCTATCATACACCCACTTCTGTAAAGGGCAAAGCATGGCATTAAAGATAAGATGGCCCAGTTCAAGCTGGAATGTCTTGAAGTTAGACACACCGTGGAGCCTGATGACAGGGATGATCAGATGTCATTTAGTAACGTCAATCACGGGACTACTGGAAAAGAATGCCTCACCCCCGTGAGAAGCAAGCAAAGACGGTGCCAAGACGCAAGAGGCCCGTGCCTTCCCCCGCGTGGTGCCAGCCCCACACCTCACCTCTCCATTAGGGGTTAAACTCGGAAGTAAGGTAGCTGTTGGAGACACATCTTAATTTAGAGGCTTCGCCAAAGAGGGAGTCTTGGCAGTTAGAACTGGTCCTGCCTATTGATGCACATGGCAGAAATTTCTGATACACTGAATGAGCTAAGTCTGCAGCCACGAGTTTTTGTAAAGCCTAAGTTTTTAATATTATATTGGTAGGGGTATGATGAAATTAATATCACAATTTTCTCAATGCTTTCTGAATATTTCAGGTAACATGAGAGGCTATCAAGTGAAGAATGACGGGTATGATTAGCGGTCGGTTGGCAGGTCTTAGGAAAGTGGTTTTGGTGCGTACCTCGGAGAATGCGACACAAAGGGATTCTAATGACTGGGTTTGTAAAGCCACCTCCAACCAGGTGGTTCCCAACTCTTTGCTTTCAACAAAACAGAAGAAGGAACCTAATCTAGTAATCAGCTGAAAGACCACAGTAAAATACCTTGTATGATTTTTGGCCCCTAACTTTGAAGTCCAGGGACACAATGACGTAGTGACAACAAACACCTTCCGTGCCTGCCTACTTATTTATATGAACAAGCAGTTCTCAGTGTCTACACCTACAGAGACAAAAGGAAGGAATACAACTTATATTGACCCCTTCTTTCTGGCATTAAGTAACATTGTTCACAAGCACATCAACTAAATCAGAGAAAAATGCCAAGAGCAGCCACTCATTCTCAGATACATTTCCGATGAAATGCTATTTTGTTTAGTAACCATCATTATTAATCCAACAAACATTTGATGAATGCTACTATGTGTCAGGCACTGTTTTAGGCACCACCAGCAAGAGACCTTCCCGCCCTCATGAAGCTTACATTCTAGTGGGAAGAAACAAAGTAAGTAAGTTAATAATATAACAGAAAGTGAAAAAGAGCTGAGGGGCTAGGAGGTGGGAGGAGCTGCAATTTTAAATAGGGAGGTCTGAGAGTGAAGGCTTGAAAACGGAGGGTATCCGGGAGAAGAATACTCCAGGGAGAGACCCGTGAGAGGGCCTGATGCATTCAGGGAACATGCAGAGGCCAGAAGGTGAGGCAAGGGAAGGGGAAGCTGCGGCTGCAGAGGTAGCAGGCCTGGCCTCGCAGGCCACTGCAAGTGCGCTGGCTTTTATTCAGCAAGGCAGGGAGCCACCAGAGGGGCCTGAGCAGAGGAGGGGCAGGACCACAGAAACATTATGCTGGTTAGGAGCAGGGTAGGAGCAGCTGGAGTAGAGATACTGTGACGGTAGCAACACCAGGATTTGCTGGCAGATTAGGGGTGGGGTGGGGAAGAAAGGAGCCGAAGCGCTGCGCTGTTTGACCTGGCAATGGAGAAGGGCAGAGTCGTCACCTCGAAGATAAAAAGACTGCAGAGGGCACAGGTGCGCCAAGTCCAACGTCGGATTTGAGATTAATTTGAGATTTCATGTCAACAACCAAGTGGAGACACTGATCGGCAGCTGACAGATCTTTCTGGATAGACCTTTCTGGAGTGTAGGGGAGAGGTCAGGGCTGCATGAGAGGTTTGGGAGCTGTGTACAGGAGCATGAAGATTTCATGAGCTGGCGAGGTCCCCAAGGACCTGACTATGGAGGTCCAAGGACCGTGCAAGGCCTTGCGGCATCCCCGACTTGGGTCAGGAGACGGGGCAGGAGGGGCACTGGCAGCAACAGAAGAAAACCAGGAGCCAGGAGCCGGTACAAACAACAACTGTAACAATCGTTCAAAAGAAAACGCTCAACACCCAGGAGTCTCACAGTGACAGCAACTTCTTAAATAATTAAATATAAATATATAGTTACACAACAGTATGACAGGGTGAAAAAATTCTTATAGGCAGAGGAATGTTTATATTAGGATAAAATTCTATGAGACAAGTGAAATAAAAATATATGAGTGCAAGGAGAAAAAGCAGCAACGAACGTTTTCCAACCATTAAAGTGGAGCTTGTTCATATGTATATGTAGTTTTTCAATGCATGATGGTGGGTGTAGCCATGGTATTTAGATTCTACTGGAAACATTTTAAAGAGTAAAATAATACTTTCCCCTTTAAATGTCAATATTTACAGCACACTGGAAATTACACTCTATGCAAATTTTAAACTTAAGGGCAGGAAAAACGCAATCCCTGCCAAGAAAACCTTGTAGATCTGGGATCGGCAAACTTTCTCTGAAAAGGGCCAGGCGCTACGTACTTAGGGCTTTGGGCTACAGGTCTCTGTCACGTATCGTTTTATTTTTTATTTTTTTAAATAGCCCTTTAAGAATGTAGAAACCATTCTCAGCTCGAGGGCTGCACAACAACTGGCCCGGGGTGGGCTTTGGCTCACAGGCCTGGTTTGCCCACACTCAGGTGAAAATACAGCAAAACAAAACTACAGCGCCAAGCTGAGTGACCCTGAGCTCCCGTGCAGTGGGCTCACTGAAGAGGGAGAGCCGCTGGGGGCCGAGCCAGTCAGGGGAGCCTGCGGGGCGGGCGTTAGAGAAGACCCGGAAACAAGCACCAGCAGCAGCACAGCAACAAGCACGCTGACACGTGGAGCGTGGACCACGTGCAGGACCACGTGCAGGACCACGTGCAGTCGCCGGGGCTCTGCTCACGCGCCCACTCCGCCACACTGCTGCTGCTGTAAAGGAGCCACTGAGGCAAACGGACTGAGTTCCAGCTGCTCCACAGCTGGCGGGCCGCTTCACATCAGGCGGTGTCACAGGGGCCTGGGGAGAGCGGGGCAGGGGAAAGGAGACAGAGTGGCAGGGGTGCGGGGGGCGAGGGGAGCGTAGAGAGGAAGGCCGCTGGGAGCAGAGGAGGAGCCAGGCCGGGCGGAGCTGCAGACAGACACCGAGTCAGCTGTGAGACAGGGGTGCTGAGATTCAGAGGAAACCACGAACATGAGGAAAGAAATGGAGAAGACTTTTTAGATGTAGTAAACAGAATATCAAGAGCTAAAAAACATAATATCTGAAACGAACACTTCACTGGATGAGCCTCAGAGTCAATCAAATACTGCAGGGATTTCCCTGGCGTCCCGTGGTTAGGACTCGGAGCTCTCACTGCCAAGGGCGCAGGTTCAATCCCTGGTCAGGGAACTAAGATTCCACAAGCCGTGCAGTGTGGCCAAAAACAAAACAAACAAACAAAACTCAGCAGAAATAGAAACGATCCACACTGAGGCACAGAGAGAAAAGTGAACAAAACCTTGTGACCCCAGTGGAGGTCTAGTTTGTATGTACAGGGAATATATAGGTAAGAGATATATCTTTTTTAAAGTTTTACTTGGGGATATGCACACTTTTTAAATATTTATTTTATTTATTTATTATCTTTATTTTTATTTCTTTTGGTTGTGTCGGGTGTTAGTTGCACGTGGGCTCTTCATTGTGGCGCTCGGGCTTCTCTCTAGTTGCGGCGTGCGGGTTTTCTCTTCTCCAGCTGCGACACACGGGCTCCAGAGCGCGTGGGCTCTGTAGTTTGTGGCACACAGGCTCTCTAGTTGAAGTGCTTGAGCTCAGTAGCTGTGGCACGGGGGCTTAGTTGCCCCGCAGCATGTGGGATCTTAGTTCCCCGACCAGGGATCGAACCTGCTTCCCTGCATTGGAAGGCGGATTCTTTACCACTGGACCACCAGGGAAGTCCCTAGGTAAGAGATATTAACATTCGTATATCTAACTGGAGTCCCATAAAGGGGTTATAGATAAAATATTGAAAGAAATGTTGGTCAGTTATTTCTAGGTTTGATGAAAACTGTAACTCACAGATCCAAAAAGGTCAATAAACCCCAAGCGAGATGAACAGAAAGAAAACCACATCAAAGCATATCATAATAAAACTGCTAAAAACTGTGACAAAGAGAGAACATTAAAAACAGCCAGAGAATAAAATGCACATCACATAAAATGAAACAAAGAATCACCACTAACTTCTTATAAGAAAAAAAAAAGTCAGAAGGCAGTAGAATGATATCCTTAAAATGCTGAAACTGTCAACTTAAGAATTCAATATTCAGCAAAGCTGGCAGAATTCATCATTCAGCAAATCTGCACTATAAAAAGAAAATCCAAGGATGTTCTTCAGGCAGAAGAAAAATAACAGATGGGAACTCAGATCTACAAAAAGGAATGAAGGTTGTTAAGTGGTTAAATATGTTGATAAATATATGAAGAAAATACAATTATCTAAAACAAAAATAATAACAATGTGTTCTGGGTTATAACAAATGTAAAGTAAATGAGACTATAAGATAAAGGTTTGGATGGGGAAATGGAAGTATAGCAATATTAGTCTAAGCTTCCACCTTAAGAACTAAAGAAAGAAGAGCAAATTAAACTGAAAACAAGCAAATATGAGCAGAAAACAAAAAAAATATTAGAGGAAAATCAATGAAACCAAAAACTGGTTCCTTGCAGAGACCAATAAAATTGACAACCTCTAGCCAACTTGATCAAGAATATAGAAAACAGAAATTTTCAATGGCAGGAATTAAAAAGGGGTTATCAACACAGACTCTACAGAACTTAAAAGGGTCAGAAGATATTAAGAGCAACCTTATATAAATAAATTTGAAAATGTAGATGGTATGAACAAATTCTTTGAAAGATACAAATCACCAAAGCTCACTCAAAAATAATAAGTCCAAGTAACCCATATCTATTTAAGAAATTTTATTCATACAGTACTTAAACTCTTACCACAAAAACAAAACAACAAAATACTAGACCTAGGTGGCTTTACTGGCGAATTCTACCGTTTAATAAGGAATTAATAGTAATTCTATATAAAACTCTTCCAGGAAACAGAAGGGAACACTTCCCCATTCATTCCAGGAAGAGTAAGGAGGGGAGGGGAGGGAAAGAAACTAGAGCCTTATCTTGCACCATATGCAAAAATTAACTCAAAATGGCTCACAGACCTAACTTTAAAACCTAAAGCTATAAAACTACTTAAAAAAAAAAAAAAAAAAGGAGATCTTTCCATTTCTTAGACAAAGATTTCTTAGGACACAAAAAGCACTGTATTAGTTTTGTATTGGTTGCTGTGATAAATTACCACAAACGTAGCAGCTTAAACAATAAAAACTTACTATCTTTTGTAGGTCATTTGTCCAAAACGAATCTCACTGGGCTGACATAAGAGTTGGCAGGGCTGCATTTCTTTCTGGTGGCTCTAGAAAAACTCCATTTCCTTCACTTTCCAGCTTTAAGCAGCCACCGGTACTCCTTGGCTCATAGCCCCGCCCTCCACCGTCAAAGTCCCTGATGGCCAGTGGAAATAGTAACACACGCAACAGCATGGATGACTCTGAAACGCACTGTGCCAGTGAAAGAAGCCACGGACAAAATGCTACACACCGGTTGGGGCCGTTTATATGACATTCTGGAAAAGGCACAACAACAGGGCAAAAATCAGATCAATGATTGCCAGGGGCTGGGGGTGGGGAGAGGAAACTGACTACAAAGGGGCCCAGCTTTTGAGCTGATGGAAACATTTTATGTGTATCTTGATTGTGTTGGTGTTTACACAACTGTATGTGTCTGTCAAAATGCAGAGAAGGTACACCTAAGAACAGTGACTCCACTGTCTGTAAATTATACCTCACTAAACATGATTTTTAAAAAAGATAAAGGTAAAGCCTGCTACATAAAAGGCACCATCAGGTGGTCCAGGAAAATAAAGGAGCGCTGGCAATTTTTACAATGCCAAAAAGCTCAACATTTAAACAGCGTGTAATTTTTTAATATTTTATATACATTATACACGTTTTTACTGGTGACCATCAGAATATATATTTAACCATGGTAATGAATGGCTTTTAAAACAGTACGTCAGACATTTATTTTCACACCCACTCCTAGAAACCTGAGCATCCCAAGAGAGAATTTGCCTCAGTTTTACGTGCGAGGCAGAAGGCAGAAATCAGTGCAAGAACAGTATATATCGGACAACATGTCACCTACTCAGCAGTAAGCAGAGACATATTGCATCAACACAGTTCTTGCAAGCAGCAAGGAAAAGAGCAGTGAATGTTTCCCTAACAAAAGTTAGCTGATGTGAAGGGAGATAACTGTCTCAAGAGCAATCACCACATATCTATTATATATGAAAGGAGAATTGCCACCTGCATTTCCAGGATTATTTGGAAGAAAAGACTCCATCAGGAAGAAGTCTGTCCCTCATAATGGGTATCCATATAAAGCTAAAAATTAACCTAGAAAGAACCAGGGATGAGAGTACACGTTCTATGTCTGAAACCGTGACATATTAACAGTAAACTACACACAAACTACTATGAGACTAGGGTGGTGGTCAAGCCAAAGGCCTGCTTCAGTGCTCTGACCCATTTCCGTATCTTTTAACATGTCCATGATTATTTAAACGTTGTTCCAAAATGTTCATGTGTGGAACCAAACCTGTGTTTCAGGCTTACTAACCATATTTCTTTGCTCAGAAACTGGGAATCTTACTTTATTTCACACTAAGAAATTTTTCCTTCTATAACTCCAAAGCTCTGAAACAAAGCTTAGAATAACTAAGAACCAAACATAATGGGGATAACAGATAAAACAATTTAAATTTCATGACTCAGTGTAAGGCGCACTTTTAGTATCGTGCTCATCAGTTAGGGAGTTTTTTTTTTTTTTTAATTAATCAATTTCTTTATTTATTTATTTTTGGCTGCATTGGGTCTTCATTGCTGCACGCGGGCTTTCTCTAGTTGCAGCGAGCGGGGGCTACTCTTCGTTGCGGTGCGCGGGCTTCTCATTGCAGTGGCTTCTCTTGTTGCGGAGCACGGGCTCTAGGCACGCGGGCTTCAGTAGTTGTGGCATGTGGGCTCAGTAGTTGTGGCTCACGGGCTCTAGAGCGCAGGCTCAGTAGTTGTGGTGCACGGGCTTAGTTGCTCCGAGGCATGTGGGATCTTCCCGGACCAGGGCTCGAACCCGTGTCCCCTGCATTGGCAGGCGGATTCTTAACCACTGCGCCACCAGGGAAGCCCAGTTAGGGAGTTTTTATAAATTAAATGTTAAAATTAAGAAAACATGACAAATCTAATAATCAACACATTTAAAAACATACTTACGTGAATATACACATAAATATACAAGATTTACAATGTAGCTATAGAATTCCCTAATCAGGATTTTTAATATATGTAACAATAATAAAAAGGATGTTATTAACCATTAAAAAAACCTCCCACAGGGACTTCCCTGGTGGCACAGTGGTTAAGAATCCGCCTGCCAATGCAGGGGACACAGGTTCGATCCCTGGTCTGGGAAGATCCCACATGCCACAGAGCAACTAAGCCCGTGTGCCACAACTACTGAGCCCGCACGCCTAGAGCCTGTGCTCCGCAACAAGAGAAGCCACCGCAATGAGAAGCCCGCGCACCACACTGAAGAGTAGCCTGTGCTCACCGCAACTAGAGAAAGCCCGCACACAGCAACAAAGACCCAACGCAGACAAAAATAAATAAAAGTAAAAAACAAAACAACAAAAAAACAACCTCCCACATATCTAATAAAGAACTTATACCAGGTATATAAAACTTACAACTCAATAATGAGACAAGCAATACAATTTTTAAATGGGTAAAATTTTTTTTTCTTTTTTTTTTTTTCCACACACACACACTGTATTTTATTTTTACAAGAGATAAATAGACTGACACCAAGCATTGTACATGGATGACCACAACAAAAGCAACGATGATTGCACTTACCAAACATGAAACACACTCATACTATGTCATAATATTGACATTCAGTCCAGTAATCCTCCACTGTAACAGCTCCTTTACTTTGCAGTGAAAATTGATTTGTATATTCTTTGCCTCTGAGTCCTTGTGGGATTTTTTTTTTTTTTTAATTCAGACAGAAAGTCACAAAAATTATACTCATCCTCATCAGTTCACTCAGTCCCATGTAATTAATTTTTTTTTTTTCATCTTGATCTTTTGTTAGCACTTTTATGAGTTCATCAGTTTTTCATTAGAGTTCTGAAAATGCTTATTCATTCAGTTCAGCAGTACAGTCAGTTACCAGAAACCTGTACTCTGACAAGTACAGGTTTCTGGTAACTGGGTAAAATATTTGAATAGACACTTGAACAAAGGAGATATACAGAGAGTAAACAAGCTTGGGAAATGATGCGCAACATCTTTAGTCACTAGGGAAATGCAAATTAAAGTCACAATGAGACACATACCTAACAGAATGGCTAAAACTGAAAAGACTGATAATACTAGCTATTGGCAAGAATGTAGGGTAACTGGAATTCTCATTCATTGCTAGCAGGAATGCAAAATAGTACTTTCATTTTGGAAAACAGCATGGCAGTGTTTTATGCAGTTAAACTTACTCTTATCACATGACCTAGTAATTGCACTGCCAGGAGAAATAAAAAACATTGGCGAACGAAGACCTGCCCACAAAGGTTTACAGCAGCTTTATTCACAATGGCCCAAAAGTGGAAATAACACAAAGGTCCATCAATAACCTGTTATAAATAAACTGGAATACACCCGAACAACAGAATACAGCCCATCAATAAAAAGATACAAAATACCACATGGATGAAACTCAAAAGCATTATGCTGACTAAAATAATGTAACTTATACCTCAATCAACATTGCTTAACAAATTTTTTTTAAATCAATCTAAGTTTCCACCTTAGGAAGGTAGAAAAAGAAAAGCAAATTAAACCCAAGGTATAAGGAAGGAAATAATAAAGAAAAGAGCAGAAACCAATAAAATGGATAAACAACTGAGAAAAACAAAAGCTTGCTCTTTGTAAAAGATCAACTGGATAAACCTCAAGCTAACATGATCAAGGAAAAAAAGAGAAGATCCAAATAAACCAACATCAGGAATAAAAACAGGGACATCAGTACAGATCCCACAGACATCAGTAGACTAATAAGAAAATACTCCAAACAACTTTGGATGGTATGAGAATGCTAAGAGCAGTCTTACTCATCATCACCAAAAGCTGGAAAGAATTCAAATGCCCGTCAATAGGAAAATAAATAATTACGTCATATTCATACAACAAATACTGCTACCCAAAACAATACATATGAATTTTAAAACAAGTTACATGAAAGAAGCCAGAGAATAAGAATACGCAATATGATTCCACTTATATGAAATTCAAGAACTGACAAAACTAATTTATGGTAAGAGAAATCAGAAAGCAATTTTGGGTGGGTAGCAGGGAGCGAGGAATTGACTGCAAAGAGGAAGGGAACTTTGGGAATGCTGGAAATATGTTTACTGGGATTGTGGTTACACAGGGATGTGTATCCATTTTGCAAAACTTAGTAAGCTCTACAGTTCAAGTTAGTACATTTTATTGTTTGTAATTTTATACCTCAGCAAAATTTATTTAAAAAGTAAAAACTAAAATTAAAAAAAAAAGGTCCATGGTCCCCTCTGCCTACAAGCCACCATGTCACAGTGTGGGCAGGCTGAGGGGACCTTCACAGGTCAACTGGGCAACTCTGACCTGGCCCAGGTTTTCAAACCATCCCTCTAACTTCACAGAAGACTCTGGTGGTATTTCAGCCAGTCTTTAGATTTTTGCTTTGTTTTGTTTCATTTTACTTTCTAGTATTGTTTCTTGTTTTGTGAGTTGATGTGGAGATTTTTTTCTTCTAAGTTCATTTCTTTTCTTTTCCTCTATCACCAAATTACATTTCCATCTTTTCTCTGAAGAGTACATTTATTCCCAAGCATGAGGGACATTCCAAAAACAAACAGAACTATAAAAATGTTACCAAGTACGAACAGGAACTATCTTGCCAGGAGCCAGATAAAGAAGAGCTTTGAGCTTCAAGTGCAGATGCAATTCTTCCACCCTGACCACCTAAATATCTAGATCTTCTATATTACTGAGTTTTCAGACTCAGCCCCAGTATTACTGGCTGCAAATGAGCCAGTTTCAATACCATCTGCTCTATATACTGTTAAAACTTTACTACTTAGACCTATCTCTATAGTTTTTCTTTAATAACTAAGAAGAGCATGACTCCAAAAAGTTTTTTTAAAAAACCAGGATATTGGGCAAGTTTTTAGGGTTGGCAGATCTCTGCCATGCTTCACTTAATAACAAAGGACAAGAGCCACAGCAGCTTTCTGAGTCACTGACACCACAAAATATGGGCGCACACACAGCACCTAAAGAGCACGCCACACAAAGCTCCATGTGTGCACCTCCACAAATATAAATGCTCAAGTACTAAGCAGTTACAGGCACCAAAACACAAATTCCTTTTTTACCTGATGCAATAGTGAACACAAAAACTGTAACAAACAATCGTGCTGCAGTTTCAAGAATAATAAGAACATCAAAGATGGTGTCATAGACATAATCTCAATAAGAACAACATCCATGTAATTTAGTAAAAAAAATTCAGTTAAAAAAAAAAAAAAAAAAAAAAGAAAGACTTATCCAGAGGTTGGCTGGACTCGACACAAACTCATTCATGTAAGACAGTAATAAGCCTGGCAAAAGCAAACAAGGTCTCTGAATAGCTGAGAATCACAAAGCTCTCACAAATGCCCTAAAAAGGCAGAGAGAAGAAAATATTTTTACTACAAACACACAAGTGTGAGACTACTTAGTAAACCGAGAACCGATCTTAATCACCACAATTTCTGAAAATACCTTGCATTGCTTAACAGCAATAGTAACTGACGTTCATAATGGTGACCTTTGGTCACCTGGAAACAGAGTGTGCTCAGTATCCCTCACTAAAAAGGGCAGAACTTGCAATGTGTCTATGAAGGTGGCCAAAGAATGGTTACAACCTCCATCACTTCACAAAGTCCTGAGCTTCAGTCCTCTCTCGAGGTCAGGCGTGTGGAACGCCCGTTTCTGACAACGGTGTTCTGATGTTAGTATCTCTACCCTAGTGCTCACTCATCTTAGAAATGGAAATGGTACCAGACTGAATTTATGGATACGCCCCAGAGTCGTTTGTAGAACCACCACACAGACTAAATGAATTTAGTTTTCAAGCACATTTTGAAAATGGGATTTCTCCTGTTACAATACAACATCTTCCATGGAAAAAAACCATCCTACCTGCAGGGAGACAATGCCAGGGCTTATTTGTGGGTTCATTATCACCTACTGAAATTCTGCATTCTTTCACTTTTTAATTAAATTAGCTAGTGACTCATTATTCTCAGTTTCTCACTCCCTTTCCCTCCCCCAAATAAAATAACACCCTCCACCTCCTCCACAACACTGCTTCCCCTCTTGTTAATTCCCTCTGTCCTGCTTTCTTCCTTCACCACCCAGCCCACAGCAGCTCCACTGGCCATGGCACCCACCGTCAACGTAAACGCCAGAGGGCTGCACTGTTGGAACGTGCAACTCCCGGAGCTGCACTGTAACGAGGAAAAACCCAAGCCCTCCCTCTAGCTGCACAGGGCGACCAAGGACAAATATCCACCAGCTCGGAGCACTTGGAGCTTGGACACTTATCAGTGCTAACAAGGACAGCTGGTAATCTGCCTGCTTCCTGGTGCCTGTAACAGCCTGGGCTGAAGTGCTTCACACCCATTATCTATTTAATCCTTGCAACGGGTCCCATGAGATAGGTTCTATTTGATCCCCACTTTGCAGCTGGGTAGGCTGCAGCTGAGAGGTTATGATGCAACTTAACCATGGCCACACTGCTGCTAAATGGCAGAGCAGGATCCGAATCCAGTCATGACCTCAGAGCTCATACTCTCCACCCCACGCCAGCAGCCTTCGTCGTCATTCGCCGGGGGCGTTAACGTCTGCACCCAGTTACTGGGTACACGCCACATGCCTCAGAGCACTTCCCTATGCTTTACTGGACTACAGCATGTATCTCGTCTTCATATGGAATGGTCATTACCGTCGTAACTTTCAAAAAGTTGGAGGACAAATCAAACCAAATATTATAGATTTCGAAAGCCTTTGGAATTTGCTGTTTGAAAATCACTTTAATACTTACACATGTAAGAATATTACCTGGGGTGACAGTTAGCTGAAAGCAATGAAGCTTGTTTGGATCAGGAAAATACACTTTGCACGTACCTGCAAAAGAAACAGGCCGTCACGAAGGTCTGACAGTTAGCAGCAGTCCTTACGTTGAGGCTAACTTTGAAACACGTGGGAAAGTTTAACGGTGCTGAGGAGTCCTACAGACTAAACCGGTATATTTCCCGTTTGTTTGATAATCATTACGCCAATGTGCTAAAGTTGCAAACCAGTGATATTTGTTATGCGTTTTCCTCCTTACAGTTTTTTATTAGTTAATTCCAAATTGGGATGCTATCTTTCACCCTTTAAATGGTCCCTAAAAACAGAGATCTTTCCATCAATTTCAAGAATGATGCTACTTTACTTTGAAAAGAAGAAACCGTACCTCAAGGAGATTAATGTATGTGGGTAAAGGCTAACTAAACATAGAAAAACCAGAAAAAGAGCCCAGGCCAAACTTCGGGTCTGTTCACCCAGCACCGCAGTCACCTGTACCCACCACAGCGAAGAGAAGTTAAAAGCAACGGTGCCAGCTAAGGTAGCTCACACCCAGACCACGGCTTTTCTGTTTTCTCTTTTTTTAATGTCTTCACAACCCGACCGATAATTCACTCGGTTTGCTGGTGGCCGGATGCTCTGCTGTCGGCGGAGCATGACGGCAACACGCTGAGCGCATGCGCACTGCACCAGAACGGTCTGCCTCAGGAGACCCGAGTAGTTCCCACCGGAGAAGAGCTACTGCAGAGGTGCAGACAGCGCAAGACATCCTACATCTGCCTCCTTCAGACAAGCGATGCAGAAGAGGGGTAAATACCCGAGGGATAAACACTGAAGGAATGTGGAGGGAATATACGTAGAAATTGTCTGTATTTTATAAACCTGGAAAATATTATGCTAGATTCCTTGGGTCGTCTGCTATTTCTTACGAGTCCTGCTGAAAATATTTGCCTAGTTTTACACGGTATGAATGTTCATCAAAAATAGGACAATTCAAATTTGGCCTTGGAAACAGCCTTAGAGACCATCTAATCCAACATCATCAATTGTGAGAGGTGACATGAAGGTCCACAGAGGTTCAGTGACCAGCCCAAGACCACACAGGTTATCAACAGAAGGAAGTTTAGCTCCCAAGTTAAAAGCTAGTTCACGCCTCATTTCATCGCTTCATGAACATGCCAGAGACGACACATAAAGACAATGCAGAACTGCTCGTGGGTTTCGTTTTGTGACTAATCCCTCAGAAAAATCGTTGCAGAGTGAACGGTAACTCCATCTAGAAGAACAGGAAAGGGTCTCAGAGATTACACTGTCATGTTCCTTGTTTTCAAAATAAAGAAACCAGGGGCCAAAGAGTTCAAGGCTTTCACCCAAACCACACGTTTGAACTGTGGAATGATTTAAATGGCATTCGTTTTTCGTAATCTTAACCTGGAAAGATAAACACCATTTTTCTAGTGCAATATATGTAACAAAAACATATGACAAGGGGTTAGGAAATGTTTCATTGGTTAGTTAAAGTTGGCAGCATCCATTTGTTTTTAATGTCTCGTATTCTCCTTTGTTTGTTTTAATAGAAGTACAGATGTAGAAATCAATCCCTCTAATGTAGACTGGCCCACCAAGAATAAAGAAATTATCGAGATGGATTAAAAATAACAATAAAACTTCTAAAAAGAACCAAACATCTCAAAGCTAAAAAGAAGTCTTAAGTTCTAACAATGACAGCAAAAGGTTAAAAGTCAGCTTCTTGTTCCAGTTCAATGCAGCAGCTTTATTAAAACTTCAGAACTAAGCTTTTCCTCTCTGCAAGCACAGGCCAAGGCTCTCACAGTATCTCTGTCCATCTGAAAGAGATGTCTTCTACTTTTTGCAAACAGAGAAACCTCTACAAACTTGCATGAACAGAGCTCCAAACTAGTTCTGAATCATTACTAAACAGCACTGCGATATGGCAAGTTATTTTGTTTGCCTTAATATTTTAGAAAGATTATTAATCAGATAGTAAAGATCTATTCTTTGGTGGTTTCTTGTTTCCCCTTTAGTGAGCTGCATACTTTTGGAAAGCCTGGCTTACTTGTATAAACTGATTTATATGTCCCCCCACTTTGAGAGAACAGGCAGGGAGAAGAAGAGAAAGGAAGCATATATAGCATGTAGTTTTTAAAATCTGACAGCTTAGCTATAAGGGCAAGAAAGATGGGGCATGCCTTTTTCAAACCTAAGGTTTTTAGTTAAAGTCCTGGTTTGAAAGCCAATTATAGTTTTATTGTTTTTAAACCAAACATTTAGATAAAGCTAAACTATATTGGTTACAAACCAACAATCTCTGTAAGATTCACATACAAGGACAAAATAAACTGGGTGTAAGTTGGAAGTTTTTTATGGTCTTTGATTAAATGTCTGCATGTGTATATATATTCAAGATGGAGGGCCAGTGGGAAGATATGATGGGGGTGGAAAATAGAAGGATCACTTCATTTTCCTTTTTAATTGGATTTTATTAGATTACTTTATAATCTGAAAAGAATAGAAAAAAAGAGGGAGAACAGTATAATGACCCCATCACCCAGCTTCAGTACTTTACCAATCTTGCTTTGTCTGTGCTATCCACACACAGTTATTTGTTTGTTTTCCCGGAACGTTTTAAAGCAAATCATTTGTAAATACTTCAGTAGGTGGAAAGATAACCTTTTAATAGAAATCCAAGATATTTCCTTCTAGTTCTGACTAGAAGAAAACTTTGAAGTCAAGCAATCCAGTGACTTTTAAGACATTTTTGACTTACACTAAAATATATTTTACAGCACAACCCACTATCCTCATATATAAATACTATGTATTAAAAATAATTTTTCAAGGAACAATATGAACTTACCGTTACACACTGATTACACAACCACTTAAGGGTTGCACCCCACAATTATCTTTCCAACTTTAGGTGGAGGTTGGGATGGGCCCTCTCTCACCCTGTGTCAGATGGCCTCCGTATCAAACTCTCTCGAGCATTCGCCCAGACTAGGAGACCCACGTATAAAATAGTTCACTCATATTGATAAATATATTCAGCCTTAACCAAGTATAATGATAAAAAGTTCTAATTTCAAAAACTACTAAAATGGTCGAAGCTTTCAGACTTTGATGGTCTTAAAAAATATAATGGCTTGGGAAGGCATCAATGATAGGGGAAAAAAGAAACACTGACACGTATCACAGGAGTTAACTGGCTGGTAAGCGAGCCTGCTCACGAGTGAGGCCCGCAGTCAGTCCCTGTGTGCTGGGGCGAGAAGGACCTAGCCAAGGTGAGGCGACCTGGAGACATCAAGGCAGCACAGCTGTCCTACCCTGGGCACAATGATAAATTACAAATAAGCCCTTTTCGGGCCAAAAACATGGTACTGTCACTAACAAAAATAGGACTGTCCATCATTGATTTATACGCCTTTTCACTAAAAGAGGACGTGGGACAGAATGCTGTGTAAGAGGAACAAACCCTAACCAAGTGCACCTCGGCAACAGTAAGGAGAGGAAGTACTGCCGTGCTACATTCTCCTTCTTATCAGAGCCTCGAAAAAAAATCCTGTTTATTCCTAACATATATATAAAACGGGCTTTTTGCTAGGCAAAGTTATCAAAACATAAAACAAGCTTCTCCATGCAATTATTTTGCAGCATTTAATGTGTGGGGATGCTATACTTACAAGGTAAATTAGCTTCAAGTTCTGCAACCTCTGTAGAAACAAAGAGATTATTGTTAATATTAGTCAATTGCTCCACATAAAATCACCAGCTCTAAACTGGCAATTCCCTCCAGAACAATGAAGAAAACAAACAAACAAAAAGAAAAAACTGAATTAACAGAAATCTACACTTGGTCTAAAGTTTAGACTTTAAGCCATGAAGTTGCTTTCAAATACACAAAGTGACTTGCAGGATGCCAACAAGTGCAGTCAAGGGCCCTTGAAATTTTACTTCAGCATGAATGAAAATTACTCAAAATTAACATAGAAATTATCTATAGGTAAACAGTCACTAAAGTGTTTTTGAAAATCTTGTTCCCCCACGTAGTGGAACTACTGCCCTCAAAATCTGATTTATATTTATATCTCTGCCTCTTCCAGTTTCTCCGGATTTGTCTTCCCGTGAGGGCGTGCCCAGTTTGCGCTAGAACTTCTCCAGTGAGAGAGAACGCTCTCCCTCCTGCTGGGCCCGCATGGCATGTTGCCCTTCCGTCCGTGGGCAAGCTGATACCCAGGGGAGCCTCCTCCTTACAGCTACATTCCTGAGCCCTAGTGCTCTCCTCTGGGACCCCTTCTATCAGTCACGCATTCAGCATTCAAGCCCAGCACCCCTCTGCCAGGACAAAGCTGCCAAGCTCCCACCAATCCTGCTATGAACGAGCCGCGGTCTGGGGGAGCACCCAGAAGAAACCGGGCAGGCAAGTCGTCACTGCCTCTGACATAACATAACGTGCTCTGGAGACTCTCCAGCTGCAGAGACTAAAGGAAGGAGGAGGTTTATCAAGCTGGGCTTTAAAGAACCAGTAGAATTCAGTCCCACAGAGGTGGGGAAAAGGGTATTTCAAGGAGATAAGTCAGCAGTGTGCAAAAGCATAGAACGCAGACAAGCACAGAAACCAGACGGTATGCAGTGCGGCCAGCGCAATGGGAAACAAGGTGGAAAACCAGGGCCAGGATGGTGGAGGGCCCAGAATTCTCAACTTTATTCTGCAGCAATAGGGAGCCAAGGGAGATTTCTGAACAAAAGTTCCTAAGCTTTGCCTCAAGAGGACACCTTTAGAAAGGGCAAAGCGGAGGCCAGGTGACCCATGAGGTGGGTGCTCTGAGAGGCAGCGAGGACTCAGCAGAGGTGGGGAGAGCCAGCGTGCCTGACAGCAAAGAGGACAGAAGGCTCTGCCAAGCGTGTGTGTGTGTGTGTGTGTGTGTGCGTGCGTGCGTGCGTGTGTGTGTGTGTGTGTGTGGAAGCTAAGCAGGGCGGGTGGGGGAGTTGAAGTCTGGGTGCACGACCAGGGCCGGGGCTGGGGAGCCCCTCCCTGCAGAGTGATGCCACCTGACATCATGAGACCAACAAAGGGGAGAGACTGGTGAGAAGAAAGAACTTTGGCAGAAAGCAGAGGACAGGAGCAGGGAGAGTCACCGATGAGAGACAGGAGGAAAAGCAGGAATGATTCAGTAGAGAGGACAGACTGGTCCGAGGGGGAATGAGGCCTGAGGCAAGGCCATGGGATGTGGATCATTCAAAACAGGAAGGTAAGTGGAAAGAAGAAACCAGTCTACAAAACACTAAGAAGCAAATGACTCCTTCAAGTGCAGAGCAGGGGTGGGGAGGGGGGAATGGGTGGGAAGGGAGAGGCCACAATGTTTGCAAAGCTGAGTGCGTTAGTGGGGAGACCGGCAGATGGCTATTTTGAGGCTAAGCGTTTAGGAAAGGCACAGGCCTCTGACATCAGCTAGTTGAGAATCTGGGTAGAGACGGGTGGCACACTAAATGTATTAGCTCTGGGTTCCAGGCATTTGGGATGGGCATCCAGAAAAGTGAGGTGAGGCAGAGGAGGGAGGAGATAAGGACTGCAGTCTTGGCAGTCTTGTGCTATGGTATATACTAGAATATATGCACTTAAAACAAATGATGAAGACCCTATGAAAGGTTCACTAGCATCATAACGACCGTGGTGACCTTTAGTTTCGCCTTTCACTCTAGCAGGGCACGGGGTAAAGAAACACTCTGAGGCCACCCACCCCGGCCCTCTGACCAGGAAGGGGTCCGAGCCAGGCTCTGCTCCAACAGCCCACACAGGGCACTCATTTTATCAAAAAAGCACACCTTTTATCAAATGAGTCATGCATATTAATCACTTTTAAATAAATGTTATCCATGTAATTAAATCTAGATGGTTTTAAGGCAAAAACTATTTACGTATTTATTATACTATTACTTAACTTTTTGTTGATAAGAATTCACAAGAAACCCTTCTTGAGGACCCTTCTTTTGAGAGACTGATGCTGGCCACTGGAACCCGGTTTTCTCTGGCGTGCCTATCCTGACTCCTGTCGTGAGAACTCTGGTCATTCAGTTTTACAAAAACCCAGTGAAATAGAAAACATGCCCAGAGGATTTGAAACGGGGCCACATGACAGAAGTGAAAAATTTGAGAAGACAGTCTACTGCCAAGGAACAGGCAAGAGGTGAGGCCCGGACACAGGAGGGCAGGGATGCACTGACCAGGGCGTCGAGATGACCGAGCAACAGAACCGGATCCTGCATTACAGGGACCTAGTGTGGGGATGAGAGGCTCGAGGCCAGAGGACGCCTCACTGTAGGACAGGGATTCTCCGCCCTGGCTGCACACAATCATCTGGGGAATTTTTTTGGTTTTTTTTTTTTGTTTTTTTTAACAGCTTTGGTGAGGTACAATTTACATAGTATAAAGTAGACCAACTTTAAGTGTATAATTCAATGATTTTTAGTAAACTTTGGAGCTGTGTATCCATCCCCACAACCTAGCACCTGCTGAGCAAACCCTGCCCCCCCACCCTATCCAGACCAATTACACCAAAAGTCCTAGCTGGGGCCTAGGCCTCTGAATGTTCTATTCCTCCAGGTATAGGAACTGCTGTAGGCTACTTTGCCAAGCTAAACTATTTACACACAGCTAATTTACACAGACGGATTTAATAATTTCACATTGTGGTCTAGAATTAAACTCCAAAGAGGAGAGCCCTCAGACCTAGTCCAGTGATGACCCCCACCACAGTCAGGGCCTCTGCAGACTTCTGGTCCAAGAACCAGTGTGGGCAAGGAATATGACCTTGGAGGCAGAAGGATTTCATTAAAGATGCCTGGCATTTTAGTCCAGCCTAGTATAGAAGATAAACGAACTACAATGCAGCGTTGCTCTCAAGGAGTTGTCACAAATGACAAGTAGTTTGATGGAAATAATAATTCAAATGATGGGAAATAATAATTCATTAACATCAATAGTAATAACCTCAGAATCCACCTACAAGTAGACTACGACCAAAGAAACCAGTGATTTGCTTCACATGCTCAAGAGGCCTCTTGGCAAAGCAGCAGTCCTTCCCTGTATAACCTCACTGCCCAAAGGACACTACCCCCACCTGGAAGGTAACAAGAAGTTCAGATATTTTTAAACTGCTAAAGTCTCGCCTGTTCCAAAGATGCTAGCACCTCTCCGGCTCACCGGCCCAGCCTCTGGGGAGGCACCTGGCACCTTGCACAATTAAGTGGCTGCACAACTTCCTTCTGAGAAATTAGACGCTTTTCCTTTCTAACTACAGATCAAACCACAGAGCCCACTTGAAGCATGACTGCCCAGAAATATCAGATTACTAAATCCACCCCATTACCACAATGGCCCCCACCCAGCACGTACTCACCCCCTTCTGCCGTAGGTTGCCCACAACACAGTGCTCTAGTTGTTTCTGCACCGCCTGCCACTTGAACCTGTGCCTTTTTCGTGGCGGGGGCTGTAGATTCTGACCCAGCCCTGGGACCCCAGTGCCTGGGCCTGAGCTTGGCACACCTGGAGTGCTCAGGAAACGCTCGACAAACAAGCACACTTGCCAGCAGGGTGGCAGTACTCTCAGTGTGAAAATCCTGAGACATGAGGAGCCTTTCTCCTCAGACAGTTGGGGACTGAGGCATTCCAAAGGTGCTGTGGACTGAACAGTGTCTCCCGCCCAAGTTCCAATGCTGAAGCCCTAAACCCCCACCCACCATGTGATGGTATGAGGTGGGGCCTTTGGGAGGTAATTAGGGTCAAATGAGGTCAGGAGGGTGGGGCCCTCATGACGAGATTCGTGCCCTTATGGGAAAAGACACCAGGTGCTTACAAGCCAGGAAGAGGGCCCTCACCAGGAACTGAATCTGCCGATGCCTTGATCTTGGACTTCCCAGCCTCCAGAACCATGATAAATAAACGTGTATTGGTTAAGCCCCCCAGTCTGTGGCATTTTATTATGGTAGCCTGAGTTGACTAAGACAAAGGCCAATCATAGACGCAGATGGTTCTTAGCAAGAGCCAGCTCCGAGCCCCATCAGGTAACACCAGGCAGGGCAGCTGTGCCCTTTGACCCAGGTAGAGCTGGCGGCTATGTCCCCTGAGACTTGATTACCTCTTTCCACCTGAACCACTACCTCTTCAATTTCTTGAACTAGAACTTTATCTCTTAGCCTCCTGTCTGTCTTTATGCCTTGAGCACCTCTTCTGCACCGCCAGCATCCATGCACAGTGCCCTTATGGGGGAGACACCTGTCCCCACGGCATCATCCTATCCCCAGAGATGGCACGGCTACTGCCCAAGAACCCCACCAAGCCCCACATCAGCCCTTCCACTCAGTCCAAGGGCCTTCTAGCAGCACACTGCAGAGTGCAGGCCCAGAGTACTCACAGCCCCCTCCATCCACACTCTGGGGGAGCTAAGATGTAACCCCGAAAACCAGCACAGCCCCCGTAGCAGTCTCTGGGAATGGAGCCCCAAGGCCTCGTATCACCCACTTTCAACATGAGCAGACAAAGCTGACTTGAGCCCTCATCTGTCTTCTCCAGATCCTCCCAGCCAACCCCCATTCCTGGGCTATCCGGCACACCTCAGGGCCGCCAAATTCCCTGGGCAGTTTCACTGGTGTTTAACCCTGCAGCAAAGCATTTAAAGGTTAGCCTTGGGCCAGCTGCCTTACTCCACGTTAGCAGGACTCCTCCTCTTTGGGCCACTGCCCTCGTTTTTAAAACACATATTGTAACACACAGCTACAGCTTCAAACGCTGCTAAATGCTCTGAATACCCTGCCAACATGACAAGCCAACCCTGAGCCCACCTCCAGAGTCCTGGGCAGGGCCTGGCATGGAGAGAGCAGCTCTGGAGAACAATAAATGGTTCTCTTTCGCCCACTCTTCCAGGAAGCGCCCTGAACCGGAGCCGTTCCTATACCACATGACCAGACCGCTCATGTGGACACAGAAGCGCTCACCCAAAGGAGGCCCCATGTGGCACTCGTGGAGACACCTGCACCTTGGATGCTGGGAAGCCCATGCAGGTGGGCAGCCAGGCCTCTCTGCTCTGCAGAGTAGGCTCAGAGTGTGGAGAGCCGCCACAGCCACTGAAACAAGAGAACACCAGGAGCCACATGGAGCACAGGGGTTGATGGGACAATGGCTGTAGATTCATGCCCTACTCCAGACCTGGCCCTGAACTCAGTCAGCTCAATTCCAAATCTCCGCATTTAGCAAAAGCTTCCTGCCAGCCTGCCTGGAGCCCCCTGAGGTCTTCAGGGGCCACTAACAGGAGGCTGGCACACACCAGGCACTAAAATCTGTGTCACGTGAACAAGTCAAAGGACAGGGAGACACACAATCATGCTCCCATTATATGAAAAGTGCCAAGCTTCAGACAGACAAGAAAGCAGGTCATTCTGCCCAGAGGCTTTCTTGGAAGGTGGGGCGCATCATCGGACTCAGAAATTGATGGACTCGGCGGAACCACAAGGTCCACCAGAAAAGCAGTGCCACCTGCCCTGTGGCTGCAAGCACTGGTGATGGCTCCCAGAGAGGCCCAGACCTGAGCTGGGGCCAAAAGGAAATGCGCAGACCTGAAACTCTCTCTCCCCAGTGTCCCCAACTCCCGGGATTCAGGGCAGACAGCAGCCCTCTGTCCTCACCCAGAAACACCTGATTGTTCTACACCCTCCAGGGACTGCTGCTGCAAGCATCTCTCCAGTTCCAGCCTGGAGGATGTCCTTGAGAATGACCCCAGGGGTGCAAATGAAAAGCTGGTATGGCCAAGGTGCCAGTGTGGTAGAGCCTCACACTGGCCAGCTGCTCCGAGGCAGGCCACAGTATTCCAGGGACAGCTGACTACACCTGTCACCTGCAGAACTGGGCCCACTATCCCAAGAAAAAGAACAGGAGCTTCAGCTTTGCAGCTACCACTGGCCCTCACCACTAGGGACAAGTGTCCCTGTCAACCTCCGATCTCCCACGTTAACCTTACAGCCATCCGCACCAAGCCAGATCTCCACCATGTATGGTCAATCAAGCATGGCAGTGGACCAGCTAAAAACATATTTTTGCCTCTAAGTGTCTGTGGTCTTTCCTCTGGGCGATGGACGCATGGCCCAGATGCCCTCTCAGCGAGGGCTCGCAGCAGATGGCCTTCAGCTCTCAACCCTTCCAGGGACCGTGTGGGCTGCCCAGAGCCCCACCTCAGGCCAGACCCACCTGACGACTGGTCGAGCAGAGCAAGCAGGCCTGACCATCTCACCTGACTGGGGACAGCTCTGAAGGGCCACGCTTGCTCTGGGGCAGGGGCTGTCATGGGGCCTTCGTCAGAGCTCCCCCTCTCCCTCTGCCTGCTCCTGCTTCCTTCACCACCCTCCACAGGTATCAGTCCCAAGGATACCCTTTAATAACTACACCGCACGCCAAATTCCCCACTCCCGGGAACCCAGCCCGTGGCACTGAGTCCCCAAGACACATTAATACACTGTTCTACTAATGACTGATCCTCATGAGTAACATTCTCACATGAGCCAAAGCCAAAGCCACAGCCCCAGATGACAGTCCTGACTGTAGCAATCTTGCTGAACTCGGACAACTGACTTTTCTCAAAGTCCCCAAGGGGAGTTTCAGCTAGAAGGGACTCTCACAAGTGCCTCCCAGGCCCATGACAGCCACGGACTCCGCCTGGCTCCACCTGACCACCAGAAATCCCCAGAATGAAGGCTGCTGCCACACGCTGAAGGAGCGCTCTAGGTGCGGACCAAACAATCACCAGCCATCAGAGCGTTCCTTATTACACTATTACACTCTTGTTACAGCTTCCCCTCTCAGGTCAGGCCCACCCTTCCTCTCCACCTACCCTCCACCGTGAGCCCAAACTACTCACCACTCCGTCAGCCCGGCCCACACTGGCCTGGCCACCCCCGAGGCAGATGGAGAGAGCAGGCCACGTGAGGGGCGTGTTACACTGAGCCTTGCTGCACAAACCCCCGTCAACTGCGAGTGCTCTGGGCCCGGAAACCTAATAATCCCCAGTGTCTCTGAGAGAATGCAAACAGGTGGCCTCTCGAGGAGGTTTTGCACCTCTCCTTGATAAGCCTCACAAAATCAAAGGACCTCAGCTGGGTCCTGTAAACCCAGCCAAAGACATCTTCTGTCCTAGGAGCTGGGGCAGAGTCCAGCTTTATGGGCCTCAGTGGGCTCCCCGGGGCCGCGTCAGGGCCTCGAGTCACTTGAGAGCTCTCAGGGAATCCTTGAGCAGGAGGAGGTGTGGTGGAGCCCCTGTGCCTCCCTGAATTCTCCTTTCTGTGGACTCACACTTCTGTTCTGCTCCCTCGGTTTCTGCTTGCTGGGTCTGTTCCCCAAGTGCCTGCCCTACCCCAAAATGGGGGTCTGGCTGTCTTGCTGCAATAAAGCTGCGACCTGGGCAAGTTTTTGAACCTCTGAGTCCCAGTTCTTGAGCTGTAAAATGAACCACCCACCTGGCAGGCTTAGCAAAAGTCAAACAAGAATTGTCCCTATAAAGTACCCAACAGAGGGCCTGGCCCCAAGTGCTCAGCAGAAAAGTGCTGCTGTCAACCATGACGAGGAGACGGGAAAGAAGATGGCACCGTCTATTTGCCGGCTTCCCACCTGCCCTTCCTCACCGCAACTCCCTGGCATTAGAACACCCTCCCCTCGAAGGATCTGACTCACGCATCAAACCCCTTCCCTGGCTTGCCTGGCTCCGGGCTTCCTCTGCAGATGGAACCCTTGAGCCAGCATCCAGGAAAGAGACTCAAGTCCTATCAGGCCACCCAAGTGAGGGGCTGCAGCCCAGGCCACAGCCCCAGACCTCACAGAGTAAACCTTCCTGTGTTGTAACAAACTAAATACAGTCTAACGCTCTCCCTGACACAGAAGGTATTTTGCCAAGATGTCAAAAACGATTCTGACTCCATCTTTAACCATTCACCCATCAGGCTGGGAAAGCCAGAGCTCAGCCACGATCCAGGGGCAGAGGGAGAACAGGGAAGAGTACACCACTGACGTCCCCCTGAACCCGGCGCCTCCTGGTCCCACCCCTTCCCAAACTCAGCCGTGCTTTGCTCCTGAGAAGGCCCAACACGGGGCGTTCATAAACGCTAGGTCTCCCACCATCAGATCTGTTCCTGGACATGCAGATGCCAGCCACCCCCACCGTGTCCACCTAACACAATGTGAAAACAGACAGTTCTAACAAATCACTTAACCCTCTGTGCTCCCTAGCTCCTTATACTTAAAAAATGTAAACACGTGTCATAAAGTAAAGAGGGCTCCTTCAAGGCAGAAACTGTTTGATCTTTCGTAGTCCTCATGACCCTAGGAAACTGCCTTTGCACTCAGTAGCTGTAAATCTGTTCATTGAATACATGCAAAAGTTCCACACAAACACTCGCAGTCACACACACACATCACGTAACCCTTCTCCAAAGACTACCGCTCTAGGACACCCTGTTATTAGTTCTGGGACAAGAACCAATTTTGCACAAGGCTGTCCTCAGGCTGTGAATAAATAAAAGAGAGAAGGATCCTAAGACATTACCGAACTCCACTCTCTCCCTTTACAGGTCAGACACTCTGGTGCTGAGGAGTCCAGAACGGAAGAACCTCCCCAACTCCCCACCCCCCTCACACACACACACCAGCTGGATACTGACAGCACTGAGACCAGAGTCGTCAGTCTGCTGGTTCCTAGTACCTCACTCCTTCTCCTAGCGTTCTGGCAGCCCCTACACAGAATATCCCAAGTGTATAAGACACACCAGTTTTAATACCGTTTTCTTGCCATCAGCATTCCCATAGTGTGTGCACAGTACAAAGTCCTTCGGTTGTATGTGACAGCAATTATATTTCAAAATATTTTCAAACAGGTACTTCTATTCAGCAACAGGCTGCTTCGTATCCCGGAAGAGCCTCCAGCCAGACTTCATTTTGTTATGGGATGGAAAAACAGCCCACATGGAGGGTCATTACCTTTGACAAGCAGCCTGTCTCTCACAGAAACCCGCCGAGTGGAGTCGGAGGCTGCGGCTGGCGCCCGGGACCCTCTGAGACCATCATCCCGCTTCAGTTTGCTTGCCAGCGTCAGCATCCCTGCTACCTTTATCCTGAAAGGCCAACAGCAGGTTAAGACAGTGACTGGACGCTGAAGACAATGATGTAAGGTGGTTTTTAATATTTTCCCCATAATTTAGTTATAGAAAAGTTTAGCATGTAAGATACATTAATAACACTGCATTCCTTCATAACGAATTTGGATAATCTCTATGCCTCTCTAAATCTAATGTTTTAAAGTATGAATGAAAATTTAACAAGGGAGAGCCAAGCATTTAACACTCACTGGGCGCCAGGCCCCGGGATGTAGCAGTGGCAATGCTCCTGGGCGCTCATGGTCTAGGGGAACCTCCCCTGACGGGCCTCACATAGGCCCACCACTGCCCACTGGTAAGTCTGCCCATCCCTGCTGTGTGGACCATGCACCTGAGGGTGTGGACCCAGAGCCTGGCCCATCACAGACTTAAGAGAGTGTCCATCCACCTCTGGTGAGGAGGGAGCACCGCAATGCTTTCTTTCCTCCTTCCTTTAATAAAGGTGTGGCTAGAACCTTAATAAGCATCTTCACATTTATGTTGTATTGTATTTCCATTGTTAGGCAACAGCAACATAATTAAGTTATAATTAATGCCCCAAACTAGATTCTTTTCACTTGGCTACTTCCAACCCACCTATGTTTCAGGTTCCCTCACTGACAGCTCACTGGGAAGGATAATAAAGACCAAAAATAGGTGATGCACCTGACTGCTTCGGAGAAAGGACTAAAGATGTCAGCAACGTTTACAAACAGAACTGTCCTCTAGAATCTGCCTTCTGTTTCTAATATAAACCGCCATTCATCTGACAGGCCTCCTAACTCTTCTTGCTTGCTTTACCAGTTGGAGAAAAATTCTGGAACTTTTTTTGTTCTTTAATTTTTAAATTTTATTTATTTTTATTTTTGGCTGTTGGGTCTTCATTGCTGCACGTGGGCTTTCTCCAGTTGCGGCGAGCGGGGGCTACTCTTCATTGTGGTGCGTGGGCTTCTCATCGTGGTGGCTTCTCTTGTTGTGGAGCATGGGCTCTAGGTGCGTGGGCTTCAGTAGTTGTGGCACGTGGGCTCAGTAGTTGTGGCTCACGGGCTCTAGAGCGCAGGCTCAGTAGTTGTGGCGCACGGGCTTAGGTGTTCCGTGGCATGTGGGATCTTCCCGGACCAGGGTTCGAACCCGTGTCCCCTGTATTGGCAGGAGGATTCTTAACCACTGCGCCACCAGGGAAGCCCTGGAACTTCTTTTGATTGAGGACAAAAATTGGTCACCAGCTCAATATTTTCATAATTTCCTTTGTTGCTTTAATGTGATTTCCTTTCAATACCACTCTGATCATTTTCAAAAGAAAATGATCTAAAACTTCCAGATGAAAAACATGACCTAAGCACAGAACTTTTAGTTTGAAGCCAAGATCTTGTTTTTTTGCTTGTTTTTTTGTTTTTACGAATGAGGCAATTTATTAACCCAGCATCATTTGTTCTGATGCTTCTTCTTGGCAGCTGCCACCTGTCCAGCGATTCTGTCCAGATCTCTCTGTCCCTGAGGTGTTAGTTTGCAGCCCCCATGTTGGTCCTTTTCCACCATTTTCAGCCCCTCCAGGGCTTGGAAGACCCGATGGGTCACGCTCTTGGAGCCTCTGCTGAAGTGGCTGGGCATGACACCATGTCTCTGACGCCCCCCATAAATCCTGGTCATGGCACCAACCCCAGCGCCGCCCCGGAGGTACAGGTGCCGTGGTGTGGAAGCAGCTCGTGTGTAGAACCAGTTCTCATCGTAGGGAGCGAGCTCTTTATGCTTGGCCAGCTTGACAGTGTCCACCCATTCAGGGACTTTCAGCTTCCGGACTTTCTGAGGAAGGCTGCCAGAGCGCTGACGAACTCCCGCTGGTTCACGTCTTTTACAGTAAACTCCAGGCATCGTGCAGCCTCCGCACTGCCAGCCAGGGGCTGAAGCCAAGATCTTGAAAGTCAAACTATAAGAATAACTCTCCCCCCATCAGTATTTTTAACCATTTTAACCCAGGTCCCTCACATAGCTTTTCACACCATCTTCTGTGTATTCCCCCACCCCACAAAGACTGTAAGATTTAATTTTCTATTATTTGTACCATGAAAACAACATATTGAATATGATCTTCTGAACTGTACCTACGCACAAACACACACACACCTAATCCCTTTAAGAGTCACTGGTCTAGGGACTTCCCTGGTGGCCCAGTGGTTAAGAATCCACCTGCCAATGCAGGGGACACGGGTTCGAGCCCTGGTCCGGGAAGATCCCACATGCCGCGGAGCAACTAAGCCCATGCGCTACAAATACTGAACCTGCGCTCTAGAGCCCATGAGCCACAACTACTGAGCCCGCGTGCCACAACTACTGAAGCCCGCACGCCTAGAGCCCGTGCTCTGCAACAAGAAGCCACCGCAATGAGAAGCCCACGCACCACAGTGAAGAGTAGCCCCTGCTCGCCGCAACTAGAGAAATCCATCCCACGCACAGCAATGAAGACCCAATGCAGCCTAAATAAATAAACAAACAAACAAATAAATAAATAAAAATTTTTTAAAAAGAGTCACTGGTCTAAATGCTTCAAGAGATAGTTCTATTACACATAAGCGCTCACAAGCTCCTAGAATTTCAAATCTGGGATGGACTTCTCCCCTGACTCCCACTCTATTTTATGGATGTGGACTCTGGGACAACCAGGGCCCAGGAACTGGGTTGTCTGAGGCCACTCAGCTGCTAGAAGAGGTCACCATGGAACACTAGTTTCCCTCGTGTAGATGATGGGAATGTTTTTATCTTGAATGTGGTGATGGTTTCAGGGGTACATACGTACATCAAGACTGATCAAATTGCATACTTTAAGTATGTACAGTTTAGTGTACTTCAGTTATACCTCGATAAAATTGAAAAAAAAAGTGAAACCAAACCATCGCTAGTTTCTTTATTCCCACCCTACCATGCTGTCTCCTCAGGTGGACCTACGGGGAGGACCATCACCGAGGGACACACATCGTCCCAGCTTCACCCAGGGCGGGGGACTAACGGCTCAGTTTACGAAGTCTCCTCACAAGGGAGGGCGGGGGGCGGGTGGGGTGGAGTCGGGAGCTCCTGTGGAGGCTCCAGCCCACAAGCTGCCAGACACAGCAGCACCACCTAGAGCCAGCCCCCCCTGCTCAGCGGCCCCCGAACGATCCTGCCAGTAATCCCTCAAGCAGATCTGGATCCCAAAGCAGTGTCTGCCCCCCCAGCAAGCCCACTGCCAGGCACCCACACCTGAACACATCAGTCTCACCACATCGACGGGGTCGCCTGATGGTGGGCCAAGACACGCGTCTATCACGAAGTCCACTTGGCTTCTATCCTCTAGCTGACCGTGGTAATACAAGCACGTCAAGCAATAAAAGCACAGCGTGTGTAAAGAGAGCTCTGTAGGCGGTACCCTAGGAAAGTCATAATACAGAGCCCAACAGAAAGGGGAGCCCTAGGGCGCATGACTGGTCCGCACCCGGCTCCCTGCAGACCTGCCCTGAAGGGGCTGCTCAGAGGCTCCTGGCAAGACTCACGCATACGAAGAAAGGCTCACACCAAGACACTCTTCCGCGTGGCTGCAGTCTTAAGGACTGCTCAATTCTCTCACACTCCTACCCCACACCAAAGTCCTCTCTGTGGGCAGAGTACGCCCCATACTCCGTTCCACTTAGATCAGATTCCTGGTTTTCAATCTTCAACAAGTCTGTGGCCCTTAATAAAATACACTGGACACTGACTCCGCAAGACATAAAAGAAAACACTGGTGCTCTGTTCTCCGTAGAAGACAAAACTTAGTTTCCTAACGTTCTAAGAAATCTAAGTATATAATGACCATCTATTTCTCCATCATCTGTATCACGTTCACGCACCACTTTAGGGATAAACCAAAGGCCTAATTGGGGAATGCTTCATAGCTGTTAATTTAACTCTATACAAAGAGATCTGAACGAAAATAATTATTCAAGCTGTCAGGTTAGCTGAACACCTGCAGTTTGCTTCAGAATTCTCTTTTCTTTCTTCAGTATGCTTCACCCCTTGAAGACCTGATTTAAAACTAAACTTCCCCTTTACTGCAAATTACACTTTGACTACGGCAGCATTTTCGGTAACAGCACCCTCAGTCTCTAAATTCCACAAGTTGTAATTGGCCCATTTAAGTTCTTCCTCTGGGTGGGACTTGCTTGCAGGCTGTTCAAAGAAGATTCTGATGTGCCATATTTACTAGGCTCGTCATCGAGCAGTACTGACTCAGTGTTCCTGCCTGTAGTGGCAAAATCAGGCCCCGTCACCCGTGCAGGGGCCAGTCAGCTCACGGGGTGAGGAACTCCTCATTTACAATTCTTCCTGCCCTGGACAAGTCCCAATCTAAATGTAAAAGATGGAACTGCAGGTCACTAGGGGACAACCAACTTCTCCAGCCAAAGAGGCCCAGATCAGGACACAGAAGAGTCCACACCCCACCCTTCTCCTTTAGAATGCCAGGGCCCAAGGAACCTCCCACCTGGCTCCATGGCTGGCTGGCTGATGACCTTTGGAGCCCAACCCTTTTATTTGAGCAGTAAACCTGCCTCCTCCTGCACTGCCTACTACCTGAGCAGCAGGTATGTCCAGTCCTGCACCCCTCAGCCTGGTGATGATTTCTGTCTTTGAACATCTCCCCCACCAGTGCCCTCCCCCTGCCTTCATCCCCTTACGCAGCCAGGAATCCTCTGCACAAGGTAGGTGGGCCTCCTTGTTCCTCAACAACACCCCGCTCATTTCTGGAAGCTTCTGCTCACTCTGACATCCAGGTCTGGAATGCTCTCCCTCCCTTCACCACCTAATCCTGCTGCTTCCTTAGGATAACAGATGACTACCCAGATTCCTACCTCTCCTCCAAGAAGCCTTCTCCGGCCACTCCAGTCCATCCTGACCCCACTCCGGCGCTGGAGGGAAGGCAGAGGGGCGGACCCGATCCCCTCGTGGGACGGATGAGGGAACTGAGCCCCGGGGAGGGGAGGGCCACACCCAAGATTACACACCAGACTTGGCCGTACGGATCGGTCCAAGATGTCCTCCCCGCTCCTCTGCCCCGGGAAGACCCTCCAAACCAGCCGTGGTCGTCCCCGGTTGTGGGGAAGCCGCAGGCAAGTTGGCGAGGCGGCAGCCGGGATCCTCCGCACCCTCAGCGGCCCCCTGGCCTAGCCCGATTCCCAGACGATCAGGAGTCCGGCTGCCTGAGTCCGAGTCCCGTTGTCTCCGGCCACGTCGGGCCGGTGACCTTGGGCCCACTCGGCGCTGCGTTTCCTCCCGGACAATGCGGCTCGCAGCTCCCCCGCGACGGCGGGCGCGAGCGAGGCCGTGTGTGTGCCCGGCACAGGTCCGGGCTCGGGGCGCGCTGCCCCTGGAGCCCGGCCGCGGCCAGCGCCCCGGACCCAGCCCCGCGTCCCCCGGCCCACGTCCCGCAGCGTCCGCCCGCCTTCCGGCCCCCGACGCCCAGCCGTGAGGACCCGCACGGCCTGTAGCGGCCCCGGCGCCGCCCGCCCTCCGGCCCGCCCGCCGGGTGCAGCGGCGCCGCGGGAACCGAGCCACCCTCCAGCCCCTCGCCCGCCGCAGGGCCCCGCGCTCCTCACCTGGGCACCCCGAGACAGGCGAGGCGGGCCCGGCGCCCAACACCATGCCCGGCCGGCCGGCGGCGGCGAAACGCAGCCCCTCACAGCCGCACCGGCTCCGGGCGGCGAGACCGGAAGTGGCGGGGCGGGGACTCGGCCGCTCTCGCCCGCTGCGGCCGAGACTGCAGAGGGCGCTTTAAAAAAAAAATTCAAAGCCCCGAAGAACTTTATTTGGAGCCTGACAGGCGAACAGCAGAGTGCGCCAGCCGGGGCTGGGCTCGGCGGCCGGCCTCTCGGGCCTCTCTCATTGGCTGCGGGCGTGGCCTGGGGCGGGCACGGATCTAGCGGCCTGCGCTGATTGGCCAGCGGCGACCGGGGGCGAGGTCTCCCAGTCAGTTTACGAGCCTGCGCGGCGAAGGGCCGGGGGCTCTGCGCGGTGTTCCTGCCTCCGTTCGTTTGGCCGTGTGCTAAGTCTGGGCCTGCGGCTGAGAGGATCCTCGCGCAGCGTGGCCTGCAGGGGCTGCTAGGCCGGTACTGACTGCCTCGGTGGATGGGGCGCCCGCTGTGTGCCCATCACAGTGCTCAGGATGCAGAGGAGCGGCCGCCCCACAGCCCCCAGTGTCGGGAGTGAGCGGGGCCGTGCAGCCACCAACCCCCGGGGTGCTCCGGGGAGACTGCAGTGGAATGGATGGGCGCTTTCCTGTCTTACGGTTTTCATGCCTTGTTTTAGCTCTTACGCTTTTGCAAAGTACTTACTTTAAAAAATCTGTTTCAAATTGTTCTAATTTCTAGCTCGTTGAATACAAATTATTCTCACGTCCATTCGCGTCCTGGTGTGGTTGGTAATAGGCGCTCTGGCAGGGTCAGGCAGGGCTCCTGGAGGAGTGAGCCATCTGAGAGAGGAGGTTCACCTCGTGGAGAGGGAAAAAAGAGCCAAGGAGTTAGAATTTTATTTCCAGAAGCCCCACTGATAGGTTTTAAACGGTGGAGTGACAATATCAAGTTTCCTTTCTGAAAGAGGCTTCTGGCTCTGAGAGAGCTGGTGGGAAGGGCGCCAGGCAGAGAGAAGATCCGAGTGAGGAAGACCAGTCATGGACAAACTTCACGGTATTCCTTGTGTCTGGGAACAGTTTCCTCCTTGTACACCTGGCTAACTCCTAAATTTTCCTAAGCTTAGACACCACTTGCTCAGAGAGGGCCCAAAGTCTGGGAGGGGCAGGTGCCCCTCTGTGACTTTGCTGAGGCCCAGTGCTTCCTCATTCCTGGTGCTCAAGACACTGTCAACGCCTGTTTCCCTAAGCTCAGCTCCTCAGGTCCTCCTCTTCTGTGCTTCCCATCCTTCTAACACTCCTCCCCGATCCTGGCAACAGGTGGTCAAAACACATCTGCCGGATAAGTTTTGCATGAGCTTGTAGCAGCAGTCCTGGCGAGAGAAGGTAAGGCCTGAAGCAAGGCAGCAAGTTAAGGTACAGTGCGTTGGCTTGAGTATTTGTCATGCTAAGGAACACTGTCTATAGGACAGCCTGAGCGTACATGGGCCCGTGGTGGCCCAAATCTCACCATTGTGGATAAATGAAGCTCCATTTCATGAGGCTGCCTCATGCCTTCACCTGAGCCTTATTTAGGGTTTACTAGGTTATTGATTCATGTAATCTTCACAGCAACCTCATGAAACAGGTGTTTTATTATCCCCATTTTACAGATGAGGAAACCGAGGCACAGACGTTAAATAGTCTGCCTGATAAGGCAGAGCTGGGATTTGCCCTCAACCAATGCTCCATGTCCATTAGGTGGCAGGAGAGGGGCAAAACTGGCCCTCCTGCTTCCTGGAGAAGCAATTTGTGTTCATCTGAGGCTCCTTCAGAACCGAACTTTCACTAACTTAAGCACAAAAGATTTAGAAGACAAGATATGCTCATAGGATCTAAGGAGGCAGCTGGGAGCCTGGCCTCTAGCTCTCAGTGGCTCCATCTGAGTCCTGGCCTCTGGGGGCTGGCCTTGTCCTCCCAGATGCCTCAGTGGAGCTGGGGCCTGGCCTCAGATACATCTTTGCAATCCAGGCCACAGAGGGGGCTGCCCCTTCCCTCCCAATTTCACATTCTCCTGGAAAGAATGGCTGGGCTCAGATCATGTGCCCACCGTGTGTGTGTGTGTGTGTGTGTGTGTGTGTGCGTGTGCACCCGAACATATGAGAGGAAGGGGTAGAGGACCAATCGTGAGCCTCTAATAGGGAAGGACCTTTGTATTTTATTACAAGTTAATCACTAAAGGGATGTTGCCTAGAAGCTTAAATTATACATAATGGCCCATCGCTGGGAACCCTGCCTCCCAGGTAATGAGCATTAAGCTACAATGCGTATGTTTAGCTCACAGGAAACATCCTGACCAGGCCCACCTGTGAATGGCTGCAGAAAGGAAGAAATGAACACATCCCTTCGGGAGGCTGACCAGAACCGGGACTTTACACCTCTCCCCTTTTAGTATAAAAGAAGCCTGAATTCTAACTTGGGTGAGATGGTTCTTCGGGACACTGGTCCACCACCTTCTCGGTTTGCTGGCTTTCTGAATAAAGTCACTATCCCTTTCCCCAACAACGTGTCTCTTGATGTATTGACCTGTCGTGCAGTGAGCAGCATGAGCTTGGACTCGGTAACAAGCCTCCCGGAATAGTACTGGTGCCGGGGAAGAGCAGGTGGGCACAGCTCATTAGGTGTCCCTCCCACCTTCTTCACCCCTACCCTGAGCGGCTCAACCCAGGGCTTCTGGCTGGAACAGGTAACAAGCCTCCCGGAACAGTACTGGTGCCAGGGGAAGAGCAGCTGGACACAGCTCATTAGGTGTCCCTCCCACCTCCTTCACCCCTGCCCTGAGCGGCTCAACCCAGGGCTTCTGGCTGGAACAGGTAACAAGCCTCCCAGAACAGTACTGGTGCCGGGGAAGAGCAGGTGGGCACAGCTCATTAGGTGTCCCTCCCACCTCCTTCACCCCTGCCCTGAGCGGCTCAACCCAGGGCTTCTGGCTGGAACAGGTAACAAGCCTCCCGGAACAGTACTGGTGCCGGGGAAGAGCAGGTGGGCACAGCTCATTAGGTGTCCCTCCCACCTCCTTCACCCCTGCCCTGAGCGGCTCAACCCAGGGCTTCTGGCTGGAACAGGGAAGGGAGATGTCCCCTGACTTTTCAGCCATTCCCGTCTCTGGACACAGCTGCACAGGCTGTCCCAGCCTAGTCTGGGACTCACTGACCTGGGTGACATGGTACCACCAAGCCAGGTCTCTGGGCACTCTTCAGCCTGGGGCAGCCTGCCAGCTGGTTAACATCGTCTGGTGCAAGGGCCTGGGTGCCTGCTGGCTTAGGGAAGGGCTTCCTAGGCAGGAAAAGCCTAGGGAAGCCCTAAGGGGCATGCCTTCCTTAGCCATTCACTCCACTCTTCCCTCTTGCACACACTGGGGACGGAGCAGAGCTCTCCCACACCAGTGGCACCTGATCGGGGTAGACATTCCTGGCTCCGTGCTTCAGTGGAAGACTGCTCTGCCCCACGCCGTCCTGTGGACTTGAAGCCTTTGCCAGGGCAAGACCTCAGCGATGTTCCAAACGCAGCCCCTTGCGTGGATTGGGAAACTGCACTGGCAATGCTAGGTGTGGAGTAGACATGGATGGAAGGGTCCAACTCAACCCTCGGCTGGTACCTGCTCCAACCTGTTCTGTGTTGTTCCAGGTTATTCCAGGGCGTGCATCCTACCCTCCAACCAGGCCCTATTCTCCTAGGGAGTAAGGCCCAGGGCACTGAAGAGCAGGCCTGGACACACACAGGCCCATGTCCCTACAGGTTCTTCTGAAATATATGTCAGTAAGTCAAGAACTGTATGATGAGCATCTACCAAGTGCTGAGTGCTGGAAGGGGACAGAATGTATAAAGCACACACCCTGGGCTTCCCTGGTGGCGCAGTGTTTGAGAATCTGCCTGCCAATGCAGGGGACATGGGTTCGAGCCCTGGTCTGGGAAGATCCCACATGCCGCGGAGCAACTGGGCCCCGTGAGCCACAATTACTGAGCCTGCGCGTCTGGAGCCTGTGCTCCGCAACAGGAGAGGCCGCGATAGCGAGAGGCCCGCGCACCGCGATGAAGAGTGGCCCCCGCTTGCCACAACTAGAGAGAGCCCTCGCACAGAAACGAAGACCCAACACAGCCATAAATAAGTAAATAAATAAATAAATTTAAAGCGCACACCCTGCCCTCCAAAACCACGAGCTCCTTGGAGAACTAGTACTGGGAAATCACGATAGAATGAGGGATACAACTGGGACTCAAGCTTTGCTCTGCACACAGCAGATCAGCGACTCCGCAGTCCCACTTGAGTTTAGAGGCTGTTGGGGGAAGGAGGGAGGGAGGACAGCTATGCCTTAGAGTCCAACTGGGGAGGCTGAACGTACAAGACCCAAGGTCTTCCTGGTGCTTTCTGTTGCTAAAAGTGGAGAGATGGTACGTTATTGTTAGGAAAAGCTTTATTGGGCCTTTTATGGTGAAAGGCAGTGCCCTGGGTCTAATTTGGAGAGGAGAGGATGAAGCAAAGATGAGACTAGACGAACAGTGGCTGGCAGTGGTTGTGGGGTACCGGGGGACGTTGTCAACCAAGACGCATCAGCATCCTTGGTCAACCAGTTCTGGGATCCTTTGTAACATGAGGGCGGGGCGAGCCCCTTATAGTTGGGCCAGATCGGGGCTTGAATGATGGTGATGATGATGATGATGGTGGAAGCAGCTATCATCCAGGCAGCAGACAATTGGATTCTAAGTAGTATGACTCTAATTACACATCTAGTATAATTAAATTTTGACTGCTCCATAACTGGCCTCCAGGGAAAGCATCATGTTTCCTTTAATTCCTTTAAAAAATAATAAATGGGCTGTGACAGCTTTCCTGAAAAGGGACTGAATCAAAGCAGTGTTTTAAATATTACAGGACTGAGATTTTCTCACTCACCCTAAAGCCACACTGGGCACATTTTAACAAGGGCTGTGTGTTGTAACTGGAACGGAGACATCGTACAATCAGCTCCCCGTGGTCCCTGCTGCCCCTTCCGGCAGACTGCACTTCTGTGATTCTTCCCCCTTCAGGTCACCCCGTCAGATCAGGACCCCACGTGGAAAAGCCCTGGGAACATTACACAAGAGAGAAGCTGCCTTCCTCTGAGACTTTTGCTTTTACTTTCTCAGGAAAATATATTAAAATCATCTGCCTTTGTCACACTCTCTCCTGTTTTGCATTGCATATTCTTTTGTATTAGTCACTGACAGAAGTCTGTTCATGTTTTCAGGTATTTTTATGCTGCTGATGAAAACTTTTTATAGTTTAGTTCTGGTAGGGGACATAAATAGTAGGGATGTGTGTGCGTGTGTGTGTGTGTGTGTGTGTGTCTCTGTGTGACCATACATGCTAAGCTGAATAATAGCCCCCTGAAGGCGTCCTTGAACTAATTACCAGAACCTGTGAATATGTTACTTTACATGGTAAAATGGACTTTGCAGTTATGATTAAGTTAAGGATTTTGAGATGGGGAGTGCTACATATGGAATGTTTATGTCCCCCCCAAATTCATATGTTGAAATCCTAGCCCCCAAGGTGATGATATTAGGAGGTGAGGACTTTGGAAGGTGATTAGGTCATGAGGGTGGAGCCCTCATGAATGGGATGGGATTAGTGACCTTATAAAAAAAAGTCAGAGAGTTCCCTTGTCCCTTCTGCCATGTGGGGACACAGAGAGAAGGCGGCCATCTGTGAATCAGAAAGTGGAACCTCCCCCGTTACCATATCTGCCGACACCTTGATCTTGGACTTCCAGCCTCCGGAACCATGAGAAGTAAATATCTGTTGTTTATAACCACCCAGTTTGTGGTATTTTGTTCTAGTAGCCTAAATGGACTAAAATGGGGATTATCCAGGTGGGCCCATCATAACCACAAGGTCCTTACAGGAGAGAGTCAGGACATCAGAGTCACTAGTAGAGGATGTGACAATGGAAGCAGAGGTGGGGGTGATTGGAGGAAGAGGCCTGAGCCAAGGAGTACAAGTGGCCTCTAGAAGCTGAAAAAGGCAAGAACGTCTCCCCTGAATCCTCTGGAAGGAACAGGGCCCTGTAGACCCCCTGATTTTGGATTTCTGAGTTACGGGACCGCGAGAGAATAAATACGTGTTTTAAACCACTGTTGGTTACGGTACCCATAGGAAGCTCATGCACAGTATCTCCAGGAATCGTGCCAAGAATGGTGGTTGGTGGCTTCAAGGGCAGCCTGGGATCCGGGTTTTAAGGAGACTCCCTGGAGGACTCGGCAGGAGCCATCAGCCCAGGGCTCATCATGACACATTCATAGGGATTCAGGATGCTCAGACCACTCTTGCAGTGAGGTGCTGCTGCCGGGGTTTTATATTTTGTGTAATACCTATAGTTTTTGTTGCTCTAATTATCTGACATTGTCCGTTTCGGTGAGTGCTATGGGAAGAATGCCACAAAACCTGTTTTCCCTTAAAAAAAAAAAAAAAACCCTATGGTTGAAAATGTATATCCACGAGAGTTTATGTAAACACTCGAGGGAAGAAGGCAGGAACAGGATCAAGAGCAACCATCCCGTGTTCTGAGCATCTGTAACAGTCCAAGATGACATCCATTGGTCTGCATCTTGGGCTGCAAGCCCTGGGACCACACTGGGGTCACCCAAGGCAGTCACCTGTCACATCAAGGCAGTCCCACCTCCAGGGAGAGCCCCTCCCCCTGCAGCCACAGCTCCATCTCACTGGTGACGGGGGGGTGAAGAACCAACATTCCAGTAACTCCTTTCTAAACCCTCATGACTGACGTCTGACTCCAGAACTCTGGCGATGGCCACGCTGTGGCTCCTGTTTGTGAAGAGGAGGAGCCGCCATTCAGAGTGGACCTGGGCTACTGCTTGCTCTGCTGGTATCAGGTGACCCAGCACAAACCTTTAAGAGGGCAATAAAAGTCCTAAAAGCCTTCAGATCTTTTGACCCAGTAATTCTATTGTAGGCATTGGCCTAACGGAGTAATCCAAAAGCAGAAAAAGCCCTGGCACAAAAATATCCATTGTTATAGAACTTGGAAGCAACCTCAAGCTCAGTATTAGGGGAAGGTTAACTAAATTACCATTCATTTACTTACAAGAATATTACACAGTGATTAAACTTGATTGTTATGCAGATTATGTAGAAGCATGAACATACTTATTAAACTAAATGAAATAATCAACATTCAAATTGTGTAAATTCAATGACCGCAATTCTGGAAAACAAATCTATGGGCAGAGACTAGAAGTAAATTAACAAAAATGAATATAATTTTTGTGTCAGAATGGCAGCATTTTGAGTGAATTTTCCTCATTTTTTCTTCAAACTTTTTTATTTTGTCTTCATAACAATACAAAGGTCTCTTTTAACATGACTGACCCTTACCTTGGAGCACAGGTCTTGCGTCAAATAAGTGATTTTAATGCTGCTACTCACTAGAGAAATAAATACGGAGCAGAATACGGCTTCCTTGAACACACTGTTTAAAAAACAGGCAATCCAAACCAGGCTTCCAAAGCCTTTCTAAATTTCAAGAAGACGGATAAAATTGTTTTGAAATAAATGGTGACTATCCACGTGGCAGTAGAAATGCCCCTCCACGTGCTATATGTACAGTACATTCAAGTCCAACGAAATTCTAAACATACGTTTTCTACAAGAAAATACAGTCTGCCTCACAGCAGTCCCCAAACACATGCTGCAGGAAAAAGGGGACACTACCTCCATCTGAGAGGCCAGGAGAAAGACCCAGAGAGCACTGGGGCAGGTTACAATGAAGAGAGATGATGGAGAGGGCACAGTCAATAGGATGAAGAAAGACTCAAAGATATCCACCCTCACCATCATTATTACCTAATATTATTCTGGAAGTTCTGGCTACCTCTATAAGGTATGTGCCAGAAACAGAAGATAGTTAATAGAAAGGACTAGGCAATGTGACCATTACATAATGAGACAATGTGATTGGCTCCCTAAAATATCCAAGAGGCAACTGAAAACTAAAAAACTTTTAGTTTAGTAAAAAACTAAAACTGAACAAAGTGACTCGAATTAAAAAAAAAACCAATAGGTAAATTTTATGTACCAACATCAGCCGATTAGAAGTTATCAAGAAACCCTTTTCACAATGTTGGGGAGGGGAAAGACATGTAAAATATTTAAATAAGCTTGATGGCAAAGAGGCATGACCTGGGTAAAGAAAATTACAAACTTTACATCTCTCAGAATGTACATGTCTGGATCAGGGAAGAGTTTGAAGACATCGTCTGCATGGAAAAGCCCACATCACGTGAAAGAACCGTTGAGAACCAGCTAGCAGGGGAGAGTGGGACCTGAGCCCGGCCAGAGGCCGCATGGGATGTCAGGTGCAGAACAGGTTACTCTCACCCCATCACTGCTGTACTGTTCTCAGCAGCATCAGCCTGGAAGCCACCTAAGACTCTACCCACAGGTCCTTGAGGAAATGAGGCACTTCAGGGGGTGAGCTCGGGTAGCTACTCACAGAAGCAGCAGACGGGCACCTCCTGGCATGGAAATGTGTCCACTGTCTATCAAAAAATGGAAAAATTAGTGGCATAATTGCATGAATAGTATAATGACATTGTGTAAAAATAGTCTGTTTAGAGATAAGTTTACAAACTATTAGAAAATATTTAGAAGCATATTTTATTAGTTTGCTAGAGCTGACGAAACAAAGTACTATAAGTGGAGTGGCTTAAACAAAAGAAATTCATTGTCTCTCAGCTCTGGAGCCTGGAAGCCCGAGACTAAGGTGTCGGTGGGGCTGGTTCCCTCCAATGTCGCGAGGGGGAATCTGTTCAGGCCTCTCTCCTTGGCTTGTGTCTTCTCCCTCTGTCCTCACATCATCTTCCCTCTGTGCGTGCCTGTGCACAAATGTCCCCTTCTTACAAGGACACCAATCATATTGGATTGGGCCCCACCCCAATGACCTCATTTTATTTTAATTAAGTCTGTAAAGGGTCAATCTCTAAATAAGGTCACATTGTGAGGGTCCAAGGGTTAGGGCTCCAACATAAATTTGGAGGGGCCACAATTCCACTCGTAACCCTTATACACCAACTGCTGACAGTTGCTCTGGGCTATGGGATGGGGTGGAGGTGGAAACCTGGCTTTTCACTTCTTAGAACCCTGCGCTGTAAATAAATAAAAAAAAAAAAAAAAAAAAAAGACTAGCAACAAGTCAGGAAGCACTGATCAAAAGGAGCAGGTAAATCTCAGCAAGAACAGTTAGAACTTGTGGGTGTCAACTTACTCTGGTCCCATCCCCGGCTCCCCAGCCCAGCAGTAGCCGAAAAATGAGAGATACTGAAATATAAACAGACAATGGTCAGCCCGTGTATAAAAATAGAACTCTGGCCCATAGCCTGCAGCAGCGGCCCAGGTCACTAACCCCTTCTCGACAGTACACAGTGCAGGAAGCCGGCTTGCTGTAAGTCACACTTGCAGGGAATGGGATTGTTGTCTCTAGTAACAATCCAGGAAGCTAAACAATTATTTCTGTAACAATCTGCCCCAAATGGCCAGGACTGGATTAATAACTGACAGCTTCCCTAATTTTTGTCCTCACGTCCAGCTTAGGACCAACCAGAGAAAGCCAAAAATACTAATCACACGGGCCACCGCAGGCCCATGGCCCCATCAGGCACTCTGGAGCCTTCCCCGTCTCCCACTGGGAAGCTCTCCCGCTCCTCTGCCTGTCTTTGAGTCTCTGTCAAACACAAGTGATGGTGGATGACCCTCTTACTACAGCCGGCTCTGAATAGATAAGCTTTTTTTTTTTTTAAAGAGATGTTTAAAATATAAAAACTTGCATTTATTAATAATTACACAACCTGTTCCTAAATATAACTGAGTATAATTAATACTATGAAAGGGGCATATATGTATGTGTGGGTGTTATTATCTGTCTATCCTACTACATACTATCTATTTATTTTACACTTTAATGGTTATGAATAGATAGGCTTTGCTCTTCTCATTTGGTTGGTCTTTGTTGATTTCCACAAAAATAACAGCCCACATTCCCGGCAGGGGGAAGAACAGACCTTCACAAAGAATTGTCATTATTTGACCTGCCTGGTAACTATCTCCCTGAAAGACCAGCTCAAAAGACTTATCCTCGTTTTTCCTGACTTGGAACTCGGCCCGGGGCTTAAGCCATCCTGTACGGGGTGTTTGTCAAAAATATTCACAGGTGGGTTGCTGCTGCCAGAGGTGACGGTTAACAGGTGGGGCAAATGACAGACTAACCCAAAAGCTCGCTTGCTTTTCTTGGAGAATGGCGTTAGAGACCAATGTCTGGGGCTTCCCTGGTGGCGCAGTGGTTAAGACTCCGCCTGCCAAGGCAGGGGACACGGGTTTGAGCCCTGGTCCGGGAAGATCCCACATGCCGCGGAGTAACTAAGCCCGTGCGCCGCAACCACTGAGCCTGCGCTCTAGAGCCCTCAAGCCGCAACTACTGAGCCTGTGCCCTAGAGTCCGTGACCCACAACTACTGAGCCTACATCCTAGAGCCCACGCGCCACAACTACTGAAGCCCGTGAGCCTAGAGCCCGTCCTCCGCGACAAGAGAAGCCATCACAATGAGAAGCCCACGCACCGCAAGGAAGAGTAGCCCCCGGTCGCCGCAACTAGAGAAAGCCCATGCGCAGCAACGAAGGCCCAACGCAGCCAAAAAAAAAAAAAAGAAGAAACCAACGTCTGGGTGCTTGGCATGCCCATTGCTACTGGGGTTTGGACCTGGTTGGAGAAGCTGTAGGCAAAGCCCACTGGATACCGGAGAGGTTTGCTAGTTTATCCTGGTCAGAACTGGTCTGCAGTCACGGGGCTAGCGGGAAGCTATCCTCCAGAGTTCCGGCTGAGAACAGGCCATCAGCTACCAATGCCCAGGCAGGCACACAGGCACACAGAGGCAGTGGGGGCTAGTGTTAATCCTCCGGGTGCAAGGGGATGCAGGTAAGACATAGTCAGGGGCCAGGTGTGTGGGTGAGCTGAAGGAATCGGGGCACTGGTGCGGCAGGAGACCTGGAGCTCGTGGTGTATCAGGGGAACCGTAGGAAAGTTGTCACCAGGTCAGGCTGCAAGGCTCTTAAGGGTCCATGTGTTCTCAGTACATGCTGGGGACAGAGCACCAGCCCACTGACCCCATCATACAGCAGCTGCAGGCAGGTGAACCTTTCTTCTTGACGTGTCCCTACAGCGCCCTCTGCTGGGGAGCTTAACACTGTGAGGGGAAAGGCTTAAAGGAATTACTCCATCACTGCAGGGCAGGTACTGAAGGGTGAATTTGGAGCTGAGAGGCGATATATTGATCACTGGCATCAATTAGGATAACTGTCTACAGATTCCCATCTACTAATTCTAACACCTGCATCAACTCTCCATCAGTTTCAATTGATTGGTTTTGTCCACATCATGGGTCATATTTTCCTGTTTCTTTGCATACCTGGTAATATTTGCTTGGATGCCCGATATTGTGAATTTCACATTGTCAAGTGGTGGATATTGACAACTCCTAGAAATATCCTTGAGCTTTGTTCTGGGATGCAGTTAAGTTGCTTGGAAACCGTTTGATTCTCCTGGGTCTTGCTTTTAAGACTTGTTAGACTGGACCAGAGCAGTGCTCAGATTAGGCTAATTATTCCCACTACTGAGCTAACCCCTCTGTGTACTCTACCCAGGGTCCCAGGAGTCATAATGTCTTCCAGTTTGGCTGGTGGGAACCATCGCTATTCCCAGGTTGATGTGAGCTCCAGGCACCATTCCCTCTACTCCCTTTGGCTGGTTCAGCTTCGGGTAGTTTCCTCACACACATGTGCTGGTAAGTGCTGAATGCTCTCTCTGTGCTCTCCCCTCTCCAGCGCTCTGTCCTGAGAACTCCAACCACCTTGGTCTCCCTGGACTCTCAGCTCCACCTCCTCAACTCCAGGTCCACCAGGCTCTGCTTCAGTCCTCTTTCCTGTGCTGCAGCCTGGGAACTCCCCGGCCAGAGAGCTGGGGCCATCGTGGGGCTCCCCTTGTTTGTTACCCGTCTCTCAGAGATCAATGTCCACGTTGTCTGGCATGCAGTGTCTTGAAAATTATTCTTTCGTATATTTTGTCTGGTTTTATTTGGTGGTGTTCCAGGCGGCTGCATAAATCTGGTCCCTGTGACAACACCTTGGCCAGAGTCTGAGTCTCCTGAGATGTCCAGCAAACATCCAGATGGAAATATTGAGGCCACAGTTAGATGTGTGTACTTGGAGTTGAAGGAAGAAGTCTGGGATGGCAGAATAAATTTAGGAGTCTTCTAGAAATATAATAGATGGTATTTAAATCCATGAGAACAACCATGGAGTGAGTGCGGATCCAGAAAAGGACAAGCCCTGGGACACTTCGAAGTTTAGAAGGTGGCGAGATTGGCGCGGGGACGGGGGGATGTCCAGTAAAGGAAGTTGAGAGGCAGTGGCCAGTGAAACAGGAGGAGAAACAAGAGGCTATGGTGCCTTGAAGGCCAAATGAGGAACATACTTCAAGGAGGTGAGAAAACTGCATTGAAAGTCTCTGATTGCTCAAGTCAGGGGACGTGAGAATTGGCCACAGCGAAGTCATTGGTGTCCCTGCAGGAGCTACTTCGGAGGAGTGGTGGGGATGCAAGCCTGCCTTGTGTCACTTCAAGGGAAAACAGGAGGAAAGGAGTTGGAGACGACAGGGTTAGAAAATGCTTCAAAGGAATTTTCTATAAGGGATAGTGGAGAAATGGGGTAACCGGAGGGAGATGTGGGCGTGTCCAAGGAGGGTTCATTAAGGGTGGGAGGTTTTGTAGTTTATTTGTAGCCTATCAGTAGGAATCATCCCATTAAAGAGGGAAACATTGAGGATGCCAGAGAGAGGTAGAGGCATTGCTTACAGGATGTCCTTGACAGGAGAGGGTGGGGCTTTAAGCAGGAAGCCACAGTGCCAGGGAAGGCAGGGCATGTGGACAGTCCCTGCTGTGTGTCAGTCACTAGGAAGCCAGGCCATCAGCTGAGAGTGAGGGGGGGGAAAGTGGGGAGCGTGGGGAGGAGCAGGGCTGAAGAATTCAAGGGCACCCGAGAGAGGGCTGGCCCCTCCTCCGTTGCCCTGTGAGGCACAAAGGGCCCTTCTTGGGGTCACGGGTTTGTAGGACTAGACATGTGCTGAGACAGACATTTTTGAGCACAAAATTCATTTCTTCTCTAAGGCTGGGGCCCAAGGAATGGAGTCTCCTGGCCCTTCACCTTCCTGAAATGAACCCCAGCAGCAGGGGCCGGGCTTCCCAACAGCCCCACTGCCCCGCCTCTGCCAGGTGCCCTGAAAGCAGGGAGGTTCTTGATCTTTGCCACTCCCAAGTTCTCTAGGGGTGTCCCCCCCTTTCTTCCTCAGAAGTAGAGGCAAGAGTGGTTGGAGGCCTAGGGCTGGGTGGGCCTGCAGACCCGGGAGGGGGCACAGTGCCCAAGCCTGGGGGGAGGAAACCTGCAGGGGAGGGACACAGTGGGGGCAGTGCCCTTGGCCAGCAGCTCCCCTGTCCCGGGTCAAAGGTGAACACACGAAAGCTACGGAAGGGGACTTCCCTGGCAGTCCAGTGGTTAAGACTCTGCGCTTCCAGTGTAGGGGGCACAGGTTTGATCCCTGGCTGGAGAACTAAGATCCTGCATGGCGCAGCCAAAAAAAAAAAAAAAAAAAAGCTATGGAAGAACAGGACTCCAGGTGAGCAAAATCAAAATGGAAATTTTGCTTGGGAAACTGAGGGCCAGGTTTGGGTTGCTTCTTTTTTGGGGGGGGGGGGTCGCTTTTTTACTGAGCCTGTTTTCATTTGGCATCACATATGTTAAAAAAAAAAGTTAAAGCTGGCAGAAATCATTGCACCAGGGAGTGCGAAGCAGGCGCTATTAATCCATGAAAACTAAAGGTGTCCCGCCTGGTTTTCCACCCATCAGTGGTGGGCTGTGTGTAGTTCCGGCAGCTGACGTTCATGCAGGTTGGAGAGATGCATGTCAGCGTTAACCAGTCACCGCAGGATGGGGGCAAGCCCGGGGCGCTGCCCGCACAGGTCCAGGTGAGGGGTTTGCGCTCATAACGCACAGGTATCGGTGTCCCGCAGGTGGAACCAGGCTCTGTGCCAGACAGACCTGGCCGTCCCAGCTCAGCCTTCCCTTGACAAGGGTCTAAGCCTCTTCAAGCCACAGTTTTTCATCTTTCCATCTGTAAATTGGTATTTATAATGGTACCTGTCTTAGAAGACCATTGGGAGAAATATGTAAAACATGGTAAGTGCTCAATAAATGGGTGGCATTGTCGTGAATTATAAGAATTAAGGATGACACAAGAAAAAGGACTGCTGTCCTGAAATTCTGCACCTTGTACGTTTATTGTTAATTGAAAAGCAGTCTTGGGCGGTGCCAAACATCTGGGAATAATTTAACAACCTGAGGTTTTATATCATAATATCAATGTCATAGCATGTAATTGTGACATTGCAACTGAGATGTATTGTGGCAGTGGGCCGTCCCCACCCGTGTGACAGCTGTGATAATCATTGCTCTGGAAGGATCAGGATTTTCACTGGAGACTCCAACTCACTTTGATGCTGCATTTCTAGAGACCCACCCAGCAGTGGGAGAAAATAAACAAACACCCAGAAGCTGTGAGTTTTGGACTGCCTTGGGTAAAAACAGTCAAAAATTCCAGAGAAAATATTTCAAGCTTTCTGGATGTGTTTGAGGAATAGAAAAGTCAAGGACTAGCTAGGAAAGAGGGTGTAGTGTAAAGTAAACTCAGCTGCACAGACATATGGTCCATTGGTGGAACTGGAGTCGGACCAGATATTACTCCTCAGCGAGGTAAGGCTCTGAAAAAGCCTCTCATCCACAGGTGTGATTCCGGGCTGCCAGGGAAAGTTGTGCAGGTGTGCACTGCACAACTCAGGGCCACCATTAATATCACGCATAATCTTACTTGGCAAAAGTTTTGGCTAGGGTGCAGCCTTTTGGTCTTACTGTGCTAAATGCCTTTCTCGGCAAGCCACTGTGAACCTGAGAGACTGCCAGGGCACAAACACTGCAAGGCTCCCCTGACCCTGGCAGCGTGGCACCCCAGAACTCTTCCCCAGGGGCCCTCCCAGAGGCAGCTCCAAAATCTCCTCGTGGGGAGTGTGGCAGACAGACCCTAGGGTGGCCCCAAGTTCATGCCTTGTAATGCATAATCACCTCCCCTTGAGGGTGGGTGGAACTGGTGACTTGCTTATAACCCATAGAATATGGGGAAGGTGATGGTGTGTCACTCCCATGACTATGTTACGATGTAGCTGTGTAAGACTGTCTTACTAGCACACACTAGACAGTCTCCTTGCTGGCTTGATAAAGTAAGGAGACATATTCTGGAAGTTCACTTAGCAAGGAACCTAGCAAGGACCTGACGGGGGCGGGGGAACTCCAGTCGACAGCCAGCAAAATGCAGCACCCTCCGTCACTCAGCCAAAAGAAGATGAATTCTGCCAACAACCTGAATGAGCTTGGAAGCAGGTCCTTCCCCAGTTAGGCCTCCAGGTGAGAATGCAGCCCGGCCAACACCTGTATTACAGGCCTGTGAGATGCTGCAGTCTCAGAGGACCCAGGGAGGCCATGCCTGGACTACGGCCAGGTAAGAAACATCTGTTGTTCGCACGGCTGAGTGTGTGGTGCTTTGTTACACAGCAATAGGTAGCTGATGCAGAGGGTCTTGGGAATACAGTTCAACTGGAAGCAGAAAACAGGTGAAAGACATAGGGAAGAAATTTGTCTTCAGGTGGTGAACATGCTGTTTTGTGTTCAATTATGTGTTCATTTGGGGTGACATGGGAGTGCAGATGGAATTAGGGTAGGTAAAGTCCCTATGGGCCACCCCGGGACTCAGAACTGGGCCCAGGAACCTGCAGGAAGGGGAGGCAGGGCTGGAACCTGGCTTGTTGAAAGGATATATGCTTGGAGCATTCTTGTACCATTAACTGGTATGAAAAGGGTTGCTGGTATCATTTTTAACTTTTGGACTCCATTTGGTTTGGTTAGATTTTAAAAGTTATAATGTTACACCTGAAATATTATGTAATACATGAACATATAATATTCTAACAGTTTAAGAGGGCACACAAGTTCCCTTCCTAACCCAGTCCCCAGTAACTGTCCCCCAGAGGCAACCACTGTTAAGTTTCCAGTTTGACCTTCCAGGCATTTTCAGTGCACAAATGGGATCATACTGTTATGCTCTTTTCCCTTATCTGTATTCACGCATCTGCCCTGTTCCTTTCAGTGGCTACATGGTTGTCCGTTGTATGGGTGGATGTGTGTTTACTGTGTCGCCCCTCCCTGGCAAAACACTCAAGATCCTCCAGAACAAGCCACAGTTCAAGGTCAAGGTGATCTCAATTCACACACAAAGTCATCTACTCTCGCCTGAGGAAGGGGAGACAGAAACCTCAGCCACAGCTCCGGCTCGGCCAACCCCGAGTCCACCCCACTGCAGAACCTGTGAGGCTCCTGCGGCCAGGCTGCCCCCGAGAAGAGTTTTGGGAGCAGCTTTGAGGGTTTGTAACCAAAGGCTGATGCTAGTGGTTTTCTCAAAGCACAGAAAGAGGTGGCGCCAGAGCTAATTCTCTCCATCCTAAAGAGAGATCTGCTTGCTACTTGCAAACAATGGACTGCCCTATCCTTCCCGCCCATCTCCCCCCCCCCGCACCCCCGCCAAACACACACACATACGTCCAGCCCCTTCCCTGCTCCAGGTGTGGAGTGCACCTGTAACCACAGAGGCCCCCTGCGGCCCACCCCAGGAGAGCAAGAGAAGGCCTTGATAGCATCCGCCGTAAAGTCTGTGTTCTTCAAGTGGCAGCTGTATATTTAGAGCCCGTAGCCGTGCGGGTCTGGGGCCCTGGTGTCCCTCGTCATCCCTCCTAAGCAGAGCCCGGGTGGATTCAAGTGATCCAGGCTGCCAGGCCATCATGGGCTGAGCTCCAAGTGCAGCTCCAGGAACCGGGACCCATCGTTTCCCTGGGGCTGGTGCCACCTGCAGATTCTCAGAACAAAGACTCCATCAAGCATTGGCTGGGGTCTCAGCAGCCATGAGGTTGGCCAGCGTGATGTGACGTCCTGCCCAGCATGCTTGACTTGCCCAAGAAAGAGGGGCAGGTTTGCAAAACTGCTCCCTCAGCTTTCTCAGCGCCTCTCTAAGACCTTTGATATTTAAGTCATTCTCTTGACCCGCCTCCACTGTCATTTTTGCATCACATTAATTAATTAATTAATTAATTAATTAATTAATTAATTAATTTTAAATTTTTGGCCGTGTTGGGTCTTCCTTGTTGCATGCGGGCGTTCTCTAGTTGTGGCGAGCGGGGGTTGCTCTTCATTGCGGTGCGCGGGCCTCTCATCGTGGTGGCTTCTCTTGTTGCGGAGCACGGGCTCTAGGCGTGCAGGCTTCAGTAGTTGTGGCACGTGGGCTCAGTAGTTGTGGCTCACGGGCTCTAGAGTGCAGGCTCAGTAGTTGTGGCTCACGGGCTTAGTTGCTCCACGGCATGTGGGATCTTCCTGGACCAGGGCTCGAACCCGTGTCCCCTGCATTGGCAGGCGGATTCTTTTTTTTTTTTGTAAGAGAAAAATCTTGCAACAGGTTTATTCAATTCTCTTAAAACATGGTGGCATTCCTTTATTTTCTGCCTTTTGGCAGCAGCAGTTACATATATGGAATAGCAGATTAAGTCTAAAAACGTGGGCCCTAGTCAACTTTAGTTTTCGGCATTATGATCATGATAAAGGATCACGACATCCTTCACATTTCCAAGGAAAACCCAATTTAAAGTTTGTCCTTGCCAAACTCCATAAAACAGCCACTCTAGAGTAAACCAGCAGAGCATTGCATCACCCCAATAAAGCTGTAGGTTTCATCACATGCACCAACAAATCTACATGGCTAGTTTCTGCGCTCCTCTTTTACAGAATTTTACACCTACTGTTACCAGACAGCATTTTAAACACGGACATATCAACTGCCTAATAAAGCAAAAACAAAGGCATTTCCTCACTTAAAATCTTCAAACATTATTGCACTTTCACTTTCAGAATTTGACAATGCATTCAGTGAAGCAATCTGCAGACAACTAGTTTTAACAGACAGATTAAAAAACACTTTTAAGCAGACGTGGATGTCCTAAACTGTTTATTAGGTAAGAATTTTACAAACATTACTTATATTAGCGGTAGCGGTGGAGCTGGAGAGTATTGCGCCTTCTCCAGGCTGCGCGGCGAGAACCACTGATCGTGTGGTGGAACTTGTGGCCCTTGCCGAGGCCGCGGCTCTTCCTGCCTGCAGACGTCAGCCCCCGCATCTCCCTGTGCTTGTGGACTGGTTTGGTGATCCACTGGGTGTCAGGGTTTCTTCTGATAGCTTTATGGAAGGGATCGATGAGGATAACCTCAAAAACTTGTACGTAGAATCTTCACCCACCCAGTAAGAATTCAGGACCCTCAGGGCCCCACAGTGGCGTCCCGCTCGCTCCTCGGCAACAGATTACAGGCTCCGGCAAACTTGAGCTGGTTGACGCCATGGTGGACGGGCTTGCCGTAGGTGGCGCCCTTCGGGACCGGGCGTTTGCGGCCACCGCGGCGCACGCGAACCCGGTATATCACATAACCTTGCTTGGCCTTGTAGCCCAGCCTGCGCGCCTTGTCGGGCCGGGTGGGGCGCGGGGCCCGGTGCAGCGCCGAGAGCTGGCCGTACTGCCAGCAGCGCACCCTGAGCAGAAAGCGCATCACGTCCGACTGCTTCTTCCTCCGCAGCTCCTGGATGTACTTGTAAGCGCCCATCTAGGCTCACCTGATGGCTGCCGCCAAACAGAAAGGTGGCAGGCGGGTTCTTAACCACTGCACCACCAGGGGAGTCCCTTTGCATCATTTTTAAACTGCAGTGTTGGATATTTGCATTTGACAATCTACAGGGACACTGACTCACAAAGGCTGGTGGCAGAGGGACAGCCACTGTTCTTGTCTTTTTTAAAATAAATGTTTTTATTTCAGGATAGATTTAGATTTACAGAACAGCTGCAGAGAGTGCAGAGTTCCCACACAGCCCACACCGTCAGTCCTGTTACTAACATCTTACATCAGCAATGGTACATTTGCAACAATCAATGAGCCAGTATGGACACACATCATTATTAACTAAAGTTTATACTTTATTCAGATTTCCTTGGTTTTCCCCTAAGGTCCTTTTTACATTCAAGATCCCACCTAGGACACCACATGACATGTTGTTGTCATGTCTCCTCTAAGGCTCTTTTTGGCTGTAACAGTTTTTTCAGTTTTTGATGATCTAGACAGGTTTGGTCACATAGTCCCTCAGTTTGAATTTGTTTGATGTTTCTTTTCATGATTAGACGGAGCTTATCATTTTGGGGGGGAAAACCACGGAGGTGAAGCACATTCTCAGCACATTATATTAAGAATACATATGATCGGGCTTCCCTGGTGGCGCAGTGGTTGAAAGTCCACCTGCCGGTGCGGGGGACGCGGGTTCGAGCCCTGGTCTGGGAGGATCCCACATGCCGCGGAGCAACTAAGCCCGTGTGCCACAACTACTGAGCCTGCGCGTCTGGAGCCTGTGCTCCGCAAGGGGAGAGGCCGCGACAGTGAGAGGCCCGCGCACCGTGATGAAGAGTGGCCCCCACTCGCCACAACTGGAGAAAGCCCTCGCACAGAAATGAAGACCCAACACAGCCAAAAATAAATAATAAATAAATAAATAAATAAAAAATAAAAAAAAAAAAAGAATACATATGATCAACATGAGTCACCGCTGAAGACGTGAACTGTCACCATCCAGCTGAGCGTGTGCCTGCCAGTAACCTGTAAGGTTACTTTTATTTTACCATTAGTTGTTTTTTTGGGGCAATTAAAAAAATTGAGATATAATTCACTTAACATAAAACTCACCATTTTAGGACTTCCCTGGTGGCGCAGTGGTTAAGAATCTGCCTGCCAATGCAGGGGACACAGGTTCGAACCCTGGCCCGGGAAGATCCCACATGCCGCGGGACAACTAAGCCCGTGCGCCACAACTACTGACCCTGAGCTCTAGAGCCCATGAGCCACAACTACTGAGCCCACGTGCCACAACTACTGAGCCTGTGCTCTAGAGCCCATGAGCCACAACTACTGAGCCCACGTGCCACAACTACTGAAGCCCGTGTGCCTAGAGCCCATGCTCCGCAACAAGAGAAGCCACCGCAATGAGAAGCCCGCGCACCGCAACAAAGAGTAGCTCCCGCTCACCACAATTGGAAAAAGTCAGTGCACACCAACGAAGACCCAACACAGCCAAAAATAAATAAATAAATTTTAAAAAGAAACAAACACTCACCATTTTAAAGTATCCAATTCAGTTGCTTTTAAGATATTACCAGTTTTGTGCAGACATCACCACTGTCTAATTCTAGAACATTTTCATTATTACCAAAAGAAACCCGTACCTATTAGCAGTCACTCCCCATTCCCCTCTAGCCAGCCCCTGGCAACCACTAATCCACTTTCTGTCTCTATGGATTTGCCTTTTCTGAACATTTCATATAAATTGAATCATACAATATGAGGCCATTTATGTCTGGCTTCTTTCACTTGGTATGTTTTCAAGATTCAGCTGTGTTGTAGCATGTGTCAATTCTTCATTCCTTTTATGGACGAATATATTCCATTGTATGGATAGACCACATTTGTTTATCCATTTATACTTGATGAACATTTGTGTTGTTTTCACTTTTTGCCTGTTACAAATAATGCTGCTATGAACATTCACGTACAAGTTTTTTTTTTCAATTATTGAATCTTTTTTTAACGAAGTATAGTTGATTTACATCATGTTAATTTCAGGTGTACAGCACAGTGATTCAGATATATATATGTGTATACTCAATATTTTGTAATATAGCTTATTACAAAATATTGAGTATAGTTCCTTGTGCTATACAGTAGGTCCTTGTTGTTTATCTATTTTATATATAGTAGTGTGTATACATTTATTACAAACTCCTAATTTATCCTTCCCCGCCTTCCCCTTTGGTAACCATAAGTTTGTTTTCTATGTTTGTGGGTCTATTTCTGCTTTGTTAATAAGTTCATTTGTATCTTTTTTTTCGATTCCACATATAAGCAATATCATATGATATTTGTCTTTCTCTTTCTGACTTACTTCACTTAGTATGACAATCTCTAGGTCCATCCATGTTGCTGCAAATGGCATTACTTCATTCTTCTTTATGGCTGAGTAATATTCCATTGTATATAGGATATATGTTTTCAATTCTCTTAAAGATATACCTCAAAGTGGAATTGCTGAATTAAATGGTGAACTGTCATATTGGATATTAGGACACTTAAAATTTTGCCAACATGATGTACAAAAACTAGTATCATTATTGTTTGAATAATGCATTCCCTGATCCCCTTGAGGAATTATTGTTTGAATTTGCATTTCCCTGATCCCCTTGAGGAAGGGCATCTTTTCATATACTCATCATACATTTGTCACATACCTTTTCATACATTTACTCATATATTTCCATTTTCTTTCTCTGCATTCCTCATGCTCTGTAAACCATTCCAGGGCACGGAATAACATGGTAACACAAATCTGATCACAAAACACAAAATCATGACAAAAGGATTCCCCAGAGAAAAACTACAGACCCACTTACGTATATGCAAGAACGCTAAAGAAAACAGAGGCATTTTGTGCATTAAATATGTTCCTGAAAATGTGTATATAGTCAAATTGTGCAAGCAGAGTGCTATTGTGGAGTGAAATCATCTGGAAATGGGTAAAGGACCTAGCAGGTAATTTGCTCCAGAAGACTCCCATGGGCAGTATCCAAGAAGAGGCTTGCCTCGAGGTAACCAGATACGCACAACACAAAAAGCAGTATATGTGAGTAGAGACTCAGGTACTGGTGAGTGGGTGATGCAAACGTTCAAAATGGATCTAGCAATATTCACAGAAAGCTTGAATCCCCTTGCTTCCCAAATTCTATTTCTAAACACTTGTTTTAAGGAATAGAATAAGGACATGCACATCAGAGTATATTTTTACACAGCAATAAGCAAAACAGACAAACCCCACCTTTAGAAATTTATAAAGACTGTGTAGTCATTTTGTTAAATGACATTTTAAAAATTGAAAACGTCATTTACAAAACTGTATGGGCCCATTTTTTTTTTTTGGTTTATCTATCATCCATGTACTACCTAAGTACAAATTAAAGTTTGGAAGACCGTATGCCAAAACGTATGTTAGAATTACCTGAATGGTAAGAATGAAGGCTTTTTATTTGCTTATTTTATTTTGTTTCTACAATGTACAGGTTACTTCTATTGATATAATAAAAGTTAATTATTATTGGCAAGACAATAAGAAATAGAGGGAAACTGCTAATACGTTAAACGCCTGACAATACAGGAGTGGCTCACGAGGTTGCAATTCACTGTTATTATCGATAATTACAGTGAGTTAATTCAATAAGTACTTTTTGAGTGCCAACCGTGTGCGGGGCACTGGGAAGTTCTTTAGCTGTTCCGCGCTGTACATGTGACAGCCCTTAGTGAAAAAGATAAGGGACTGGAGTAAGAGAGAGAAGTAAAGACGGGTCCTGGGCTGGGCAGCTGGCAGGCGCTGCTGCTCAGCTGACAGGTCGCCTCCTGCCTTGGGTCGCCCCCGCCCCGCCCCGCCCCGCCCCACTCCAGCCGCGGCCTCCGACTCGCGAGCGCCCCTAGCGGAGGGACGAACACCTGGTGCAGGGTTTCTTACCGTGTCCGCTAAGCCAGGCAACGCCAGACAGGCACTGTCTCAACTGCACCCCAGTTTTCTTCCCAGAGTCCCCCGCCCTCCACGGAGCCAAGTCAGGACCCAGCCAGTGGCAGCCAGGTGTCCCCCAGGCCGATAAACGGGCAGAAAAGGCACCCGGGCACAGGCCGCAGCTGAGTGGGTGCCCGTCCAGCCTGTTTCCTGATCCGTAAAATCATTTCCAGCTGTGCATGACCTTCTACAGGGCCAGGACTTGAAAACTAGAAAGGAGTTATCTTTCTAAAATCACAAGGAAGGAAACTATGAACTAAGAAAGTTCCTCATCCAAACCCATCAACAGAAAATCACTGTTCTATTGGTACCAGTTTGGGAAAAAAAAATTTTTTTTTAATTGAAAATTGGGGATTGAGAAGAAAGAACGGTGATGGAAAGGAATGTTCCCATTGGCAACCTTGGGTTTGGGTTGGGGGCCTATTAGGATGTGGAGGCTGAGCAAGGCAGCAGGGGGCCCGGGGGGGTGTCTGTGGTGCTCTGCTTGGCCCCTTACTCCTGGGACAGGGGACTGAGCCCTACTCCTGGGCTACACAAACATTCCTCCCTCAGACACGCCACCTTACGTCCCCAAAGTTTAAGCACAGCTTGATCTGATTGGGGGTCAAGCTGTCACCCTTCCTGGGGGCACAGGAGGCTGAGAGGCAGGAAGACTTACTAACACCACTCTCCTTTCCATAAGCTCTGGGGAGAGGTGGGGTGGAAGGACCAAGAGGCCTCCCAGTTTCTTCCCCCAGGCAAGACGTAGAGCCTTCCTCCAACCTGACTGGCCGTGAAGAACCAGAGCACCTTGTGGGGCTGCAGGGGATGGATGGGGGCTCCCCAAGTTGGTCTCCATCCCATGGTTTCCCAAAGGATCAGTCGTGAGGCTGCTGTGTGGGGACAGAGGAGGGCCAGGAGGGCTTGGGGAGGAAGGAGCATGAGTCCTGCAGAGGGGGGCCCACTTGTACTCATGCCACCTGGAGTTGCAAACACCCAGTTGTGACCCACCTCTCCCTGTCGCCCTCTTGGAACCCTCAGTTCCTGACTGTTCTCCACTCTCCTGAACCAAGGGAGGTGGCACAGGTGAGAGAACCGGGGGTCTGGGGGCCAGAGGGCTCCGGCTTCAAACCTTGGCTCCAGCACCCACGGTCAGGGACAGCTGGGCATGTGTTGTCGCCTCTCTGTGCCTCAGTTTCCTTATCTGCAAAATGGGCCTAACTTCCCAGTCTGATGAAGGCTGGGAGAGCAGAGGTAAGTCAAGAGCATCCTTCACCACGGTGGTTCTCCCCGGCCTGGCCTGCTGTAGGTGGCTGGCTGGCATCTCTCACCCTCACCCTCGGGAAGCAGGCTCAGGCTGCCCTCGCCCACCCTCCTTCCCCGCAGCTCACAGCAGGCTGATTCTGCAGGCATCTCTTTAACATTCTCTAACAGTCTTCCTCTTTTCCCTGCTCTCCTGATTGTTGACCTGGTTAACTCAAGAAAAACGTCTGTACTTTTTCTTCCTCTCTCCTTAGCCCTTCATTTCTTTGTTCCATTTCTGGGCCCAAAAAAGAAAAAAAAAAAAAAAAGAAGAAAAATTTTTGTGCAGGAACACCAGCATCAGGCAAGAGAAGAACTGTCCATTTTTCAAAAAATGAGACAAGATGAAAAGTCTATGTTGCCAAACTGCCAATGCCCTCGAATGCACCAGCTCTGGGAACCTCTTAGGAATCACCACCGAGACATTCCCCTGCCCCTGCAGCCTTGCTCTCTCCCAGCAAGAATGTGTAATGCATCTTAAAGCAGGTTTTTTATTTGATCTTGTGATGTTTCTATAGCAATCACCTTGCTACAATGCTGTTTTCTGCTAATTTTCATGGTGAATTACAGCCCTTTAGTTCTGTTGCAGCTTAAATTGGCTGCAGCAGGCCAAATGGAAAAGCTGACCGCCACCTGAGTGGCAGTTCCATGGCTGGGGAAGGTGGGCCCTTGTTAGGGCTGAGTTGTGTCCCCCTCACCCCCAGTTCATGTGTTGAAGTCCTAACTCCCAGTTTTTCAGAATGTGACTATATTTGGAGATAGGGTCTTTATTTATTTATTTATTTATTATTTATTTGTTTGGTTGTGCCGGGTCTTAGTTGCAGCAGGCGGGCTCCTTAGTTGTGGCGTGTGAACTCTTAGTTGTGGCATGTGGGATCTAGTTCCCTGACCAGGGATCAAACCCAGGCCCCCTGCATTGGGAGCACAGAGTCTTAACTACTGCGCCACCAGGGAAGTCCCGGAGATAGGATCTTTTTTTTTTTTTCTAATAAATTTTTTTATTTTATTTATTTGTTTTTGGCTGCATTGGGTCTTCGTTGCTGCGTGCGGGCTTTCTCTAGTTGCGGCGAGCGGGGGCTACTCTTCATTGCGGTGCGTGGGCTTCTCATTGCGGTGGCTTCTCTTGTTGCGGAGCACCGGCTCTAGGTGCGTGGGCTTCAGTAGTTGCGGCACACGGTCTCAGTAGTTGTGGCTCGTGGGCTCTAGAGAGCAGGCTCAGTAGTTGTGGCGCACAGGCTTAGTTTCTCCGCGGCATGTGGGATCTCCCCGGACCAGGGCTCGAACCTGTGACCCCTGCATTGGCAGGCGGATTCTTAACCACTGCGCCACCAGGGAAGTCCCTGGAGATGGGGTCTTTAAAGAGGTAATAAGGTGAAAAGAGGTCACTGGGGTAGGTCCTAATCCCATATCCCATATGACTGGTGTCCTCATAAGAAGAGGAGATTAGGACACAGACACGCACAGAGGGATGACCATGTGAAGATACAGGGACAAGATGGCCGTCTACAAGCCAAGGAGGGAGGCCTCACAAGAAACCAACCCCGATGACACCTTGATCTTGGATTTGCAGGCTCCAGAACTGTGAGAAAATAAATTTCTGTTGTTTAAGCGGCCCCATCTGTGGTACTTTGCTACAGCAGCCCGAGCTGACTAACACAGCTCTGCCTGCACCGAATGGGATGGACCCCAGGAGTGGGAGAGATGTGAGAGAAATGTCGCCACTTGAATTATCATGATTCTTGTCCCTTTACACACCTCCCACCCTCTGTGCAGTGGGGCTGGGACCACACTGAGAGACAGAAATGGATACCCAGGCACGTGCATTCACGCACACCCGCAGCCATCAGGCCCCAGATCCTTCGTGAAAATGCATCACCATGGCCAAGTTAAAGAGGGTTTATGCTGTGCTGGGCACAGTGCCAAGGGCTTTCTACAGCGACTCCCTGAAGTACCCATGGTCATCCCTTTACAGGTGAGGAAACTGAGGCCCGTTTTTACTGTGCAGAGCTGGGATTCAATTCGATCGCAGGCAGTTTGGTGCCGTCGCCTCTATGCTACCAGTTTTTTCTTTCTTAATGTGGACAGTTTCTCGTAAGGAGAAGGTGCTAGGGTGAGAGGCTGAGTAGCCTCCTGGTGTGACCTTGGGCAGCCTGGGCAGGCGCTGGGATGTAGGTGCCATCATGATGATGGGTTGGCACTGACCTGCAGGCACCCCTGCCTGTCTCCGCCCCCACTCAGAAAACAGTCAGGGAGCGATCTGCCCGGCCTCCTGTGAGCATGTCTGTTGGGAAGACGGCCCATTTGAGGGAAGGAGCACCTCAGTAGCCATCCACAGCCCAGGGATTGTGGCTGGGGGGCGTTAGCCAGGAGGGATGCTTTCGAGGGCCATACACAAACTATTCTTCAAGCTGCCATCAGTCTGGTGTCCTCTCTCCCTGTAGCACATTTATGAAACCGAGTAAAGATGGGCAACGTCACGGCCCATCTCAGCATGTTCCCATGGAGAAGAAACCAAAGTCAGATCCATGTTCAACTCCAAAAATAGCCTTGAGAAATACTGCAGATCCTTCCTAAATTTGTCTTACAAGGAACCAAAGGGCAGTTACGCTCATAAAAGAGAGAAAAGCGTCCGAAAACCTCTTTCCTCGCACTCTCCCAAAGCCCCCAGCCTCCTGCTTGCTCTCCACACCCCACCTCCACCCCTGCCCCCAAACATATGGCTCCTCTGGCCAGCAGCATGCTCTTTGGTGCTTAAACACCGTCCTTGGGATGGGGCTGATGACGGATGACAGGCCATCTCTTCCAAGCACATAAACTCATCAGAGGGATGAAGGAGCTGCTCAAAGCCACACAGGTGGACAGGGGTCCAGCCAGATCCCAGCGAGCCTGAGTCTAGCCCTGGGACCCCTGACCACGGCTCGAAATGGCCTTCCATCCCAGCAACTACAACATGGCAGCTAGATCCAAACTGTAGTGTGTTGTTACCATTTCTGTGAGTCATATTATAGCGTCTTTTCCTGGTTAGATATGGCCTGGGGACACACACTCTCTCACACACACACACAATCATACACGTACCCCAAATTGAGATCATCTCGTTTCCTTGTTTTGTAATCTGCCCTTTCCAATTAACTCTATACTGTGAGAAAAATTTCCCATGTACTTAATTTTTAAAGTTTTTCACCATCATCTGGATTTCATCTACTCGAACAGCCATCTAGTGCGGGCACTCAGGACGTTTCCACTCACTCTCATATAAATAACCCTGGGGGCAGGTCATTCCACACAAGTCCTTTAGCACATTTCTAATTATGACCTTGGAATACGTTCCTAGGAAGGAAATTACTGGGAACAAACATTTCAAGACTTTTGGTACATATATCTAATTTGTCCTCCACGAAGGCTGTACTGATTTTCATATTTGATGCACAAGAGGGAATTTCATCTCCAGGAGACTCAGGGTTTTTCTCTGGAGGGAATGCCACGTGTCCAGCCTGAGGCTCACTCCACATTCTGCTGGCTTTTAGTTCTCTTGGCTCCAGGCTGTTGCACCCTCCCGAGCTGCCATCTCCACCAGGGGTGTCCTTTCTGTGAAGATGATCTCAGTTCAGAGCTGCTTCTTGGCTTGCAGGAAGCCCTGTCTCCAGAGCAACTGTATCCCAGGGAGCTCATTAATGTGAGCAATTTGGGAACAATACATACCTGGCCAAGTCCACTTCCCAAATCTTTTCCCTTTGTTTTTTTGGGTTCTTTGACTTCCAACCAATTATTTTCTGGGGATTTCCATTACAAAGCTCTGGAGAAGGGGCCATTTACCTAGCTTGGGACACAAATAAAGCTAGTTCATCTTTTTTTTTCAAATTAAAACTGTCCTCAGCTTCCCTGACCAGCTTAGCGGAAATCCCTGTTGGCCTGTCAGGGAAGCCAAAGCAGGTTAGCTGCTTCCATGCAGCCCTCCAGGGGCCCACCTGCTCGGCTGGGCGCTCCTGGTGGGAAAACAGGAGCGTGATCGTTTGTGATGGTGTGTAATCCACCACTGTCCCTCTTTGACTTTCCAGGCAGGCAGCCCCAGGGAAAGACTCATGAGAAGAGTGCAGAACACAGGTGGGCAGAGGGAGAGCGGTGCCCGGCGTGGTGATGTCACGTGTGCACGTCACCCCTTGCCTCCCTGGCTCACCCTGGGCCTGAGCAGTGCCCCTCGGTGGGGAGGGCCCACAGCTCCCGCTTTCTTCCCCAAACCCACCCCACGGCGGACCCCTGAGCAGGGGGGCCCTGAGGAGCTCCACAGCTCCTGCCTGAGGTGGCCCTGGGGAGTCTGGCATCATCCCACGTGACCCTGGCAGGTGCTCGTTCTGCAACAGTGGCTGCCAAGGTCAGACGCCTCACACGGCTCTTGCTCCCTGCCCGCACCTCTTCAGGCATGGGCGACTCAGAATAGCGATTCCAGGAACACTTCTCAATGCGTCTTAGAAACTCGTTTCCTGGAAAAGTCAACCATCTACTCAGTGACCCTCCAGGAGATAACGTGGGAGGGGCCCTCCCAGCCCCGGGTGTGGGCCGGAAGTGGTTGAGAGTGGCTTCTGCCCCGAGGACTAGGGCTGGGGGCCAGGACAGAGCTGCCAGAGGCCTCTGCTTACCACACCCATGTGTGCACACACCCAGACATACGCATGGGCACGGACACACACACACATGCAAAGACACACACCCAGACATACGCACTGCACGGACACACACACACACATGCAAAGACACCCAGACATATGCACATGCACGGACACACACACACATGCAAAGACACACACCCAGACATACGCACATGCACGGACACACACACACATGCAAAGACACACATCTAGACATACACACATGCACACACACACATGCGAAGACACACACACATACGTGCATGCACAGACACACACACACATGCAAACACACACACCCAGACATACGCACTGCACGGACACACACACACACATGCAAAGACACCCAGACATATGCACATGCACGGACACACACACACATGCAAAGACACACACCCAGACATACGCACATGCACGGACACACACACACATGCAAAGACACACATCTAGACATACACACATGCACACACACACATGCGAAGACACACACACATACGTGCATGCACAGACACACACACACATGCAAACACACACACCCAGACATACACACATGCACAGACACGCATGCACGTGCAAACACACACACACGCAGAGTGGTCCCTGGCTCTCAAAGGCAAACCTGAAGCAGCTGTTAGAGTGGTCTGTCTGTGGGAACAACGGCCTGCACCCTAGCCTTGGGGACAAGGCATTTTTCTCAGGAGTTCCTGGGACACCTGGTCTCGTTCTATCACCTGATTGGCTGGGCTTTGGAAACAGCCTCTGCAGCAGGTTATTAGATGTTGTCCCCTCTCATGGCCCGGACAAAGGGGAGGACCGAGGTGGCACCAGCTCTTGAGTGTGCTGGACTGAACAGTGCCCCCCCCACCCCAAATTCATGCTCACGTGGAACCTCAGCATGTGACCTTCCTTGGAAATAGGGTCTCTGCAGATGTAATTAGTTAAGTTAAAATGAGGTCATGCTGGATTAGGGTGGGCCCAACCCAGTGTGACTGGTGACTTTTTAAGAAGAGAAGACACAAAGACACACAGAAGGTGGCAAGACTTGTGGGACGCAGCTCGGAGACAGGGAACACCGAGGAATGCCGACATGAGCAGAGGCTGGAAGAGGCGGGAAGGACCCTCCCTTGGAGCCCGCAGAGAGAGCGTGGCCGTGACAGGACCTCGACCTCGGGACGTCTAGCCTCCAGAAAACTGTGAGGGAAAACGCATTCTGTTGTTTTTTAATTAATTTATTTATTTTTGGCTGTGTTGGGTCTTCGTTTCCGTGCGAGGGCTTTCTCTAGTTGCGGCAAGCGGGGGCCACTCATCATCGCGGTGCGCGGGCCTCTCACTATCGCGGCCTTTCCCGTTGCGGAGCACAGGCTCCAGACGCGCAGGCTCAGTAGTTGTGGCTCACGGGCCTAGCTGCTCCGCGGCATGTGGGATCTTCCCGGTCCGGGGCACGAACCCGTGTCGCCTGCATTGGCAGGCGGATTCCTAACCACTGCGCCACCAGGGAAGCCCCATTCTGACGTTTTTAAGCCACCTGGCTTGCGATAATTTGTTAAAGGCAGGCCTAGGAAACTACAATTGTTCCTTGGTATCCTCAGGGGACGGGGTCCAGGACCCCCATACATACCAAAATCTGCAGAGGCTCAAGTCCCTTGCAACTGGCCCTCTATCTGAGGATGCAGAAGGGCTGAGTGTAATAAGAAAGTCATTTGTGTTTGTTTATATGTTTATTTATAATAAAATCTCAAACAAACTAATAATACAAAAATTCTGCTTTGGTTTATGAATTCTCATTAAGCACCTTATTCACTGGTGTTGGGTTCTTTGCCCTCAGCCCTGTGATGTGCAGACACTTGACCGCAAACCCGGACTGAACGGAAAGCCCCCGGCGAGCAGAACCTGGCCTCCACGCCAGCCAAGACTGGTGACCTGACGAGGAAGAGGGAAACCTGAATGCTCCCTGGGTCCTCCTAAACCTTTACAGCAGAACTATTTCACTTGAAGGAAAGTTCCAGATCAGGTGCACATATACTCAAATGTACTTACAAACACACATTCCAAAGTCCAACCTAAACGTTTAAAAATTATCCACAATAGCCAAGCTGTGCAAACAACCTACATGTCCATCGAGAGATGAAGGGATAAACAAAGTGTGGTCTATCCATACAGCGGAATATTACTCGGCCTTAAAAAGGAGGGAAATCTTGTCACATGTGACAACATGGATGAAACTTGAAGACATTATGCTAAATGAGCCAGTCACAGAAAGACAAATACTGCAGAATTCTATTTACAAGAGGTACCTAAAATAGTCAAATTCATAGAATCAAAGAGTGGAATGGTGGTTGCCAAGGGCTGGGGGGAGGTGGAAATGGGGAGCTGCTAATCAAGGGGCACAGAATTTCAGCGAAGCAACATGAATCAGTTCTGGAGACCTGGTGCACGGCATCGTGCTGACAGTGAACAAGACGCCACTGAACGCCTGAAACCGTGCTGAGAGGGTAGAGACCGCACGCCATGTGTGCATACAACAACGCAACATCTAGCGAAACTCTATCTAGCAAAAAAGATTCTGTCTCACACAGGTGGCCAACGGGCACATGAAAAGAAGCTCAACGTCGCTAATCATTAGAGAAATGCAAATCAAAACTACCTTGAGGTATCACCTCACACCCGTCAGAATGGCCATCATCAAAAAACCTACAGACAACAAATGCTGGAGAGGGTGTGGAGAAAAGGGAACCCTCCTGCACTGTTGGTGGGAATGTAAATTGATACAGCCACTATGGAGAACAGTATGGAGGTTCCTTAAAAAACTAAAAATAGAGTTTCCGTATGATCCAGCAATCCCACTCCTGGGCATATATCCGGAGAAAACCATAATTCGAAAAGACACAGGCACCCTAATGTTCACAGCAGCACTATTTACAATAGCCAGGACATGGAAGCAACCTCAATGTCCACTGACAGATGAATGGATAAAAAAGATGTGGTACATATATACCATGGAATATTACTCAGCCACAAGAATGAGATAATGCCATTTGCAGCAACATGGAGGGACCTAGATATTAGCATACTAATAAGTCATATAGACAAAGACAAATATCATGATAGCACTTATATGTGGAATCTAAAAAAAATGATACAAATGAACTTATTTGCAAGACGGAAACAAGACTCACAGACATGGAAAACAAACTTATGGTTACCAAAGGGGAAGGGGGGGGTATAAATTAAAATTCTGGGATTAGCAGATACAAACTACTATGTATAAAATAGGTAAACAACAAGGTCCTACCGTATAGCACCGAGAACTGTATTCAGTATCTTGTAATAACCTATAATGGAAAACAATGTGAAAAAGAATATATATACATATTTATAACTGAATCACTCTGCTGTACACCAGAAACACAACATTGTAAATCAACTATACTTCAATTAAAAAAAAAAAAAATGTCTCTAAAGACAAGACCCAATTTTTGTGTACTTTAAAACATATTTAATAAACCTGAAAAATACTTTAAAATGATCAATCACTGTTCTCCTCCGTTAGCTTGGATAATTTTAAAATAATGATATTGTTCAGCGTTAGTGACACTGGCTGTAAAACGTTTTAATACTAACAGCTACCACTGAGCGCGCAGCGTGTGCCTGCGCTGTGCGCTTGCGGGTGGTTCCTGAGGACGAGCCCGGCAGGCCCTCCATCACCGGGAGTGGGTCTGCCCCACGGTCCCCTGCCAGCCCTGCGACCCAGCGGGCCTTCATCTGCAGCCCACACTCCGCGGGGCCCTTCGCCAGAGCGCGGGGCGGGCGGGTCAAGGCAGGCCTGCTCGCCGGGGCTCCGGGCCGCGGGCTTTGGCGCAGGGACCCCCATGGCTTCGCCGACCCTCCTGAGATCACATGGCATCGAGAACCTTCCCCGGCTCATAGGTGCCGTGCCAACAACCGCCTCACCAGAATCCCATGCAGGTGGAAACCTGGGGCTAAGACGTTTTACTTAATTAACGCATCCCCCTTCGAGGGAGACCCCATTACCCTCCCCACTTTATGGACGAGGAGGTGCGGGCACACAGCCCTGGGGGGGGGGGGTGGGGGGGACAGTAGGAAAGCTGTCGCGTGGCTGAGCTTGGCCTTTTCTGTCGGGTGTAACACGATTAGTCTTCATAGGCTATGATGGCAGGAAATACACTTCCAAAGGTTTAAAAACAGGTACCCAATCGTTTTTCCGGAACACGCGACATTCTGACTTCATGAAATTAGGTGACAGCTTTCAGAGCAGACCTTTCAGACGAGCGCGCTCGGAAAACACATTCTTCCGATAAAACCGTCCTCTGCCTCGTAGGCACCAGTTCCCCTCAGTCCGTTGTCTTTTAAGTGAAAACGGTCATACGGGGCTACATATTGAAATGTGAGGAACAAGTGGCCTGCTGTCCCACAGGAAGTTACTTTCCTTGGTGAAAACTGGAAAATCTCATTAAGCTGCCGTCAGTGGTGCAGAAGTGAGCGGCCACTTAGGAAGACCTGAGGCAGGAGATGCCTTTCCACCAAGGGCGACCCCCGTCCCCACACCACGCACCTCCGGCCGGCAAAGCACGTGGGGAGGGACGGCCCGGTCCCTGAAGACGCCACAGTTGGAAAACTGACTCTGGAAGGACCCCTTGCTCAGCGCTGGGCCTTGGGCCGTGCGGCCTGGGGGCGAGGGCCTGCGGGGGTCAGGGGTCGGGGGTCAGGGGTCGGGCGCGCCCTGCGGCGCGGAAGGGGAGGAGTTCCCGCGAATCACCGCGAGCGGCCGGACCGGCAGGAGGGGAGCAGGGGCCGCGGTTCCGAAGCGCCGCCTCCGGCAAACGCACGTGTCACAAGTCACGGGGTGATTCCGCCGAGGCCGGCGGGGCTGTCCTTCCGCGTGCGCGCCGCCGCCCTGCTCTCCCGGGACGAGGCTCGTCGGGACCCGACCCGCCCCGGGCCCCGCCCCCGCCCCCGCCCCCGCCCCCGCCCCCGCCCCGACCGCGGCGCCCGCTCCCGGCCCCGCCTGCTCCCGGCCCCGCCTGCTCCCGGCCCCGCCTGCTCCCGGCCGCCCCTCTGCCGGCCCCTTTCCGGGAGGAGGATGTACGCCCCCTGAGGCGTCTGCGTCCTCGGGGGCAGCTGCTCTGGCGCCGAGTCGGCGCCGTGGGGAGGCCGAGGAGCCGTGCCAGCCAGCCCCGGGGTCCGGAGTATGGACGCGGGACGCCCCGAGGGATGGCCCGTCGTCCCCGCACGGGGCTGTCCAGGGCGACTAGTCGGGGCTCTCGGGCCGGCAAGGCCCAGCTCCGGGCCTGTCGCCACTGGGACGCCCTTGCGGGGGTCCGGCCCGTTCAGCCCCAGCGCGGGTTCAGCTAATGTTAAAGAGCTCGGGGGCCGTGGCCTTCGCCCCGTGTCTGGCTGGCTGTCCAGCTGGGAGGAGGGGAGGCCGACGCAGGGCAGTGGGCCTGAGAAGGGGCAGGTCGTGGGCCGGAGGCGCTGCAGCCGGTTGGGGGCTGTAGGGACCTCAGAGGAGGGGTCTGGGCTCAGGAGCCGTCTGGGAGGGACAGTGCAGGGAGCTCCCTTTGGAGATCCAGAACCTTCTGGAAGCTGGAGCTTGGGAAGCAGGGGGAATGGGGCGCAGCAGCAGCCTGGATGGGTGCAGAGGAGATAGCCGCTCAAACCCTGGGGGACAGAATGGGGGTGGGTGCCTGGACGGGGGGGGGGGCTGGCGAGGCATCTTCGGGGAGGCGCCTCAGTAAAAACTGCGCAGACCTGGCCTCCTCCTGTCTGCCAGTCGCAGCCCACTGGGCCAGTGGCTCTAGGCAGAGTGGCGGGGATGCGGCGGGGGCCTCAGAATCCCGGGAAGCAGCTTCAGCACGTGCACGGCGGTCAGTCCCCATGGGGCCTCAACCATCATCGTCCCCCAGAAAGCTACCTGCGAGGGCGCCTCCTGTCAGAGAAAGACAAAAGCCAAAGGGGCTAGAGTTTCTCCCGTCCTTCCTTCTACTCCCGAGGGTCCACATCCAGAAAGAATGACGCTTCCCAAATTCAAGGACGTCCTTTAATCACAAACTGCTTATCCATAATCGAGCCGGGGGGTGGTTCATAAGCACCTTGGGAGACAGCTCAGAACCCTCCCCAGAAACGCTGACAGCTACGCCCCGCTCCCTCCCAGCACCTGGGCTGCCCTTCCTAGGGTGGCTTCTAGGTCAATGCCTGTGCCGTGACCACTCCGAAATCCTGCTGTGAGCTCTTCTTGGGTAGGAGAAGAGGGGACCGGGGGTCTGCTCTGCCGCTGGAGTACCAGAAGCCTTGGCCGGGCTCGGCCCCCGCGCCCACCCTCCGGCCTGCCCGGCAGCCTCCGTGATCGGGCAGCCCTCCCCGCTCCCAGCCTACACGATGCCCTCCGGGCGCCTGCTCCTCCAGACCACCAGTGCCGTCACGAGCAGGGTCACCAGGATGGGCACCACGATGAAGGGGCAGAGGACACTGCTGGGCGGGTCCTGCAAGGCCCTGCCTGAGAGGGGGCAGCTTCCGAAGTAGTGCCGGTGGACGGAGAGGAAGAACGTGTCCACCGCCGCGTTTGGCCAGAAGCAGTCCAGCTTTTGTGCCACATGCCTGGTGCAGTCCGAGAGCTCTTCGTAGCTCCTGCAGACGGAGAAGCAGGTCGTCAGTCCCTGGTGGGCAGGGGATCGAGGTGGGACTCCAGCCAGGGGCTCCCCACCCCACTCCCCACTGGGGCGAGCTCCCCCAAAGTCCAGGCCCTGAGGCGGTGGCCCTGGCTTTAGAGACACAGGTCCTGGACGGGTCCTGTGCGGGCTCCCTAGGTGTCCTGCACATGCTCAAACCCCGGAAGGCAAGCTGGGGCTAAGGGATTCCGGGAGCTGGGATGCCACACCAAGGGCAAATGGGAAGGTGGACCAGCCAGGCGTCTTCAGAAGGCAGCCTGGGACAGCGAGCCCTCAGGAGTGGGCAGATCTGCAGCCTCTTGAGCCCCTTGCTGTCTGCATCACCCCGAGCAGACCCACCCCCCCCCCCCAGCCTGAAACCCCCCAGGTGTTCACAGGACTCACTGTGAGGCCTCCCATGCCTAACTTGACCTCCCACCCCTCATCTTCCCACGCTTGCTGAGGAGTTTCCCACAGCGCTGTCACCCTTCACTGTAGCGGGTTACAGATTTATTTTGCTTATTGAGTGTAAACACCATGAGGTCAGGGATTTTGTCTATCTTGTTCACCTCTGTAATCCCAGTACCTAGAAGACTACCTGGCACATGGCAAGAACCAGTAAATTTTTTATTAAAAAATTGTGGTAAAATACAAAGAACATAAAATTTACCATTTCAATCATTTTTACCTGTACAGTCCAGTGGCATTAAGTACATTTCCGTTGTCGTGCAACCATCACCACCATCCATCTCCAGAACTATTTCATTCCCAAACAGAAACTCTGTCCCCCTTAAACACTCACCCACATTTCTCCCTCCAGCCCCTGGCAACTCCCATCTGCCTTTTGTCTCTATGAAATCTGACTACTCCAGGCACCTCATATAAGTTGGCTCTACAATATTTGTCCTTTTGTGATCGGCTTATTTCACTGAGCATAATGTCCTCCAGGTTCATCCATGTTGTAGCCTGGGTCAGAATTTCCTTCCTTTTTAAGGCTGAATAATATTCCGTTGCTCGTACATACTTCATTTTGTTTATCCATTCATTGACGGACATTCAGGTTGCTTCCATGTTTTAGCTATTGTGACAAATGCTGCTGCTATGAACATGGGTGTGCAATTATCTACTCGAGTCTCGGCTTTCAATTCTTTTGGCTGTATATCCAGAAGTGGAATTGCTGGATCATATCATACATCTTTGTTTAATTTTTTGAGTAAATTGTTTTTAAATTTAATTTAATTTATTTATTTTTTAAAAACTATTTATTTTTGGCTGCATTGGGTCTTCATTGCTGCGTGCAGGCTTTCTCTGGTTGCGGTGAGCGGGGGCTACTCTTTGTTGCGGTGCGCGGGCATCTCATTGCGGTGGCTTCTCTTGTTGCAGAGCATGGGCTCTAGGCGCACAGGCTTCAGTAGTTGTGGCATGTGGGCTCAGTAGTTGTGGCTTGCGGGCTCTAGGTGCGCAGGCTCAGTAGTTGTGGCGCATGGGCTTAGTAGTTGTGGCACGTGGGCTCAGTAGTTGTGGCGCACGGGCTTAGTGCTCCACGGCCATGTGGGATCTTCCCGGACCAGGGCTCGAACCCGTGTCCCCGGCATTGACAGGCGGATTCTTAACCACTGCGCCACCAAGGAAGCCCCTGTTTTTTAAGAAATGAAGATTCAGTGTTGGGGGAAATTAAAATGTATTCAGTAGTTTCCAGAAAGTGTCACTTCTGCTTAGGATGGAGAAAGCAACACAGAGTGTGGATCCCATATGAACAGCAAAAAAAAGCTGAAGAAACTACAAAATCATACATTTTCTTGAGTCCATCAGAGAGCTGAGACTGCAAGGCAGCAAAGTAACCTGAGTTTCAAGGAGGAGAAAGATGCAGCTGCTGTACCAGCTACATAATAGCTGAACTGCCCAGGGTTTAGTGTGGGCTGGAGAGTCATTCTGGAATTTCTGGGGCCCCAGATGCGGTGAGCGGGGTTCCATGACTCTCTGCTCTTTCCCATGAGGCTCCAGGGGGTGCTCGTGAGAAAGGTTAGGGGCAGGCAGGGGATCGGCTGCTGTTTGGGGCCAGGCACAAACACCACACGTTTCCCAAACCCTTCTCACAGAAGCAGCAACAGGCTTGGGCCCCTGGAGGATGAGCAGCTGATCTCGATGATCAGTGGCTTCAGCTGAACAGGCCTGAAGCGCTTCCAGACCCTTCTGTCCAGGAAGCAAAGCCGTGAGTTGAGGGAGGGACGGCACAGCCTGTTAGCTCCAGGGCACGAGAAGGCACACTGTGCCTGGGAGAAGGATGGGTAAAAGACTCTTTTCCCTTGGGAGAGCAGCAGGAAACCATCCTGGACCTAGGAGCCTGCAAGATACCAAAGTGAGGTCTCCTACCACTGGGGGAGTGGCAGGAATCTCCCACCAAGACCCCACCGATACAGGGCAGAGTCTGGCTGCCACAGGGAGGAGGAATCCTGAGGTTGAGGGCACGGTGGCTTTCTAAGCTGAAGCTGGACCAGGAGAGAGGGAACCCCTCCCTCTCTCCCAGTACAAACCCGGTATAGACAAGCAACAGCAATCTGCTACGGGGAGGTGGAGAGAGACCCACTCTGTGGCACAGGCATGCAGGGTGAGACACACCACATGAAGGAAAATTCTCTAGCCCCACCCTGAGCACAAGGCAGTGGTAACCCACTGCCAGAGGTATCTGAGGCCTGTGGTGCCCTGAAGGAAACCACAGCAACAACAAATCCCAAACCCAGCTCAACTCCTCACAAGATTGACTTAGATCCCACACTAACAGCCTGACACAAGAGGCTTACTCATTTCCAGATGTAAATACTGTTTATCTCAATCTCTTCTGTTCTACACATGCAAGTTCAACATTCAATGAAACATTAGGGGCTTCCCTGGTGGCGCAGTTTTTAAGAATCCGCCTGCCGGTGCAGGGGACACGGGTTCGAGCCCTAGTCCGGGAAGATCCCACATGCCATGGAGCAACTGGGCCCATGTACTACAGCTACTGAGCCTGCGCTCTGGAGCCTGCAAACCACAACTACTGAGCCCATGTGCCACAACTACTGAAGCCTGCACGCCTAGAGCCCGTGCTCCGCAACAAGAGAAGTCACCGCAGTGAGAAGCCTGCGCACCGCAACGAGGAGTAGCCCCCACTCACCGCAACTAGAGCAGCAACGAAGACCCAACGCAGCCAAAACTAAATAAATTAAATAAATAAAAAAATAAAACATTGGGACCCATTGTCAAAAGATAAAGTAATCAACAGAAGCAGACTCAGAGATGACCCAGATATGGTAACTATCGTACAGGGACTTAAAGAATATTAATATGATAAAGGGACTAGTTGAGAAGGTAGAAAATATGCATGAACAGATAGAGAATTTCAGCAGAGAGATGGAAACTGTAAGAAAGTCAAAGAGAAATGCTGGGGGGGCAGGGGGAACCCCACAGTATCAGAGAGTCCATCTTTGATGAGCTCGTCATCAGACTTGACATCTGAGGAAAGAATTAGCGAATGTGAAGGTGGTCAGCAGAATTACCCAAACTGAAACAAAAAGAAAAACAGAGAGCATCCAAGAGCTGTGGTAAATTAACAGCACTGTCAATGATGTCAACTCCAGCTTGTAATTTGAGTTCCAAAAGGAGAAGGAATTGGGCAGAAGAAATATTTAAGAGATAATAGCTGAGAATTTTCCAAAAATAATGAGATGAAAAATCACAAATCCAAGAAGGCCAGAGAACCACCCCCCTGCAAAAAAAAAAAAAAAAAGGATAAAAAAACAAAGCAACAGCAACGACAAACAAACAGCCACCTAGACATTAAAGTCAAACTGCTGAAAAACGAAGATGATGAAAAAAATCCAAGAAAAAAAGTCTTGGAGTCATTCAAGAAGAAAGACACCTACAGAGGAATGGGTGATGTGAACTACAGCAGACTTCTTACTGAGACTATGCAAGCTGGAAGACAACGGGTGGCATTTTTCAAGTACTAGGGGGTGGGGCCCCAAACCCCTGTCTGCCCAGAATCCTCTACTCAGCAAAGACATCTTTCAAATGTGAGCTTGTAATAAAGACCCTTCCAGAAAAAAATGCTTATAGAATTCATTGCCACCAGACCTGTGCTTCATGAAATGTTAAAGTTCTTCAGTCAAAGGAATATAACAGAAGGAATTTTGGACCCATACAAAGAAATGAAGAGCTCCCTAAACAGTAAAAATGAAGGTATATAAAATATACTTTTCCTTATTTTATCCAGGAAGTTAACATGGAAGAGATGCTCAGAGAGGTATTGAAAGGCTGTTGAATGGAAGAGTTTGGGGCCTCTCCAGCACCCAAGCACCCCTCTACTCCAGCACCTATCATACGGTCTCTCAATCGCTAGGTCACTGTTTTTTCTGCCCTGGCTGCCCTCTGGGTCATGACCCCAAGTGCACAGGGCACACAGGGCCTCCCTCAGTCCACGTGAGCAGCTAAGTGGATGGGGCACAAGGGGGGAGAGAGTGGGCAGAGGCAGTGGAGGGTGTGCAGGACCCGTGCCCCCAGGGGTGCATGGTTTTTCTAAGTGAACGAGGACTCATGTTCCAGGTAGAAAACAGAAGTGGAAAAAGCCACAGGAAGTCAGGACAGACTGGGTCCCATTGTGAAAAAAATGAATTAGCACACGTCAAGGGCCTGGCACAAGGTAAGTGCAAGTGTGTCAGGTATTATTAAAAACCAAAGTCCAGACTTTTGAGCTGGTCATCCATCAACCACAGGGCCGCATGTTACAAACACTAGCTTGAATGGTCGTCTTTTTCCCCACCTCAGACCCACTGAATCAACGTGTAGTTTTAGGTGTTCTGCAGACGCAGTGACACACAGTCAGTCCTAAATGTTGTTCCCTACGCTCTGCCTGAGGAGTGAAGTTGGGATGTCCCTAGAAGGAGGTGTTGCCACCTCTTGGCTGGCCAGCCAGGATGGGAAGGACCCCTGACCCAGGGACCCGTGACAGCAGGGACCCCACGCTGAGGCCACGCTGAGGCTGAGCCGGTGGTGGGCTATTCTGGGACGAGGCACTCTCTCCTTGAAATATCCTTCCAGTCTGCAAAGCCATCCCCGTCTAAAAATATCCCTAATGTGCAGTCGGCTGCCCACTTCATCCTGTTTATTTATACTGAAGTAACAGCTGAAACTTTCAATAAATACTGTGAGCCCTGTCAGCAAGGACGTGATAAAAGAATTTCTTCCAGAGTACAGACATTCTTCTGTTCAAAAGAACATTGTACTGACTGAAGGGGCCAAAATAATCATGAAAAAGTATGCTTGCTTTCACCCTCTATTTTCAGTTCTCATGTAATGGAATGGTTATCCTTTTTTCGGCCAGGATTTTCTGTTCTGGGCCCTTTAAGTGAACTTTGCTTGGAATGTTCCTGAACACTGTGGTGGGAGTAGTTTCCAATATATCTGGGTCCCAAGTCAAGGCTTCTGGTACCACGCTGCATGGTTGTTTTACTTGTTTGACAAGAAGGTGCCCACTGATGCCCACAGGGAAGTCGTCTGCTCTGGGGACACCAACTAGCCCTGCCTGGCCCTGACGTGGAGTATGTGTGAGTCTGGGCCCTGGTGCCCCGCAGAACTGGGTTCAAATCCAGCTCCACCTCTTATGCTGAGGGATCCCAAGGGCCGCATCTCACCCATCCAAACCTTGGTCCCTTTATATTCAATGAAGAGACAGGTACCCACCTGACAGGGTTACTGGGCAGATCAAGTTAAACAAGGTCAAGGGCCTGATGTATAACAGGTGCCCAGTAAGTGGACAGCTTCCTGACAACTGGTGTGTGGCCCCTTAAGGGTCCATTTCTTATTCCATAAACTCGAGTAAACGTTGACCAGGCAGTGTGTGTCTAAGCCCTCAGAATATCTGAGGAGGAACCACTATTTTGGTTCACTTTCTCTGGACCAGTATTTGCTTCCATCAACCCAGGACAATTCACAACCTGGTGGCTTCCAGCAGCTTTAAATACCTGCTGGGGGGAGGGGAGGTGGCACCCCCGGCACCCTGGCAGCCGGGGCAGGTGAAGGTGAACAGGGCCCATTTGAAGCCGGCCTGGGGAGCCTGAATAATAAGCAGCTGAAAAAAATGTCGAACCTCATGTTTAAGGAAAAAAGAAGCAAACATCCAAATAGAATCCATTTTCAAATGGAGAATACAATACTCAGGACTTCCCTGGTGGTCCATTGGGTAAGACTCTGCACTCCCAATGCAGGGGGCCCAGGTTCCATCCCTGGTCCGGGAAATAGATGCTGCATGCATGCCACAACTAAGAGTGCGCATGTCACAACTAAGACCTGGCATAGCCAAAATAAATAAATAAATATTAAAATAATAGTAATAATAAAAGAACAAGGTAATTTAAAAAATGAGAATACTCAGTGCTGGTGAAGGTATAGTGAAATGAGGCAGGTGCTTGCATCATTGCTAATAGAAGATAAACTGGTAAAATTTTTCCGAAAAGCAGTTTGGCAATTATGTATCGAGAACTTCAAAATCACGGACAGCCTTTGAGCCAGTAATTCTATTTCTGGGAATTATCCTAAGTTAATAACATGAAATGTAGTCAAAAATAATGTAAGAAAATGAACATTGCAGATTTGTAATTATGAAAATGAGCAAAACAATAGGACAGTGATGAAAAAAATTGCTTATAAGAGCCTCGGCTATGTAGCTATTAAAATGATATTTAGGAGGAAAATATTTACGTTACAACGTTGAACAAAAGAAAAAGCAGTTGAGACCAAATTATACAAACAACGTGGTTTCAGCATAAAATGGTCCAGGTAGGAGCGGAAGACCTCAGAATGTTAGGAGGACTTGTCACCACTAGAGGGTAGTGAGATGAAGGGCTTTTATTCTCCTATCTCCGCTTTGGGGGCATTTTCCAAGTTTTCCGCAGTGAGCATACATTAGTTTTATATTTTTAAACAGCTCACTGAGGAAAAGGCCTGCAGAAAACTGGACGTTGAGGTCCCTGAGTCTGCAGCCGTGGGGCGCACATTTCCTCATTTCTGGGGCAGCGGGGGCCTTCGGCGCAGGGGACTCGTGTGCTGCTCGAACTCCCCAGCAGCTGGGAGGACCGGGTGGGAGGCGGGCCGAGACGGGCTTGCTGGGGGCCCGCAGCCCCGGCTGCCTGGGGGGTTGCACCTCGCCGGAGGCGCGGCTCCTCCACGTCTGGCGCCGCCCAGGGCTCAAGAGGGCTGCGCTGGCCCCTGCCCGCCTCCCCGGCCCGGGGAACCCAGTCCTGCAGACCCCGGCCCTGCGGAGCCGGCAGCCAGCGCGCGGCCTTTCTTCCCTCCGCCCACCTACCTCTGCTCGAGCTGCGTGGGGTAAACCCCGTCCCGGGCAGGGCAGCGTCCCCACCACGGGGACACCCTCTCTCGCAGCCTCTGCTTCCAGCACGAGGGGTTCTCCCCCGGCCACTCCAGTGGAAGGAGCTCTGGGACCCCCCTCCTAGGGGGCACCTCCTAGGGGGCACCGGGCTGGCAGCCCTGCTCCAGGCGGCAGTGCTGGGGGCTGGGCCCCTCCAAGCGACATAATGCGGCAGTTCGGTGGCTCACCCGCCAGCGGGCCCTCGCACACCTTCAAGGCGGCGGAACTCCGGATGTCCGCTCACTCCCCGAATGTCCCCAGGGCCTGGGCGGGCCGGCGGCTTCCCTCCATCGCTCGCCTCCTCCCGGGTCTGGGTGGCCTCCGGGGTGGAACGGACCTCCCTGCCGTCCCCGCACGGATGCTGCGGGGATTAGACGCCCGGTCCCGAGGGGCGTCCGGACCTGGGGGCAGGGAGGGCCCTGAGGGTAGGTGGGGGGCTCCGAGGGCAGGACCCCCTTTCGCACCCATCCCCGCCGGCTCCCCGCCCCAGGCGCCCAAGGACACTCGGCTCCCAGGAGCGGCCCCCGGCCTCCTTGCAGGAAGGGCGAGGCTACCAGATGACGCCCCCTTCCCGGGGACCTCCGCTCCTTGGTTCCTCGTCCCCTGATCCCTTTCCTAGGGACCCTCCCTCCGCCGCCTCACCTCGCCCCTCGCAGTCAGCACCCCGCTCCCTCCCTCCCCCCGGGCTCTCGAGCCTTCTCCCTCTTCAGCAGCCCGGCGCATCTGCCCCCGCCCTTCCCGCCAGGTGAGGGGCATTGGCGCTCTGCAGCCCTCGCTCCTTCCCTCCTCTGCCGGCGCCCAGAGACTGCAACGTCCGACACCCGAGACATCCCCACCCCCATCTGAAGCCTTGGTCCTGTGCACAACGGGCGTCCACACCTGACTCTCGGGATGCCCCCACCCCAGCCCCATCTCTCATGCCTGGGAAGCCTTGCCCCCTCTGAGTTGCCACGGATCCCCCCATTTCCGGGGGTCCCCTCCCCTCCTCCAGCCCTGTCACTGTGACCAGGAGTAGGCAGAGTGACTAGCCTTGGTGGGTTATTACAACCACATTTCTAATACCAGCTTCCACTTCTCTGCACTGAGCATGGGCCGGGGCCTGGGCATCTCTGCACCCCTTCTCCTCCCCCAACCCAGTTTAGTCAGGGCAGCCATCAACCCCCTCCCCTGCTTTCCTCTTCTCTGAAGCCCTGGGCTCCATCCACCATTGGCTCTTGGGGCCACAGCCCTGGCCTCTGCCTTCCACCTCCCCAAGCCCACTGTCCACACAGACTCACTCTTGCTTCAGGCCTTCAATGCTCCCTGCTGCACCTGTGCTGGATTCAAAAGCCCTCATGTGGCCCCCACCTCTCCACTCTCAACTGTACCCCCTCCCTCTCACTGGCCACCCTGGCTGATACTTCTGCCTCAGGACCTTTGCACAAGCTGCACTTTCTACTTGTAAGGCTCTTAACCCCATCTTTACAAGGCGGACATCTGTGTATCCCTCAAATGTCACCTCCTCAAACAGGTGTTTTTTTATGCTTCAACCTCATTTGGATCCCCCTGCAAGGTGGGGTTTTCCATCATAGTTGTGTCTTACTTTGTACCTGCACTTTAACTCTTGATTATTCACTCACTGTTGGTCTCAACAACTTGACTGCAAACACCATGAGGGCAGGGAGAGTGTAGGAAAAAAAGCCCCACTCATCCTGTTCACAGCAGTCATCTCAAAGGCAAGAGAAACAAAGGCAGAAGGGACAGAATGAGACAGATCTGCCTGGAGATGTGAGTAGGACAGCAGGAGTGGTGGTCTTAGCAAACACAGCACATTCCAGCGCAAAAGACAGTAAACGGGAAGAGGGGGCGTTTCACACTGGGAAGAGTGTTATCCTAGCTTCATAGGACGCAGACAGCCTACCGCTGTGAGTAATCGCGACGGACTCAACAAAATCTTCAGGTTAGGTGAATAGAAACTAGTATAAAAATGAAAAATAAAGTTAATAAGCCTGACTCAGTGACTATACGATGAAGTTTCTATCCTACAGAGAATCAACAATCTTTTCAAAAGTCCCTGGATCCTATTTAGGTTCAAAGAAAAACTTGACAAATTCTCAAAGTGGAGGTTTTAAGTCAGTAGTCTTTGCCATAATATTAGAAACTAGAAATTAGTGAAAAAAGGATAAATTAAAAAAAAGATGGGATCCCTAGAAATGGAAGATCACTCATATAATTTTAGGGTCAAACAAAGATTTAAAAATTCAACGATAGGCTGTTAAGAAAAAATAATGGCGATACTGAACGTGAAAATCAGTGAAATATAGGCAAAACTGAATTCTGAGAAAAATCTGCAGCTGTAAATTATCTTATTACTAACCAAAAATAAATGAAAATAAATGAAGTAAGAATCCAAATCAAGACATTTAAAAAAAGAACCACAAAATAAATCTCTCCAAAGGGCAAATAATTTAAATGCATTAATAATTATTTAAAAATAATATTTATTGATATTTTAAAAAACATAAAAATGAAAAAGTAAATTCAACAGTTGATTCTTTAGAAAAATAGCTACAATGAAATAGTCACATCTCTGGATAGTCTAAGCCAGAAAAAAAGCAGAGAAAACACCACCGCACGAAACCTCAGATAAAAGATTAGAAAAAGTATGAGATTAACATGCAAAACATGTATGTTAAAAATTGGAAAATCCTTGATGAATTGGGATGCTTTTTGGGGAAACAATAGATTATCAAATCTTGATTTAAAAAGTAGAAAATCTGAGAAGAAAAAACAGAAAAAGTTGTTAAAGAATTACTTTCACAAGAGGTGCTAGGCCCAGGTAGTTCTTTCAAACTCTTCAGATCACACCTAGGGGCAGGACAGGAATAAAGACCCAGATGTAGAGAATGGACTTGAGGACACAGGGAGGGGGAAGTGTAAGCTGGGACGAAGTGAGAGAGTGGCAAGGACGTATACACACTACCAAATGTTAAATAGCTAGCTAGTGGGAAGCAGCCGCATAGCACAGGGAGATCAGCTCGGTGCTTTGTGACCACCTAGAGGGGTGGGATAGGGAGGATGGGAGGGAGACGCAAGAGGGAGGAGATATGGGGACATATGTATATGTATAGCTGATTCACTTTGTTATAAAGCAGAAACTAACCCACCATTGTAAAGCAATTATACTCCAATGAAGATGTTAAAAAAAAAATTCTTAAGATCACAGAAAAAGATGTCAAGCTTCCCAGTTCTTTGAAAAAGTTAACAAAACCCTGATCCCAAACCTCTTAAGATGGCCTGCCCATGTGCCTCAGAACACTCAGGAACAAGCAACAGATGTTCACTTTCACTTATAAATAGACATAGAAGTCCTATTTAAACTGCTAGCAATTTTAAGCTAGCCATATACAATAGAATAAAGTAGGTTTATTTCAGGAATGCTTTAATGCTATTACAATAAAATCACACTTCGACTTGTCAAAGGAAAATAACATATAATCATTTCAATACATGTTGAGAAGGCATTTGATAAAACTGAACATCCGTTTCTGATTTTAAAAAACCCCAACCTTGTAAAGCACAAAGAAGTTCTTCTTAATGTGATAAAAAAAATCTCTCTCAAGCCAATAGCAAACACCACATTTGCTACTGAGGCATTTTCATCACAGTCAGGAATCCATTTATTTAATTTTTAGGCGGCCAGGTCTGTCTTCTCCCTTGTGGTTTCCACCTTTGGTATCAGGGCTCCCACCCAAGGCTTCATAAATAGTCACCGCAGAGGCCTTCCAAAGCGGGGAGGGGCTGCCCGCGCATCGGGCTACTTCCTCTGGGGACAGAAAGCCACAGAGTGGCCTGGCCTATGTCAGGCTCGGAGCGAGCCTGCCCCGCCAGCTCATCTCTGGCAAAGGGCCTCTGACCACAGACAGGAGGGCCAAGTGGCCTTCAGGGTGGGTAACCAAGCCCACGTGGGGTACTTTTCCCACAACCCACGGTGGGCACACGGGAGCTGCCCGGAGGCAGTGCAGGACAGGGCACTTTTTGTTTTTCTTGACGCTGCAGGGAGCATATAAGGAAGTCCTGTTAATGGTTTGATTCAAAACATTTCACTTCCAACCCCGGTGTCGTCTGGGAACGCGTGCTGGGCTGGCAGGACCCAAGCCAGCGGTGCACCTGGAGCTCACCCGCACCTCCGGGACTTGCAGTGGGGGTCTGTACAATGAAGCCCTTCCTAAACCAGGCAGATCAGAGAGGTCCCATCAAGCTGGGAGGACCAACGAGACCAAGTGACAGGAGTCGTCATGCATTTCTGCCGGCCCAGGGCTGACCTACTGGACACCTCGCCAGGAACGTTTTGATATCAGTGTGACCACAGCGTGCAAACTCACACTTGCAGAGGAATGTTTCCAAGGTTCTGACTATGTTGTAGAACAGGGACTCCTGGCATCTGGGCCACCCTGTTTTCCCTGGGAGAACTGGGAAATGCCAGCGCCACCCCCGTCCAGGAATGACAGCATTGGTGACCCCACGCAAGGAGGTGTCCACTAAGACTCTCGGATCAGTAAATAAACAAAACAACACTACAGGCTTCATACAAAGCCTGCTGAATGGTGGAGGTAAATCCCATCTCCCATCTTCGTGACCAGCTCCCTGGCTAAACTGTACCACCCCGACTGCGGGCACTTGCTGAGCGAGGTGGACGGACGCCATCCTCTCGGAAAATGAATGATACGAATAAAGCGGAGAAAAGAGAACCTTGGAGGGGGATTTCCAAGGCAAGAAGAGGAAGACAAATGGAAATGGGCTGGTTTTTTCTCCGCTGGGTAGGAGACAACAATCCCTCGGGGAACACTCCCAGCCCATCTGGAGGTACCATCAGCTGAACAATGGTGGAAGCAAGGTGGTCGGGGAGGACGGTGGGACCCCACCGTTGGACAAGCTCTCTTTGGCCCCATCCTCGCCATGTCCCCTCCCACCCCGGGCCTTTGGCTTCACCCCTTCTCTCTTTCGCTCTTTCAGTCTCTCTTCTCCTGGCCTGGAGCCAGCCTGGCTGGCCCACCCCTGAGATGTTCCACCAAGGAAAATGCGTCAGTGGAGTTCGGGACATGCTGCACAGAGGGGGTTCCCCCTTACACAGTACAGACAGGCCCCGAGGGGCTTCGGGAACCCAGGGCTCCCAAAGGCACTTCACCCCAGTCCTCGTTTCCCTTAGAACCGATTCCTTCTCCACCTGCCCCCCCAGGAGCCCCCCACCTTGCAGACACAGAGGAGTCCGAGCCTGTCTCCTCTCACACGGTCTTGCTTCCGGCTGCTTCTCAGGGCCCGCGTAGGAATGACCTGCTCCCTGACCCTCAGGCCGAACGGATTTCACACGCCTCCTCTTCCGGAGGGGTGTGGTTCTCCCAGCCCTGCTTCTACAGCCGGGAGGCGGGAGAGTCCTCTCGGCCGGCTGCCCCCAGTCCTCCCACCCCCCGCCTGCGGACATCCCCTTTCTCCAACCTCCAACCCAGTACTCTGGGGATACGCCTCCTGAATGCCACCTCTGCGCCCCGCGGCTCCCCCACCCCGTATCTCGCCCATCCCTCTGCACATGCTGCAGCTGCCCATTTGCTGCCCGTCCTCCCCGGACTGTGACCTCAGGGAGGGCAGAGCTCAGTTCCCTGCTGTACTCCGGGCCCCGGGACAGGCGCGCCGTAAGGCTCAGTGCACGATGGTCAACGGATGCTGTGTCTGCAGCTCCAGGAGCCGCTCGGAGCCCTTGCTCCCCGAGCCTGGGCTGGGAGGGAGGGGGTGTTGGGGGTCACCGTCCCTTCCAGCCTGGGCTGTCCTGGGGCCCCAATGTGGGCGGAGGAGCCCTGGGGGCATCTGGGGTTCCTGCTTGGATAGGGGGTCTGCCGTGGGGAGTCCAAGGCCCCCAGAACACACACCTCTCAGAAGCACAGGCTGCAGCCCCTACGTTCAGAGCAGTCAGTGTTCCCAGGGCAGCCACACAACCCGCCCTCGGACGCCGCCGTAAGCTGGAGGCGCATTTTGGGGAAGCAGCGGGGGAATGCCCTGAGCAGATTCTTCAGCTGGGCATCCAGACCGGTAGGTCGGGGCCACCTGGAAGCAGTGAGGGCAGTCACATGGGGCTGGGCTGTGGGAGGGGCCATGTGGGACCCTGTGGGGAGTGGGAAGGGTGCCCCTTCCTCCAGGCAGGGCGCGTGGCTTGGGCAGAGGAGCACAAGCTGGATTTCAGCTTCTACCTTGGCTCGCTGCCCTGTGAAGCTGCTGTGTGTCCTTGGGCAAGAGACTCAGGGTCTCTGAGCTGTGGTATCGCCATCTGGGCAGACAGCCCAGGGCTGAGATGGAGGCCAGGGAACCCATGCATGTGGGAGTGGTCCCCGCTCCCCGACCCCCGTAGGGAGAAGCGCCCAACCAAGGCAACTGCTATCAACTGAGGACGCCAGTGTTTTCCTATGTTTCTGGAAGATTTCAGCAGAGTTTGGTGGATAACCCAGAGCTTTGCCACCACACGGGGCAGCTCGTGACCCAGCCCTGGTGTCCTGAGCTTGGCCCTGGTCAGGCCACGGCACCTGCTCCCTCTCCAGGGTCTTCAGACAGAGCACCAGCTCCTTGCTGGCCCCCAGGCTTCCTCAGCCGGGCCCAGCCTGCGAGACGCACCCACGGGGGAGGAGCAGGAAGGCCTAGAGGGCGCGAAGGGGCTGCCGGGCACCGGGCTGGGAGATCGGGTTCTAGGGACCCAAGGCTGCAGACACCGCGAGCGAGGCAGGTACCCGGACGGGGCGGGTGGAGCTCACCCTTCCGTGTCTCCAGACGCCCTACTGCAGTTGTGGGGCTGGTCGGACATCCACAAGGGGTTCTGGGCTCCTGCTGGGAGCACGTGCACGCTGGGCCCTGGGACAGGCCAGGCCCAGTTCTCACCCCCCTGGGCGATGGACACCCCGTAAATAAGAGGGAGCTGTGGGCATGCAGAACGGGGACCCGCTCAGGCTGGGGTACGCAGCCCACATACCCCCCGCAGCCGGCTGTGACCCCTGATGGCAACACGCCGCACCCCCGTGACAGTGAAAGGCCTGGCCCTCTGCTGTCCAGAGGACAGGACACACTACGGCTATTTACGTGGCGACTCCTCACAACTGCTCCCCTCCTTACAGACCAGGGAGCTGGGGAGGTGACCGAGTGACTGGCCCCAGGTGGCAGCGAGGTGGTGGCCCAGGGGTCTGACTCGGCTCTGCTTGGCTCCTCCACGCAGGCCGCTGTCCCCTGCTCCCCACTGAAGCCCTCTTGAGGAGGGGGCATCCTGGCCACCCCGCCCCCTCCCGAGGCCTGGCCTCCTTGGCCTCCTCCATTGCGCCTGTTCTGTGGGCCCCGCTCCGGGCAGGAAGGAATCTGGGCGCCTCTGCTCAGGCTGGCAGGAAGCGAGAGGTTTCTAAATCCATCCCTGGCTTCGCATGCAGCTCGCTCTGGCACCAGGCACAGCCTGGGAGCTGCCAAGCCAGGCTCTCCACCGGCGGCGGGGCACAATGCCTCCTCGGAGAACAGGCCGCCGCAGGAACCAGGCTCCAGGCTCATGGAGACGAAGCCACAGTTTTGAAATTCAGTGGGTGTCCTCCGAGGCCCGGCAGGTGGGGCGAGACTGAGCCCGCAGTGATCCTGCCCTGGGCTCTGAGTGATCCTGCCTGGGCTCTGCATAGCCTGGGGGCTATGCCCACTGTGGGCCCGGCCACACGTGACCCCCTCTGACCCGCTGCAACCCTGGGATCTCCTGAGACCCCTGGGCAGACACCCGGGTCTAGCAAGGTGAAGTCACCGGCCGGCCGCACCCGGGCCTGCCAGGGCCTCAGGGCTCCCGCCCTCACCAGGACAGGGGTGAACACACGTGTCCGGGTGCCAGCATTAGGCAGGACAGCCGGGCGCTATATTTGGATACTAACCCCCGGGGACGTTATCCTTGTGAAGCAACGCTGGCGGCTGGAGGGTAGGGCTTTCTCCTCCATCCCCCCTCGGCCCTGCCACCAGGGCTGTGCGGAGCAGTGCTCTCTGCCCGCCCTGCCCAAGAGGCCCTTTGTCTCCCTGAGGCACTGGATTCTCCTGGGACCCCCGAGAGCTTCCCAAAGCCTTGAAGGACCCACCCACATATCCCACTAGCTTGCTGCCTCTGTCCAGGTGGCCCCCTTCCCTCTGTGCCCCTCCTGCCGCAACCCCTTGTTCGGAGCTCAGGGCAACACTGAGTGTCGGGGAAGGGCCGTGGAACATTCTACACCACGGAACATCGACCAGTGGTGGACTTTGAGTACTGAGCCTCGGCGCTTCCACCTTTTAAACGGATACAGTGGTCCCGGGCTCACAGCAAGGGGGGTGAGTCCCCCCTCCCCCGCCCAGTAGGAGGCAGTCATGAGGCTAAGAAGCCCCCACTGAGGTGCCCACCACGCCCCGCACACGGGTAGCTGGCCATCCCTGACCCACAGCTGTGGAGGAGCCTCTGCCTCTGAAGGAAAGCCCCCCGAGGGCCAGCACCATTTGTCTCCCGGCCCCGAGTGGGCACGGAGGAGGGAAGGAAGGGAGCATGGTCTCTCCTAACTCGATGCAGCCACTGAGACCTGCCAGCAGGTGGGACATTCACGTGGAACTCCGCATGGGCCTGGCATGGGACACGCTGTCAGGAAACGTGAAACGGCCCGCCTGTCTGGTCAGGTGTGCAGACGCCAGGCTGGCGGGAGGGGAACACAAAGAAACGCCCTACCCTGGGCTGCTTCCAGGAAAGCACAGAAGCATCAGTGGTCACGCTGGCACGGCACGGCAGCCTGAATCCCCCAGGGTCCCATGAAGATGACCTCCGGGCAGGGTGGCACTATCCCAGGCCAGGTCACTGTGCCACCAGGACAGGGGACGGTGGCTGTGGCTTCTCTGTACCCTGACAGCTTCTTGTCCTATCCTCGCCCTGGGCAGAAGGCCACGCCGGCTGGCAGGGTGACCTCTCACCAGGTCCCTGCAGGGCGGCCTTGACACCCAGTGGGGGGTTGGAGCTGGGGGCCATCCCTTCCTACTGCTGGGGTTCACCCCGAGGGAACGTGAGGGGCTCCCCAGCAGCCAGGGGGCTGGGAGGAGGTGTGTCCAGGTCCCGAAGCCTAAACCCACAGGGCTGTGGCTCCAGGAAAGAGAGCCTGCCCCCCCAAGTCCCCAGCCCCTGCTCAGTCCTCAGCCAACGGCTGCTGAGCCGAATTAAATATCTGGTTCTGAACCCCTTCACGGCACCAAGGTGCTCTCACCTGACTTTTTAAAGGAGAAGAACCATAACCAAGTAGGGTAGGAGCAGGCCACCCCTGGCCCCCTGGCCTGGCGACCCTCTGTCCCACCTCCCCGGGAACACATGCCCGTGCAGAAGGGCAAGCCACTGTCACCCCCAGCAAGGGCAAAGCTCCCAGTCGTCCTCAGGGGCTTCTTCGTGACCCCAGATCACCCTGGGACACAAGCTTGGACCATGAGCAGCCCCAGAGCACCAGGAGGATGAAGACACATGGAAATAAGTGTCACAGGGACCCTGTAGACCCCCCTGGCTTCTGGGAGGAGGTCTCAAAACTCCCCCACCTGCTCTGGGACCACCTGGAGAGGGGGTGTCAGGCACTGGTGCTGCCCATCGACTCATGGCCCCAGTGGTCCTGGATGCCAGGGTATGAGGACATGTGTCTTGAGAGCTGCCCCCAGGCAGCCCTGACACAGTCACGGGGGCTCCAGGCACACGTCCTGCATGCCTGCCCTATGCCTCTGCCATCTCTTCCTGGTCCCATAGTTCTAGCAACCCATGAGCAACCACACCCGAAAAAAGGAGTTCATATTTAAAAGACAAACCAAAATCTCTTCTGCCTTCTCTGATAACATAATGAAAACCCAGAGACAATGGGACAACAGCTACGTGAACTTCAGAAAACAAGGCTGTTCATCGTAGGTTTATTATCCTGTCAAGCTGTCACTCGAGTACAAAGCCAGCGAAAAGCTCCTTGGAAATTTCTGAGGTCTGAGAATGTACTAATTACATGGCTTATTTCTAGGATCTACTTCAAATAGTTGCCAGAATTGAAAAGAGGCATATGAAAGGGAATGATGATGTTAAAATAATAAGCCATGTTTGAGTTAACAGTCTATTTGCACAGATAAGGAACCAAGAGCCCTGCCAGATCAACAGTTATTGCTGATAAAAGTCAGAACAACAAAGAGTACAAAAAAAACTGAAATAGAGGGCAGAGAGAAAGAAGTAGGTTTTAGAACATTAGCTGAAATCAATGAGGAGAGGCAGAGAGGAAGAGATAGGTAGATAGACAGATAGATGGACTGAAGGATGGATAGATAGACAGGTAGGTAGGTAGACAGAGGTAGATAGATAGATAGGATAGATAGGTAAATGGATACAGATAAGTAGATAGAGGGATAGATGGATAGAGGGGTAGATAGATAAGTAGATAGATGGATAGATAGGTAGACAGATAGGTAGATAGATAGATAGATAGATAGATAGATAGATAGATAGATAGATAGATAGACAGACAGAATAGGTAGGTAGGTAGGTAGATGGATACAGATAAGCAGATAGAAGGATAGATGGATACATGGATAGAGGGATAGATGGATAGAGGGGTAGATAGATAAGTAGATAGAGGGATAGATAGGTAGATAGATAGATAGATAGACAGATAGATAGACAGAATAGGTAGGTACGTAGGTAGATGGATACAGCTAAGTAGATAGAGGGATAGATGGATAGAGGGGTAGATAGATAAGTAGATAGATGGATAGACAGACAGACAGATATGGAGGAAGCCAAAACCCCAGAGACTCCTGCTCTTTCATCAAGTAGAAGCCAAAGTATGTTGTTTGATAATGTAAGAAAATCAATACAGGAATAAGAACATCTGTGTTTCACATTTCATGGCTGGTTGAGTGAAAAATAGCTTGCCAATATTTCCACCTCATTTAAAAGGTAAAAGAAAATACATCATGTTTCAACAATAGGGAGAAGAGGAAAGAAATCAGCAACAAAAAATGGAGTGCCTGAAAATAGAACAAAAAGGACAAATATGATGTAATTTTCTTTGCTTCAAGCCTTGTCGCTCTCCAGATGGAAAAAATAAAAGCCAGCAATAAGCTGTCTGCAAGCGAGATAATAAAAACAGAATTAGACTGGAAGCCTGAGAAGAGCTACTGGTAAACTTCAAGCAGTTGGAATACTAGGGTTTTGATGTTAATATGAAGCCAAAGATCATTAAAGCAAAAACTATTAAGTATGATGAGGAGACAGATAATGATATTTCATGGTTGATAACGGGCGCATAATAACATGGAATCTCAATGTTATAAAAACAGAGTGAAATATAGACATAAGACCTGCTAGAAAAATAAAATAGAAACAATAACAATATGATTAGAATGGAAGAATCGAATACTCCATCATCAAGCACATAAAAAATTCAGAAACACACAAAGGGCTGGATAACACAGCGACACAGAATTAATGATTGTTTTGGTGGGAATTAAACAGAATGAACAGAACATGCTTCATTTTTGAGTATTCATGGTATGTTCACAGAAGGTCATCATATACCAGATCTCAAAGAAAATCTCAATAAAAATACAAGAGCAGAAATGATTTGAGCTATGTTCTCTCACTACATCAAGAAGAGATTAAGAACCAAATAGAAATAAAACATATGAGAATTAAAATACACTTGCCTAGAAATAGAGACACAGATGCAGAGAACAAACGTATGGACACCAAGGGGGGAAAGTGGTGGTGGGGTGGTGGTGGGATGAATTGGGAGATTGGGATTGACATGTATACACTAATATGTATAAAATAGATGACTAATAAGAACCTGCTGTATAAAAAATAAATTAAATAAAATTCAAAAAAAAAAGAAAGAAAATACACTTGCCTAAAGAAAAAGCTGTAAACAAAACAAAAAGACAACCCTCACAATGGGAGAAAATATTTCCAAACGAAGGGACCCACAAAGGTTTAATGTCCAAAGTATACAAACAGCTCATTCAGCTCAATATCAAAAAAAAAACCAAACAACCCAATCAAAAAATGGGCAGAAGATCTAAACAGACATTTCTCCAAAGAAGACACACAGATGGCCAAAAAAGCACATGAAAAGATGCTCAACATCACTAATTATTAGAGAAATGCAAATCAAAACTGCAATGAGGTATCACATCACACAGGTCAGAATGGCCATCATCAAAAAATCTACAAACAATAAATGCTGGAGAGGGTGTGGAGAAAAGGGAACCCTCCTACACTGTTGGCAGGAATGTAAATTGATACAACCATTATGAAGAACAGTATGGAGGTTCCTTAAAAAACTAAATATAGAATTACCATGTAGTCCAGTAATCCCACTCCTGGGCTTATACCTGGAAAAACTATAATTCGAAAAGATACATGCACCCCAGTGTTCATTGCAGCACTTTATACAATAGCCAAGGCATGGAAGCAACCTAAATGTCCATTGACAGAAGAGTGGATAAAGAAGATGTGGTATATATATGCAATGCAACATTACTCAGCCATAAAAAAGAATGAAATGATGCCATTTGCAGCAACATGGATGGACATAGAGATTGTCACACTGAGTGAAGTAAGTCAGACAGACAAATATCATATGCTATTGCTTATATGTGGAATCTAAAAAAATGACACAAATGAACTTATTTACAAAACAGAAATACAGTCACAGATGTAGAAAACAAACTTATGGTTACCAGGAGGGAAAGAGGGGGGAGGGATAAATGGGAGATTGGGATTGACACTTACATACTACTATATATAAAATGGATAATTAATAAGGACCTACTGTACAGCACAGGGAACTCTACTCAGTACTCTGTAATGACCTATATGGGAAAAGAATCTAAAAAGGAGTGGATATATGTATATGTATAACTGATTCACTTTGCTGTACACCTGAAACTAACACAACATTGTGAATCAGCTATAATCCAATAAAAATTTTTTATAAAAAGAAAAAAAAAGGAAAAAGCTGTCTGAAGAAGAATGTTAAGAAGATAATGCCTGTCTATTAAGAAAAAAGGATGGAAAAACGGACATATCAAAATCTACAGAAAGTGATGAAGGAGGTCCTTAGGAAGAAACATCACAGGTTTAAATGCTCTTATTATGTTAAAAAAAGTGAGAAAAAATGATGAACTAAGCATCTAAATGATATCTTAGGAAAGAAGTATATATTTTTTAAAAGAGGCGAGAATGAATGCTGAGTTAATGCCAAAAATTTAAAAAAGACATTGTTACATAAAACCTAGCCTATTCTCTAAAGACTATAAAAATGGGCACAATTAATGAGAAAGTGGGTCTCCTGATTTCCCTTTGATGAGTGAGGTGGCATCTACCCAAAGGAAAAACGGGGGAGAGAAACATGAAGATAAAACAAAACTTGGATATAGAGGATAGTAAACATTTAAGGGGATACTACACATCATTGTGTTTTAGTGAGAAATCTGGAGGATATGGCCCAAATAAATATAGCTGAAATACAAAGAGGAAATAAGAAACAGCCAAAATTAATCCATAGTGGAGGAAGAAACTGGAGAAAGGAACTCCCCAAACCACCCAGAGCTGATGGCTTCGATGATGAATTCATTCAACCTTCCGAGGAACAAATAGTTCTCGGGGCACATCAATTATTTCCTACCCTTGACCCCAATCGTCAGCTAAACACATATATTCCATTAGGCAAATAGGAGTCTAATCCTAAAACCCGATTAAGGAAACTCGAACAGAGGGAAATCAGGAACTGTCAATCAAGAAAATGCCATTATGGGACTTCCCCGGAGGTCCAGTGGTTAGGACTCCACGCTTCCATTGCAGGGGGCGCCGGTTCCATCCCTGGTAGGGGAACTGAGATCCCGCGTGCCGCGCGGCGCAGCCAAAAAAAATAAAGAAAAAGAAAATGCTATTATACTATTTTCACTGGGGAGAAAACAGAGGCCCACAGAGAGTTTAAGCAGTGACAGAATCAGCAGGATTCATGCCCAGGTGGGTCCTATCGGAGCTCCACACTTTTTTTCCCCCACGCTTGCTTTTTGTACTAATTGCTAAAAGACAGCACCCAAAGGTAACAAGTGGTCAATCCAACTAGGCCAGCTGCCAATCCTCAGGACGTCTGGGGGCCTGCAGGGCTCCCCATGGGAAGGACTCTTGCAAACAGGTGATGCTTCCTGAGTTGACTGATTGATACTGGCTGTCTCAATTAGGATCTCAATAGGACTTTTTATGGAATTTGGCAAAATGGTTCTCCAGTTCTTTCAGAAAAATAGGTGGAAAATATATCAAAGAGAGCACAACACAATGTGAAATATAACAAAAATGAACACACTAGTTTCAGAGGAGCTCTTCTAAATTGTAGAAAATATCAAAAAGCCATGATAATTTAAGTGGTGGAATATGGCCCCAAAACATAGGTAAAAATTAACTGAAATAGACTCTAATGTGTACAACAATGTATTAAATGTGTTAAACTAAGAAGAACTGAACAATTGAGGTAGGAAAAACTATTTAACAAATTATGTTAGGATAATCGAGATAGGAAGGATATAAATTTTAATTCATGCCTTAATGTAACTGTGTTAAGAAGATAAACATTATTTCAAAATACAGAACAACTAAATAGAAACAGAACATAATGTTGTGGCCACGTGACTCAACTGAATTTGTGGAACAGATAGGACCCCGCCAAAATCACAGAGCTCTGAGGAGAGAGTAGGGGCACACATGTTAACCGAATAACTAACTAAAACATAGAAAATAAACATCACCAGGATAAACACAAATGAAACATGAAGAGAAGATATTTAGAACAAAATGACAGAGAGCTAATCTCTACCATAGTCAAGAGTTTGTAAAAGCAAATTAAAAATACCCCCAATGACTCAAGTATAAATAGCAAAGGTTAAGGTCAGATAATCTGCGTTTGAGAAAAAGCAAATTGCAAACAACTGAGGGAGAATAGCTCAATCCTCCTAAGAGCCAAAGATGGGCAAATTGAAACCAAAAAGGAAATCTCATTTAAACCTGCAAAGATAGTCTCTACAAACTCAATACTCAGGAACCTATGAGGAAATACATATTTTCCCATACGTTGCTGGTAATGTAAATAAGTGAAATTCTTTAAAAGGGCAACCGGGCCAAACCTATCAAGAACCACAGAATGTTCATGTCATGTGTTGTAGCAAGCCCACGTGCAAGAATTCTTGAAGAAATTAGTCAAAAAAGTAAGGCTCCGCGTACAAAAGTTCTTATAGCAGCATCATTTATAAAATCAAAACCCTGGAAATGGCTCAACACAAGTAGGATTGGAAATATCAGGACATGTTAATTTGGCCTTCCTGCCATTGACCTAGGCTGCCTCCCCTGCCCTGGCAGTGAGGGTCAACTCGCCTTCTCTGCTACCCCAAAGGAGCGTGTTTTTAACAAAGTGGGGTCTCCATTTCTAAGACAAGGAGCTGCAGAAGAGGGCTCTCAGACCTAAGGCCTGTCCCGAGAGTGTCCTGCAGGGCACCCTGCGCGTACGTGTCCAGGGCTTAAGTCCTGTACGACGCCTGGGGAGAAAGGTGACCTCCAAAGATGCCTGGGGTGTGGGCTGCTGTGCTGTGCCTCGGCTCCTGGACCCCTCCCACAGAGGACGCGGAGCGTGCTTGGGAGAGGACCACCACCTGGATGACTCATGAGTGGATGGGTCCTGGGAGACCCTGTCACCGGGCTTGGGGTGGGGGCTCTGGTGCGCAGGGTGAGCGCTGGGGTAAAGACAGCATTACGAAGGGACATCTGCTAGGATCCCCCCGCCCAGCCTCCCCTGCCCACCAGCGCACACCCCGGCCTCATCTCCCATCACGAGCCCGCCCTGCCCCCTTCCGCGTGTGCGCAGCTCCCCGGACAGAGAAGTCCCATCTGCCTGGACGGTTCTGGGTTTCCCAGGCTGTGGGGAAGGGCGTGCAGCAGTGTATCCTGTGGGAGGCGGGGATGAAGGTGCAGAGCGGGGAGGCCCCGTCACCGGATGAGTTCCGTCTGCCTGTCCTTCCGCTCAGGCCGGGATCTGCTGAGTGTCATCTGCTTCTGACCTTATATGTTCTGACACTGGCCTGATTTGATACCCCAGCTGTGGAGATTGTGAAACAGGGCGGTTAATGGTTTGATGGAAAAAGACGTCATGGCAGGCCGGGTGCCAGGGCCCAGCAGTCGGTTAGCCCTGCACCTGGGGACATGCGTTCGTCCTCTCCCAGGGGAGCAGTGGAGAGGAAGGGAAGCTGAGGTCGACGCGGCAGCCCCGGGCGGGCGTGGACGGTGAGGGCCAGGGCCCTCCTCCCCAGCTTCGGGCTCCTCGGTTGTGGGCCTGCAGGCGCACCGTCTGGGAGCTTTCTGAGACCCTCCCGCCCCTCACCCTCACCTCCAGGAGCCCAGCTCGGGTGCACGAAGCCCCAGACGGCGCCTGCTTGCCTTCTCCAGCATGCCTCGCCCCCGACATCGGTCCCGTCGCCCCAGCCCTGGATCTGTCCCCCAGGCCAGCTGCGGCTGAGCTCCCCGGCCCGGGCGGAGGGGCCTGGCAGGCCTCCTGAGAGCCCCCGGCCGGCCAGCAACAGGCCCGTGCTGGCGCTGCAGGGTCTCAGGGCGCACGGCGCACTCCTCCCCCGTGAGCTGGCATTCCCGAAGGCTCTGTCGTGATGCCATCTGGGTGCGGGCTTCAGGAAGCCGCCTTGGAGAGCGTGGGGCAAAGGGCGCCCCTTTCTTCTGCCCGCCCAGCAATCCTGAGCATGTGCTGCCTCCTTGTCACAGCTGGGGCCTGACGCACGCGGGGTGGCTGCGGGGAGCCCGGGGTCTCCTGCCCCACGGCCCACAGGCAGCAGCCAAGTAGCGGCGTCACCTGCCCACTTCCACGCACCCGAAGAGCCAGCGGGAAGTGAAATGAAGAAGCAAAGAGTCCGGGAAGGGCTGGGGAGGCCCGCGGCCCCGTCCTCGGCCCGCCTTCTGGAAAGCCGTGCCTCCACCTCTTCCCCGAGGGCAGAAGCCCCAGCTGAGGCCGGGCCAGGGGACGGACGGAGGGCTGAGCAGAGCTGGCTTGGCTTCCCAGGGCGATTTGGGGGGTGCTCCTGGCACGGTCCCTCCCCAAAGGCCCCCAGAGGTCCAAGATCGGCCGCCAGCTGTCCGCACTCCTGGGCTTGAGGGGGCGGCTGTGCTGTGGGACACCTGGAGGGTCCCCCGCATGCAGGTGGGTAGAGGGTGTGGGAGGGGCGTCTGTGCCAGGTCATCCCGACGAGCATGTGGCCCGAGCACGGGCGAGTATCAGGGCAGATCCTTGACAGACAACCCACGAGGGCCCCGGGCCCAGCTCCGAAAGCTCCCCGGCTGTGAGGGGGCACGCAGGTGGGCCGGCCTCCAGGCCAGGCGTCCTGCAGGGCTCCGGTGAGAGGCTTGCCCAGCACCCTGGGCGTGGGCCCCCCTGAGCCCCGGGCGGGATGGGCCGAGCACAGCAGGAACCCCAGGAGGGTGACGGCCGCTGCCCCAGAGAGACGTCCGTGGTTAAGCAAGATGCCTGCTCTCAGTTCCCGTTGGTATCAAAACCAAAGCAGCTGTTCCAATGCTGCTGCTGAGCTGGGAAGAAATTCCTGACTTGACTCTTTTCACGGGACACACAAAGAAGGTCCTTTGCTCCAACAGCAGGCCGGGATCACGGCAGGCCCAGGAAAGACCCTGCGGTGGGTCAGCGCACCAGGCCTAAACCAACAGGTACCTGGAACCGGAGGGCTAGGCTTGGAGCCCACGGTTGCAGGAGCAGCTCCGCAAGCCCTCTGCACCCTGCTTCTGGGTCCTTCACTTAACTCACTGGGCAGCTCCTCCGCTCGCAGGCCAGAGACCCAGCCTCATAGCTGGGCCGCGGCTCAGGCCAGGCTGGAGGGCTCTCACGGCCCAGCACGGGGCCAGCGTGGCAGGGAGGGGTTCCCGGGAGCAGGCCACGGGGACCCGGGTCCCTTGGACCCCGAAGCCGCCGTGCGCCGAGGCGGACACGGTCAGGGTTTACAAACCTGGAGGCTTTGGGGCAGAGAGACTGGGATGAAGGTGAAGTTGGGTTCTCTGATGACCAGCTCGGAAGGCGGTGCCCCGTGCCCCTGGGCCACCTCTGACCACCTTTGATACCTTCCCCGGCCCAGGTGACACCTTAGAGCCTGAAGCTGTGCTGGAAGTGGGCGAGCAGGGCTGCCCCCTGGTCTCCTAAATCCACCCGGCATTTCTTGTCTGGGGGAGAAAATCGATATGCAGTCACTTTAAAACCAGCCCTTTTCTGGTTGAGTTCTGCACGTTCCAGATTCCTCTCCCTCCCCAAACAACACCAACAGGAAGGTCTCTGGGAATGAGAGTTTCTGATGACAAATTTCCCCACATCCTCTATAGCTTCCCCAATTAGATTACGTTCCCAGTTAATATGTTAAATCATGTTAAATTTCCGTTAGTGAACCAGGGCTGCACTTTAACGAGCTGACCTCTGGGACACGGTGGACTTGGTCTGGCGCACAGGGGGAGCCTGCCCTGCTGGGCTCACTGGCCCTGCGGGGACCCAGAGCGGGGATGGCTCAGACACCTGCGGAATCTGAGGCCCCCCAAAGCATCCTCAAACACGGGAGGACTCAGGAGTAACCCCCGGGCCATTCTCACGACGGAGGAGGCAGGGGTCCCGGTCCAGGGCTGCTGGAGAGAGGTGCCTGCATTGGCTCAAACACAGAATCTTGCTGCGTAGCTATGGTCCCAGGGTGAGCTCTAACTGTTACAAACCTTGAAATGCAAAAACGGAGCAGGCCCACATGCCAGGGCAGGTCACTCAAGAATGTCCACTGTCCTCCTGTTAGAACAAGTCATCAGCCCTTTGCTTTCCCTCGAGGAATTCCTATCCGTGAGCAGCGGTGCACAGCACTGCTGAGAGCCGGCCAGCAGGGGCAGGCCCCGACGTACCCATGGTGGACTTTATCCCCAAGTGTTCTGGAGTGTGCGTCCTATGGAAGACTGTCTGGCTCGCGTGTGTCTGTGTCACTTAGTGCGAAGGTGATCTCCTCTGACTTGCAGCTGTTTTGAACTGGAGTCTTTTCTGATTTCGGGAGAGCCCAGAAGGTTCCCTCTGCCAGATCAGAGCCGCCCTGACCTCAGGCGGCAGGCACCAGGTGGCTCTGGCCCTAGGTGCGCCTGCTTTAGGGGCTTCCCACCCTCAGCTGCAGCCTGGCCCTGAACCCCAGACCCCAACAACTGCCCGGTGCTGCTTGCGGGGCTGTGGCCTTTGCCTCACCCACAGGCCTTACCTGCACTTGGCTTGGACAGGGGTCCTTCCCAACACCCGTGCCCTTTGCCAGACGCCCACCTGGCTTGTAGTCCTCCAGCTCCAGGAGGACTCCCTGAGCCAGCCCGCTGTCTGGCTCTCTGCCTGCTGGTCCCCCACCTTGGGTCCCTGCTCTCCCGCTGGACACTGTGCTCTGGTCATGGTGATGGCCCTCCTGCTTACACCCTCACTATGCCTAGCCTTCTCTCTGGGTCCCTCTTCTTTTCTCCTTCCACCCAATCCTTTGGACAAGTTTGTCCACCCCCAAGACCCCCCAGACCTCCACTGTTCCAGGAGACCCTGGAAAGTCTGCCCTTGGCTCGAGCACCAGGCTTGGTATTGAAACTGAGCAGGACCCTGTGGGGCTCCTGGGCACGGAAGCCTTTCTGTGTCCCCTGTTTCTTGTTTGTAGGGAATAGACTCCAGCCCCCATGACCTTCCCTGAGTTCCAGAGGGCAGATTCGAACAGTTGCTAATCAGGAAAGGGAGGGGACGCAGAGACAAGGGAGGAGCAGCCAGGAAACAATAGTGCAGCCTTGGGGCAGGGGCCTGGTTCCTCCTCAAGGGATCCACATAACAATATCTTTGAGCTCTTCCACAGAACTAAAACCCAACAAATGGAAGATGTTGGCATTCTTCATTCCAGAGAAGACCAACTGAGGCCAGATGAAAGGAACCAGAGAAGCTCATCAAGAGATTACCGTGAGACCAGATTAAAGGTGCGCAGGCCCTGCGCACACCCTAATCTTACCAGCAACCCCACCCTTGAACTATTGCTATAAAACTCCTCACCAAATCCTCCCGGGTTGGGACACACAGTGTTTGAGGGCAGGAGCCTGCTGTGTCCCCCTCTGCCTGGCAAAGCAATAAAGCTATTCTTTTCTACTTCACCCAAAACTCTTGTCTCCGAGATTCTATTTGGCACCTGTGCACAGAGGCCAAGCTTTCGGCATCATTATCCAATGCAAGGGAACTTCACCAGGCCCACTGGATGTTGGCGGGGGCAGAGGTGGCCACCGAAGGCCAGCATCCACCTCCCGGGGAGTTGGCGGGGGCAGAGATGGCCACCGAAGGCCAGCATCCACCTCCCGGGGAGTTGGCGGGGGCAGAGGTGGCCACCGAAGGCCAGCATCCACCTCCCGGGGGCCACACTTACACAAAGAGCATCCCCACACTGCCCCTGAGATTCAGGAAGCGGCCACCTCGTGCCCTTGGGGAGTGTCAAGAGCTGGGACTTTGACTCAAAGAGACCTTCCTTACTAGCTGTGACCCCGGGCAGCCACAGTGGGAATTACAACAGTTCTGCCTCTTCCTGAGTCGCTGCCTACTTAAATGAGATAGTGAACGTTCAGGGCTCAGCACGATGCCCCGCTCATAGTAAGTGCTCAGTAAATGTGAGCTATCATAATAAACTCTTTTCTTGGACTGAGGGAAGTGACAACTAAGTAAGCATTCAGTAGGCAGTGAGCACCCATTGATGGTTCTGGAGGAGAAATTAATGTTGTAGATGCAATATTAATGAAATTAATGTTGTAGATGTAATATGGGGAAGGCTTGAAAAGGGACCATTTATAAAAGTATGAGCAAAATGCACAGGGAAACTTAGTAAAGGACAAAGTGGCATCTCAAATCACTGGGGGCAAAGATGGGTTCATTAATAAACAGGACAACTGGGCAGCTCATCTGGAAGAAGACAAAATTTGCTTCATAATTCACACCACAAACCACAATTAACTCCAGGTAGACCAGGGGTTTAGACGTTGCCACTGAAACCATATATGAGCTCGAGAAGAAAACATGGGTGGATTCCTCTTGAATCTTGGTATAGGGAAAGGCTTTCCAACTATGACTCAGATCCAGGGGTGATAAAAGATCAACTCTCATGTGACTACTTTAAAAAAATATTACGCGGCACCAAAAATGCTGAAAACAAGTCAAAAGACAACTAACAAACTAGGAGAAAATATCTAACATGTATCACACACAAAGGGCTACTCTCTGTTCTGACTTATAAAGAACTCTTTAAAAGGACCAGAAATGGTCTTGATAGAAGATGGGAAAAGACATGAACAAACAACTCACAAAAAAGATTTGAGGATGGCCCTTAAACGTAGGAAAGATGTTCAGATTCACTTGTAACTGGACACTGCAAATTAACACTCCACTGAGACACCAGTTCTCATTCATCCAACGGGGAACATTCAACGTCTGATGACAGTCTGCTGGCGAGGCTTGGGGAAACGGGCCCTCCACTGCTGGCGGGGTGCAAACTGGTGCACCCTCAGGAGAGCAATGGGCAGTACTTAATAAAACCACGTGTGCTCTTACCGTTGACTCTGAAGATACAGCTCCAACAATACGAAAATGCATCTGCACAAGGTCATTCACTTCAACACTATCTGAAATTGGAAACTACTGAGAAAACCTAAATGCCTCTTCATAGGAAAGCGAAGGAAACACTATGCATGGTGGAGTATTATCCAGCTGTAAAAATGAATGGGAACATTCTCTGTGCACTGATAAGGACTGATTTCCAGGATATACTGCTCAGTGAAAAAAGAAAACCCCAAGTGCAAAAAGAATATCTATAGTGTAGTATAAGAATATCTATAGTATAGTATGAGTATCTATAGTATAGTATACTATATTTATAGTATAGTATGAGAATATCTATAGTATATTATCGTACAGTATGGTATAAAGATATCTATAGTATAGTATATCTATATTATGGTATAGTACAGCATAAGAGTATTGATAGCATAGTGTAGTAGAAGAATATCTATAGTAAAAGACTACCTATAGCATAGTACAGTGCAGTACAGTATAAGACAATCTATGGAATAGTATAGTATAGGAATATCTGTAGTACTGTATAGTATATTAGGTTGGCCAAAAGGTTCTTTTGGTTTTTTTCTGTAAATGGCTCTAGTAGCACTTAGCTGTCTTTAACATCATTGGAAACAATTTTGTTAGATTGTAGGTGACAGCTGTCATATCAGTGTGCATTTAAAAAAAGATGTCAAAATTGGTGAATTTTTGTGTAGCCATTTTAATATTGAAGATGGAAGAAAAAAGCAACATTTTCGGCTTATTATGCTTTATTATTTCAAGAAAGGTAAAAATGCAACTGAAACGCACAAAAAATTGGTGCAGTGTATGGAGAAGCTGCTGTGACTGATCGAACGTGTCAGAAGTGGTTTGCGAAGTTTCGTGCTGGAGATTTCTCGCTGGACGATGCTTCACGGTCGGGTAGACAAGTTGAAGTTGACAGCGATCAAATTGAAACATTGAGAACAATCAACGTTATGCCACGCGGGAGATAGCCGACATACTCGAAATATCCAAATCATGCGTTGAAAATCATTTGCACCAGCTTGGTTATGTTCATCGCTTTGATGTTTGGGTTCCACATAAGTTAAGTGAAAAAAACCTTCTTGACCGTATTTCCGCATGCGAGTCTCTGCTTAAATGTAATGAAAACGTTGTTTTTAAAACAAATTGAGACGGGCGATGAAAAGTGGATACTGTATAATAATATGGAACGGAAGAGATCGTGGGGCAAGCGAAATGAACCACCACCCACCACACCAAAGGCCGGTCTTCATCCAAGGAAGGTGATGCTGTGTATATGGTGGGATTGGAAGGGAGTCCTCTATTATGAGCTTCTTCTGGAAAACCAAACGATTGATTCCAACAAGTACTGCTCCCAATTAGACCGACTAGAAGCAGCACTCAACGAAAAGCATCCAGAGTTAGTCAACAGTAAATGCATAATCTTCCATCAGGATTAACGCAAGATCTCATGTTTATCTGATGACCAGGCAAAAACTGTTACAGTTTGGCTGGGAAGTTCTAATTCATCCGGCATATTTACCAGACATTGCACCTTCAGATTTCCATTTATTTAGGTCTTTACAAAATTCTCTTAATGGAAAAAATGTCAATTCCCTGGAAGACTGTAAAAGACACCTGGAACAGTTCTTTGCTCAAAAAGATAAAAAGTTTTGGGAAGACAGAATTATGAAGTTGCCTGAAAAATGGCAGAAGGTAGTGGAACAAAAGGGTGAATACGTTGTTCAATCAAGTTCTTGGTGAAAATGAAAAATGTGTCTTTTATTTTTACTTAAAAACCGAAGGCACTTTTTGGCCAACCCAATACTTCATGTAAGAAAGAAGAGGATATGGGCTTCCCTGGTGGCGCAGTGGTTGAGAGTCTGCCTGCCGGTGCAGGGAACGCGGGTTCAAGCCCTGGTCTGGGCAGATCCCACACGCCGCGGAGCAACTGGGCCCATGAGCCACAATTACTGAGCCTGCGCGTCTGGAGCCTGTGCTCCACAACGGGAGAGGCCGCGATAGTGAGGGGCCCACGGACCGCGATGAAGAGTGGCCCCCGCTGGCCACAACTGGAGAGAGCCCTCGCACAGAAGCGAAGACCCAACACAGCCATAAATAAATAAAAATTAAAAAATAAAATAAATCAGAAAAAAAAAGAAAGAAGAGGATATGAGAAAAAATATACGTCCACCTGCCCATTTGTACAAAGGAATACAAGAAGGAAAAACCGGAAGCTAATGCGACTGGTACCCACAGGGAGTGGGTGGGAATGGGGTGAAAAGGATGGAGAAATGCGGTGTGGGGAAATGACACTTCTCAGAAGCTACCTTTGAGGACAGCTCTGACTCAGAGCCCCAGCGTGATGGGCAGCTCTCTGCACCAACCTGCCCAGGCTTTAGTTCCCGGTTACTCAACCAAACACCAACCTAGGTGTTGCTGGGGCAGTTCTGAGATGTGGTTCACCTCTACAACTAGTTGGCTTTAAGTAGAGAGATCCTCCCTGATCATGTGGGTGGGCTTCAGCCTCCAGCTGAGAGGCCTTAAGAGCAAGTTAAGAAATTCTGCCTCAAGGCTGCAGCCTTGGCTCCGCCCAAGAGTCTCCAGCCTCGGCCTGCTCTACAGATTTGAATTTGTCACACCCATGATTGCAAGCCAGTTCCTTGAAATAAATATCGTTATATATAGCCTTTCCCTACACCAAGGTTAAAGGGGGGTTCTCCCGTGTTATTTTTCTTCTTGCGCTTGGGTGGTCCCATTGGTCACGTCTAAATAAATCCCTGGTAGGAATACATGTGTATGTTTACCTTGGTTTCTGAGCATCATTCTTTAATCAAAGGAACCGGGGCTCCTTGGAAAAATGGCTGATTCCAGGGCTGGGGCAGAGAATGCACAGAATAAGCCTGGAGAATCTCATGGTGCCAGAAAGTAAGGGACTGCCCCCAAGAGGATGCGGGGTGAGGGGGGGGGATGTCAAAAGAACGCAAAAGCCAATTTGAAGGTGCTGTAACTGCCAAAGCTGGGACAATTTAAGGACCCTTGGGATGGTGGGGACCCACCCAGATGGTCCATATAATCCCCCCATCTCAGGGTCACCTGGTCAGCACCCTCGGTTCCATGTGCGATTTACCTCCCCTTCACCATGTACTGTAGCCTACTCCCAGGTTCCAGGATTAGGATTAGGTTCCCAGGATTAGGATGCGCTCATCTCCACGGGCTGTTATTCTGCTGACCACAGAGCCCGGGGCTGGCTGGCCCCAGCTGATTTGCTGAGGTGCTCTTATGATGAGGACTTCTGCTTCTCCCTCCCACAAGTATCTTGATTTTCTTTTTAAATAAAGAAATGTCCTAGCAACCTCACCTCCACCCCCCGGCTTCTATTTTCAGCTGTATCAGCACACTTGGCTCAGCTCCGATGATGGCAAACTCTGGGGCCCGGGTGATAATTACTCCTGTTTGCACTCTAAGCAGAGTTGGAAACCGTCTGCGGTGGCTTCGTTTCTAGCAACATGTCACCACTGCTTCGTTCAGAACGTCACTTGCCAATTGCGTTACCTCTTCTGCGAGGCCACCTGTTTGGAATCTGTCTACACAAATCACTTGCACAGAACTGGGGTCGGGGTCGGGGGGCGGGGGAGCGGAGTGTTGTTCCCCAGGGACCCTCGTGTGTCTTCTCTGCATCATAATAATGTGCACTCTTTAATTTAAACACAAATCACTCAGCAGAGGCAGAAAGCCAATTAGCCTAAAGAACAGGCTCTGCTGATTTTTAACATCCTGCCCCCCCCCCCGCCCCCCTTTGATTTCTAACTCATGATTGATTTCTCAGCTCAGAAAAGGAGACCCTGAAGTCTGGGAAGAGGCAGCGGAGAAGGAGGAGGGTGAGGAGACCCCACCTGGCCCGGCTCCCACTCAGCCTCTGCTCAGACCCTGGACGGCCGCGCCGGCTCCACGTTAATTGCAGGGGCAGGAAGCAAGCATCTCCGCGCCCAGCTCCTGTGTGTCCTGCGCTGTGCTGTAAACCGAGGTGCAGGTCTTTGTACGGAGGACATGGGAGCCCAGGCTGGAAACCCGCAGACACGCTGCGGACCCTGCTTGCCTGGCAGGGTCGGCCGCCCACCTGTGATCTCGGCATCTGGCGGGTATTTCTCTTTGCCTTTACTCGCCCACTGGAGCCCTCAGATGCCCCCGGGCCCTGAACGCTGAAGCAGAAACACAACCTGGGATAGCGACTGCAGACATGCCAAGTTCTGATCTTTGCTCCATTAGACGGAAGGGACCGGGCCTGGGCGGGGAGAGACGCCGACCCTGCTGAGGGGCCGAGAGGCCAGGGATGAGCCCTGTGGGGCAGGAAGAAGGACGTCTTGGCAGAAGGACTGAGTCAGGAAGGCGAAGGGGCTCAGCTCGAGCTGGGCCGCCCACGGTTCCAGGAAGCGCCGAGCCCCGAGCAGGCAGGAAGGACAGCCCCGGCCAGACCACGGGGATGGAGGGAAGCTGCGGGTACAGCCCTGCCCTCGGGGGCTCCTGTCACAGGGACTCGGCCCGGCCGCTAGAACTTGCTCCCGGCTACCGGCCTCTCAGACCGGACAAGGTCCAAAGGGAACCCCCCCGCCGCCTGCCACGCTGGCGCCCGCCCCCCACCGTGACGCCAGGTCGCCGCGCTCAGGCCTCCTCCACCCCGCCGTCCACGCTCACGTGGCAGGGGCGCCCTTCTTCGCCCTCACCCTGGTCCCGGCCCGTGGCGCATCCACACCCTGGACTTCGGTGAAGCACCGCAACCGTGGCCTTGCGGGAAACCCTCTCACGGGGCCCGCGGCCCCGCCCCCCGGCGCCCGCGGCCCCGCCCCCCGACACGCCCCACACGCCGGAGACGCGGACTCACCCGATGGTCTTGCCCCAGTCGCACCACAGCGGCCTCCCGACGGCCTCCATGTCCACCTGGAACTGGGCGAGGCAGAGCTCGTGGAGGAGGGTGCTGAAGGTGGCGTCCTGGCAGGCGGTGGCCATGAAGAGGTGGCTCGCTGCAACGACAGCCCCCAGACGACGGTCACCCTCCGGCCTCGCCGGGCCCGCCTGCCCCCACTGCGGGTCAGGGACTCTTCTGTCCACAGCCCACAGCCCTCGGGGCTCCCAGCCCAGGGCCCTCCGGGGAGCCCCGTCTGACTCTGAGGCCACCAGGATGCCCTGGGGTCCCCGTGATCCCCAGAGGGGGCGTCTAGGCTCCAACTGGATCATTTCTTCATCAGTTGTTTCGGGGCCCAGCAAAGGCCCTGCCTGCTAATAGCGGGTCTGATGACGATGTCTCCCTGGGCGACAGAGACAGAATGGGGTCCGCACTGCCTCTTGTCCCGGGCACAGGGTCTGACTCTCACACCATTCCCGACATGGTTCCCAAGGCCTGCACTTCACAGACATGGAAACTGCGGCCGCGAGAACAGCTTGCTGGGACCGGACCCTGGTTCATCACCCGCGAGGCCACGAGGCCTCTGCCCGGGAGTGAGGAGGAGGAATCCGCCCGCCCCAGGGAGGGCCAGCGGCACAGGGTCCTGGAGCCCGCCGCCCGCCCCTCTTCCTCCGGCTCGTGTGGGCTGGGCCGCAGCACCCAGCACCCAGCTCACATCCTCTGTGTGTGGACGTTCAGCAGTTAGAAACCACCCAGCAGACAAACGGTCATGTGAAATGTTTCCACCCTCCCGCCTTGATGAAGGTACAGTCAGAAATTACAAATGGTCGAGCAGTGCCCTGCACAAAGCAAAATTCACTCATTTCCCCCAAGCCCAAGACTGGCTCCCGTGCATGCCAGGCAGGTGAGGAAGCTTCTCCCCTGGGTCCTCCCCCCACCAGGCCTCCTCCCTCTGCCCTCTTCAGGCTGAACGTCCACTGTCCACCTTGCCGCTCTTTGGGGTGGGGTCGGGGTCCTTGCATTCCCTGCTTGGGCTCTGCCTGCAGGCACCCAACCGTCCCCCAGGCCCTGCTGCTTCCTCTGCCTGCAGGGTACCCACCCGCCCAGCCCCACCGGCAGGCCCTTCCAAATCCCTGGGAGGAAGGGCTGCGCTGGGAATTCTTGGACTCGGGGACATGGGTGGATGGCGAGCTGCCACTTGAGGCGCTCAGGCCTGGTAGGGGTGTGCGCTCAGGTGGGAGCCCCTGACCCCTCGGACTCCTCCCCCTCGGCCTCTGTCTTCCCAGAGTGAAATGCAGAGGAGCTGGTACTCCAGTCCCTAGAATATTCGGGCGCTGCTCAAAGCTCTTTACGACTACCCTGGGGTGGGGTCCTATGGTGATCATAGACTTACAGGTGGGAACTGGGGATTCGGGGCTCAGAAACAGGCCCAAGGTCCGAGCATTGGAAGCGGTGTAGACTAGACTGAAGTAGCCTTGCCTCCTTCGGGGCCTGCACTCAGCCAACTCCCAGGCCGCGAGGCTCGGGACCAGGCCGGAAGCAGGAAGTGGGGCAGAAGGCCTGACCTGTCCTCTGCTGCAGATCTCGGGGAGGGGGTAGGTGAGGAAGGTGGGGGGTGGTCAGAGAGGTGGTGACGGCAGGGGTGGGAAGAGCCATTCTAGTGTGTGACTCTGGGGGCTCAAGAGTTAGTGCATGGGGGGACGAGGTGGGGGGATGGGTAGGTAGGTGGATGGATGGATGGGTAAATGGGTGGGTGGGTGGATGGCTGAGCGGCTGGGCAGGTGGACACTAGGGTAGATGAAGGAGTTCACACACCACAGACGGGGCTCTGAGCGGCCCACGGTGGGCAGAACGGAGAGCCGAACGGGAAGCTGAAGGCCCGGCCGGGGCGGAGGGGCGGACGGGCTCTCAGAGGAAGCCTGTGGACTTGGGGAGGAGCAGGTGGACACTGGTGCTGGTGACAGGTAACAGAGCCGACGGGCTGCCTTAATCAGAAGCGAAGGGCAGGCTGCCCCTGGGGGCCAGGAGGGCAGGCCGGGCACAGGAGCCCCTCGCAGGCAGGAGGACGGTGCTCTGTCCCCGCCCCGCCAAGAGCCTGAGGCGAGGCGGCTGGCGGGGGGGGGGGGGGGGCCCGGGGCCTCTGCAGGGCACTCACCTCCTGCCAGAGCCTGTGCCCCTGGACGCCGGGCCAAAGTGCGCAAGAGCCGTCCCCTCCCAGCACCGCTGGTTCTCAGCACGGCGGGGACTGGTGGCCAGTGACAAGCACGCCGGGTCCGGGCAGGGTCGGAGGCTTGGGGTCGGGGAGGGCTGCGGTCGGAGGGAGCCACGACGAGGCCTCTCTGCTGTCCCGGGGGACGCGATGGCGGGGGCTCCACGCGCCTCTCCAGGATCCCCGTGACGGCCCCGCGCCCCTGGATTCCACGTCCGTCCCCCGACACGTGACGGGGTGGGAGGCTAACGAGCCCTTTTACCTAATTTCAGTGACAGACTGCAGGCTGGACACATCTCGGCAGGGGGGCCAAGCTAACAAAGTGACATTTCATAGCAGTAAAAGTACAACTCTGTGATTAGTTACAAATAAAACCCCGAACGCAGGGAACCCACGGCACACGGAAGTGGAGGTGAGGCCAGCGGCCCAAGCTGGAAGCAGCCTCGGGCTGCACCTGCCTGCGCGCTGAGGTGCCTCCTCCCGAACCCGCCGCCTGGAGGGTCCCACCGTCCCCCAGGCCTGGACAGGCAGGCTGGGTGCCTGGAAGCCGGTCAGATGGGGAGGACCCCCGGGGTTTGTAGCTCGAGAAGCCGGGAGTAACGGGAGCGGGGGGAACGGGGAAGATGAAAGGCTGGCAAGAGGGAAAGCCCTTCGGAGGAGCCCCCAGGAGAGGACCCGCCCTCGACACCCTGGGAAGGGGCGCCCGGCTGGGGGTGAAGGAGTGAGGCTCCCGGGGCGCTCAGGGGGCCGGGGAGGGAGACGCGGGAGCCTCTGAAAGCCCCTGAGTTCACGCTGCTTCCCAGCAGCCCGGGTGTGGCCCACCTCAGGGTCCACACGGCACGGCACGTGCACCCGAGGGCCAGCCGCGGGGAAGGGGCTGCTCCCCACCCCTGCCCTCTCAAGACACCCCGAGGAAGCCCACCTGCGGGGAGAGGAAGCACCAGGGGCCGCAGGTAGCTCGGGGAGGCTTAGACACAGACGCACGGGGGAGCTGCAGCCTCACTCTGAAGGCCGGTCGCCCCTCCGTGTTCCCCCCCCCCCCCCCCCCCCCGCCCTCACCGCTCCTGGCATCCGCTCTGCGCTCCCCACCTGGACCACCCTTCCTGGCAAAGCTCAGGCTCAAATGTCGCCCGTCCTCCTCCCTAAGGTCCCAGCACCCCCCCACCCCTGCCACCTCTGCATCTAGTGCCTTGTTTAGGGCGGGCGGACGGTTCTTTCCTTTCTCAGAACCGCTTTGCTGTCCTCTCCTCGCCCACTCTTTCTGACTCACACGGATGTCCTCCCTGGTACCCAGCGCCTCTGCATGTTAATATTTGTCAGGTGAACCAGATGGTGATGCCCAGTTTATCAGTGGACATTCTGCGTGGGAGCGAAGCATGGTGCCTCGGACCATCCCAAAGAGGGTCAGGAAGCGCGGCGGGCTCCCCTCCTGCTCTGGAAGGGCTGGTTTACAGCGAACGAAGATGAACGCGCATCTCAGGGCGCCTGGGTGCTCGCGACAGAAAGCCATGGGCTGACGTGGGCACTGGAGAGATCTGATCTAAGGGAGCTGGGTAGCTCCCGAGTCCCTGGAAGGTCAGGGAAGCAGGGGCCCACCAGCCCCTGAGTTAGTGCGCGGGGTGGGTGGAGGGTCAGAGGCCGAGGGCCTGGTTGGAATGGGCTCCGAGGGACGTGTGCTCAGGCCACAGTCCTCCTGTGAGGGGGTCCCTCCCTGACGCTCGGGTCGGCCTCCTGCTGCTGCCCCCTCCTCTGGGCTGCGCACATCCGGCAGCCACCTGCCCCCGCCCGGCCGGAGCGGCCACCCTGCCCTTCGGCCTCAGGGGTCACACTCTAGCCCGCACCGTCTGTGCGCAGCCCTGCCCTGGGCTGGCTGCAGGGCCTGCCCTGTGGCCTTGACCGGCCTGGCTCTGGGCTGGTCCCTGGGCGGCAGCTCCCACCTCTCTGTGAGCCACTGTCTGCCTCCCGAGGGCGGGACCTCTGCTCCTCGGAAACAGACACCCGCACCCCGCTGCCCTTGTTCTCCTGCCCTGGGGGAGCCCAGAGCCTGGCTGCTCTCTTTGCGGTCGTTCCTGCAACTGGGACGAGGCTGGTCAAGCTGTCTGCGTGAATCTGGAAACCAGTTTCATTTCTAAGTAGAGGAGAATGACACTTAAGATTTTTTTTTAAAAAAGAGCCTGATGTGGTTTCTTTCATTGGAAAGAGAGGAAACGTTATGGTTTTAACACTGAATAAAATTGCCCAAAGTTTTAAAACCAGCTGTTTGGGGCCAGATGGGTTCCAGTCCTGTGTGACTGCAAATTTAATCATTCATAACTCATGTCTTCAAAAGGCCGAGTGCAAGGCTGCCAGGCAGACAGCAGCGAGTCGAGGCAGGACTTTCCCTGGCGTCGGCATCGTTCAGTTCAGTGAGCCTGGGGGCGCCTAGAGAAACAGCTGGAAAATGTCCCTGACGGGAGGAGAAATGGCAGTGAGATCCCTACGGCCATGTGCCCGGGGCCAGAAAGATGGGGCGGCAGGCTCCCCACGGGGGACCTCGGGGCTCTGGGGCATTTGGGTTTTCTAGTGAGAGATGAGGGCCCAGAAGTGAGGACCTGATAGGTCTCATTTCATGCCTGTGCCCTTGGCCTGTGGCTGCACGTCTGCGGGACGGGCCCATCCTGCTGCCACGCATCCCACCCCACGTTTGCAGAGATGGAGCCGCAGACTCACACGGTCCTCCCAGAGCTGGGGTGACCGGGGGGAGGTGAGCCAAGGGAAGGGCACCTGCTGGGGGGCCTGCTTGTCAGAGTGACCGGCTGGGGGCTGAATTCAGAGCCCGTGAGCCTCCAGGGCCCCCAGCACACTGCCCACCCCCACCCCCAGGCCAGGCCCAGAGGAGGCCTCGCCACCTCTCGGCCACAGTTTCTTTCTCTGTGAAACGGGAACATCCCACACCAGGTGGGCAAACAGGGCTGGCTTCCAGAAGACGTGTTCACAGAATCAACCCCACCTCAAGACGAGTGGCCCTCCCTGTGGATTTGCAAACTGAGGGGCCCTTAGCGACTCACAGGAAGTGCCAGCCTGACCCCAGGGCCCAGCAGTGGTGATGGGAGGGGGCAGGAGGGGGAGGGGACAAAGGCATGGGACACTTCTGGAGGTGACGGATATACATGCTCACGGTCTTGAGTCCACGGGGGTGTATACCTATGCCAGAACCTTCCAAATGATACACTTTAAACATATTCAGTTTATTCTATGTCAATTAGACCCCAATAAAAACAATAAATCTGAAGGGAATGTCAACAGTGGGTTATCTCTGAGTGGTGTAATTACAGATGATCTTTATTTTCTGCTTTATGCTCTTCTACATTTTCCACAGGTTAAAAGTATAATTTCTAAAATATTCTCTCTGTATTCTGTCCAGACCTTTTCCTAATAGCTGTCGGAAAAATCCTTGCTCGTCACGTTCTTGCTGAATCACTTTTTGCTCACCCAGCTAGGGCCAGCAGGGTGAAAACCACCCACTTCCAGGACTCTCCTGGGTACAGCCACTTGGGAGCCAAATGCCCAGGCAGCTACATGCCTGGCCTGTCAGTGAATGCCCCAGAGGATGATGTAAACAGAACTTGGTTTGAACATGTTACCTTCAGCCTTTCTCAGTCTACTCTGGAAAAAGAAAACAAAAACCCAAACGACAAAATGAAAAAACAAGAACTCTGTGTGTCCAGTAAAATCTCCTACTCAACCCTCAAGGCCCAGCGAACCATCACCTCCTCTGCCCTGCTCAGCACAGAGCCGTCTCTGACCGTGCGTCGCGCCGTCTCCTAACCCTTGGTTAGCCACCGCGGCGCCTCGGAGACTGCGTCTCCTGCACACCCAGCGCCGGCCCTCAGCAGGCTTCTGGCTGACGGCACACTCACTGAAGGAGCAGATGTGCTGGAGCACACCGCACTCCTGGCCAGGGACAGCTCTCTTAACTTTCCAGGTCTGTTCTGGCTTCTAGAAAGCGCAGAGTGGATTGGGCCTCAACCTGTCCTCAGCCAGCATCTTGTGAGATGCTTCTCTCTCCTCCCTACTTAAATACCCTGTTGATTTCATCCCCTTCTGGAGGGTTTTGGGGACTGCGTAATGTGATACCAGGTCATATTTTGGTGCCTTAAGGTGCCTGTGTGTCTACCAAGAGCCACTGTCTGTATTCTCTTTGGAAGCAAGTTGGTATAAATGGATAGAATGCAGATCAGGCTCTAGATCAGTTACACATCAACTGCAAAAGGCCTGCTACTTCCCCTCCCACTGTCACATGCTGGGAAAGCCCCATCGAGGGTGGTGACAACTGCAGCTCACGTGGCCAGCTCCTGTCCTAAGCCCTCTACGGGCATTAGCTTATTTAATCCTTGCAAGTAATCAACAGGGCAGGTATTATTCTCCCATTTTACACATGGGAACAGAGGGGCCCTGAGAGGTTAGGTAACCTGCTCAGAGTCACACAGCCCAGGAGTGGTGGAGCTGGGGTGCAACCCCTGGCATGCTCATCTCAGACCACGTGGGAGAGAAGGTGAGGGTGGCCACCTCAGTGCCAGAGACCCTGAAAGCAGCCCCAAAGGCTATAGATAATCGATGTCCACTGAGGCTTTGAGAGACTCGAACCAAGTCACCTCTGCAGGCTGGCTTCCCCAGGGCCACCTCCCCATGAGCGGCCTGGAGGGGTCTCACTGGAGAGGTGGGAGTCCCATGAGATGGATGCCTGGCCGCGTTGTAGGTGCCCCGAAGAACACGAGGTCAAGCCAAGAGCCAACGGCCGAGCTGCCTCTCCTCCCGGCACCGGGGCCTCCTAGTCCCAGGGGACCAGCACTTTCTATCTGAGCAGGTACAGCCGACTCAAGCCCATTGCTCCCACTAAAATCACTGGTGTCCTTAAGGAACACGCGGCGCCCTCAGAGGAAAGCAAAAGGATTTTCATGATTTTAGAAACTAACTTCAACATCTCACTTGTTAAGGGAGTCTACCTTTGCATGATTTTCTGACGCGCAGATGAATCGCTGCACAGCAACTGGAGAAGCACATCCCAGCGACCTTACCGACAGGGGCTGGGCCACGAGAGCCTGGAGACGACCTCTCCAGAGGATGGAGAGCCTGGGGCCCAAGCGAGGAGCTCCCCAGCCCATCCGAGGGCCCATTCCTGCCGCCCGCGAGTTGGGTTCTCCTGAACCGGCTCCATCGGTCACCACGCTCCATCATTGGTGGGCCGGAGGGCCCCCGTGCCAGCCCCTGAGTGGGTGCCGTGGTCCCTCCAGCATTCCCCACGTGGCCCCTGGGCGTCTCCCCACTGCCAGGCTCCGTCACACTGAACTTCCTCTAGAGCGAAAGCCCCTCGGCTTCCCCTGAGCTCTTCCTCTCCCGTCTCTGTTCCACCTGACGCCCTCTCTCTGCAGGAGGTCAGCTGGTCCAGCTCGCCCCCTGTCCCAGGGTGCTCTCCATGCCTGGCAAGGGTAATTCCCGCCCTTGCCACCCTCTGAGCAGCCAGTCAAGGGCTGAGAGAGAGGAGGGCCAGGGGCCCTTCCATTTCCCCCTCAAGCAGCAACTTGCTCCAACGAAGCCCTCACCTAGAAGATTCTCCTGACTGTCGCCTGATTTTGATCCTTGTGGTCAGCCTGCAGACCCACCGGCCCCTTGCTCCGGCCCAGGAATGCTGCTTCTCCTCCTCCCTCCCCTCCTTGAAGTGCCTGCTCTGTGCTGGATGTGGGAGGACCTGTCAATGTGTCCCCTGAATCCACGAGAAAATAGGATGCTAAATCAGATCAAACACCTAAGCGATGCAGAATAACATCCAAAAGGTGGGCAGTGGAGTCACATAAATGTAAGACCAAAAAATAATAAAGCACAGTATCATCCCTGACAAAGTTGAATTCCACCTGGAAAGAAATAAAGGGCATCCCACACCCATCAGGACAGCTACCATCAAAAAACCAGGAAAGAACAAGTGCTGGTTAGGATGTGGAGAAGTCAGAACCCTTGTGCACCGTTGGTGGGACTGTAAAATGGCAGTTACTGTGGAAAACAGTATAGCAGTTCCTCAAAATAGTAAATATAGAACTACCATATGATCCAGCAATTCCACTTCTGGGTATTTACTCAAGAAAATTGAAAACAGGGTCTCTAAGAGACACTTGCACACCTGTGTTCATAGCAGCGTTATTCACAATAGCCAGAAGGTGGACGCAATCCAGGTGTCATCGATAGATGAATGGATAAACAAAATGTGGTATATACACAGGAGGGAACATCATTCAGCCTTAAAAAAGAAGTAAATTGTGACACATGCCATAGCATGGAATGAACCTTGAAGACACTATGCTAAGTGAAATAAGCCAGTCACAAAAAGACAAATACTACGTGATTCCAACTCACGTGAGGTACTTACAGGAGTCAGAATCAGAGAGACAGAAAGTAGAAAGGTGGTTGCCAGGGGCTGGGGGAAGGGGATGGGGAGTTAGTGCTTCATGGGCAGAGTAACGTTTTGGGAAGATGTAAAAGTTCTGGAGGTGGATGGTGCCAGTGACTGCAGGACAATGTGAATAGCCTCAATGCCACAGAACTGTAACTTAAAATGGTTAAGATGGTCAATTTTATATGTATTCTACCACAATTAAAAGTAAAAAAATTAAATTAAAAAAACAATAAAGAGGACACAGAAGGTTATGCTATAAGAACCCCTCACGTGGACGTGCCTGGCAGGGATTAGGTGTGTGAATTCCGCACTGTCCCAGTGGCACAGAGCGTGCGGGAACTCAGCGGCAGAAAACTGAGTCAGAGAAGCAGCGTGGGGCTGAAGCACGGCTCTCACAGCCCTGACACAGCTGGGGGGCTACGATGAGGAAGGATACGTACGTAATATAGTTTAAGATGATGGCTAGAATCAACACATAAAAACTCCACACTCGGGAGTTCCCTGGCGGTCCAGGGGTTAGGACTCGGTGCTTGCGCTGCTGAGGGCCCGGGGTTTGATCCCTGGTCGGGGAACTAGGATCCTGCAAGCCGCTCAGCACGGCCAAAAGACAAACAAACAAACAAAACTCCACACTCTTCTTGTGGGTTTAGGGGCCTTTTACAAAAGGGAAATTCTGCAAGGCCCAGAAGGATGCCTTCACGCACGCTAAGCCGTGGTGGTGGTGGTCTACGACTCCTCCCCGACCACAGTGTCGGGGGAGAAACCAAAAGGCTGAGTCACTGGGATTGCTAAAAACTTGCTTCCAAATAAGTCATATTTTAAGAGGATATAAAACCCACAAAGACAGAAAATCAAGAAAATATTAACAACGGGCACAAGACAGAAAGAAACTCAGGGGATGCAGCCATGATGCCCAAGAACAAGTTTCATTCCTGAAAAAGGGAGAACAAAAACAAATGGATTTGGCATTCAAGGGAAACGAACTGCTTCTTCTGGGGGTAGGGGAGGGGTCTAATAACAGAGATAAATCACTGTCTCTTCTGATCGAGAGATGACAGGAAAATGCCAATTCACAACACTGGACCAGAAATGGCAAACATATGTCCACAGATACAGTGGGAAATAGAAAAATAAGATACGTACCTATATTAATGATATATTGGATAAAATGGACACGTTCACAGGAAAATGTGAAACGTTATCACCATAAGAGATAGGAAACCCAAGAGGACCAAGACCCACGAAAGTCACTGAAAACGTTCTCAGTTATCTTCCCTGCCAGACAAGGCCCCAGTCGATGGTTCTGCAGGTGAAAATGAAGATCCTTCAGGTCCTGGAGGACCTCTTTTGGGAAGAAACCCCAGTGCTGTTAACAAAACCCACCAAAGAAAGTGCAGAGCACTCTCACTTAGGAATAGCAAAGCATAACTCAGAATAAGCAGTGGGCAACAGACTCCCAAGTCTGCTGAAAGGCAGCACAAGGACCCAAGGAACACTCCATTCATCCCAGAAATGCAGGAAGATTCACACTGGCGAACCCCCTCTCCACCTGGGGCCCCATTTCCCCAGGGCCAGCAGCCCGCCCCTCAAGGAGGGAATTCAGAGCTCTGCATGCTGCCAAGGACGAAATGATTCTTCCTTAACATCATAAAAGGGTATTTCACACGTGGAAAGAAGACTCATTCTCTATCCCTTCCCCTCCCCATCCCTAGCAAAGATAAAATAAAATTAAAAAAGCATCTTGCCCAAAGGAGAAAGACTGAAGGTTTGAGGCCCTGTTGCCCTCAGCCAGGAATGAAGGGAGGCAGCTGCGGCCACACCCCGTACTCAGCAGAGTCACCCTCCAACCCAGCTGGAGCAGGGAACCGGGAGGGTCAACATGGGGAGGAGGTGATCACCCGTCCTTACAGATGATCTAATGATCTATCTGAAAAAGCCAAGGGGGAGAAGAACGAAAACAAAACAAGAAGCTGGCACTGTTAGAAACCACCACGCGCACCAAGACGGCCAAGCGTAAAACAAATGCACAAAAAAGGAGCTTACGTTCCAGCAACGACCAGATAGAAGATAAATTGGGGGAGATATCCCAGTCATAGTAGCAGCCAAAAAACACAAGATTTCTAGAAATTGAACAAGTAATCTGCAGGAGAAAAGGAATCCTGTGGGTGGGGTGGAGGACAGACTGCTGTTTCCTGAACAGGTGGTCTTGTTAAAATCCTCCCAGATCAATCAACAAATCAGGGCAATCACCATTTAAATCCCAACAGCCATTTAGCTAGAAAATCAGCAGACATTCCAGATGAATCAAAGATCTGCATGTCTAAAACCCCGGCACGCCCGGAGGAAACCCTCCGTAGGCACGCACTCTGGTTGAGCCCTCTCTGCATCTTCTCAGAGGACCTGACCTTCTCCAGGTTGCACTAGCTGTCACCTCTTCCACACTCGCCCCCGCCGACTGCCCTCCCCAGTCTCTGTCTCAGCCTCTCCTCTGCCTTGGCCTCCCCTCCCGGACCTCCATCGGGAGCCTGCGCCCCACCTGCATCCACACCCCCGGGGCCATCCCTTCTATCCGAGGCTCTCACACCATCTTGACACGGATGCCGCCCCAGACGTCTCTCCCAGCCACACTTCTTCTGTGCCCTGCAGACACCTGCCTACTTGCCACCATCCCTGAGTGTCCAAGGGGACGTGTCACCCAACGTGGCTGCTGTGGATAGGGACGCCAGCTTTGGCAAATAAAACTACAGGACGCCCAGTTAAACTTGAATGGCAGGTAAACGAGTTCTTTTTAGTATAAGTATGTCCCAAATATTGCTCTTACACTAAAACACTAAACACTACACTCTTACACTAAACAGACACTCTTACACTAAACAGACACCCTTACACTAAAACGCTTTGTTGCTTCACTGACACGGAATTTAACCGGGAGCCCTGTGACTTCCCGGCAGCCTCGGCCGTGATACTCCAGCTGTCCGGCCTCTGCCCGCCAGGTGCCCAGCTGTTCTGCATTCCTCGCTGCTGCCTCCCTTCCCACAGCCCGAGGCCTCTGTCCACCTGTGGAACCCTCTGGAGCCTCTCCACTCCTTCCAGCTCAGCCCCACCTTCCCTCGCCCTGTCTCCCACGCCCAGCCCCCCCCCCCGCCCCCCCCCCCGCTGAGCTCCAGCACAGCAGCCCAGGGCTCTTTAAACCATGTGTTCCATCTCGTCACCACGTTTAATATCCTCCAGGTCTGCCCGTTGCCCTTGCAATGAAATCTGAACTGCTCCCCTTGGCCCAGAGGATTGGGTCCTCCTGTAGCTTGGCTCAAAGCCCTCTTCCCCTCATGCTTCCATCACAAAGGCTTCTGGAAAGTTCCAAGAACCAAGGCCTTTGCATAAGTGTTCTTGTGCTCTGGAGCGCTCTTCCCGACTCCCTGGGGCTTGAGATCAGGGGCCCCGCCGCCCGCGGCTTACTTCTTTCTGCATGGATGGCACCCTTCGCGTACGTGGCTCAACGGGAGCACGGCTTCTCAGCCTTGGCACCGTGGGCGTTTTGTGCTGGGCCCTTCTTCGTGTGGGGCTGCAGCGGGCAGCCCCCAGCACTAGGCTGTGTAGCGGCACCCCTGGCTTCTACCTACTAGAAGCCCCTTCCAGGCCTAACACTCTGGGGCCCGCTTGTGTTCCGCACCAGGTAGGAGTTACCAGGAGAAATCAGTGCCTCCCCGGTGCTCCCTTATCTGCTCCTCCGCCCAGCCCGCAGCCGTCCTTCCTCTCGCAAATGGCAAATGGACCCTGGAGTCTTCTGGAGGCAATAGAGGCACATGCGGAGAGGACCAACCTGGGGTGTCAGTGTCACCAAGTTTCTGTTACCTGACTACGCCTTTCAGGCCTCTTGCCCCGTAACACGGGTTTGCTATGTGATACGTGGACTGCTTTCATTCCAGCCGACAATGGGCCTGAGTCTGTGACAGTAAGGCAGGCGTTATCATTCAGTCGTTTGCTGGGTAAATTGCTGCCTTTGGGCCTCCCAGGCGAGGTTTGGCTCAGGAGAACCCTTCCTGGTGAGCCTGTCGGGTGTGTCGGGGTGCAGAGCCCCGGGGAGCAGGGTGGGCGCCGCCCGGCTTGGCCGCGGAGGGCAGAGGGATGCGGGCCAGGTCTCTGGTCCCACAGAATCGACCGTGGGAACTGCACCCGGGAGGGAGGGCGCAGCCGTGGAGGGGAATAAAGGAGACACTGTGAGGCCTAGCGAGGAGTGAATAAGAACGGCCTGGCTGTGATGCGACGCTTGGGCCCACGGGGTCCCCTGCTGCCCTGCCGAGACTTGGCAGTGGATTCTGCTCCAGTGAAGCTGCTCAGAGTCTGTGTTTCGAATGAGAACTGAAGCGATGTCTCTCGACGTCAAAGAAACCACGAAAATAAAACACTCGTAGGGGAAAAACGGTTTTCTCCACCGACAACAATACCGTCATTATGTTCCAAAGAATAAGTCCTTGTCTAGGTTGGGAGCCTCCTCTTGCCGCTGTGTTGACAAAACCCTCCTCGCCAAGAGCAAACACGTTCTCTGGAAATGTTACCCACCAGACCCCAGGTCATCCATCCTGGAGCAGGGAGGGCTGGTGCCAAGGACATCCCTGTAGGGGCTCCGTGTGTGGTGGGTGTGTGTGGTGTGTGTGTGTGTGGTGTGTGTGTGTGTGTGTGTGTGTGTGTGTGTGGTGTGTGTGTGTGTGTGTGTGTGTGTGTGTGGAGGGCTGGTGGCTGGGGCCCGGGGACAGGACCGAGCCCCATCAGCTGGTCTGGTGCCAAGGACATCCCTGTAGGGGCTCCGTGTGTGGTGTGTGTGTGTGTGTGTGTGTGTGTGTGTGTGGAGGGCTGGTGGCTGGGGCCCGGGGACAGGACCGAGCCCCATCAGCGTCGTGTTTTCCTCCATTTGTAGGGACTCCGTGTGTGGTGTGTGTGTGTGTGTGTGTGGTGTGTGTGTGTGTGTGTGGTGGGTGTGTGTGTGTGTGTGGAGGGCTGGTGGCTGGGGCCCGGGGACAGGACCGAGCCCCATCAGCGTCGTGTTTGCCTCCATTTGCCAGGAAGAAAGTGCAGAGCAGGGGCGGGTGGGCACAGGGCCAGGGTAGGTGCTAAGGCCACAGCAGCCGCCCCATCTCCCCTTCACCCCTCCTAAGGCTGCAGCGTCTCCTCCTCGGGTCTTCCCGGAGTCCCCAGCAGAGCAAGAGGCTCTTGGGCAGGGATCCCACAGCCCTCAGGCGTGTGCCCTTCTCAGAGCCCCGTGAGCCTCTGCCACATATCAGGCACTGTTCTGCAAGGCACACGCCTGGCTCAGATGTGATGGGGTTACAGGCTTGAGAAGTTCACCTCGCGGGGCTCAATCTAGGCTCAGTCAGGCTCAAGCAGGAGAGGTCTTGTCTGCCTCTGTCGGCTTGGACAGGTGCCCCACTCCCAGTCCCCCGAGGTTCCTGGGATGGGATCTGGCACCCGGCACTCACATCCAGCCGAGAGGAGAGAGGCAGAAGGCTCCAGGAGAAGACGGATTGTTCAGCCTGGGTCCCGTGCTCCTCCCTGAGATGAGCCTGGGGGCCGGGCTGGGGCCAGGGCCCACTGAGTGGGGAGCCCTCCGTGCCAGGTGGACCTCGGGAGAGACGGGCTCTGTGCCCGAAGGAGTGGGATGCTGGTGGCCAAACCCGCGGGGCTGCAGGGTCGGCAGCTCAGCATCTTCACTGGAATTCACACCACATGGGGCGCCCGCGTCGCACACTCTGCCAGACGGCACTTCTGAGTAGAAGCTGTGAAACTGCTTCATTCTGGGAGAAAAAAATCAGGAGGAACAGACTTTCCGAACTAGCTATTTGCCTCAAGTAAGGATTCCACCTACGACATTTCCTTGACGTGTTGCTCCCGCCACTTCCAATGAGGGCACAAACATCTCTCGACAGCCCTGGCCCGGCACTGACACTACGCACGCCGACTGGCACGCGCCTGTGCAAGGGAGACAAAACCCAGAAACTTCTCCCTGCACCTGAACAGAACAGAGAGGGTAAGAAACAAACACACCAGGTCGATTAGCAAAAAGAATCCTTCCGACTTGGACTCCAGGATTAGAACCGCCTCCAGACGTAAGACAGCCCGGTAATCTGCAGTAGTCACGTCGACTGCATTTCCTGTGATGCCCCGGTCGCTTCCAAACAGTTATACTTCCATTTGTACAGACTCACATATTTCAATAAATATAGCAGCCTTGCAAGAAAACCCCCAACCGCCCCCAGCATGCCAGGGAAGGTGCGTGTTTCCCAGGACAGATGACAGATGAGTTCGTAGAGGACAGTGTCAGCCAGCCCTCCTGAGTAAAGGCGGACTCATAAAAACAGGAGCTTACAATGAAGTCATCATAGACTAACTCTGGGCCCCCTGGAAATGCCCTTCTTTTCTGATTGATGAAAAACAAGAAGTGCCACCTTGCTTTTCTGGGTAGCAAAATCTTCATCGCCAAGGAGATCTAGCTCACGTGACCACTTGGGAAGAAAACTGTGTGCTCCTGTAATTCTTCTAATTACCGCTGGGCTCCAGTGACACTAATTAACGGATAACCTCATAAAGTTGTGTTTCTTTTTCCAAGATATAACATTGGCCAGACCTCTCAGAATAATGTTAAGATTCTAGGATTTGGAACTTCCACCAGAACATGTATTATTTTCTTGATAAACAAGGAAGGTCTTTATATGTGACCGTGAAACAGTGTTTTAGTTATACAAGCTTTAGAGGGTGCGGTTTCTGGACAGCAGTAAAGAACATTTATTTGTTTATTTACGTTTAAGAAATGAGCCAACCTGGCTGTCTAGCTTGCTAAAACAGAAATGTTCATTTCTCAGGGAACTAAAACAGTAAGTTCCACGTCAAGCCCATAGATCCTAATGCAAAAGAAGAGAATAATATAATTATAAGACTGGGCTGGCAGGGAGATCAGCTCGGTGCTTTGTGACCACCTAGAGGGGTGGGATGGGGAGGGTGGGAGGGAGGGAGATGCAAGAGGGAAGAGAAATGGGAACATATTGTATATGTATAACTGATTCACTTTGTTATAAAGCAGAATTTAACACACCATTGTAAGGCAATTATACTTCAATAAAGATGTTTAAAAAAAAAAAAAAAAAAAAAGACTGGGCTGGGCTTCCCTGGTGGCACAGTGGTTGAGAATACGCCTGCCAATGCAGGGGACACGGGTTCGAGCCCTGGTCCGGGAAGATCCCACATGCCGCGGAGCAACTAAGCCCGTGCGCCACAACTACTGAGCCTGAGCTCTAGAGCCCGTGAGCCACAACTACTGAGGCTGCGTGCTGCAACTACTGAAGCCCGCGCGCCTAGATCCTGTGCTCCGCAACAAAAAGCCACAGCAATGAGAAGCCCGCGCACCGCAACGAAGAGCAGCCCCCGCTCGCCACAACTAGAGAAAGCCCGCGCGCAGCAACGAAGACCCAACACGGCCAAAAATAAATAAAATAAATAAATTTATTAAAAAAAAGAAAAAAAAGACTGGGCTCTTCACATAGCTTCAGCCAAAACACTTGTGTGGCAAGGTCAGCTTTCAGATTACACTCTACTGAAGCAGATACTAAGGGCTTTAGGCAGATCCAACACTCCTTGGCGAATAGGGAGATTGGAATTGCAGCCCCTCTCGTCCCAGACAAGCCCCACGGCCCCAAGCTGCTTCTCCAGCAGCTACAAAGCAGTGTGGTGTCACCCCTTCACGCAGGGGCACCTCGCGGCAGGTGCTTCAGACCGGCATCATCTGTTCGGCAGCCAGGACTCCGGTTTCCCAGGGCTACTGGATTCTTTCACTCTAAAAGACCTATTTAGTTTTTATTAAAAGGTAACTAACTAAATACACGAAATGAGTCCAGCAGTTAAAGCAGTTTAGGAAGGTTGCTTAGCATTTTGTGAAAACATTGTGGACAGGGAAGTGAAGATGACAATTTCTCGTGAAATTTTGCTAAGGCTGGTGCAGGTTCCTGTCACCACGGGGTTTCCATCTACAGTCTCTCAAAACAGAAAGCCGAGCGTGTCCCGCCACCTCACCAAGGGTCCCTCTTTGAACTTCTATTAGCCAGAAGTGACAAGTCAACAGCAAACAACAACAAGCTGTGGAGATGTCCCCGAAGAGGACAAAGAACATCTGCAAAGGAGGCTTATTGGCACATCAGCAACTGCTGGCCGTGACAGAGTCAGATTTTCAGTTTTAACTAATTTTCTAGGTAAACGGCCCGTGGTCTGATTCCGAAACCCTGAAACGGTCGCACCCGCAGCGCAGAGCCGGGAGCAGAGGTGCGGGAAGGGGGCCGCGCGGCCGCCGTTTCCTCCTGAGCCGAGCGCTCCCGTGGGGCCGGGGTGGGGGGGGGGAAGCGCCCGCCGCTCCAGAGCCCGCGACGCCTCCGAAGCCGCCCGTTCCCCCGAGGGAGGCGCCGCCCGCGGCCCCGTCCCGAGCCGGAGCCGGGGTGGCCGGGACGCCCGCCCTACTCACCCAGGAGCAGCCAGAGGCCGCGCCGCGGGAGGCCGCGCAGGCCCCGGGCCATGTCCGCAGCCGAGTCCGCCCGCCGCGCGCCCCGCCGAGGACTGAGCCCGCCGGGCGGCGCGCCGGGGGCGGGGGCGGGAGCGGAGCGGAGCGGAGCGGGCGGAGGCGGCGGCAGTGCGGCCCGCCGGGGATGGGGGGCGCCGGGACCCAAAGGGACGGCCGACAGCGGGGCAGCCGGGCTCGCCAGCACCTGCCGGCCGGGGCGCCGGGGCAGAGGCTGAACCTGCGAGGCGACCCGGCCCTCGGCGAGTAGCCCTGAGAGCGCGGAGCGAGCGCGGGGCCGGGACCCTTCCCGGGCGAGCGCACACCCGGGCTCCGGGGGACGCTCCTGAAGTGTTTGACAAACAAGACACTTGATTAACTAGGGCGGCTCTTCTAGACAGGGCATCTCCATGTCAACCCGGGCACCATCCCTCCTCCTCTCCCTGGGTTACAACCGCCCACTCCTACCTCGGGGGTCTGCTTTGCAAAAGGCCAAGGCCACCCTTGCCCATCCACCTCTCCCAAGGTGCAGGCACTGGGGATCCTGAGAGGACAAAACCAGTCCCGGCGCCTGGGGAGACTCAGAGTAACCAAAAAAGGACCCATAGGTCCAATGAGGAACTGGAAAGACAAGATGAGGAAGAGGGTGCGGGCGCAGGGGAGGCGGTGCACGGAGGCCCTGAGGCTGGAGGGAAGAGGGCTCTTGGGGGGACAGAAAGGTGGCCCTGGTGGACTTGCTGCCTAGAATGGGTGGTGAGAGGCAGCGGAGGCTGGGAAGCCCTCGTTCTGACTCTGAACTTGTGTAAAAAGAGAAGGGCTCCCTACGGTGACACATGAGAGCCCCGGGAAGCCTGAGGAAGCGCAGATTTCCCCAGCTTGCTTGCTCAGACCTGACCTGGGAGGCATCAGCCCAGCATAGCTGAGCTGACCTGGGCTCTCCAAGCTCTTCTGGTGGCTGGATTCACCTTGCAGTGGTTCCTTCTTGTGACAAACTATTCCAAGAACTCTGAGCAACTGAGTAAACTTATGCTCATGCTAAGGAATCAGCCACTGCCCTAGGGAGGCGGAAGAATCATTACCCCGAGAGCAACTCACATCTTCGTGGCTGAAGCTTCATACACGTAGCAGAGTGCCTAGTGCAGGATTCTGTGGTCAGTCCATGTGGGCTGACTCGGCACTTCCCTCTGCTGAGTGAAAGGCAACAGGGCCACCTGCTGTCAGCTCAGAGAACAGGCGGCAGCTGACAGCCAGGTGGTTGGGAGGGCACTCAGGGCCAGCATGCCTACAACCTGGGGGTCCCAAGTGTCCTGATAGGGGTCTGTGTCAGATGGTGGCGGAGGCCACATGCGCTCTTGACTTGAGTAGCCCCTCTCCCCAGACCTTAGGAGGATACACCCCAGTGGGTGGCCTGGCCTCTCTCACTTTATTCATTTAAGAAACATCTGAGTCCCAACTGTGTGCAAGACTGTGCTGCGTAAACAAGGCAGGTCCTGCGCTTCAGTTGGTGGATCTAGTGAGGAACATCCAGAAAATCTAAGTAACATGAATGCTGTGATACAGGAACCACACGTATGGGGCCTGGTGCGCCTGGCTCAGCTGCAGTGTTAAGAAGCCTTGAGGGCTGGGTGGAGGAGTGTGTGAGGGGCTCAAGGCCAGAGTAAAGAGCCAGTGATCGGGGACCAGGCCAGGTGGGAAAGGCGCGGTTACGGGAGATGAGTGGGGCCCAGCCCAACCCTGTGAACCCTATACTGGGGACAGCCAGTCACTGGTTAGGGAGAAGAGCGGGCATCTCTGCTGCTTTCAGACTCGCCCTCCACTCACCCTTTTGAGTCACCCTTTCCACCCTTGGTCTGTGGGCCTCTCTGCATCTTCTTATGGTCAGCTCCTTCTTCATTACCCCAGGCACCTTCATTAACCTGGGACCCCACTGGGGTCAGCAGGAGCCATTCTTTGCAACATGTTCTTTGACACTCAACTGCAACAGGAGGCATGGTCTGAGCAGGGGAAGCCCTCTGCCATTTCTCCTCCATTTTCTCACACTCACCACCCTAACAGACACATGTACCTAGCAAGACAAAGTGTATTTCTCAAGTTCATGTACTTATTAGGAAGTTCACAGTTCTCTTGGGAATGCCAAAGTCAAGAGGTATACACACCATGGCACTTTCTCCCCTAATGGTTTTCTTTTCTGCACCTTGGGTCTGGGTAAGAGATGCCCCAGTAATTATGATGGGTTTTCCCTTCTGCAGAGGTAGGAAAGTGGGACAAACTCTTTAACACTTGTTCTTATAGCTGTGACACATATCTAAGAGTTGACAATTTTGCCCTGGCTAGATTTGTCCGATGTATCTGTATTTCTAGCTGGTAGCATGGAAGATCATTCCTCTCCCTGGGCACCTCCATCTACATGGATGCTAGGTTAAACAACGGAAGAGTTGAGAAAATGGCCAAGTGCTTTACTGTATGCACAGTAGGGTTAAAGACACAATCTAGATAGTTCAACAAGACCTGGTCAACTTTACTAAAAATTCAAAATTAAAAGAAGACTTCTGTTTCCAGCCGTGATGAAATAAGAGGGACTGGATTTACCCTCCCCACTTCAACTAAAAAACTGGACAAAACAGATCAACAACACTTGTCACACTGGACCCCAGGAGAAGGATCCCTAAGAGATGGGAAACAGCTCTATTACAAATACATAACACAACCACACTGAAGGCGATCAGGAATAAAAGACAGAACCTAAGTAACTTTAGAGAATGATATTCTGACTGCACACTGTAAGGATAAAGACAAAAAGAACTTTACAGAAATGCCGTACTCCAGGTAGTAAATGTTTCTCCCAGGGGTCTGATTTAGCAATGCTGTCATGACTTGATGTGTATGCTAGGTCTGAATAAACAACTACAGGTGTGTCTGGGTGCACAGATTGACAGAAATGCATACATTTCCTAGTTCTCTCTGCTGAGAGGGCCTACGACCAACTCCAACAGCAGCGAGCACATCTACTGACCAGATCTTGGTTTCTAAACATCATTCTCAAAGGAAAGGAAACACAGCTTGTTGGAGAAGTGGCTGATTCCAGGGCTGGTGCAGGGAACATATAAGATGAGCCTAAAATACTCTGTGGTGCCAGAAAATCAGCAAGTACTTGAAGAAGGATGGTGATTTTCAAAGACAAAGAACCCAACCCAAAGAAGCTCCTAATCCCTACAGCTGGAATAATCTGAGCGACCAAATAAGCAATGATAGTGTTATAACTCACAGAACAGAATGAACATCACTGAGTCCATATTGAAATAAATAATTGAATAAATACATGGGGGAGAAAGGACAGCTCTTCCTTACTTACCACAAGTAATAAATGTAGAAGGAAAGACAGACATACAAAATCATCATTAGACAAACACCACAAGAATAACTGTTTCAGGCAAGGTTTGCTGATGGATGCTAAACCAGTGAGCACAAGTTTTAGGAGAAACAGGTATTTACATACCAGCAAAGACCTCCCTGAGTTACGAAGGAAAAATAGCAATACCAATAAAATACAGTGGAGGAACCCAACAGAGGCCGCCATAAGCAAGTGATGAAGGATAACATCGCCTGTAGGAGATGGCTCATGTACCCCAGATGTGAAGTGCTGAAGACCTCTTCTGTGGCATTCTTTATCACAAAATGCATAATAACCTCAATCTCATCAGGAGAAAACAGCTGATAAATCAAAATTGAGAGGCATTTTAGAAAAACAGCTAATCAAATACTCATCAGAAATGTCAAGGTCATGGAAGACAGGAAAATGACTTAGGAACTGTCCCAGACTGGAGGGGATGGAGAAAACACAGTAACTAAATACAATGCGGGACACTGGAGTGGGCCCTGAAGCAGAAAAAGAACATTAGGGGTTAAAATTGGTGAAATCTTACTAAGATCTGTGGTCAGTAGTACTGCACCAATGTTAATTTCCCAGTTTTGATAATTTTACTGTGGTTATGTAAACTGTCAACATTACAGGAAGCCCAACCAAGGGCATACATGAACTCTCTGTACCATTCCTGCAACTTTTCTGTATTGGCTCTCGGCTTCCTCGCAGGAAAACCGGAGTTGTTTATAACAATGTCGATAATATACATAATAATGACATTCTCTGATCTGTCAGGGGACTCTCACTATCAACCCTAAGTATCATGATGTTATTAAGATAAAAGTTCTATATAAATACTAAGAGGTGGCGGTTCATTTAATACTCATAGCTCACACCTACTTTATCCCCAAGAATCAAAATTCAGGCAAAGATACACAGAATCTATAAGCAATCTTATATTGTTCCTAGCAGTTCTCTAGAGGTAACACTTATAGCTGTATTAGTTTTCTATTGCTGATGTAACACATCACCACAAGCTTGGTGGCTTGAACAATACAGATTTATTATCTCATACTTCTGTTAAGTCAGAAGTCGGAGACAGGTTGCACCAGGCTAAAATCAAGATGTCGGCGGGGCTGCATTGCTGCTGGTAGCTCTAGGGGACAATGTTTCCTTGCCTTTTGCAGCTTCTAAAGTCCACTTGCAATCCTTGGCTCCTAGCCACCTTCCTCCATCTTCAAAGCCAGTAACAGTGGGTGAAGCCCTTCTCGAAATGCCATTTCTCTGGTTCTCTCTTCTGCCCACCCAGATAATCCAGGATCATCTTTCCATCTCAAGGTCAGCTGATTAGCAACCTTACTTGCTTCTGTACCCTTAACTCCCTTTTGCCATGTGACGCATTCACAGGTTTGGGCATGAAGACTGGTCAGCTTGGAGGGCCATTGCTTCGCTGACCACAGGAGCTAACATTTAAACATTTTACTATATGCCAGATAGATACTTTGCAATAAGTAACAATGATCAATAATGCAAAAAAGTTAAGTCAAGATATGCAGAACTCTGGCTGAAGAACTATTTTTTAAAAAAGAAACTACCTGTAATATTGAGCTTCTCAGTTATACATATTATCTCCTTGGAACAGAATTAACATTGGCATTAGGCAGAGCCAACTGGGAATTTTTAGTTCCACTTTTTTGGTGATAGTCTCAGGGTATTTTACAACATCCCAGGCCTCTGGTGATCTCCAAACATAACTACCTGTATATTCTATGTGGTACAGCTAAAGTGCTCTTTGGTGTCCCAGTAATACAGTATGAAAGAAAAATGCTTCTGAGCAGTAATTAAGTCTGCTAAAATTATCTGCAACTTTGCTGGCTGAAGATATTTGGAAACCTGGATAATTTGACCAGTCTTTTAAATTCTATAACAATTTAATTAACCAATGTCAAATTAGAGATCTTAGAGAATAAGATAAATACTGCTTTTTCACTTGCAGTTCCAAAGATTCATGCATTTCTCCAGTTTCTACACTTTACTTGGGAAGCTTAATAACAGTGATCAATTTACACGGTCATGGCTAAAAGCCTTTTGATCTAAAAGTTGCCTGATCTTTATACCTTTAGGTTTTGAGAGGACATCTTTATTTCAAAAAACCTCAAAGTTATTATTTCAAATGATCCTTTCTATATTTTCGATTACTAAATTGAATTCAGTAATTTGGTCTCTATGTATTCTAAGAGAGAATTCCACTGAATTAAATCCTTCTAGAAACAAACGACTAGAGGTATACTTCTCATGGCTGCTAGTATGTTAAAAATGTCTAATCCATGTTTCAACTTTATTAAAAAAGGTTACTCTGAATGTAGCCTTTTAATATAAATAACCATATGATTTAACAGATAGGAAGAAATCTCCATAATTCTAGGATTCTACTAACTTGATGTATGGCCAAAACTAGAGAATCATCTACTAATTTGATGATTCTCAAGTTTCATTTAATCGAGTCCTTTAAAAAAATTTTTTTAAAAATTAATTTATTTATTTTTGGCTGCGCTGGGTCTTCGTTGTTGCACACAGGCTTTCCCTAGTTGTGGTGAGTGGGGGCTACTCGTCGTTGTGGTGCGCGGGCTTCTCATTGCGGTGGCTTCTCTTATTGCGGAGCACAGGCTCTAGGCACACGTGCTCAGTAGTTGTGGCACACGGGCTTAGTTGCTCCGCGGCATGTGGGATCTTCCCGGACCAGGGCTCGAACCCATGTTCCCTGCATTGGCAGGCGGATTCTTAACCACTGCGCCACCAGGGAAGTCCCCCCCCCCCCCAATTTTTTTTTAACATCCTGGAACCCAATTTCTGGTAGACGTTTGGACTGGGTCTGGTAATAACCGGAGACAAACTAATATACGAAATAAGCCCAAAAAGTCCATGAAAGAGGAAAAATTTGAAATCCAATAGTTTGATCTATAGCCTTACTGTCCATTTGTATTCCATATAAACACTGGTAGGTAATTTACACTTGGAAAATGCCACCAAACCTGCAGAAAGTACTAAATTTTACTATAGATTCTACCTTTATTAAATATAAGTACACCAAATATAAATGTTAAATGGGTAACTTTTAATCAAGCAATACCAACTAAATATTGAATGCTCTAAACATTGTAAACTGAAGAAGAAAATGCATATTTGTTCATCTTACTACTAGCAAAACTCCAACTTTAAACAGTATGTTACTTTTAAAAGTAAGCAATTAAAGAAATTTATGTTATCAGATAAAGCATAAAATTAGGTCTTGAAAATTGTTCCGATTTACACTCTAACCTAATACAACAGAACTTATTACAAAAATGAACATAATATGGTGACCATTTAAATTTAAGTACTTTACCAAAGTTCACTCTTCCTAGTGAAAGCAGGGAAAATACATCTAAATGTTTAATACTAAAGTCATAAAAATGCATTAAATGTATACAACAGTAATTTAACTCTCTTGGAAACTTAAAAATATACATATTCCAAAATGTATATCTATAGACTCAGTTTATTTGCTATCCTATGGTCCAATATAAGAGTCTTAAAGACAACTGAAAAGTAGAACTAAGGACTTCAGATAAATTATATTTTTCATATATGAAATAATAATAAACCTTTTCTTGGTCAACATTTAAAAAACTGATTTAACACAGAGTTTTAAAAATGACACCATTTCTGTTTCTGATCCAAAACATACAGCTTCAAGTCTCTAAGTAACAAGTTTGAAATATAAAGTTTATAAACATTAAAAATTATCTTTTAATTTTATATAGAGAGATCTTTATATTGTAGAAACAACAGTTGCTAGAGTTTAAGAGAGGGCTATATAAAGTAGAATATTATAAACAGCTAAACCCATTTACCAAGCCTATTTAATTGCATCGTTTTGCTGTTACCACAATTTTTTCCTAAGTGCTGTAGAATATTCTCTGCAGGAGGGAACTCATGCTTTCCAAAGAAATTCTATAGGTCAAGAAAAGAAGGAAGAAATAAATAAAATGTGCTATGCTAAATCTAAATTCCAGAAAAGTATATAGTTATCAGTACACTCTACTAAACCAATCATTGTAATTAAACTGATTTATCATATAAATGAATATCATATATACTTATTTACCATTAAGTTCTACCCCTTGACTAAGCATATCACTAAACTCAGTAAATACTCAGAAGTGGAACTGTTGGATCATGTGATAATTGTAGTTTAATATTTTGAGGAAGTGTCATACCATTTTCCACAGTGGCTGCACTATTTTACATTCCCATCAGCAATGCACAAAGTTTCCAATTTCTCCACATCCTCACCAACATTTGTTATTTTCTGGTTTTTGGGGGGGATACCAGCCATTCTAATGGGTATGAAGTGGGTATCCCATTGTGGGTTTTTTGAATAAATTTATTTTTGGCTGTGTTGGGTCTTCGTTGTTGCGCGCCGGCTTTCTCTAGTTGTGGCGAGCAGGGGCTACTACTCTTCGTTGCGGTGTGTGGGCTTCTCATTGCGGTGGATTCTCTTGTTGCAGAGCACGGGCTCTAGGCACGCAGGCTTCAGTAGTTGTGGCACGTGGGCTCAGTAGTTGTGGCTTGCAGGCTCTAGAGTGCAGGCTCAGTAGTTGTGGCGCACAGGCTTAGTTGCTCCACGGCACGTGGGATCTTCCCGGACCTGGGCTCGAACCCGTGTCCCCTGCCTTTGCAGGTGGATTCTCAACCACTGCGCCACCAGGGAAGTCCCCCCACCCCCACCCCCTGCCCACCATTGTGATTTTGATTGCATTTCCTTAGTGACTAGTGATAATGAGCCTATTTTCATGTGCTTATTGGCCATTTGCATATCTTCTTTGGAGAAATGTCTATTCAAATCCTTTGTCCATTTTTAAATTGGGTTTTTGTTTTTGTTGTTGAGTTGTAAGTATTCTTTATATATCTATATAGATTATTTAGATAGGTAGATATAGATAAATATATGATAGATATAGATATAGCTATATTCTTTATATCCTTATCAGATAATATGGTTTACAAATATTTCCTCTTATTCTGTGGGTTGCCTTTTCACTGCTGATAATGTCCTTTAATGCACAAAAGTTTTAAATTTTGATGAAGTTTAATTTATCTATCTTTTCTTTTGTTGTCTGTTATTGGTGTCATACCCAAGAAATCAATGCCGTGAAGCTTCTCCTCTGTGTTTTCTTTTAAGAGTTTTATAGTTTTAGGTCTTACGTTTAGGTATTTGATCCATTTTGAGTTAGTTTTTGTATACAGTGTAAGGCAGGAGTCCCCAGCCTTTCTGGCACCAGGGATTGGTTTCATGGAAGACAATTTTTCCACGGGGGTGGGGTGGGGGAGGGAGTGGGATGGTTTAGGCGGTAATGCGAGTGATGGTTTAGGAAGTAATGCAAGCGATGCGGAGCAGCAGATGAAGCTTTGCTAAGCTAGCCCGAGGCTCACCTCCTGCTGTGCGGCCTGGCTCCTAACAGGCCATGGACCGATACTGGTCCCCGGGGGTTGGGGAACCCTGGTGTAAGATAAGGGTCCAACTCTACCCCAGAGATTACAACTATACTCTATTTATCAAAGTCTGATATCAACTGACCCATGTGTAGAAAACAATTAACACAGCAGGCCTGAGATGACAGTCATCCGTACGTAGAAAGACCTGCTTGCAAGACACCTCCCTGGTGTCTAGGAACTTAGATTTCAGGAGGGTTCCCACCAATCCTAGTAGTGATAAGGGTGGCTCACTGTGCCAAAACTGTATAAACAATGTAGTTTGTGCTGAACAGCTGCTTTCCTTCTGAGAGTCTGGAACTTTTGGTACATGCTAGATGGTGGGTACCTATGTGCCCAGCCTCCAACAAAAATATTAGGCACTGAATCTCTAATGAGGGTAGACAACATTTCATATGAGTTGTCATAACTCATTACTTGAGGAAACAAGCATGTCTTATGTGACTCTACTCGGGGGAGGACTCTTTGAAGCTTGTGCCTGATTTCCTCCAGACATCACCCTATGTGCCTCTTCCCTTTGCTGGTTTTGCTCTGTATCCTTTCATTGCCATAAGTCATAGCCATGAGTACAACTATATACTGAGTCATGTGAGTTCTCCTAATGTATCACTAAGCCTTGGGGGTGGTACTGGGGACCCCCGACACAGGACATTTTACCTTCTTCCCAAGCTACAAGGTGCTCAGAATAGTTGCAGTACTTAATCCTCTCTCAATTTATATGCTACTATTGTCATACATGTTAATTATGTTAGACCCTATAAAATACCATTATTGTTTTATACAGTATTAGTTGATATAAACATTTTGATCTTCAGTACATCTGCATCTCTGACCTTTCATCTAAAATCACTGTCCTTCTTCCTAGAAAACACTCTTTAGTATTTTCTTTAATACAATGGGTCTTCTAAGTAACAAATTATCTTAGTTTTTAATTGGGTAAAAATATATTTATTTCATTTATTCTTGAAGGCTCTTTTCCTGAGTATAGAATCCTAGTTGGTAGAATTATTTGGTGGCTTCTGTTGAGAAGCAGATGTCAGTTTAATTGTTGCACTCTTAAGGTAAATTTTTTTCCCTCTAGCTGCTTTATAGATTTTTTTTGCTTTGAGTTTTCAAGAAGTTTTTCTGTGTGTGTGTGTGTGTGTGCATGTACTACCTTTTATTTCTCTTGTGTATCCCTTATTCATAAAGCTTTGGGGCTCAATACATGGTTTTGATTGACTTTCAGCAGCTTTGCATGGTGGTCACAAGGACGATATTCAGGCAGTTTTTCTGATGCACTGAAGCCTTACTTTTCCTGCTTGGGATTTGAAAGGGCTTTACTACATTTCTGGCTTAATTTTTTTCATCATTTAAAAATTTTTTTCAAATATTGTATCTCCCCAATTTTCTCCCTCTTCTTTTTTGGTTAAAACTCCAGTTGCACAAATAATTAGGCTTTCTCGGTACGTCTTTATGTTTCTTACCTTCTCTTTTGTGTTTTCCATCCTTTTACCTGTGTGTGTCATTCCATAATTTTTCTGACCTTTCTAATTCTCTAATTTGTCTAATATGCTGTAGAACCTATTAACTGAGTTATTCATTTAAGTAATTCTATTTTGTATTAATGGAATTTCCATTTTAAAAATATTTCCAGTCTTATACTAGAATTCTCAATGTCTTTTGTCTCCTTGAACATAATACATCTGAATTAATTAGCTTTTGCTGTGTAACATCACCTTCAAAACTTAGTAGCGTGAAACAATGACCACCTATTTAGCCTCTAATTTTGCCAGTTAGCAATGGGCTGGACTCATTTTGGTGATTTGTCTTATCTTGGTTGGGCTCACTCATGCATCTTTGGACAGCTGCCAGGTTGGGTAGGTTATCTGCTGATCTATGCTAGATTCTGTCACATGTTTAAGGGCAGCTGGCTGTAGGCTGGAATGTCTTAGCTATCCTCCATGTACAGTTGGTCCTCCATATCTGTGAGTTCTGCATCTGCAGATTCAACCAACCTTGGATTGAAAATATTTGAAAAAAAAAATTCCAAAAAGCAAAACTTGAATTTGCTGTGTTCTGGCAACTGTTTACAGCATTTATATTGTGTTTACAGCATTTATATTGTATTTACAACTATTCACATAGTATTTACAATTGTATTAGGTATTACAAATAACCTAGAGATGATCTAAAGTATACGGGAGGATGTGTGTAGGTTATATGCAAATATTACGCCATACTACGTAAGATATTTGGGCAACCTCAAATTTTGGTATCCGCGGTGGGTGGGTGTGGGGGGAGGTCCTGGAACCAATCCCCCATGGATGCTGAGGGGTGGCTGTAGCCTCTTGTCCTCTAGCAGGCGCCCTGGGTGTCTCTATGTGGCTGCAGCAAATTTCCGAGAGAGCAGAATGATCAAGGGCTCTTGAGGACCAGGCTTGGGAATGGCATAACTTGTCAAAGCAAGTGAAAAGGTCAGCCCAGATTCAGGGGGGTGGGAAAACAGACTCCACTTCCTGATCAGAGGAGCTTCCAAGTCACACTGCAAAGGGGCCTGGTTATAGGGAAAGGAGTAATTGTGGCTGTTTTTGCAAACAATCTATCACATACAAGTATGGTTTTTAAAAGTGTGTCTGGGGGCTTCCCTGGTGGCACAGTGGTTAAGAATCCGCCTGCCAATGCAGGGGACACGGGTTCGAGCCCTGGTCCGGGAAGATCCCACATGCTATGGAGCAACTAAGCCCGTGCGCCACAACTACTGAAGCCCGTGTGCCTAGAGCCCGTGCGCCACAACAAGAGAAGCCACTGCAATGAGAAGCCCGCGCACCACAACAAAAGAAAGCCCACGCGCAGCAACGAAGACCCAACACGGCCAAAACTAACTAAATAAAATAAATAAATTTATTAAAAATAAAAAAGTTTGTCTGATAACTCAATTAGCTGGAGTCCCTGTGGGTAATTTCTATTACCTGGTGTTCATGCTAGTTTTCATTCATGTGGTCTTATTTCATTTATGATTAGTTATTTTTGATTGTGTACTCTTATTTACAAAATTATTAGTATGTGCAACAATTCTGGTAGAAACAATTTGAGGCCTAAAATGATACTACCTTGTTCCAGAGGAGTCCTACCTTCGTTCCTTCTAGGCGCATCTGGCAGAACTGGTAACCCCAGATCATCTCAGTCTAACTTAGGTTCTGGAGCTGAGTTACAGTTCCTCAGAGGAACGACCTACTTCTGGTTCAATCACTCCTGGAGGAGAGTAACCCACCGGTGTCCCAGCTCTACTGCTGAGGCCCCACCCCCCTGGCTTCAGTGTTATCAGAAGGGTCCCTTAAACTCCTAGCTGTCCCACCTGCAAACAGTACTGGGGGAAAGTGGTCCCAAACAATGGGCATATTTCCCGGAGACTAATCTTCTCTTACACTGGCCAAATAATTTATAGTATCTTGACAGTTCTCCAGTGCCTTCAAGCAGATGTCTTTATAGTTATTCAGCTTTTCTAACTGTTCTCCATGGAAAGTTGGCTTTACTCACCTGGACAACTATAACTGGAAACAAATCCCCAACCATTATTTTATAAACAGGGATTCTATGTTTGTGTGTGGTAATTTAAAAATACATACACAAATTCTTTGATACACCTATCTTCAAAAGCATGGACTGCACGTAGTGACTTGCATCTGATGGAATGTGGCAGAAACGACAGAGTGTGACTCCTGAAGTTAGGTCACAGAAGATACTGCAGCTTCCATCTTGCTCTCTCTCTCTCTCTCTGATGGCTCTTGCTCTGAAGAAGCCAGGTGTCATGTTGTAAAGACACTCAAGCAGCCCTATGGCAAGGCCCCTGTGGTGAGAGACAGAGGCCTCCTGCCACCAGCCATGGGAATGAGCCATCTTACAAACAGGTCTTCCAGTCCCAATCAAGCCTCCTGATGACCACAGCCCAGGCCAACATCTTGACTGCAACAGCATGAGAATCGCTAAGCTAAAACCACCCAGCTACGCCATTCCTGAATCCTGACCTGCGAACTCTGAGATGATAAATGTTGTGTAAGCCAAATAATTTTGGGGTCATTTAACATTACCCCAAACAGTTTTGCATTAATAGTTTACAAATACAGTATGCTTGTTTTTAGCTTTTATGTTATTTTATTATTTTCAATATAATATTATTTTTATTTGAAAAGAAAATGGAATCCATAGCTTAAAATGTTTACTATTTAAATACGAAAGGTATGACTGACTTACCTCTTATTGCTTCTTTCATACCTAACCGGAAGCAGAGTTTTCCAAAACAGAGGAAGTCATCCTCACAATAGCATTAACAGACAGGCCACTGAGAGAGCCTTTATGATGCATTCTAACCTCCTGAAGAGCGTCTATAATGTGATCTCTGTGCCAAAGGAAGACACGCATGAGCATCTGCCCTTTCCAAAGCAGCACATTCTAGATATGGCTAAGGTACTGAAAGGAACGGTAGTTTACACACAACTTATAAAACCACTTAAAATGTAATTGTAGTCACTACCTGCCAGCTTTCGGATGTAGTTCAGCCAGTCTCTTCATGATCTTGGTAAAGCTACCCAGGTTCAATGTATTTGGAGGTACAAATTGAATAGGTGCATCAGGTAGTAATTTAGTGGATTCAATCTGTCTACAATTCTTCTTGATACCCTAAATAAACATTTTTAAAGTTTTATTTAAGTCAGTAACGATTACATAGAGATAATCCAGCTTATTCTAAATTTAAAAATTACAAATAGTAAAATCAAAATTCCTAAGATATTTACTTTGATTTGGGATTATTTTTTCTACCAAGTAAATTTACTTGAGATGTATTCAGGGCTATTTATTTAAAAAATGCCAAATACATGATGAAGTATAATATACAGGCTATGTCGAAATCAGCTTTTCTCAAACAGGATTCTCATCTGATCCACGGAACACAAAAAATGATGTTAACTATTTTCTCAATTTTCCCTAAGATAGGACATAACTATTCCATTCTAGATGCATAGGAGAGAGAGTCATTTGCTATATACAATGGGTATCTTAGGCTTAGGGCATGAAGGCTGAATTCTCTTACCCAACCTGACAGAAAGGCTGGCCTACAAGGTAATTATATGTACATATTTATATAGTATATTCTATATCTTATTTACTAAATGTTTAATGTACACAAACTATATGCCCAGAACATGCTGGAGTCGGGGTGGGGAAACTAGTGCTATAAAAAAGAACCTCCATCACTTATGTATCTTATAATTCAACTGAAGAGACAAAATTAAAATGATCAATTAATTACTATTAACCATGAAAGTAGGATATAAATTATATGAAACCACTGTACATCCCATAAAAGTTCAACAAAGGAGGAGCTGCTACTTGCAAACCTAGATGAAAAGTCAGGGTAAGATATACAAAATATTACATCTGTCACATCAGAATATTACATATTTTACTTATTTGCTTATTGCCTTATCTCCTTCATTAGATTTAAGCTCTGTAACAGCACAGATTTTTGTCTGTTTTGTTCATTGCTACTTTCCCAGTGCCTACAATAGTGTACACAGTTGGTGTACTGTTTACTGAATAAATAAATTTTGGGATACAATAGTTTAAATAGTAGTTGAAACCACAGAGAGGATGGGTTTCCCAAGAAAGAGCCAAACTGCTAGTAAACAACAGTAGCTACTATTTACGGAGTACATTCTCCATGACAGGCACTGTTCCAAAGAATTTTCTGAATTAAACTCATTTAAAGCTCACAACATTTGTGAGGCAGGAACACTTATCCCCATTTTATTTTTTATTCTTTTTTAATAAATTTATTTATTTATTTATTTTATTTATTTATGGCTGCATTGGGTCTTCGTTGCTGCATGTGGGCTTTCTCTAGTTGTGGCGAGCGGGGGCTACTCTTCGTTGCGGAGCATGGGCTTCTCATTGTGGTGGCTTCTCTTGTTGCAGAGCACGGGCTCTAGGAGCGCGGGCTTCAGTAGTTGTGGCACTCGGGCTCAGTGGTTGTGGCTCGCGGGCTCTAGAGTGCAGGCTCAGTAGTTGTGGCGCACGGGCTTAGTTGCTCCGTGGCATGTGGGATCCTCCTGGATCAAGGCTCGAACCCGTGTCCCCTGCATTGGCAGTCAGGTTCTTAACCACTGCGCCACCAGGGAAGTGCCTATCCCCATTTTAAAATAAGGAAGCTCAGACACAGAGGGCAGTAACTCGCCCAGCCCATGAGTAGGTATCAAAGCCAAGTTATGAATCTGTTGTTCTTAATCATCACTACCTCTTATTATAGACAATAAATATTTTCTAAATGAATGAATATAATGAAAAAATGTTGAGAATCTGAGAAGAAAGGTGACAAGAAACTGCTAGAAAAGTAAGAGTATAGTTTAACAAAGACAGCAGTAAGAGCTGCCCTGTCCACACACTCTAAGACAACATACTCCTACCCTAGCCCATGGTGCCCTATTTATTTATGACACACAACCTTCCCTCTACCAACTCCATGACCTGCTTCCTCAGCTAACAAGACCAAGAGTGGTGTTACCTGAACTCACGAACACCAAAATCATGGGTTGGATCAGATTCCCTGTCTAAAGAATGTGGAATTGGAACACAGAGCAAATGAGTTAGTCAAATGATAACAGGAGCTTGAACTGAAAAGTACTGTAGAGTTAGAATTAAGCAAAATAAAGCCTAATGGAGGAAGAGAGAAGTCATGAGCAGACACAGAAAGCCAGCGTGCAGAGAGAAACAGGAGGATGGAGCTTACAGGGATGCAGAGGCAAGAAACCAGGGGCACTACCTGAGAGAGGCAGGGAGGAGCCATAGCTCCCAAATCTCCAGCTCAAGCGCCCTTGTAGCCTGACTGCAGTTTGTTTCCTTCCTTCCTATTGTGGATTGAGGTTATGCACCCAAAAACCCATCCTAAACACGAAGTGTCACTGAGACGAAAGGAAAAGAGTTGAAAGAAAGGAATGACCGGCACCAAATTGACTAAGTGGTCAAAAAGAAGGTAGATAGGGAGAAAGACCAATAAAAACCTCACTAGTGACTATAGAAAGAGCACTGTAAATAAAATTTTAGAGATTGGGGTCAGATTATTAGGATGAAGAAACAATCAAAGAAACCCAGACATTGGGTATAAACTACTTGTTTGCGAAGTTTGGCAGGAAAAACACAGAACAAATAAGGACGGTAACTTCAAAAGAATGAAGTCAAGTGAAAATGTTGTTTGGATTAAGAAGAGTTGTGCATAACTGTGAGTGGAGAAAGGTCTGTGAGTAAAGAAATGGCACTAATGGTACAGAAAAATAATGGGATAACTCCAGGAATTAGGAAAGGACGGGGTAAAGGACATAGGGAAAAGAGATCCCTTTACCTTATTCTTAAGGAAAAAAACAAAATTCATTTATTCAACAAATATTTATTCTTTCATCCATTTATTAAAAAGGAATTTTCTCTGATCTGTAGAGTCAAACTAATTCCAGTAAAAATCCAAGGACTTCTTTAATAGATAGTGACAAGCAGAATTATGAAATTTATACAGAAAGGCAAAGAGACTAGAATAGCCAAAATAAATTTTGAAAAAGAATGAAGTTGGACTTACTATTTCAAGACTTACTATAAAGCTATTATGATCAAGACAGTGTAGTACTGGTGGAAAGTTTAAGAGCTAGAAGAGAACAGAGAGTCTAGAAATAGATCCACACAAATATGGTCAACTGATTTTTGACAGAGGCACAAAGATAATTCAGTGGAGACAGGATAGGCTTTTCAACAATGATGCTGGAACAATTCCATACACAAAACAAAAACACAACCAAAAAACCAAAACCACCTCAATTCATATCCCACACATTATAAAATTGACTCAAAATCTTTGTGACAATGGGTTATGCAAAGATTTCTTAGACACAACATTAAAAACACAAGTTAAGGGACTTCCCTGGTGGTGTGGTGGTTAAGAATCCGCCTGCCAATGCAGGAGACATGGGTTCGATCCCTGGTCCAGGAAGATCCCACATGCTGCAGAGCAACTAAGCCCGTGTGCCACAACTACTGAACATGTGCTCTAGAGCCCGCGAGCCACGACTACTGAAGCCTGTGCACTGCAATGACCAAGCCCATGCGCTGCAGCTACTGAAGCCCACGCACTCTAGGGTCCTCATGCCGCCAACTACTGAGCCGGCATGCTGCAACTACTGAAGCCCGCACGCCTAGAGCCCGTGCTCCACAACAAGAAGCCACCGCAACGGGAAGCCCACGCACTGCAACAAAGAGTAGCCCCCACTCGCCACAACTAGAGAAAGCCCGTGCGCAGCAACGAAGACCCAACACAGCCAAAAAAACCACAACAAACAAAAAAACCCCCACAAGTTAAAAAACAAAAAATCAACAAATTGCAATTGGTTAAAAATTAAAACTCCTGCTCTGAGAATGACACTACTAAAAGAATGAAAAGACAAAGTACAGGCTGGGAAAACGTATTTGCAAATTACATACCTATCTGATAAATGATTTATATTCAGAATATAAAAAACTCTCAAGAACTTAGTAAGAAAATGCATAAAGCTAAGTGAAAGAAGCCAGACTAATAAGGCTATATAATATTCTACTCACAGGAGATTCTGGAAAAGGTAAAATTATAAGAACAGAGCACAAGAGAACGTTGTGGAAAGATGGAACTGTTCTATACCTTGATTGTGATGGTGGTTACATGCCTGTGGCATATGTCTAAACTCACAGACAGCAAAAAGGGTGCATTTTACTATATGTAAACTTAAAAAAATCTATGGAATGCCTATAGGATGCCAGGCATTTTGCTGAGCAGTGGAGAGACAAGAGTGAATAAGTCAACCTTATCACCTTCCATGTGGCGTTTAAAACCTCAATGTGGTAAAGATGAGAGCATGCATAATAAAATGACTATATTTTATGGTTTAAATAATTATGAGATGAGGTTAGCTGTGAAAAAAAGAATGATGAAAGTGTTAAGTAGCTACTTATAGAGTAACACTATCCAAGAATAAAGAGATACAAAGACTGAAAAGCACTGGCAGAGAGCCTAGTTACAGAGAAACGTTGTCTCTCCGCGGCTACGCCTGTAAAGATCTGTGCTTCCTCCAGGGACGACTGGGGTTGTACAAGAGCAGGTTAGGGCGGATCCACTGTTAGAAACAATTCAGACTAATGTCCTTATTCCCACTGCAAGACTGCTGTCCTAGAGTTATTTGTCCGACAAAGCTACTTATCGCAGTATAGTGTATATATGAAGACCATTTAAGGGCTTGATCAAGAAAACTAACCTTTTGGTCAAAAGGGAAAAACTCACTGTCTTGCTCAGATCCCAGCTGCTGCCTCGGCCTAGTTCTAGGCAATCTAGAAATAGAGGAGGCTGAATTGATTTCTTTGCTGATGTTTTTCTCCAAATTATTGAAACTAACTTTATTTCCATTTTTGGACCAAAGTGGTGATGTATATTCTCCAGGAGTTTTGACAAGCCGCACATTTACTGATTTCCCATTTATTTCTATACCATTCATTTCTTTCACAGCCAGCTTTGCATCACTGTTTTTTTTTAAAGCAAGAGATGCATATCTAAAATATAAAAGCAGAAAACCAAAAGGTTCTTTGTTAATGACTTTAAATGGCCTCAAACTTCATTGTGTAACTACTGGCTAGCATATATCTTTTATAAGAATAACTGCTCTTAAAAATAAAAGTTACTCTACTTACCTTGGGATCAGGAAGAATATTAAGATAACTAAATACAAAAAATTAAAGATGGGAAATAAAAGGTAGTTAGTATTTCTTCTGAATTATCACCTGTTAATTTTATATTAAAATGTAATGTAACATTTGCAAAGCTGATATATGACACAGTTGCACAGATTAGTGTTCTCGGGACAACTGGTTATCCATACCAAAAAATTAAAATTAATCCCTATACACAAACATAACCTCCAGATACAGCGAAGGCGTAAAGGTGAAAGGCAAAATTTAAAAACATTTAGCAGAACACAGAAGAGAATGTCCTTATGGCCTTGTAGTGAAAAAATATGCAGTCCAAACAGAGTTGGAAAATCTAACCAGAATTTTGGCCATAAAATTGAGAAAGCTGGGCAAGAGCCATCCTTCTGAAAGTGCCAGCTCCAGATGGTGTCAATGGAAGGATATATACCAAATCTGAAGAGCAGTTGCCTTCAAAAGATGGGACTATGGATAAATATTTATAACCTCCTTACACTTTTGTATTTAACTGTACTTCCTAAATTTCCACACACAATGTGTAATATTTCAAAGTAATAAAAAACCATAAAGTTTCCTTTTTTCCAAAGGATTCAACAAGACACTAAAAGAATCTTTCACATCAAGTAATACTCCTAGGAGTACAACACTACTTTAATATAATGAAATATATTAACAATATATTAATTAATAGGTCCAAGAAAAGCATATGGTCTTAAGTGAATCCATTTAAGACAAAATTAAACACTTATTTTTAATAAATTTCAACCCAACTACAAATAGGATCCTTTTTTAATTTATAAAGATTTTCATATCTGAAATAAAGAGCTATCATTTTTTGTGATAAAATAGTAAAGGCATTTCCATTAAGCTATCACCATTCTTATTTGATACTTTTGAATGTTCTGATAATGTCACAAAACAGGAAGTAACAACACACATACTGGAAATGACTATATGTAGATGATATAGCCATCTACCTAATATAATAAAAAAGCATCAACTAAAAAGTAATTAAAATAAAAAAATAATAAAATTAAATATAATTTTCTGAGTACCTACTATATGCCAGCCTTTATTTCTACTGGTTTACTTATTTATCTCATGATAGTTCCACAGTAATGCTATGTAGGTACTATTATTATCCTCACTTTATAGGTAGAGCCTCAGATACAGAAAGGTTAAGTAACTTGCCCAAACGTATTCATCACGTTACTGACGAAGCTGAGACGTGAACCCAAGCCATCTGCTGCAGAGCCCGTTCTCTTAACTAATGCACTCGACTGCCCCCATGAAATGGTATGAAACAAGATAACTGCAGAAAAATCAATAACTCTCCTATATCTCATATTAGTAACAAGTTAAAAAGTATGATGAAAGAAAGATTTAATTAAGAACAGCACCAATTAATGACTGTAGCTATTTGTCAACGTGTATCCCTCTACTAGGCTGGGAAACGCCTGCGGGAATGGCGCCTGGCTTAATCACCACTGTGGTTCACGTTCAGTACAGAACAGACCTCTGTTAGAACCTAGGGCATACCCAGTAAATGTACATTCATTGAATCTGGGAAACATACCTGTAATTAGGAGAAGAATCATAAATTGAAATGTCAGAAATTTCGTATTTCTGGAAATGAGACCTTAAATCAGCCTAAAAGAAGATAAATAAAAGTTTGTGAAAGGTAGAAAAACAATCAAAATATGAACAATTAATAGATTTGAAAGTGAAGCTCAAAAAATAAATCCTGGCATACCTCAGACACTGAAGGGCAGAGACCACCAACATGTATCAAGTAACCTTTATCTCTTCGTAAGGGTTCAACATTCTTCATTTCTGCTTGAAGATAAACATACAACAGAAGATAATCATTATTTTATCAATATTTTTAAGAGAAAATGTGAAAATTGTTAAGTATTTTATTTTTTATTATCAAAGAGATTATTATAAAGTTATTAGCAAATATCAGCACTAGGCTGAAGATTAAGAGCTTGGAGTATAGTTTCAAGATTTCTGGGCTTTAATCATATGTTAAAAACAAAGAGGTTGGACTGATTGATATTTAGTCTCTTGTGGCTCAAAAATGGATCAATAAATAGTTAGTCCTGGCTGCCTGTTGGAAACTGAGAAGCTTTTTCTGTTCACTAGGTACCCCACACCTGCAAAGTGCCTGATGAGGGTTTAGAGGAAAAGAACACCTGAAGGAATACTGATGTTGGACTAGAGTACGGAGAGAGAATGGTGGGCCTCTATCTACTAACTAAATCTTGGATTTAAGCTTTTAGCAGACAGTTTTCTGAAAGAGAAATGAACATTTTAAACTGATTTACTCTTAAAAAAAATGACATCCAAATGGCCAATTTTCTCATTTTTCATATTTATAAAGAAATACAAACAGGAATAAAATATTAAAACAGTGCAATCCTCCAAAATAATACAGAAGAAGACAAGTGCTATTTTATAAATGAGCTAGGTTAGGATTTCTTGGTAAACTGTTAAGAACCAACCTAGTGTAAACTTCGGATCCCCTTTGTCTTGTACTATTTGATTTTCTTGTATTCCTGAGAAGTCAGCTCCTGTCAGGTTCTCTTTAGCATCAAACCAGTCTTCACTTACTTCTCGGTGATTTTTGGAGTCTGAGAAATTGAACACATTAGCAAGGAACTATGTACAATGTTTAACCGTGAGAAATTATCTGAGTGATCTGCTTCCCAGTTTTACTTTAATTAACACTGATTCCTAGCTTATTAAAAGCCTTACTTTTCTGATTTTTAATTATCCTTTATTGAAGAAGAGATTTATCTTTATAGACAGAATAACAGTGAACATCTTTAAAAGCGGGTTAAGCCGTGCTGCAAGTCTTTATTTCACTAAAAAAGGAGCTTTCTCTTCTCATTGAGGACAAAACTAAAGAAAAAACCAAAAAGCCCATACAATTTACAGAGATACAAATTGGACAGAAAAAAGAATTTTCAAAATGGAAAACATGAACCAGAAGAACAAAAGTCTGTATTATTATTTGGCATTATCAGATATATTAAGTAACCTTAAAGATATCAAGTAGATGTAATAAGAACATACTTCACATTCATAATCTGAATGATGCCATTCAATTAAAAATATTTAACTTAACAGATGGGCACGAGGGATATTTTAAATCTTATTATCTGCTTTCTGGCAATGACACAAGACAAACATTTTTATACTGACCTTTATCATCAAGTTTTAGTTGACTAAAGTCTATATCTACGTCACCATTTTTTAAACCATCCTCCTTGGGTGATGTATCTTGTTTAGGATGACTATTGTCAGGTAATAGAGACACCTGAGGATTAAAATAATAAAAACAACAATAATAAATAAGGAGTAACAGTTATTGCACTCTATGTGACAAGCATGCTTCACTGGCATTATTTACCCTCACAACAACAAAGGCTATGAGACAAAATCATTATTGACCCAGTTTATGGGTGAGCAAACTGAATCTAAGTAACCTATTGCTTTATGTCTGTCACACAATGAGAATTATGATTTGAAACTAGTCTATGTATAGTGACTGTATGCTAACACCACCATTATTTAGCAAAGTGTGGCATCCACACACTAGAAGTACCTGAGATGATTTTTGGAGCTGCACATGTAAGTATTTTTCACATTAACATCAACAGTTATATATTTAACGTGTGGTTATATGTACCTTTCATTTATGGGGAGTGATATTTCTTTCTCATACATAATAATAAGTTACTCTTCACAGATTAATTTTTTAAAAGAGGAGAATCATTTAAAAAATACAAAGCAAATAACATTATAGGTAATACCTGGCTATGAAAAATTGTGAAGGTGGTACATAAATAGCTGAAATTTAGAAACACTACACTATACGATGCTGGCTTTCATGCATAACTTAATTTAGTAGGGTGGGTATTAAAATGTAATCCTAACAAAGTAGATATTGTTTTAGAGCCAAAATTAAGATTATAAAAATGTTATATCTGCATCTTGTACTTTTAAAAAGATTTATTGTTCTGCCCAAATAAGCAGGTTACACCATTGCTACCTTTACAATGATGAAAAAAATAAAAAAGTAAAAAACAAAACCCCTCCAGAACATTATATATCATTAAATGGACAAGCTGTTTAAGCAAACTATGTGAGAAATTTGAAGATATAAAAATCTGGCTTTAGACCTGTTAATTCTTTGTGGATAACTGAGATTTTCTTTTCTTAAAGATTAGAACAATGGAATAAATGATTTGCTAAAGTAATTTACTTTTAATCATTTATCTTAATAGAAAGGAATATAAATCAATCAAATATTTATTTCACTTTTGGCTTTGGGATGCATCTTATTGTTTAAGACTACCCAAATAATAATATAACCTCAGGGTTAAGACTAAAGTCAGAAAGCAGAAACAAACTTCAGGGGACTTCCCTGGTGGTGGCGCAGTGGTTAAGAATCCGCCTACCAATGCAGGGGACATGGGTTCGAGCCCTGGTCCGGGAAGATCCCACATGCCGCGGAGCAACTAAGCCTGTGAGCCAAAACTACCGAGCCTGCGCTCTAGAGCCTGTGAGCCACAACTACTGAAGCCCATGTGCCTAGAGCCCGTGCTCTGCAACGAGAAGCCACCGCAATGAGAAGCCCGCACATTGCAATGAAGAGTAGCCCCCGCTTGCCACAACTAGAGAAAGCCCGCACACAGCAATAAGACCCAACGCAGCCATAAATAAAAATTTTAAAAAAAAAAAGGAAACAACCTTCAGTTTTCCTACTCCATTGACAATGGGATATAACTCATGTTTCTGTATCACTTCACAGTTTGCAGAGTGCTCTTACACAGACTGTCATCTGACAAACATTTCCTTGGAACAAGAGAGATTAAGAAAACCTATGAAAGGCACTTAAAAATTATTTTCATCATTTCAGCAAAGGAGGAGTGAAAACTTTGCCCTGTCTAAAATAAATGGGGAAAAAAAATAAATGGGATATTATTATTTTAACTAATTAATTAATTATTTTTGGCCGCGTTGGGTCTTCGTTGCTGTGCGCAGGCTTTCTTACCCAACATATACTACTGACACCCGTTTGGTCAGGACATTATGCTCCTTCTAATCAGTTATATCCCTCAAATGGTAGTACACAAAATAAGCCAGCTGAGTGAAAAGAAGGATGTGAGAGCTTCTAAAAATTATAGTTTACTTTGTGCAAGCCATAAGATTAAAGATTTACACTTGTTGAACTACTCTAAAAAAATCTCACTTGAGAGAGTGTCTTTTTCAGGCTCGAAGAACCATCAACATCACGGGTACTTTGATTATCTAGTTCAGAATCTGCTCCTGAAAAGCTAGACAGATAAACATTTCATTAAAGCATTTATCAATGTTCCGAATAAGGACCAAAACACAGAGCAAAGTTAGCTGAATTAGCAATGTTTAAGATCTAATGAATTCTAAATTAGATAAAAACATAGCTTACGTATGTGATTCTTCTTTCATTAGCTGGAAAGAAAGAGAAGGGAAGAAAAAGCTTTTAGCTTAAGATGTTTTCTGTCTAAATGAAGTAAAAATTTTATTCCTAAAACATAAATACATACCCTGGAAGCAAAAGCAGAGAAGGTAGATAATAATTTTGATTCTACCGACAGTGGAGGCAGCTCTTCCAGTGGTATACCCTTGTTTATCTTTTCTTTCAAATTCACATATCTAACTTTCAAGTCTTCTAAAACTGACAGTAGAGCTGATCCTAATTCCTTCTTAGTAGAATTACTTGATAAATTCCTGTTCAAAAGTTAAGTTCACAAAGCTAAATTATTTAGGCCCAAGCCACCCATTTAAAACTAATGTCAAATTATACACTTAATTCTAACTCTACTAGATCCCTGAAATTTTTTCTTTTAAATGTTTAGTAAAAGAAAATGAATCACAGAAGATGTGTTTTTCCAGGGGCAAGATAAGCAATCCTCAGTATACATACAAGCCAGACAGAATGTGGTCGAATGTCACAAAAAACCCTCCAACTGACTTCATCCAAACTTGGACTTTATAAAGAAACCCTGAATCTGTCTCTTTACTGGATTCATCATGCCAACATGCACTGTTGCCTCTCCATGAAATTAAAATGTACTACTTTTTAAAGTCTGTTACCCCTAGGCCAGTTAACAAACCCAGTTATAATCCACCCCTCTTCTGCCCTTTAAAAATGAAAACTAAAGAAATTTTCTAGAATAAACTTAAAGTTAGTGATAAATTTCTAGGAAGATACAGATTTAAAATTAACAATCACCTATAACTATAAATAGAGAATAACCTTTAAAAATTGTGAGTCACTATGAGGTACACCTGAAACATGTAACACTGTAAATCAACTGTACCTCAATAAAAAAGCAGATAATAAACACACAAACCCTAACAATCACCTATTTAATCCTTCTCTATTTTCCATTACAAGTTTGTAAATATCACTGCAATGGCGACAACACATTTGATAGTGAACATTTAAAAGGTGCAACTCCGCTTTGATGGCTCTCTGAATTATTTGCTGACAGCACTTTGATGGCAAATTCTTCTCCATCTCTTTCGAAAGTTGAGGTTCCCTTTGAAATAAAAAAATTGCATTAGGTAAGATTCCAAACATTTTTCTGTGTTAATGACATACCTCCAGAAACAGATTTAAAATTTCTTACATCTCTCTGTCAAGTTTAAATCAATTTCTACTAAAGACGGAAAGGCTGCAGAAAACAAGGATGTCAAGAGTCAATGCTAAATACATTCTTTGTAGGAGTTCCCTGGTGGCACAGTGGTTAAGAATCCGCCTGCCAATGCAGGGGACACGGGTTCGAGCCCTGGTCCGGGAAGATCCCACATGCCGCGGAGCAACTAAGCCCGTGAGCCACAACTACTGAGCCTGCGTTCTAGAGCCCACGAACCACAACTACTGAGCCCGCGTGCTGCAACTACTGAAGCCCGCGTGCCTAGAACCCGTGTTCCGCAACAAGAAGCCACCGCAATGAGAAGCCCGCGCACCACAACGAAGAGTAGCCCCTGCTCGCCGCAACTAGAGAAAGCCCATGTGCAGCAACGAAGACCCAACGCAGCCAAAAATAAATAAATAAATAAATAAATTTATAAAAAAGATAAATATACTCTTTTTAGAATTCAAGAGAGTAAATAAGTCTCAAATTCATACTTTATTTTACCAAGAAAAGAATTCTAAAGTAAAGTACTAATTTCTCCAGAATCAACAGATTTTTCAGCCCAAATCAAGCACTGGCCAGCATTTTTAAAAGTTATAAACATTCTGGAGGAAAACTGTTTTTAAATGTTATCTTTTAAACAGAAAATATAATTTACATTTTTCTTAATAATAATAATAATGCTTATGTTATTATAAGTAAATATTTTGCTGTTATAACAAAAAACTCCAAAATCACTACTTCTTTGAATGTTAATAGTTCTTCCCTTGCTAATACCTGCCACTTCTAACTATTCTCGATACATCTGCCTCTGGAAACCAACTCTTCTATTTAATTTTATAGGACTGGATACCAGATCAAACTCATTAGAAGAATAAAGGATGAATGAAGGAAAAAGCAAATGATCTCAGAGCATGAAAACCAATTTGACTTCTCAGAGACTTCTCCCTTTCCTCTCCCCCACCACCTGGTTCTCCATGGATGCAAAGTAAATTATACAACGAATTAAAATCAAGATTAAAATATCCCAGTAAAAGTATTTACTTCTTCAAATATATGATGTTTTCCAAATGTGCTATTTTGTTTTGGACTACAGGGGATCAAATGAAAAAAAACGAAAGTAATTAAATCACAGTGTGGGTTTGGGTTGGATAAATAAAGATAAGATGCCATGAGTTTTTCTGAAGGAATTATTCAGACTGAAAGCTCAGTAAGTGGAAAGCTTTAACATTCTACATTGTTCTAATATTTATTTCTTTCAAGGCAAATGGCTGAAGCAGACGATCTCTTTAAGTCCCTCCTGGCTATTATTCAATATGGTTGACGTACCCTACACAAATGGCTGAAGCAGATGATCTCTTCAAGTCACTCCTGGCTATTATTCTATATGGTTAAGTACCTACACGAAAAGCAAATTACTATTTTGATTATTTCCTCATACGTATCTGCAAGCTTGTATGTCTGACTTACCTTTCAGAATGTTTCTTTAAGTCTGTGAAATCAAATGTTTTCCTTAATTCCAGGGAATCCTGAAAACATGATTTAAAATCAAATTAGACATATACGACAGAACAATAATACATGTTGTATCTGGTAAGATGTAAAATCCAACTTCTAACTGACTTTGTGGCAATAGCTGCCAACAGAGAAGAACAGAGTTGGTAGCAATCTATTCACCTTTTTCCTTCATCCAGCATTTTCTCACAAAAGCCTCAGAAACCCCTGATATAGTTCAATGAACCAAAACATTTACATTAGCCTACAGTGCCTCTTTATAAAGTCAAATAAATTTTTATTATTAATCATATTGGTTTTACCTTATTCAGGAAATTTCCCTTCGGTTTTAAACTGTCAACGGAGAGAGATTTCCCCAAAGATCCTTTTGTCATAGCCATCTGTGGATCTTCATTATCTTGACTGTATGCCCAATCTGTGTTACATGCCACACTTCGTTTCTCACTTTGCCACTCACCAGGCCATTTTTTATTCATCATTGTTATCTCAGTGTTGCTTGATGTAGATACTACAGAAGATCTTGCACTCGTCGCCCTGCTTGTTGTGAAACAAGCCCTAAAATCAGTGCTAACATCCACTGTTTGATTAACTGTGACTGTACAACTTGGTACATCCGTCACTGATTTGGGACATGGTCCTTCCATATGGTGAAAGCATGCTTTATTTGTGGTACTGCCATTAGCAGCTTTTAGGGAGCTACCTTCTTCTATTGCCTGGTTATCTCTGATTGCAGACCTTGGTAGAGTAACCGAAAAATCTAAGGCTGGGTTAGGGGTGTTTTGTAGGCTTTTATAACGTGAATACCCACAGGCAGAAATTACTGAATCATCAAAAACAGAGGTCCAGGAAGTTTGACAATCTTTACAGGGCTGGAGTAATGTCTCTAAATCTTTGTCTTGTGGTAATGTGCTTGGATTTTCAAGGTGCTGTAACATTTTTTTCTCAACAACTGGATTTCCACAAAAATCTTTACTTTTAGTTATTTGAGACTTCACTTTGCCAGTACAAATTTTAGTTTTTAATGCTTTTTGAGGGTTCAAGAAACCACTCCTAGATTGAGATTCCTGGTGTTCAAGAGGACTACTCTTTAGTACAATTTCATCAAATACTGTGTGGTACATTACACTAGTGTCTTGTTCCATACACTTTCCATGTTTTGGTTCATGATATTCTCTTAACATAACAGAATTCTGAAATTTGGAGACATGAGGTGAACCTTCTTGTCCATAAACATCAGCTGAATCTAAAGAGGTGCTAGAATTACTTTTTAATTTAACATGATTATCTTCTAGATTGCTAGCACAATTAACTCCATAACCTGAACTTCTCAGTCCCAAAACTTCCAGATTAGATATGTTTAATGTCTTCGTTTGGTCAAAAGGTAAATGGTTATTTATATATTCTTGTTCTTCCGCACTGTGATATTCCTGCTGTGAGTCATCATCTAGATCACGCTTTTGCACATCTTCAGGAGTTTCTTTATAATCATCATCTGAAATCTTGTAGATTCTTTCCGAGCCAACAGTCTTATTACCTCGATGATTCAAAACACCAAAAAACACCTCCTTTCTTTTCTGCATTTCATAATCTAATTCTGAATTTAAATGAATAAGACTTTCATTCTTCAGTTTTGACTCTGAATGATGTATACAGTAGGTTTCATTTAGGAAAGCGTTGTCAATACTACCTTCAAACTCACTTGACTGAGAGTGAGTACTCTCTATCTTAGTATTTGGACTCACAGTAAAAGATGGCTCCGATAACTCTATTTTGTCAATACTGCTGATTTCTTTGTCATTAGCTCTTTTTTCTAATGCCAAGGAATCCCAGTCATTATCAAGAAAAGTCAATTTGGCTTCTTTACAACCATTAGGAGATAACAAATCTTCTTTCTTACGATTAGAAGGCTCATCTGATTTAAAAAAAAAAAAGGATAAAATGTTAGCAGAAACATTACAGAATTTAAACCCAAGACCTTAGATGTAATCTGGCCTAAGCTCTTCCCAATGTAGGAATATACTTTTTACATTATCCATAACAAATATCCCTAAATAGTTGCTGCTATGGACTGAACTGTGCCCCCCTCAAAATTCATATGTGTTGAAACCCTAACTCCCCATGTGGAGACGGGGCCTCTGGGAGGTAATTAAGGCTAGATGAGGTCATGAGGGTGGCACCCTCAAAATGGGATCAGTGCACTTATGAGAGAAGAGACACCAGAGAGCTTGCTCTCTGTTTCTCTCCACCACGTGAGGACACTGCAAGGCGGCGGCCATCTACAAGCCAGGAAGAGAGCCCTTACAAGACCTGACCATGCTGGCACCCCCATTTGGACTTGCAGCTTCCAGAACTGTCGAAAAAACAAATATCTGTTCTTTAAGCCACCTCCGTGGTATTGTGCTATAGTAGCCCCAGCTGACTAAGATAGAAGCTAAGATTCTTCTTGAACTCTTTCAGTGGCAAAGCATTTACTATTTAGAAGGCAGTCATTCCCTTTGTAATCTTTGGGTGCCTCCTAGTGTCCTAATATCAACCTTAGGCACTGCAGAAATAAAACGAAGAAGACATGGGTGCTGTACCATGCTGCTGATTAGCAGGTAAATGCTTAAGAAAGGAGAAGTAGACGTCAGAGAAAACTGTACATTTAAAAAGTGTTTTGAAACAAAATAGTTATTTTAGGCAAATTAAACAGCACTACAAAATTAGCTGGGTGAAAAAACATGGCATTTTCAAGAAATTATAAGCCAGCTTGTCTCGAGTGAAATAGCTCTAAGGGAGTGAAAGGAGCTGTGAACAGAAAGAGGCCTTTTATGATGTGTTAAGGAGTCTGGTTCTTATCCTAAGGCGGAGGACCACTGAAAGCTTCTTAAAAGGGTAGTCATGTGAATGCAACTGAGTTTAGACACCTCTAGCAACAGTAAGAATGAAGGCTTGAAGGGGGAGACTGAAGGGAGACAGACCAAGAGTACAGAAATGGGACTGGAAAAGAAGAGACTGGTAAAAAAGTTCCACAACTGACAAGACTTGGTGGTCAATTAGAAATGGTAGATAAGGGAGAGAGAGATTAGTGGCTTTCAAATACATATTTTTTTTCCTTAAGAACACAATCAGAAACACGTTTTATATCAAGATCTAGCATATATGTGTCTGTATAAGTGAAACAAAAATTTTACAAAACAGTAATTACTCCAATTATGTCCAAAGTATTCTGCTATTTTCTAGTCTATTTCATTTTATTTAAAAAAAATAGCTGATTACAATCAGCTAAGCTGATTTCATGATTCATCAATTAGCTACCACCTGCTTAAATATCTTTCTAGGATAATGCTAAGGGTTACAGCTTGGTATTGCAGATGAATGGGAATATCTGGTGCTAAAGAGATAGGGACTTCATGAAGAGGAGATTTAGAAGATGAAGAGGTAAAGCAAGGGGCTGGGGAGGGAGGTGGAGGGAGAAGATAATGAATTCAGTTCCAGGCAAGTGGAGTTTAAGGTTAGAGATAAAACACCCAGATGTGAATGTCTAATAAGCTGTTATAAATATGGGGTTGGAGCTAAGGAGAGTAGGGTCAGACACAATTATAAACTCATGTGCTGATTGTGTTTTTCTTAGAGATTTGTAGAGTAGTTCATGATATATTCTGGATACTAGGTGTTTGTTTTTCACATTTATAATATAAGTGACTTTCCCCCAGTTTATTGGCTATCTTTTAACTTTTTAAAATATTTTGTCATGCCATGGGCTTTAAGATTATTTAGTTAAATGAATCAGTCTTTTCTTCTCTGACTTCTGGGTTTGTCTCTCTGGCCTTCCCTACCACATGATTATAAAAGTATTCTTCTATAATTTTCCAATTCTTTGTGTGGGTGTATGTGTGTAACACTTAGCCCTTTCACACTATGTAGAATTAATGCTTCTCTCTAGCATGAGGTAGGAATCTAACTTAATTTTTTTCCAAAAAGGATGGTCAGTTGTCCTAATACCATTTGCTGAAAAATCCACTGTTTCCCGTCTGACTTGAAATAGCATTTTTATCACATTCTAGAGTCCTCTTAATAGTTACAACTACATGTATTCATAAGCATATAAAGGTTAGTCAGCTTGCTTTTTATGCCCTTGTTGATTATTCTCTCTTCTACCACTATGACAGAAAGAGAAATTTTAGATCCATGTGAAGAAAAAACATACACAACTTCGGTAGCAGAGGTCAACCTGCCCACTTTCTACTTATTACCCTGAAGGCAACTGTACCTGTCAGTAGTTCCTGAAAGCCTGCCTGGACAAAAACCCTCTCTTCTGGCTCACCTTCTCTCTCCTAAATCTTCCATTTACCTGAGAGAGCCTATGTAGGCTGCCCATATTTACCAAAAATCACCTGAGTCATCTGTCAAGATAAAAACATGCTGAATCTTACCTTACTGGTAGGAAGGCTTAAGATGTAGCAACACTGGAGAGGGAACTATCAAGTCTAATTACATTTAATACCACCTTCCACCCAGAATAAAGCCAACTGGACTAGCTTCTCACCTTTCTGGATGTTCCCATTACTGTGGTAGCCTTTACCAGAAGCTGTCTCAACCACTGCAGTGGCCTGCATCACTCAAGGACGTATATCCTAGAAGAAGTATAAATATTGAACTGTTATTATACTCAGCATTATATTTTAAAAACTATTAGAAAAACAAGAATCTGACAAAGTAGTAATTATAGTCAAAGATTCTAATATCAAAGGCCTAATAAACAAAACGTGTAAGACACTTGAATAACTTTTTTTTTTTTAATTTATTTTATTTATTTATCTTTGGCTGCGTTGGGTTTTCGTTGCAGCGCGCGGGCTTTCTCTAGCTGCGGCAAGCGGGGGCTACTCTTTGTTGCAGCGCGCGGGCTTCTCATTGCGGTGGCTTCTCTTGTTGCGGAGCATAGGCTCCAGGAGCACGGACTTCAGTAGTTGTGGCGCACGTGCTCAGTAGTTGTGGCGCACGGGCTTAGTTGCTCTGCGGCATGTGGGATCTTCCCGGACCAGGGCTCGAACCCGTGTCCCCTGCAGTGGCAGGCAGATTCTTAACCACTGCGCCACCAGGGAAGCCCTGAGTAACTTTTTTTAAAGGCATGAACAGACAGCTACATAAAAGACTGTATTATTTAAACAGACGAGACATAGTCTTCTAAAATTTCCAAGGAACATTTAAAAACCGTGTTACGGGGCTTCCCTGGTGGCTCAGTGGTTGAGAATCTGCCTGCCAATGCAGGGGACACGGGTTCGAGCCCTGGTCTGGGAAGATCCCACATGCCGCAGAGCAACTAGGCCCGTGAGCCACAACTACTGAGCCTGCACGTCTGGAGCCCGTGCCCCGCAACAAGAGAGGCAGCGACAGTGAAAGGCCCGCGCACCGCGATGAAGAGTGGCCCCCACTTGCCATAACTAGAGAAAGCCCTCGCATAGAAACAAAGACCCAACACAGAAAAAAAAGAAAGAAGGAAAGAAAGAAAGAAGTCAGGAGCTCTTTAAAAAAAACAAACAAAAAAACCCCCAAAAAACAAAAAAAAACCGTGTTAGGCTACCCAAAAAGTCTTAATCCAAAAAACAGAGTATTAAAGGCTACAATGTGACCCTATTTATGTCAAACCCAAAACAAAAATGTTTCCAAAACAAATTGTAGACTTACTAAAAACCAATGACACGATAAGTCCCTACAATGAAATCTTTCAGCAACAAAAAGGAACAAACTACTGATATATGTAAACTGGTGGATTAATCTCAAAAACATTATGCTGAATGAAAGAAGGCAGACAAGAGATCACATATTGTATGATTCCATTTAAATGAAATGTACAGAAAAAACAAATTTATAGAGACAGAAAGTAGATTAGTGGCTTTGTGGGACAGGGGATGGGAAGAGGGGTTAATGGTATCATTTCAATTTTAACATATGTGCCGCTGAAGCGAGCACAGGAAGGGTTAACTGTAAATGGGCATAAGGGATTTTATCAGAGGAATTAAAACGTTCTGAAACTGACTTATGGTGTGACGGTTGCACCACTTGATAAAGTGACTAAAATCACTGACTTGTACATTTGAAACGAGTGAGATATATTTCAATATATCTGTTTTTAAAAAGTTAATGACAATGGTTCTTTGAACCCAGCTGCTACATGAGGAAGCCCAAGCTGGTCACCTGTCAGAAAACCAAGGCACCCTAATGGACACATGAGTGACCCCAGAGAAGACCAGCAGAAGAAATGTCCAGCCAACCCACAAAATCATTTTGAGCCTTCTGGCCTCTAGTTATCATCACTGTCTACACGCCTAAAAAGCTGAAGTACTTGTCAAGGGATTCTGGTGACCAGGTATTACAAAGGTTCCTGATGAGTTTGGAAAAAAAAAAAAAAAGAACTGATTTTGTTCTAATTCTCAATGAACTATTTCAATCGATGATCCTGCACAAATCCCCAAGTTTACTCTCCCTGTTCTACAATGAGAAGACATTACAAAGCAGAAGAACTCACTCCTTGGAGACAGTATGTCTAGCTTTGAAACCTGATTTAGACACTTAATATTAACAGTGTGAAAAAAATTAATGACAATGAGAACACGGGACTTCCAAAATACATGGGACCTGCCCAAAGTTAGAGCCAAAAGAAGTCACAGCTTTAGATTCTTATTATTCAATAAAACTAAAATAAATGACTTAATAAGCAGTCAAGAATCTAGAAAAGAACTAAAGTCTTTATTTCAAAAAGTTGAGGATAGAATTAGTTAAGACAAAAGAAAAAGTGACCAATTTAAAAACAGTAAAAATGATAACTAATACCAAGAGCTATTCTTTGAAAAAATGAATTAAAGTAGATAATATCAGACAAATCTCACTGACAGTACTGAAACAAAAGCCAGCAATGAGAAAAGAAGCATTTTAACAAAACATAAAAATGTACTTTTAAAAATTGAAATTGCTATATACACCTTTGATGGATAATTTGCAAATTTAACCAAAATAGCCAATTTTCTAAGAAAATAGTTTTTAAAAAAAACTTACAGAGTGCTTCCCTGGTGGTGCAGTGGTTAAGAACCCGCCTGCCAATGCAGGGGATACGGGTTTGAGCCCTGGTCCGGGAAGATCCCACATGCCACAGAACGACTAATCCCATGCACCACAACTACCGAGACTGCGCTCTAGAGCCCGTGAGCCACAACTACTGAGCCCATGCGCCTACAGCCTGTGCTCTGCAACAAGAGAAGCCACCGCAATGAGAAGCCAGCGCACCGCAATGAAAGAGTAGCCCCCGCTCGCCACAGCTAGAGAAAGCCCGCACACAGCAACAAACACCCAACGCAGCCAAAAATAAATAAATAAATAAATTTATTAAAAAAAAAAAAAAAAACTTACAGAAAAAGCTAAACAGAATCAACAATAGAAAAAATTGAAAAGGCCATCAAAGTTTTATCCTATAACAATTCCTATCAAGCCTACTAAATTCTTAATTCATCTGTATAAACAAAAAAGTTCTAGGTCAAGTGAACAAAACTCTAACCTGGTCATAAAAACAGAGTGACGGTCCCTCAATCAATTCCCAGACTTGTGTCAGTGTACAGACCTAGAAGCCCTTGAATGAAGGGGAGGCTGGGTCTTCTTCAGGAAGAACCCCAAATACACTACTAAAAATACTCTTCCCTAAATGGTCCCTAAAGCCTTTTACCGGGGTAATTGTACATTGGGGAAAAGAAAATAATCAGGGGACTCCGGGAGGGCTCACGCCAGAGAGTGCTTCCCACAGCTTCTGCTGCCGGTGTCCTTGTCCCCATGGTGAGCCACAACCACCCTCCACGTCTGCGGGAGACCCTCCAACACTAGTAGCTTAACATTTTAGGCAGAAGAGAGATGTGAAAATGCCTCAAGATAGATAAAGTCTTGGCCTGCTGGAGAAATTCAAGAGTACTGTGTGATGGAAAATGAATATGGACATGATGGCTGGACCTGGAGCAGCTATCTTGAGCCAGCAGGTAACCTTGGTAATGGAGCTACATATGAATGAGCAATCACACAGAAAGTGCTGGATCTCTAAGGAATTTGTGGAACAGACTTACCATATCAGCATTAAACTACTTATCTCTAAAACCTTTCCCTATCCAAGAAATAAATTTTTGTTTTACTTAAAAAAAAAAAAAAAAAAGAAAAGAACCACACCTTTCAGGAACACTGGCTCTGAACTGACACTGATTTTAGGAGACTCAAAACATCACTGTGGCCTTCCAGTCAGAGTAGGGGCTTATGGAGGTCAGGTGATCAATGGAATTTTAGCTCAGGTTCATCTCACAGTGCGTCCAGTGGGTCCCTGAACCCATATTATGGCTATTTTCCCAGTTCCAGAACGCATAATTGGGAAAGACATACTGAGCAGCTGGCAGAATCCCTGCAGTGGTTTTCTGACCTGTTGAGTGAGGGCTATTATGGTGGGAAAGGGCAAGTGGAACCATTAGAATTGCCTGTACCTAGGAAAATAGTAAATTAAAAGCAATGCCACATCCCTGGAGGGACTGCAAAGATTATCCAAAGATAACTCCTCTCCTTTTGAGAAACAGCTCTTGGCCTGCTACTGGGCCTTGGTGGAGACTGAACACATGACCCAGGGCCACTGAGTTATCATGCAACCTGAGCTGCCTGTTATGAACTGTGTGTTATCTGACTCACCCAGTGTGCACAGCGACTTTCCATCATCAAGTGGATCTGGTACGTATACATATGTGATCAGGCCCTAGCAGCCCTAAAGGCACAAATAAGTTACATGAAGAAGTGACCCAAATGCCCATGGCCCCCACTCCTGCTACACTGCCTTATCTCTCCCAGGCTGCACCTATGGACTCATGGGGAGTTCCCTATGATCAGCTGACAGAGGAGACGACTTGGGCTTGGTTTACAGATGGTTCTGTGTGATATGCAGGCATTACCTAAAAGTGAGCAGTTGCAGCATTACCAGCCCCCACCCCTCAAGGACATCCCTGAAGGACACCGGTGAAGAGAAATTCTCCAGTGGGCAGAACTTTGGGCAGTGCACCTGATTGTTCACTTTGCTTGGAAGAAGAAATGGCCAGACATGAAATTATATACCAATTCATGGGCCGTGGCCAGTGGTTTGGCTGGATGGTCGGGAACCTGGAAAGAACATAACTGGAAAACTGGTGACAAAGAAATTTGGGTATGTAGATAGACCTCTCTGAATGGGCAAAAGACGTGAAAATATTTGTGTCCCATGTGAATGTTCACCAGAGAGTGTCCTCAACAGAGGAGGATTTTAATAATCAAATGGATAGGATGATCGAGTTTGTCGATGCCAGTCCGTCTCTTTCCCCAGCTACCATGTCAACACCCAGTGGGCTCATGAGCAGCAGCACCGTGGTGGCCCGGACGGAGATTCTGCATGCACTCTGCAGCAGGGACTTCCACTCGCCAAGGCCAGTCTGGCAAACTGCCAGCAGCAGAGACCAGTACTGAGTCCCCAGTACGGCACCGTTCCCCAGGGTCATCAGCCAGCTACCTGTTGGCAGGTTAATTACACTGGACTATTTTCACCATGGAAGAGAACAGTGTTTTGTCCTTACTGGAATCGATGCTTACTCTGGATACAGATGTGCCTTCCCTGCATACAATGCTTCTGCCAAAACCACTATCCATCGACTTTGAGAATGCTTTATCCACTGCCATGGTATTCCACACGGTAACGCTTCTGACGAAGGAACTCACTTCACAGCAAAAAGAAGTGGGGCAGTGAGCCCGTGCTCAAGGAATTCATTGGTCTTACCATGTCCCCCACTATCCTGAAGCAACTGGCTTGACAGCAGAGTGGATGGCCCTTTGAAGGCTCAGTTTCAGTGCCAGCTAGGTGACAATACCTTGTAGGCTGGGGCAAGGTTCTCGAGAAGATAGCATATACTCTAAATCAGCATCCAATATACGGTGCTGTTCCTCTGATAGCCCCAGGATTCATAGATCCAGGAATAAAGGGGCTGAAAATGGGAGTGGCACCATTCAGTATTACCCCCAGTAATCTACTAGCAAAATTTCTGTCTCCTGTTTCCACAACATTATGCTCTGCTGGCCTCAAGAGGAATGCTTCCACCAGGAGACACGACTCCACTGAATTAGAAGTTCAGACTGCCACCTGGACACTTTGGGTTCCTCACGCCTCTGAATCAACAGGCAAAGAAGGGAGTAACAGTGTTGGCCAGGGTGACTAATCCTGACTACCAAGGGGAAACTGGATGACTACTTCACAGTGGAGATAAGGAAGAATATCTGTGGAATACAGGAGATTCCTTAGGGAGTCTCTTAGTATTACCATGCCTTGTGATTATGGTCAATGGAAGACTAAAACAACCCAATCTAGTCAGAACCACTAAGGCCCGGGCCCTTCAGGAATGAAGGTTTGGGTCATCCCCCAGGTAAAAAGAATACAAAACAGGTAGTAGAAGAACGCAGTTATAAATACCTGATACAACTACGTGACCGGCTGCAGAAATGAGGACTGTAATTGTAATGAGTATCTCCTCCTTATTCTGTTATGAATATATATATGTATACATACATCTATTAAGCAAATACCTTTGTTTCCTTTCCTCTCTTATTCCCTTATTATGTAACATAAAATGTATTGACCTTATCAGTATTTAAGCATTGTCAACTTTACATAACAGCATTTACGGAGAAGAGTAAAATCACTCAAAATTTTACCTCCTCTTCTGGGGCCAAGGGATTAGCACATTTTCAGTTGTATGCATGATAGCTGTATCATATTAGGTGAAATTATGATCTTGTAATTGTCTTTATTTGGAGATTAAGCATGGTTTAAGGAGATGCGTATGGGTGCCAAGTTGACAAGGGGTGAACTTGTGATTGTTAATTTAATGTGTCAACTTGAATGGGCTAAGGGATGCCCAGATAGATGGTAAAAAATTATTTCTGGGTATGCCTGTGAGAGTGTTACTGGAAGAGATTAGCATTTGAATTGGTAAACTGAGTAGAGAAGATCACCCTCACCAATGCAAGTGGGCATCACCCAATAGGTTGAGGGCCTGAATGGAGCAAAGAGGTGGAATAAAGGTGAATTTGCTTGAAATGGGACATCCACCTTCTCCGGCCCTTGGAAAGGTGACCACTGCTTTGCTTGGAATCTCAAGCTCCTTGTTCCATGGTCTGCAATGTTCTTCTGGGCAGGAAGTCAGGCTACACCAGGGCTCATGTTGCAGGTTTCCTTTCTTTCAGAAATCACAGTCCTGTACTGTCCATTATCCATCTGAAAACAGTTGTTTCACACACGTGGCCTAGTTTTCAAGTTGTTTTATGGCAACGTGGTAAAACCAGTCTATTACTTCATCATGGCCATGAGCCTCATTATGCTTGAGAGTATGTTTTCTGACTACAGTACAATTAAGAATAACAAAAAAGACAATAACTTCCCAAATATTTGGAAATTAAACAACACACTTGTAAATAATTCATGGAGAAATGAATATATCAACAATGGAAGTCAGAAAATAATTTGAACTAAGTGATTATGAAAATACAATACGTCAAAATTTCTGAGATGCAGCTAAAGTAGTGTTTACAGAGTAATGTACAGCGTTAAGTGCTTATATTAGAAAAAAAGGTTAAAAATTAATGATCTACCTTAAGAAACTAGAAAAATTAGATGAAATTAAACCCTAAGAAAGTAGGATGGAAATAATAAAGAAAAGAGAGGTAAATAAAACAAAATAGATTATAAAAAACACATCCAAAGTTTTTTAAAGAAATTAATAAAATTTATAAACCCTTCACAAAACTTATCTAAGAAAATGAGAAAACACAAACTACCAATATCATGCATGATAAAGAAAGGGGACATCACTACAGAACCTACAAATTTTAAAATGATAATAGGGTATATAATGAACAACATGATCTGATAAACTCTACAACCTGAACATACTTCCATGAAAATACAACCTGGATGCAAAAAGAAATAAACCATCTGAAGAGTCCCATATCTCTTAAGAAATTAAAACTGTAATTAAAATCTTTTCCTCACAGAAAACTCCAGATGTAGATGGTTTCACTGATGAAGTCTACCAATCAAGTGAGGCAGAAATAGAGTCAGAATTCAATCCTAACCAAAGTCCATTAGAGAAATATGGATGAGGGGCAACTTCCCAATGTTTTATAGGTCCAGTAATATCTTGATACCAAAATCTGAGGACACTGCAAGTAAAAAATAAAGAGACCAATACTTCTCATGTACAAAGACTCAGACATCCTAAAGCAATTTTTTGCAAAGCAAATCCAGCAACACATAAAAAGAATAATGCATTCTAATCAAATGAAGTTTATCCCAGGAATACAAGGTTGGTTTAACATTTGAAAATCAACTGATGTTATTCACCACAGTAAGAGAATAAAAGAGAAAAATCACATGATTATCTCAATAGATGCAGAAAAAGAACTTGATAACATTTATTAAAACTTAGAACCAGGGATTTCCCTGGTGGTCCAGTGGTAAAGAATCCGCCTTCCAAAGCAGGGGACACGGGTTTGATCCCTGGTCGGGGAACTAAGAGCCCACATGCTGCAGGGCAAGTAAGTCCGCACGCCACAACTACTGAGCCCGCAGGTTTCAACTAGAGAGCCTGCGTGCCGCAAACTACCGAACCCACACGCTCTGGAGCCCACATGCCACAACTAGAGAGGAGCCCACGTGCCACAACTAGAGAGAAGCCCGCACACCACAACGAAGAGCACGCACACCGTAATGAAAGATCCCGCATGACACAACAAAGATCCCGCAACTAAGACCCAACACAGGCAAAACAAACTAACTAAATAACTAAATAAATATTAAAAAAAATTAAAAACCAAAAAGCCAAAACCCTTAGAACCAATTCATGGTAAAAAGCTCTCAGCAAACCAGAAACAGTAAAGATCTTTCTCAATCTAATAACAGGTATCTACATACAAAAAAGCCCCAATTAACCCTAAAGCTAAGATCATGCCTGATGGTGAAAAATTCAATAACTTCTGTCAAAAACAATACAGTTATTCTCTCACCACTTACATTTGATGTACTAGAGGTCCTAGCCAGTGCAATAAAGAAATAAGAAGCATACATATTGGAAAAAAAAAGAGGTAAAACTGTCTTTATTCAGACCATATGATAACATACAGGGAAAAACCAAAGGGATACTCAAAGAAACTACTAGAACTAATAGGTAAACTTAGCAAGATTGAAGAATACAAAGTCAATATACAAAACACAAGTGCACTTCTATATTCCAGCAAGAAACAATTGGAAAATGAAAACTCAAAAACAGTACCACTTACAAAAGCGCAAAAAAACATGAAACAGTTGGTGGTTAAATGTAATGAAAGATATACAAGACTTTTATATTGAAAACTACAAAACAATGATGAGAGAAATTAAGGAGGAACTAAATAAATGGAGAGATATACCATATTGTCGGATCGAGACTCAGTATTGTTAAGATCTGTTCTCTACAAATTGAACTATAGATTCAACACAATTTCACTCAAAATCGTAAGATTTTTTGGTAGCAGTTGACAAGTTGATTGCAAACTTACATGGAAATGCAATGAACCTAGAATAGCCAAAACAATTCAGAAGAAGCAATTTGGATGACACGTATTTCAAGATTTACAAAGCTACAGTATTGGCAGTGTAGTATGTTAAACTAATAGATTAAAGAACATATTATGAGAGGCAAGAAAGAGAGCCACTTGACTTTTAAGAAAGGCATTAATTCAATTCAATGTGGAAAGGAAGTTCTAAGGCATATCCTATAAATGGTACTGGCACAATTAGATTTCTGCAAGGGGAAAAAAATACTGGGATCCCTACCTCACATTATACCCAATAACAAAAGTGAGATGGCTCATATTTCTGAAGGTGAAAACCAAACCTATAAAGTTTGTCAAAGAAAACATAAGAGAACATATTCATGACGTCAGGGTAGGCAAAGATTTCTTAGAACACAAAAGGTGTTAATAAAAAAGTTGTTAATTTGAACTTCAGCAAAAAAATTTTTTTTGAATTTTTGCATTTTGTTTTATTTATATTTTTATACAGCAGGTTCTTATTAGTTATCTATTTTATATTCATGTATATATGTCAATCCCAATCTCTCAATTCATCCCACCACCACCACCCGCCCCCCCACCACCTTCCCCCCTTGGTGTCCATATGCTTGTTCTCTACATCTGTGTCTCTATTTCTGCAAGGCAAACCGGTTCATCTGTACCATTTTTCTAGGTTCCACATATATGCGTTAATATATGATACTTGTTTTTCTCTTTCCGACATACTTCACTCTGTCTGACAGTCTCTAGATCCAGCCACGTCTCTACAAATGACCCAATTTCGTTCCTTTTTATGGCTGGAACTTCAGCAAAATTTAAAAACTGCTCACTACTGAAAAGTGAAAAGACAAGCCAAAGACTGGAAGAAACTATTCACAATTTATATATCCAACAGAGGACTCTTGGATAGATTATGTAAAGAACTTGCATAAATAGAACCTTTTAAAAAAAGACAATCTAATAAAAAAAAGGACAAAGTAGTTGGACACTTACTTCACATGTGCATAACACAAAGCATATGAATTGCTCTTAAGTGTATAAGCAACTGCTCAACATCATTAATCATCAGAGAAATGCAAATTCAAACCACCAAGATACCACTTCACACTCACTAGAATGGAAAAAAAAAACAAAACCTGGTAACACCTAATATTGTGAGGATGTGAACAAACTGAAACTCATACATTGCTAAAGTGAATACAAATTGTTAAGACCATGTATCTTGGAAAACTGGCAGTTTCTAATGATGTTAACCACATAACTACCCTATTACCAAGAAATTACATTCTAGTTTCAGCAATAAGTACCCTTCTCTAGAGAATCATTCTTTAATACACTATTCAATAATGACTGAACCCTTATTTTTTAAGTCATATGCTAAGTGTTGAAGACATGAGTTCTTGCCCTAACAGTTAATGATAAGCACACAATAAATAAGCAATTCCCAAAAGTCATGTGGGAGGATGGGAATGGAGCACATTTTATTATAGAGTACCTTTTCTCAAACTTGCCTGACACATGAATCACTTGGGGCACTCTTTAAAAATACAGATTCCACAGCCTAATTTGGAGGCCAGAAATAATAGGAAATTTCTATAACCTGAAGATTTAGGGAAACATAAAAAGACCTAACCTAATCTAAGGCCTTCATGAGAAAGTGTCCTTTAACCTTTAACCTGATATCGGAAAGAAGAGCAAGGAGGCGTTAGCTGTAATACTGATTATCGTATCAATTTAGTATTGGATTTTTATATAAAGGATATAGTGTCACACACAAAATGCATTTGGAGTTTTTAAAACTGAGAGTTGTATTTAAAAAGCAATTAAAAACTAAAATTTTGGATTTCACAGATAATTAAGTAGGAAATAATACAGCATGCTTGCGTTGAAAAAGGTAAGGGAAAACCTATAAAGAAAGTGACACCTATCTAAGCTAAATCATGAAGATCACGTAGCGGCTGGCTAGACTAAGGAGCAGGGAAGTGAACAGAGCACCTCAACCTAAGGGGACAAATATGGGATGGCCCCAAGGTAAGAGAAGGGTAAGAAGAAGGGACAAGATAACTAGACCTATGCATAAAAGTGAACTCATTATTGTTGATGGTACACTCACTGAGCTAGGAAACTAGGAGGAGGAATACTTTTCTGTTCTTTGTATTATTTTGATTTTGGGTAGGGAGCAGTGGTGATGATGAGTTCATTTTTATACATAGTAAGTTCAAGGGCCTATAATAATTTGAAATAGATATACAGATGTGAAGCTTAGGAATTATCTGGACTAGAAATATTCAACTTTCAACTAATGTTTCAGAAATTCTTTTTAGCTGGTAGCTGAAAAGATGTGGCCCAATATCAAGAGCTTAATAGCCTTTTATTTATTTTTTTACTGCGATACAACTGGCTAGCAGTTGTTAACCTTTGGGGTTATGGACTTTCTGAAGATTTGATAAAAGTCTGAGAAAATGCACATACATACACATATAATTTAAAGGATTTATAGACTTCTATACTACATTTAAAAACTGCAAGTTTGGACTTCCCTGATGGCGCAGTGGTTAAGAATCCGCCTGCCAATGCAGGGGACACAGGTTCGATCCCTGGTCCGGGAAGATCCCAAATGCCGTGGAGCAACTAAGCCCGTGTGCTACAACTACTGAGCCTACGCTCTAGAGCCCGCGAGCCACAGCTACTGAACCCGCATGCTGCAACTACTGAAGCCCACGCACCTAGAGCTCGTGCTCTGCCAACGAGAGGCCACCGCAATGAGAAGCCGGCGTACCGCAAAGAAGAGTAGCCCCCACTTGCTGCAACTAGAGAAAGCCCGTGCACAGCAACGAAGACTCAAAAATAAAATAAAATAAATTAATTAATTAATTAAATAAAAATAAATTTTAAAAAAACCCTGCAAGTTTGTAACTCCTGGCTTAAGAGATTTTACTTAAGTCAGTAAAGATCCTACTCTAGGAATGCCAGGTAAATGTTTAAAATAAAGACTGGGTATAAAGAAAGCTAGTTTATCAAAATAATTAACATTAGGGCTCCCCTGGTGGTGCAGTGGTTGAGAATCTGCCTGCCAATGCCGGGGACACGGGTTCGAGCCCTGGTCTGGGAAGATCCCACATGCCGCGGAGCAACTGGGCCCGTGAGCCACAACTACTGAGCCTGCGCGTCTGGAGCCTGTGCTCCGCAACGAGAGGCCGCGATACTGAGAGGCCCGCGCACCGCGATGAAGAGTGGCCCCCGCTCGCCGCAACTAGAGGAAGCCCTCGCACAGAAACGAAGACCCAACACAGCCATAAATAAATAAATAAATTTATTAAAAAAAATAATAATAATTAACATTAAAATAGATAAGTGGTTTTCTTACTTTTTGGACTCAGGTACTCTTCACATTCTTAAAAAGTACTGAAAACCCCAAGGAGTATTTGTTTACGTGAGTAATATCTATTAATACTTATATTAGAAAGTAAAACAACAATTTTAAATATTTTGAATTTATTCATAAACCCATTACTTAACGTAAGTAACACTTTCAATTTAAAAACCGTGCATTTTCCAAAAAATTAGCGAGAAGAACATATATATTTTGCAAATCTCTTTACTATATGCCTTTACAAGCTGGAGCCTCATTCACATATGATTCTGCATTCAAATCTACCTACAATGTTTTGCAAGCTTCATTCTTAACTATGAAGACACCCAAGTTCAAGAACTTTGACAAGAGGAAAAATTTTAGTATAACAAAAATACTTGCAAATCATATATCTGATAAGGGTCTATCATCCAGCATATCCAAAGAAGTCTTACAAGTCCAACAAAAAGACAAACAATGCAATATTTTAAATGATCAAAGGATCTGAATAAACACTTCTCCAAAGAGAATATACAAATGGCCAATAAACACATGAAAAGATGCTCAACGTATTAGGTAAATGCAAATCAAAACCACAGTGAGATACCACTTTACACCCACTAGGATGACTATTAAAATAGAGAGTTAAGTGCTGTCAAGGAAATAGAGAAATTGGAACCCTCTTACAGTGCTGGTGGGAATGTAAAACGGCACAGCCATTCTGGAAAACAATCTGGCAGTTCCTCAAAAAAAAAAAAAACCAGAATGACCATGTGATCCAGCAATTCCGCTCCCAGGCATATACCCCTTTTTATTCTGCTCTGCCAGGTCTCACTCATCAAACTATTCTCTCCCGTGTTTTCAATCTCGGAACCAAACCAGAAGCTGCTCTCCTCCCTCTGACACCTCCCTCATCCCCACCGGGTCTTGTCAGTTTTAACCCCTGACGCATCTTGGTCAAGAGACCACTGACTGTTAACATGGATCCGGGCAATAACCTCCCACCCAGCCAGAATAATCTTTCCAAAATGCAGATCTGGTCAGTTCACCCCACTGCTTAAAACTAAGCAACAGACTGTCACTGTTCTTTGGATAATGATTAAAGCTTTAGTACCGTCTACAAGACCCCCCCCCCCCCCCACCAAGGGCCTGGGCTCTGCAGGAACCTTAGCACTTCGTGGGTTCCAGATGCACCGGCCACCGCGCTTCCTCACACAGGTTGGGCCACGTGCATCCTCCGCCTGCCACACCCCGGCCCCCCAACCACCTACAATTCCTGCTCAACCTTCAGACCTCACCCCCAATATCCGTTTCTTACGGAAACCATCCTGGCCCTCCACACAACATCAGGAACGTCCGCCAGTTTGGAAAACATCCCACCCTTCTGCCGTCCGTCCCACATAGCAGGGTAATTAACTAATGTCCAGCGTCTGTTTCTCGCTCTGGACCGTGGCTGGTTGCTGCCGTACCCCGCGCCCGCTGCACAGGCCCCATTCGTATTTGTCGCAACAATACACGCGTGAGTGAATTCCCACCTTTCCCCGGAGAAATAAACGTCAGGTCCCGCAACGCAGCTCGAAAAGAACTTCAGGCGCGCAAGTCCGCCTCGGCGCCCGCGAAGCGAGGCTGGGGGACCCGCTTGGAACCGAACGCAAAGGTACCACATTGGGGGATTCTGGAACTCCAAGGCCCCCCAACGAACGCGCAAACCCTGCGGACCACGGCGGCGCCCCCGGACCCTGCCCGGTTCCCCTTCCAGGACCCGCTGGAGGAGGCGTCGTTGGCCTCCTTCACGCCGCGCGGCCCTCGGCGGGCGCCGACGGCCCCTTGGCGGGGACTCGCCGCCCCTGGGCTTCGCTGCCCGTCCCCCACACTCCCGGCCTCCGCCCTAGCCTGCCCGCAGCCGCCCGCCCCGCCAGCCCGACTCCCCGCTCCTCACACCTCGGAACCGCGCTCTCGCCGTCGCAGTCGCCGTGCGTGAGACACCCCTTCTCGGCCGCCGCCTCAGAGGGAGTGCCGCTCCTCGTGCAGCCGCGGGTCCCGCCGGGTAACGGCCGTCCGCGGCCCGCCCACTGCCTGGCGGGGCGCTCCCATTGGCCGGTGCGCACAGGGGCGGCTCTGTGATTGGCTCGGCGCGCGGGCGCGAAGGCGGGAACCGAGTCGCCCGCTGGGATTTTGCACTTCCCGTGGGGGGGGGGGGTGGAGGGAGAGGTTTGGCCCGCGGGCTCAGCTCGCAGCGACGCCCAGAGAGGCCTTAACTGCTCTGCAGCCCGCGACCCGTGACCTTCGGCTCTCGTCTGGACGGCGCGGCTGTGCAAAGCCACTGGAGGAAAAAAGCTGGGCGGCGCTCCCCGCCACCGCCGTCAGGGGCCCAACTGGCCCCTGGTTCGGGCCCGGCGCCCGCCAGGTCCCGCGCCCACAGTGTCCGGACAGCCGGTCCTGGCTGCCCTCCTTGGACAGCTGTCCCCACCGACACGTGTCCCTTCTTCGTGTCTAACACAGCGTGTCCTCCCTCGGGCGGTATTTTACAATATCATTAGCAGGGACGGGGCTAGGGTGAGAGAATGAGTCATTTACTTGCCTTGGGCGCAGAATTTAAGGGGGCGTCAAAAATCTCGATAATCAAGATAAGTGATATTTTAATGCAGTCGTTGAAGGCAATCAAAAATAATGAAAATTCCAAGATGGACAAAATAGCCCCATCAGCACTCCTAATTTTTCCTTCTGCCTCAGGCTCTAATATGGCTCCTCAAGGAACTGTTATCCTGTCTTTAAAAATGTTCATTCCTTTCATCATGAATTTTTTGCATGGATTTTGACTTTTGCTTAAATCATGTTGTTTAAAATCGTCTCAGGTTGCATTAAAATCTTAGTTTTTTGATGCCATCTCCAGATACTCCCCACTAGCCCTGTGGCAGTGGGGTCCTTGCTTCTGGTAGTTTCTGGTGTCTGTGTGTAGCCTGAAGCACTGCGTTTGCTGCCAGGCAGCTCTTACATAATTGATTTGGGGCTTACATAGTTTGGATGTGAAGTGTGACGTTTTTATGAAATCTGTCAATCTCTTTGTGATTTAATGCAGTGATTTTAACCCCATTTCAGGTTCAGAATAATGGTATTTACCCAGTAGTTTTTACTTGTTTGTTTTTGTTTTTGTTTTTTTAAAGTCAGGACAGTGGTTACTTTTATTATTTTTTTGAAGTAGAGTTGATTTACAATGTTGTGTTAATTTCTGCTGTACAGCAAAGTGACTCAATTATACATATAATATTCTTTTCGTATGGTTTATCATAGGATAATTGAATATACTTCTCTGTGCGATACAGTAGGACCTTGTTGTTTATCCATTGTATATACAATAGCTTACATCTGCTAACCCCTTTATGTACCTTTTATGATTTGATTATTTTAACATTTCCTTTTTTATATCTTTTAAATATTTTAACATTATTTCAGTCACACGTATTTAATGTAGAAAATTCAGGAAAATGTAAAGAAGAAAATAGAAATTCCCTATAACCCTACTTCTCACAGAACCTCACTTTGGAGGCTACAAACTTGACATTATTGTGCTGAATTAGTCTTTTACTGTGTTGTAGAATCTGACTTTTAAATTTTATTTATCATTTTCCATCTATGTTAAGTAAGATTGAGCTGTAGCAGGTAGTAGACCATGAAAACTGTCTGTATTCTCTGTTCTGCCCCCGTTCTCATAAGCACTGTAATGAGTTTGGTCAAAGACATTATGAAGGCTGTGATCAAAGTTAGTAACATAACAAGAAACATATTTTCATTTATGAGAGGTTTAGAATCAGTCTTGTTAGTTCCCCAACCAGTGATTTAACCCAGGCCCCCTGCAGTGGAAGTGTGTAGTCTTAACCACTGGACCGCCAGGCAATTCCCAATGTGACTCTCCTTTTGAAAGTTGGGAAAATCATCTGTTTTCATAAATTTGGATAACTGGCCTTGAGGGCTCTGAAAGAAACAGGAATGGTGGAACAAGGAAATTTTGATGAAGAAAAAAGTGAGTAGTGAGTGGTTCAGTGAATTAAGCTATGGTTTTGCTGATGGGCTTGTAACGTGGTGAACACGTTACACCTGAAGAACACATGAAGACCCTCGAGGTTGGTCCTCTCAAGCAAAGATGAGCCTTAAACACCCAAATTTGCAACTTCCAGGGCCTTCTGTAGTAGGGGAAGAACGGAATCTTTCTCTCTGGACTGAGAAGTGTCAAGATATTGAAGAGCATCATGGAAAGGGATGCTGGGCTGCATCTGGAGGCCGACTTGGGAGCAGGGGACTCAGGCTAGGAACCCACACACTTGTGCCTGACCCTGTGGCTACAACAGTGATTCCTAAATTGTGCTCTGCAGAGTCCTGGTCCCAGAAGGCTCTGAAAAAAAAAAAAAAAAAACAGGTTCCATGATCCAACAGTTTGGGAAATTGTACCTAGTCCATTTCCCTCTTAAGGAATCCCAGTGGCATTCACAAGTAAATACTCCTCAGCAAGCAAACCCATTGAATGTTATAACTGAGTGTTACCGAAGAATATTTATAGAATTCTCTATACTAACATTCCTAGGAATTAGTGGTTATAGTTGGGAAACACTGGACTTACAGTAATAGTAGTAGTCAGAATAATGAAGGAGCAACGTGTGCTACCATTTCTTGAGTGCTGTGCAGCAGACACTGTTCTAAGCATTGAACCTCTGGTGCTGAACAAGACCTTGACCTCCCAGCAGAGCAGAGTGGTTACAGGGGTGGGCTGGAATCCTATTGCTGGTTCTAATCTAGGGCCCTCCATTTCATAGTTGTGTCCCTTTAAGCAAGTTGCCTGATTTTTCTGTGCCTCAGTTACCTTGTTTATAAAATGGAGGCAGTAGGAGTGCCCACCTCAATGGATTATTGCAAAGATTAAAGATGATTGTAGATGTAGGGGAGGTAGTGACATAATCAGATTTTTAAAAATTTTCCTCTAAGGGATTGGAGGTGTGACGAACACTGCAACAGAGAAGACCAGGCAAGGGTAGTTTGCCAATGACAATGGCCTGGTCCGGAGGAATAGCTATGGTGATGGGAAAAAGGATGGATTTGTGAGGTGTTTTGTAAGTAGAACTGACAGAGCAGTGTGCTTGAGGTCAGAGTGGAGGTGGGTGAGGGAGAGGAAGGGATCAAAAATAACACGTGGGCTTCGGACTCGGCTGGATGCTGTTGCCTTTGTAGTGGTGAGGATCTGGGGAAGAGAAGCATGCAGCTGGGGCTGGGGAGGGGGAGGGGGACAGGGAATTCAGTCCACATCAGAAGACTTGGCTTTGTAAGCTGAACTGGATTTTGTATTTCTATACTCTGCTTATTGTCTCTTGTAATCTCTCTTTTTTAAAAAATTTTATTTATTTAGTAATAGTATTATTAATTTTTGGCTGGGTTGGGTCTTCGTTTCTGTGCGAGGGCTTCCTCTAGTTGCGGCGAGCGGGGGCCACTCTTCATCGCGGTGCGCGGGCCTCGCACCGTCGCGGCCTCTCCCGTTGCGGAGCACAGGCTCCAGACGCGCAGGCTCAGCAGTTGTGGCTCACGGGCCCAGTCGCTCCGCGGCATATGGGATCTTCCCAGACCAGGGCTCGAACCCGTGTCCCCTGCATTGGCAGGCAGATTCTCAACCACTGCGCCACCAGGGAAGCCCTGTAATCTTCATTAAGTAACCCTTTGCTGATCCTCCTCAATGCCCTCTGCTGGCCCCTCCTCCTTCACCCAACCCCTGTCAGGTTGTTCTTGGCTCTTCCTGTGCCCTCTAATTATTTACACTTTCTCCCTAGGCAAGTCTAGTTCCAAGACTAGAGAATCCCCTCTTTGCTGATGACTCCTATATCTACATCTCCAACCTGGGTCTCTTCTGCGAGTTCCACACTCGGTTCTCTGCCATCCTGGAGGGATGCAGGATGCCTTCCAGTGGAGGATGAGAGATGGTAGATAAAACAAAATCTCTTGTATGATAGACAGTGATAATTTGAGAAAAAAAATGAATCAGAAAAGGGAACGGGAATTGTTGAGGGCTGGCAATTTTAAATAGGGTGGTCGGGGAAGCACTCACTACTCCATGCTGTTTTTATGTTTCATTAGCTTCTCAAACTTGATGTGGCCTAAATGGAACTCCTAAGCCCTCCTCTTTGACTTACTGTTTCTGTAGGACTACATTTCACTTTCACTGTTGCATCAGGTAAGATCTTACTGTTAGGCTGTAGTGTGCATCTCAGGCATGTGGGTCGTTTCTATTATTACACATGAACCCATCTGCTTGGTGTCAAGAGACTGATTCTGCGCGTATGATTTTTTTCTAGGTACTCCTATAATATTTCAATGTGTTTATTTGACTATTTCATGCAGATAGCATAAGTTACATTCATACATATTAAATCATATTTGGTAAGTAAATTGAAATGCTTAGGTTTTTTAAATTATTTTTTTATTGTTTGGCCATACCACGTGGCATGTGGGATCTTAGTTCCCTGAAGAGGGATCGAACCCGCGTGCCCTGCAGTGGAAGGGCAGAGTCTTAACCACTGGACCACCAGGGAGGTCCCGGTTTGTTTTAATTATACTTAAATTATTTTTCTAATTCTAAGATAAGTATGGTCAAACTTAGATTTAAAACAAAGACATGCTACTGATGCAGAATCGAGTGGACATGTAGAAGCTAGTACTATGACTGAAGAAGTAAAGAAAAAAAGGGACTGGGAGGAGGTGTGGTGTGAATTTCATGATGAATATTGATTTCAGTTTTCTGGGAAGAGCAAAATGAAAGCGTGCTTTGTTACATAAAAACTGTTTAAAGATACAGCTGACAATATTAAGAGAAAGCTTCAGCAAATACATAGTATGATGGTTTAAAAAATATGTCCACAAATTCTTTGATACTCTTTCCTTTAATATCTAGGGTTGCTGTTCTACATCCTACGATGCTCAGGACAGACACCCAGCACCCAGGAGTGATCTGGCCCGGGACGTCAGTGGTGTGAGGCTGAGAAACGCTGGGTTACAGGGATGAAAAAAGCCAGCAACAAATTCCCAATAGCCACAGGAAAAGTTTTATTCTATGAAATAAATTTAAAAATTGTGTTCTCGCTTCCTCTGGATGAGGAAGTGTGTGCAACATGGATTTGCTGTGTCTGTAAGGATTGGCACAAGAGGTACCAAACTAAAGGTTTGACTTCCTTCAGAGCCACTGATTTGAGAAACACCATCTTCCCAGGGCTGGTGAGACAAGCAAGAGTCGCTTCTTCACCAACGGTGAGACTTCCCTAGGCTCTGGTTTCCTCATCGGTGATATGGATTTAATAACAGCATCTACCTCTTTAGGGTTTTCATGAAAATCAAATGAGTGAAAATATGTAAAAGCATCTAACTAACTGCCAGGCATGTCTAAATGATATATAAGTGTTTGCTGTCATTAGTGTTATTTGTGAGCCAGATGGATATTTTACTGGTTAAACATGTTTGTATTAAGATGTTGTGGAAGGAACATTAAAGATAAGACAATGAAGTAAACATTTCTCTTTTGCTGGCTGCAAAGACGACACTGCAGGAAGCAGGAGCTCCTCTTTCTGGTTCCTTCTGCTGTGCTTTCTTCCTCCTTGTTCACGGGGCACCTGTGGTGAGCAGTTCGGGTCACCCGGTGGTGCTACCCTCGACCAAAATTTCTCCCAGTCTCCCAGTCTCGGCCCAAGTTTTCCTGTCTCCTGATGTCAGCCCTCTGTCACCCTGTAACTTGTCTGCCCCTAGTGGGTAGTGGCCCCAACCCCTCCAATGAGGTCTCAGTCCCAGTTTGTCGCATTCTCGGGTTCTTTAGATCCTCTTTCATCCGTAGTAGTTAATCCCCTATTATGAGTTAATCATTCTTTATATTACACTCTCCCTGTTCAAATTACTGGGTGGTTTCTGTTTTTGGAGCGGACTGATACACTGCATTCTTGAAACAACTTGGAACATTTAATGCTCACTAAGTAGACTTTCAAACTAAGTCTTTTGAAGCCGATCATCCTAAGATTTGTTCTAACAAATCTTAGGTAAACATAGAAACCTGTGGGGGAGTTGGAGCTGTCCTGGGATTAATGCAGAGTAGCTTTCCACATAAAAACATTGTTTTTTGAATATGCAGCAGCTATAGCAGGTCTGTGGCACTGACGTGTGGATTAGTGATTGGATAGTTTTATCTATGGAGCGCTCAAGAAGAAGATCTGAATATCCTCGGCACAAGGAGGCCGAATTTCTCTTACCCGGTGAAATGTAGCTTTGCCTATCCCACATCCAGCCAGCGCTGGGGGACGGAACTTCGTGACCTCTAGCACTCTGCTGGGAATGTTTTCTTAATTATATATAATCAAGAAAAATGGAATGATTATATATTCCAATTCATGTCTAGCAGTCCACCATGGGTATAGTTATGGATGATGTTATCTTGGTTTGCACTTGCTAATATCCTGAAAAGCTGGCCTGCTGAACCAGCCTTATGTGAAACCCAACGTATACGAAAGAGTAACTGAAAATCAGCAAGTAGCCCAACGCCGTTTACTTTTGTCCTTGGAGTTACTGTCTCTACTCTGGTCTGTAACTTCTTCAGTTTACTTTTTAGTCTAAGAGTGCTGATTCTTATAAGTGTTCTATTCTTATTCACTGTGAATACACCTTCTTTTTTAAATAGAGAAAGAAAAGTGCATTGATTTGATATGCTAAAAAAATTAAAAAATGATCCAAAATATACAGAACAATTAGTATGGAATAAAGATCTTCTTTCTCAGTGGGAAAAAATAAAAACCATATTGCTGAAGTCTTTGAACATTTCATTTTTTAATTTTTCCAATAGTACACTCTTTAAAAAGAAGTTAACAACTTCAATTCCAAATATAAGGATTCAATAATGCGAATGAAAAGCTGTCATTTTCAGTGAAGCTGTTGCCTAATTACCCTGGAGAAAAGTATTCTTTTGATTGAACTGATGCAAAAATCCCTTAGAAAAGCTTCATTGTTGCCTGTAAAGAGTCTTCTTAAGGTCACTTTTACTTCTAGACCATCCCCTTGTTTCTAGTGAAAGAGTTTTGCTTGGTAATGGCTTGTGGTTCCACAGTGTTTTGTGTATGAAAAGCGTAGACTAAGAGATACTACTGAAGTCGCTCAAATTGTAGATTCTGCCACAAAAGGAAGTCCCAACACTGAAACATTTCCCCTTAATGTTCAGCAAGACACATGAAAAGAAAACTCAAGTCCCACGTTCATCTTTACTTTGATCACCATTTTAAATGGCATGAAGAGGCTGCTGCACCGTCGGAAACAGAGCTCCACAGCCCAGTGTGCTTATTAAATGGCCTGCAGGTTCGGAGCGGCCGCCCCAGCCCGGGTTGTGGTCTGCAGACGGAGGCATCTGGTTGCTGCTGGGGGTCCCGGGGCTGAGCCGGGTGCTCCCCGGGGGTGTTCTCTCAGAAGCAGGGGAAGAAGCAGTGCTCCCAGACAGCAACAGAACAGCGTACGAAACAGTGCTCTCCATCCACCCGATCATTTCCTGTTCAGAACTGGCCTTTACTGCTGGGACAAGAGGACACTCCTGTTGGCTTTCATTTTTTCCAGACGCTTCACTAAGTGGCCGTTGCTCACCTCGAGCTCTTCTGTTTTGTCCAATGCAGAGCGAAGCTGGAAATAAAGGCAAAGGGCAGTGAGCTTGGATTCCAAGCCTACTGAAAAATAAATTATGACCCAGACCCACCGAGATTCTAAAAATACACATATACCTACACGTGTGTATACGTATATTTCTTAATTTAAAAAGGAACACAAGGCACAAGATTCTGGCCTCATGAGTAACTAGGGAACCTTCCTCCTCTGAAATAGCTAGACCCCAGACATGGCGCAGTCCTGGGGATCCTGATGGTCTCAGAGAAGGTGAGGCAAACAAACAAGAGCTGAGCCAGACCAGCTGGAGGAGGTGATCCCCACAGCCCTGGGCAGCTGGGTGCTAGGGCTCTGCAGCCAGAAACCAAAGTGGGAATGCCTGAGGCCAGGATGATCATCCCAGGGAGCCAGGGCCACAGAGCCTGGGGGTCACAGCAGGAGCCACATCAGCAGGGAGCTGCCTGGACCAGCAGGCAGTGAGGCAGAGTGGAGGTGCCCTAAGGCAGGGGTTCACAGCCCTGTGATTGTGGAGACGTGCATCATTAGGACAGAGTCTGCAGTTCTGCTTCCGATCCAAAACCCTCCAGGAGGGTGGGCGGGGTCCTGAGACAGGTTAAACGCCCCTGCCCTGCCTTTCACCAGCAGAGGCAGAAGCAGAAGCAGAAGCAGAAGCCCTCTTTGTAGAAATTTCCCCAAGTCAGGCCTGGGGTATAAATTCAAGTATATAAATTCAAATCAAGCATAATCTCATCAAACTCCAAACACACGATGGGACAAACCATTTGAGTCAACAGAAGCAATAAACAACAGAAAAAGACCCTCAAGACTGAACGTGTTTCAGTCGTCAGTGTGGAAAACAGAACAGCTGTGTATGAAATCTTTAAAGAAATAAGGATGCAATCAACAAAGGAAACATAAACAAGAAACAATCAGGAATGAGAATACGAAACAAAAGGAGGTGAAATGGAAGATCTACAAAAACTGTACATTATGCAGCATTGGGAGGTAAGGAGATGCAAAATGGAAAAGACAGAGATGGTAGAGAAATGCAGAGGGTCCATGAGAAGATCTGGCATCCTCTGATCAAAGTCCCAGGGGGAAGGTGGAGTCTAGGGAAGAGGAGTTACTGAAGGAGATCGTGGTTGAAAATTTTCCAAAATTTATTTAGAAAAAAGACCTCACAGATCAAAGAAACACAACACATCCCAAGCAGAACAAATGGCAGTAAACCCACATATTAACACATTAGAGTGAAATGTAGAAAATCAAAGGCAAAGAGAATGGAAGGGCAGCTAGAGAGGGGAAAAAAAAAAGATCACCTAAAAAGAGTTAGAATGACAGATCTCTTAGCAGAAGCCAGAAGATGGTGGCATGATAGTTGCAATCACCATAGAGAGAAAAACCACTGACAGGTGATTCTGGCCCTAAGCTCCTAATTGGCTGAACTACAATTTCCTTTATGGTGTGAGCACAGCCCTTCAGAGTGGTTTGGGCAGATATGACAATGAATGATTTGGCCGCGGGTTTCCCGGAGGTAAATCCTCCCTTCGCTCTCCCAGCTAGAATATCATTACCCATTCTTTTCCTACAAATAGCCTAGAAAATTTACCTCTCTTTGAAGTTTCCGTTTTTCAGCCTTAAGTTCATCTTCTATCTTTTCAGCATTTTCAGCAGCCAATTTATAACGTGATACTTGGCTTTCTAACCTTATGACCTGAAAGGAAAGGAAAAATCATGTGTATAAATTGATAGGCCTGTTTTCTTTCCCCGATTGCTTTACTATATTTGAGATCAAAAGGTATAATTTAATAAAATGAGAGAAAACACCATGACAATAGTTATGATCTAGCACTTGGGACTATTACATAGGTTCTAGCCACGCAAGCTATTTGTTCATATTTATGAGCAAGCCAGTACTGACACCTATGAGGGACTCATTTCCTCCCTGACCTTTGTCCCAAGTGTGGTTCCCGCCGTGCAGACCCCATGACACCATCTCTCCCCGATATGGGTCGATCCTGCAGAACCAGGCTGGTGAGGCAACGGCTCCACCAGGACCTCAGCTCCAGTCTAATCTCTCCCAGGGTTGGGGGTGTGGGGAAGCAGGAAAGGGAGGAGAGAGGCAAGGGACTCAGAGAGCGGGGTGACGGAAGGCGGCTTTGGGGGTGGCATCTGTGGCCAGAGACTCAGCCTGCCCTCAAAGGCATGCTTCCAAACACGCATCGCTTTCTAACTGCGCTTCTCATTTTCGTCTCTACAAAAATTCCAAAAAGTTCCAGCCACATATACCCACAGTGGAGGGGGCAAGAGTACCTGCTTTTATCTCTCCCTTCGGTTAGGACACAGTCTGTCCCAGGGCCCAGTACGCTGGAGGCATGAGTGCCCCAAATCTAGGGGCCAGAGCAAGCCGATGGGCTGGGAGGGAAAGAGGGAAAATCCAGGCAAAAGGGACATCCCTGCATGAAGCGTTTTGTAATTAACCTATTTTTTTTTTTTTTAAAGAACAAACTGTCAAAAAACCCCCCTAACCACATTAGGTACTTTCTGCAACTAACTTTGTTTATAAAGGATTAGTATCGATTATAACAGCCCAGATCCTAGTTATGACCTCTCCCTCCCCACATCCTCTCCTTGTAGGAAATACACGGAGAGACTTGCTGCCTTGTTTATCCCCCTTAGGACCTTTTTTGGTTCTAAAATTCTCTGCTTCTTTTTGTCCTCAGCCTTCAAGTCTTTCTAGCAAATAAAACTTCAGTTAATCCTCAGTTGGGCGGCCAGTGATTGCTTACAAGTGTGCACGTACATTTTGTTCTAATGCAGTTATCTCTTGCTCAGATTTTGCAAGTTTAAATTTGAGGTCGCTGATCTGTCTGTTGGCATCCCCTAAAGGTTGAAAGAGAAGGAAGATCTGTTAAGCTCTTGGGCTTTTAAAATGTTAAAACAATAGTTACCAGGAACCAAGCCCTTACTTTATAATCGTCTTGCCAATCTGTAATTCCCGACCTGTGGCCTCACAACTCAGGAGGCACTCTTTCTCCGCAGCAGGGAGAGCGCCCTTGAGCAAAGAAGGCAAAGAAATGGTAGGGGGAAGGGGGAAGGGGGAAGGGGAGAGAGGCTGGGCCTGCTTTTGTCCCCATAAGCCTCTTTCTAGTTGACTGGCACAGAAAAATACCTTCCGATTTCCCCATACAATCAGCAGATCCAAAGACTGTATTCAGCGTAGTAAACGTGGTTTCTAGCAACGCATCAGCTGGTGGTACCTTGGTGCACGTTTTGGGGCACCTGTTCTGTTTCTTAGGCTCAGACAGAAACATCCTTGCTCTGCCCACCTGCCCATCCTTGCTCTAGCCCACAAGGAAACATCTTTGTGCTTCTGTACTCAGGGCTTTTGGGGGGACGTTGGGAACACCGGCCGTTCCTTGCCACGATAGTTTTTCTCCTCCCGCATTAGTACAATAAAAATCGCGAATGGCAAAGGGATTTCTTCTACACGAGGATTGACATTTACTTTGTAGATCCATCACATGCACGTCCGTCCCGTTTTGTAAGACCCCATCTTCCGGGTGCAGACTGTCTAATCTGATATTCCTCTGTCTCTCTTCCAGCTGCCCTTTGAGTTTCTTAATCTGAAAACATCCACCAATAAAGCACGTTAATTTCTCTATTCTAAATGAGACGAGAGCCTATCAGAAAGGAAGCTGCATGTAACGTAAAAGCCCACACCCCCTAAATACAATCCAATGTTGCCTTGCAGTTATTTCGTGTGTCTCGAAGGGGCCAGAGAGACAAGGGTTCCATAATGAAGCAGGAGAGAAATGTAGTAAGACATTACAATCCACCAGGAAGATGGGGGAGTCTCTCCCGTTTCATAAAGGAACAAACCCAAATAAATAAATGAAAAACCTTGTGCCAGTTAGTACTCTTCTCAGAAAGTAATAGTAGTATACAGGATGAAAATGGAATTATGTTTACTGTAACAGGCATGCATTATTTTGTAACTCTGGGTGAGAAGTTATTTCTAAGGTTGAAGTTCCTCTCGAATTCAGGAGGAGATTTTCCATAAAACAGTTTTGAGTGTTTATCTATGAGTTCATAAATCAGTACACGATTCACCTTTGCTTTATTCACTAAAAAGCCAGGAAGGGCCACCTGGAGCCTTCCAGGCACAGCAGCGCTGTCCCCGACAGAACCCAAACAGGTTGTAGGTTTGCCACCTGCAGAGAGCTGGCCTCTACATAGCTTTCCTCCCTCTGAGAGAGACACACGCACATAGAGTAGCTGGAATTGCAGTTAACAGCCGTGACTGTAGAATCTTCTGCTATGTAATGGGGTGTCTCCCAGCCCTTGTTCTGTTAACCTCTAATCTCTGCGGACTTGTTGGAAGTCCCCCCACACACCGACAGGAGCAGAGCAGACCCCCAGTGACATACAAACCATCGGTGCATGCTGCTTTAAGAAAACAAGTACAGAATTACCATGGACACATGTTTTTAAAAGATCACAGGCACTTCATGAGAATCCTCCCACCACATTTAGTGCCTTACCCAATTTTGAGAGAAATCTTCAGATCTTGTAAAAAGCGAGGTAAATACCTTTGATTAGGCTTACGCGGGAAAATGAGAGAAATCGAGCTTCCTTAGGAAGTGATTGTGGAATAATTTAATACTACCCTGCATATGAAAAAGACCAAATAGGACAACTGTGTAGTATTTCTTGAGGTAGAAGAGATCAAGGAAGGTAAACTATAGTTAAAACAACTTGGATCAGCTGTAACAAAGAAATACCTGCTGGACAGGGGTGCTGATCACTGAGAGATTTACAAAACTGACTTTTACGGGCCAGTGGAAGAGGAAGGGTGTCGGAATGTCTGGGGAACACCCTTGCCTCTCAAGGCTTAATCGAGGCCTTCTACATAAATCTTTATTTTAAGCAGCAATTCATGTAGCATGTACCAACTTCAGACCATGGCCTTGAATCTTTGGGGCATCCTCTCTAAATCTGATATGGTTTCTGATCTTTTACTTGGATAAGAACATTAAGAACACTGGTTGGCTTGCTAATTATTTTCAGCCACGATGCATCAGGGGTTTCCTGATGAAGCAAGAAGCTAGAATGGGAAGGTTCCCGGTTTCAGGTGCCCCGTTCCAGAACCCGTAAAGTAATAAAAAGATCGTTACCTGTTCCAATAAGCATTCCCGTTCATCAACAAGCTTTTTCAACCTAATATCTAAAGAAATCAGAAAGATACAGGTTTAGGTGACTCCATGGACTGCCCCTTTCAGCAGGTTGCTAAACTGAAGAAGGAGCATTGGGGTTAGTGAAACTGATGATGAAGGTATTATACACGTACCACAGCGAATGAGGCCACAGACAGGATGGGGGAGGAATTCAGCCAAGGGGGGTGAACTGCGTCAACCTCCCGCACATGCTTGTCTCGTCAGGGCAGCATCCGGCTGCATGCAAACAGGCTAATCTTCTACTCTGGGTTAGCATGCAAGAGCTCTAGGGCCAAACCACACTGCAACACAAGATCTCACAAGGCTTCACGGTTTAACATCATTAGCAAGGTACAAACACACTGAGAATCGGGATCAAATATCACCAGCATTTTCGTTAGCCTTGACTTTCCAAGTTTCCATCCCCCAAGGGTCGATCTTCCTCATTTCTCTCAAAGACTCACCAATGTCAGAGTTCTGACTCTGCTTATGAACCCTAAGTGTGCCGACAACACATCCCGTAACCCACTTGTTGCTATTCATTTGAGGATATTCTTCTGAGGATATTCTTCTGAGGAAGAACGCAGTAATAACTTAGGTTTCTGTCATTCTTCCCACCCCAGATATAGAAGTCTGCATATATGTAAGCACCTAGAAATCCCCCAAACATCCCTCTGAAGGGGCATTGAGTAAAACATTCTCCAGAGTACAGAGAGGAAACCAAGACCCAGGGAGGATTTTAGGGGCAAAATCCTACACCAGTTTCAAGGCAAAATCAGGACGATGTGATGGTGGTGGGTGCTCAAGTGTGCTGTGCCCTCACTGTGTGCCAGGCACTGTCCCAGCCACTCACACCACCTCCCGCGAAGCCCTCCAGGTGGGCACTGCTGCCACATCCCTCTTCTACAGATGAGGACCCAGGCCCAGCAGCTTTCCTAAGGCCCCAGGGCTGCACCCCTAACCCCTGCACCCACTGTTTTCCTAAACACAGCCCTCTGAGTCAGACCGGACTCCTGGTCTGAGGCTCTTCTTCCCAGGTTTTGATTAGCTGTGTGAAATGGAAATAATTCATACAAAACGCACCTTTGTTTTCATTAAAAAAATCATCTATCCACATTCTAATCCAAGTTACGTGTTTTCGCTAATTGTTTTTCCAAACATCCTAAATTGCTATTTTGAAAGGCACAATAACAAAATAAATGAAAATAGAAAATGTTATGTATAAGATACATTTATAATCCTTTTGAGTTCCATTTTAATTTACATACAAACTGCTTCTGACAGATGTTTTACTCTGTCCCTTCCATAAATGCACCCAACACTGAAACAAAAATTAAAAATAAATTAAAAACCTGGCTCTCTCATTCAATATCACTTTTCATTTTATCTTGTATATTTTATATTCCTATATACAAAAACCACCGGCATCGTAAGAAACACTGAATATATCAGAAGGTGATTTGAGGCTCACACATCTATTTACAATTTTATTATTATTTTTTCTATTAGAAGACTTCAGATATCTTAGAAAGTAAAAAAAATGTTAAAATGTAATAATAGTGCTAACAATAAAAAACAAGAGCAATCTGACCTTTAGTCTTATAGTGAAAATATGAAAAATGGAGAGAGACAAATGGAAGTTTTAAGGAAGAGAAATTTTCAAGCAGAAGTGGAGAAGATTAAAACTAAATAGTTTCAGGAAACTGGAAAAAAGAAAGAAGCAAAATTGTTTGATATAAAGAAAATAAGCACTGAAATAAGTCAGGGAAAGACAGACAGTATATGTTATCACTTACATGTAGAATTTGAAAAATAAAACAAACGAATGAATATAACAAAATAGAAACAGACTCACAGATGGTAACTAGTGGTTACCACTGGGGAGAGGGAAGGAGGGAGGGGCAAGATGGAGTAGAGCATTAAGAGGTACAAACTACTATGTATAAAATAAATAAGCTACAAGGGTATATTGCACAGCACAGGAAATATAGTCACTATATTATAATAACTTCAAATAGAGTATAATCTATAAAAATATTGAAACACTATGTTATACACCTGAAATGAACATAATATTGTAAACCAACTATACTTCAATAAAAAAAAAATTAAAAAAAGAAATGAAAATGAGTGCTGCTTTTTTTACAGTCTTAAAAGTCAACAAGTCTAACCTGTGAAGTGAATAGTGTTGCATGACTGGTAATTACTGTGATACTGAGCAAGAGTGCTGCAAACCTATACGCACTAAGCAGCCTTGCTCATCATTGGTCTCTAACACCCAAATGATCAGCATTAAAGAAATGAAGTCACACTGTCTCAGACTCAGAGTTTTCTTTTACACTGGGAAGTTAAAATCAATTGGCAATTAAAGTCATTTTAGTAACATTGTTAAAGGATTACATTTTTTAAAAATCTGTTTTGTATACATTAAATTCCACCACACTTTCTGGTGTGAACTTTAGAGACCCGGGAAACAAGAAACAAAGTGGCGAGGCCATACAGACAGTCACAGGGGCAGCAAGCAAGCACCGGGACCCCCAGCCCTGCTCCAGAGGGGCTTGCGTGTTGTGACCGCGTCTGTCCAGGCTGCAAAGGTCAACCACCAGCGACAACCATGGTCACTCGGCACTTACTCTCTAGCGCTTTACTGGGTCTGATCCTCACCACCACTCTAAAAGGCAGGTTCTAACCCCAATTTCAGAGAGTAAAATGAGACACAGTAAGGGTAAGGAGCTTACTCATAATAATATGTTGTCAGGAGGATAATTTTCATTCTGTGGGTTAATTTCATCCAATCCGGGGCCTCCTCTCCCCATGGCAGAGAAAGTCACCTCCCTCCATATTCGCAAAGATAACGATCACAAGACTGACACCTCAAGAAATCCACTCAGTGTGGTCCCTTCTCCGCTCCCTCCTTGCACTGACTTAATTTGATTATAATCCATGTGGTCAGTTTTCAACTTCCCCAGAGCTAGCCTCCCACGCCAGGATCGCCCCTCCTTCCTGTAAAAGGCAGAACAGGGCCAGGCTACCGAAGAGGTCTGTACAGATGGCAACTCCCTACAGCAGCTGCTGCTTCAGTTCAGCCCAACAGCTGAAGCCTTTCACGTCTCAAAAAATTCGTTCGTCTTTGATGTAAGAGGGGCAGAGAGGGTGAAAGGGAGAGAGCGAAAGGGTTTTTCTCCTGCAAGACTGTACTCCCTATATAAGATCAGCACACTGAATAAGCACATATTCTGTATGTGGCATGCTCACAAACACCCCTTCCTTTCCTTCCGGAGCCCGGACATTTGGAATGAATCTTACTGTTGTGTTCCCTTGTTTTGATGGCCATGGCGGCACGTCATACAAGGCGGTCTCCTAGAAAAGGAATCTATCAATAGAAAACAGGAACCCTAAACTGTCTAAACACCCAGAAGCAGCATTCCAGGGTCCTAGTGACGGTGGAAATTTAAATGTTCAGGTCATTAGGTTTTCCATTAATTGGAAATACTCAATGTTATAGAAAGTAGTCAGTGCAAGATATCCCATTCTTAAACACTCTTTTCAAAAATTTTACTGCTTCCCAACCTTTGTATGTTATAAAATAGCCTATAATTCAAAATTCTGTTACCTTTCCCTATTTTTTACAGAAACTCACCATTATACTTACATACTTTGGAAGGAAGATTAACATTTTACATACAGTAGGCGTGTTCTGGTTTGGGGTTGAAAAATACCCCAGCTTTTTGATTTAAAGTATCAGTGATCGATGCTTTTCTCTGTTCTGCCTTATAGTGAAACCTCAGTGGTCCAGGTTCCTCTGGGGTTGTGGCTGACAGGTCACCTTTTGATTCTTTTCTGAGTCTGAGTTGTTTGACACTGCGATCTTTCCAAATTGCCTTATATACTTCCACGCCTTCCTACGCTGAATATACCAAAGGTAACCATTTCTTGATAATTCAGGGGCCTTCGCGTGTACATTAATTACTGTGTGGGGCTGTAATATCATCTTGCCCTCGGAGCAGAGTAATTGATGTTCATAGTGAAGGCTCTTAGATTATCAGGGATGGTTTGGCTCTTCAGAATCCTTATCTTTTTTTTTGCTGACTTTCCAATTCTCTGCTGCTTCCACTAGAGATTGGGTCCTATGTGCTTGTTCACGGGCAGAGCACCTTCCATATAGGAAGTGATCTACATGTTTATTGATTAAATGAGGGATGAACACTTGAGACTGCTGGCTGGCTGGCTGGCTGGAGGGATGGGAAGCCTATAATAATGCCCTTAAATGTGCTGTTGAATAACATGGGAAAGAAAGGAAAGAACTTAAAATGGTTTGATGATCTCACCACTGAGTGAGTTCGGCTGTTGAATCACTTCCCCAGAGGCCTTTAAAAGTAGGAAGGAGAGCTGTTTCCCAATGTGCATTCCGGTATGAAAGCAGCTTTGCTAAAGTTAGAGATACCAACTTTAAACTCCTTTGCAGCCCTTGGACTTGATTCTCTAGCAAGTCCCATAGTTTTCTATTTATATGGCACAAGTGGAGAGAATTGATCAGTCCCATTATCCTCTGTTTCAGGACACTTATGCAGAAATAGTCAATGTTTATTTGAAATTCTCATCATCCTCTTCAAAACATTCTAAGTATTGGCACCTGTAAGCAAAGCAACAAGATGGAGACCTTTCTCAACTGGGCTCTTCATCAGAACCACAGACCACAGGAGATTCTATGAGGAAAGATCTTACTCAAGGATGGTCCAACACTAGTCCCAGTCTAGATGCCGGGAGAGAAGCTATTCACTACTGACAATGGATATTACGCGTGAGTCCTCCATAGAACCCCAACTGGGAATTAGCAACCCAGAAGTAGATAAAAGTAGATTAAAGATGATATTATGTAGCCACAGCCAGAATTCAAGTAGCACAAGAGTGATCACAGGCTTGTAAAATTATAAAATGTTTTTATTTCAAATTTTGTTGAGGTATTGGTCATTTTTGCACTCAATTATATCTTGTAACAATAATACGAAGTCATATGATCTCATAAAGTGTCAACAGCATTCAAACTGTACATTCCCCTGTAATTTTAATATTTTATAATGGTTTTTTATTTAACTTTACAATTATTTTTAAAATGTTTCTTTATATAGAAAATATATATCTTGTTCAGGAAGATCAAAACAAGAAATTTCCGGTAAGAATATACTGAAAAACAACAAATGAAAATATTTATACCAAAATACCAAGTGATTCAACTATTTAAAACATCCTGTTAGAGTCTAATCAGAAGTTTGCACAAGAATAGCATCCTTTTGTCTTGCTCTACTGAATAATGATGAAACAAATACAAAGAGAGGTAATTTTAAGGTTAAAAAAATAAATTTTAGAAATGATTCTCCCTGCCCAAATACTGCAGTAGGAAATGCAATTACAACATGTATCTCTTCCAGAAAAAAATTTAAAAAAAAAAAAAAAAGTCTTTGTATAAAATGACTTTGGTACATAATTGTCATGAAGTCAAAATCTCCTACAAAATAAATTCAGGTATCCTCAAGAATGAGATCCAAAAGTATTGGTCTGAGATAAAATCCTTATATGAGGTAAAAGCAAGTAAGTTATCCCTAGTGCTGTAAGATGTTTATTTGCTATCCCTAACATGATTAATTACTGTCCTAACATGCAAATCTCATCACTCAGTGACCTATAGGCTGTTTGGCCATTTATGTACCTTTTAAATAAAATACCATACAGGTTATATTATACATATCAAGATCAAATATGAAAGCACATATATTTAAATGAGACACCTTCATTTAAATCATACTCATAATGTGGAAATCTCAGGATACTATTTGGTCACTTCAATTAGATGCTGATACTTTTGGTCAAGAATATGCACATTCATTTCAGCTTAAGGCAAAAGCTAAATATTTTGATGCTGATTTTAAGCAGGAATAAAACAGTGTACATTATTGTTTGATGCTCTTGGAATGCTCTCCATTAGAACTAACTCTAATAACAGAAGTGTCCCTCTCATCTGTGTGATAACCTTAGTGATGAAATAGAAATCTACAGGTAACAGTCTATAGCTTCAAGGATTAGATAACTTGGTGGTGGATTGTCATTCGGTGCATCTATACCAATCTAGACCATTTTCTGAGTCTCACCGGTGGAGTCTCTCACAGTTGGACTTGCTGTGCAGTCCTGGCCCCTCCCTAAGACCCCGCCTCAACCTACGACAAGGTACAGTCCTCTTTGTTTCTGCCCTTCCCGTGTCCACCTGTCATCTCTTCCTTGCTTTCTGAATTAAAGTCCCCCACCTCGCCTGCTGGTGCCACATCATCGTTTTCTAGACTAATGCTATCTGAAACCTTCCTGATGGTCTGACCTACATTTTCTGATGTCACATGCTCTTCTGTGCCTTCTGTTTGACAGGCATCGTTAATGTTCTTTGAGGGACCTTCGTCTTGGAGCAGGGTGCTGCCTGGCACTTCCTCATTGTCTGGACCTGGAGGATGGCTGGGAGTGGTGCCATCTTCTTCAGAATCATCTTTTATAGCACCTTCCTCTAATTCTTTGTTACTGGCACTGGTGCCTGATGACTGAACTGTATTATCATCAAAATCCAACGTGTCTCCATCAGCTACTGCTTTCCCTGTCTTAGTGTTTACACCAAAATCGTCTTGGTTGAGTCCTCCATCCAACTCAATTTTAGGAGTTTCTGGACCATCGACATTTTTACTGCTTCCTACCGCAGTGTTCTGTTTTGGGTTTTTAGTGACCTCATTTTGTGCTTCTACAACTGGTTTTTCGGCAGTAAATTTTACCTGCTCTTCTTTCACTTCACTTAAATCTGGGTTTTGAAATGTTAGCTCTTTCTGAACATCTTTGGTTTCTACAGGTGCTGGTGATTTTTTCTTCTTGTTTTTCTTTTTCTTGTTCTTCGTTTTCTTGTGCGACGAATCCAGTGCCTCTCCCTGTTGGTCATTCTTTTCTTCATCGGGCTCTTTCACACCTAGGGGTTCACTTTCAGCATCTACCGTACTTGGACCTGTCACCTCCTGAGGACTGCTTTTGGCTTCTGGAGAACAAGGAATGGCTTGGACTTCCAGCCTGACTGGTTTCTCATCCCTTAATTTTCTTCCTTTACCCTCCTCTTCATTGTTCTCCCCACCTACCTCTGTGCTCTGAATTGGGACCTCCTTGGGCTCAGCTACTTCCTGGTTGGTGAGTTCTTTCTCTAAATCATGCCCTGAGCTTGGGTCCAAGCCTTCTGGAGCATCTACCTCCCATTTTTCACGGTGACTCACTGTGTCACCGATACCCCTTGGAGGACTTGAGGCTACTGTGCCCACCTGCTCCCCCGAGCCAGTGAGCCCCGCCTCTGGCACAGCCTCTGCGGGGTTCCCGCTCTGCTCCCCAGTGTCTGCACTGCTCTCCCTTCCAACTTCAGGTATTTGCAAAGGAGCAGATTCCTGACGTGGTTCTATGCTAATCTCTTCCAAGTTGGTTTCAAAATCTTCCTGTTTTTCTTTTTCCCACTCTTCTGCAGATTCTTTACTTTGGTTTTTGACATCCAAGGCATCACTGCTGCCCTGCCCAATCCTAGGACCTGGGATTTCACCATCTAGTTCACTGTTTATGACCTCACTTGACTCAACCTGCTGTGTGTTTTCAAAGAAGGAAGTGTTCTCCAGAATTTGGCTTTGAACCTGTTCCGCGCTCTCAGGATTTACTAACGTTCCTGGGGAGGGGGCACTGTCTTCAGAGGTTTTCTGGTCCTCGGCATTGTCACCAGGATGTAACACCTCTGTGTCCACAGAGTCCTCTCCTGGGTCCTCTTTGTGCGGTCTTTGCTCAGTGTTCTGCAAGATTTCTCTTTTCCCCTCATTCTCCACCATTTCATTGTTCACCTCCACTTCATTGGCTCTGCCTAAAAGACCATTGAGAAAATTGAAGGGACCCCATGATGTGGCTGACCGCACAACATATATTACAACGCAAACACATGTTCTCTTTCCCAGCCAACCCCGCTCCTAAAGAGAGAGAGAGCCGTCAGAGCAGCACGCGGACAGAAGCCTTTGCCAGTTCTGTGCGGCAAAGCAGCCATCGCGTTAGCAAATGCTGGATCAGCGGAGGCCGCTGCCACCGTGTCAAAGGCAAGAGTGGCTGCTGGTGCCACCTGGGGTGAACTGACTTTCAAAGGTGAAGTTAAGTTTTAACAAATAAGAAAGAGCTCTGGATCAGGCAGCCAAACTCTGCAAGATGAGGGGGTTCAGAAGGACTGAAGGTTCGTGGTCCCCATTCTCATTTCTGGATGCACACGGGGACCACTCCTACTTTTTCAGCTGTCAAACTGCACTGCATATCACGCAGCTCTAAGAGCAGCTTTCAAATAATTTTTAAAAGAAACATTCAGTTCATCTTAAGAAACTCAGCCTCAAGGTCAATCTCAAGGGAAGCCACTTTTGAAATAGCTCATGGAGGTAAAAAGAACTCCACCCTCCACCTCCTCATCACTGTCTTCCTGGGGAAGCAGCCCGTGCCCTCAACACCTTGCTCCTTTCCTGGAGGGAAGGGGGCCGGTTACAGCAGGAGGGGAACGCCTCAGATCAAGAGACCGCTTAATTAGATGTAAATCAATCAGCGATCAAAGAATTATGAATGAAAGAGCCTGTTGCTGCTTTGGATTGAACAGTTACATTTTGGATTCCCCACACAAACAACATCGCAGCATATGAGCTACCACCACGATGCTGAAAGTCAAAGCTCGGTCGGTAGTTTACGACCAGCAGTCTCCAGGGAAGATGGAGAGCCCGGCAGGATTCTATTCAGAGTCAGCTTTTCCTCACCCCTTAAAAATCTCTGGTATTGCATATGTTTTATAATGTACATTTTATATTAACTAAATATTACACAGATATAAATAAAAAATAAACATATATCTTGGGAAGTTCCTGCAATTCTTTACAGGGATATGTGATCAAAAAATACATGGAGACCACTTACAAAACCGATGTTTCTTGTTCTTTAAGTGTTTGCTACACAACAGTTATCAAGGATTTATAAAATGTATATTTGAACAAGAGCAGCATGATAAATTCTAGCTGCTCACGTAGGGAACATAAAGGTAGGATGGACATTCATCAATTTATCTTCCCTCAGCAGCTCTGACACAACGAAAAGAGCTGTGTTTCTTGAATAGTCATCAAGGTAATGAGGCACCTTCCCAGAAAGCCAGTCCTGGGAAGCTGGGGCCTACAGGTTTCTTCATGTCCATGAAGAACCTTCCAAATGGAAATACAGCCATGGTCCCTGACCTTATCCCAGCCTCACTGTGAAAAGCTGGAAATGGTTGCGAGCGATGCCTTATTTGCTGGCTACAACTTCAGGCGGCCCACCACATGCAGAAGGTTTATCCCAAAGCCAAGTATATTACGACAAATATTAATTGGTGAATCTTTTCAGATATTTGAAAACTGTGTAAAATATTCCTACAATATATTGGGTTTCCCAATTTACATTCTTTCAGAAGCAAAAATGTGACATACGAAGGAACATCACCTCTGACAAAGGGGCGGACGTTTTCAGACTCTTGTTGGTAAGGAGAGCCCTCTGCAATGACCACACTCACCACCCACGGCTCCCCGTCCATCTCGCCTACACCCAGGGCTCCCCGTCCATCTGCTGTCCACAGGCACTTCAGACTCTCAAAACGCTTAATGGTGCACAGGATTTGCAGCATTGGCTTGCAAATACAGTCAACTAACCTACTTTACGGCTCTGCTATTCTGATCTTTTGACAATTCTGTAACGGAATAAGTCACAACGCCGTGTTTGGCACATAACTGAAGAAAACCAAATACAATAGAACCGTCAACACGGTCACTTAATTTTGAGATTATTTTCCTTGTATTCACAGTCTCACTGGCAGCTTTGAGAAGCAAAAGAAACGTATTCTTAAGCCATCGGTGGTGAGCACTGAACAGAGGTACATGCCAGACAACACGCGTGGGTGATGGCATCGTTTGACAAGGAAGTTCCCATGAAGTGACAGAATGAAGGGCATGCTGGGTGATTGTTAATCGATCAGTGATGATTACGTCAACTCTACCAATGCATGGAAGGTGAACCAGTGCTGACTGGAAGATGCAAGGATCAAAGGAAAACAAGTACTTACCTAGCGTCCCATCCCCTGTTGCCTTGAGGGCATTTAACTCTTCCTTTGTCATCTTTGTAGAACCTTGGTAGCCAACATTATTTAGAGAGTCTGAAGTCTCTCCATTGGTAGCTATTTCTGAATTTAGGATTACTCCATGTTTCTGGGAATAAAAACAGGCTCATTGTAATACTCACTAAGTGATATTAGGTTAAACTTTATTTTATCAATAATAATTTAAAAGACCCCTATTTTTCCCTAAGCTGAGGAAAACTCTGCAGAGACAGAGGAGTGCTAGGCTCCACCCCTGTAAATATTCTATCAACACACACTGATCTGGGATGTCTTCCTCCAAGGGTCCTTCTTCCTTACATGTTCCCATCCACGTCTTGATGTGCTGGTGACAAAACACCTTCCTCGGGCATCCTTTTTCACTGTAGGCTGCCAGAAAGTGCAGCATCAAGCAAATCACTATAAAGTGGTCTTTACCTCTAAAACCCTGGCTGTGTTCTTTAAAAGGAGAGATAGAGATAAAGAAAGAAATATGTACGTGTTCTGAAAGGAATGATGAAACTTGGCTGGAAGGCCTGTTATATTCAAAAGAAATACAATTCGCGCTCACTACACAGCAAAACACTTTAAACCCGGCGACGCTTCACAATGCCAGGACGCCCCCCTCACCCGGGATCACCCCCTCCCTCACCCCCTCCTGCCGCCCATCGCTCCTTCTCTTCTGCTTGGAGGAATTCCCAACCCTGTACTCACACCCTGGCGGGGAGCGGCACTGAGAATCTGAGCTCGAAGCCTGCTCCCTGCTGGCTTACTGCTCTGGCCTTGACCCTTCATTATAAGTAGCTGACGTGGATGTTTCCATTGGCGATGCACGTGCCAGCCCGTGGCCATACCCCCTAGACTCAGCACCGCCTTCTACGGTGCCAAGAGTCCACCCAGAGCTCTGACCCCCGCCCGCTGCTGCCCGTTGGTTTATTTTACTCAGTTTCCAGCCAGCAGCTGAAGCCCCCTTGACGTGGCCCAGACAGAACTTTCCCACCATCCACGGGGTCTCCAAGTCTAACTAGCGTCAGTCACACCACTGTTCAGCTACAGAAGTCCTTATGTTCCAGACTTTAATATAAGAAAGAAATACATTCTCTAACTTGGAGGAATGTCCTGGAGAATTTACTGGCGAGTTTGAGAAAAAATGTAGACAGCCTATCAAAAAAATTCTTGGAAATCAGAGTTGCTTTCAAGATCAGATATGCCTATAAACATCTAAAGACGATCAGCACACCCCACGGAACCTACACTGACTTCACACGTCTCTTTGGGGTCAGTAAACCCACGATTTGATTTTATTAACAGAACTAAAATCAACGACATAAAATTAATGAACCCCACAAACCACACACATTCACCCTTGAGAATCCTGGAATTTGCTGTTGTCGCCTGGATTTTTTAAAACTGTACTTTGGCTTCATACCTTTAATTCCTCTTTCAGCACGACTACTTCTTCTCTAAGATCGTCTCGTTCACTCCTTATGGAATCAAAGAACTCTTTCTGCCTCTCTAACGCCTGAGTGTGTAGCGGAGCAAAGAGAGAGAAGATTCGCACAGGTGAGCAGACGATTTCAGAAGCAGCACTAGGAAGGAGGCTTCTACTATGTAAAAGGCTAACATGGGCAGGGCATTCGACAGACTATGCTTAAAGACACAAACACAATGCAGTGTTAAGCGCTGCACTTAGCTTACGCCAGCCAAGACAGGTCGCTGTGCGTGCTCCCTGAAAGACATTAACGTTCTGAAGGATGCTCTCTTTTCTACACCCTCTCCTGGCTTAGTCTGCGGTTTCACGGCATAGTTGGAGAAGGGACAGAAGCCATGCGCCCATTTAAATGAGGGATAAATAAAGGAAAAGAAGAAACGTTTACAAACCCCCAGTGACAACTATTTTAGTAATTTAGATTATTGTTGTACGTTGATTCGCGGTGTTTGTTGTCACAGATAAACATAAAGTGGTCCTGAAGCAAACACAACGCACACACAGACATGCACACAAAATCTTAAATAAGCGTCGGTGAGCATATCAAAGTGAAGGCAAGGTGCAGCTTCACGATGCAAAGGCGCTGACGTTTGCTTCAGCATCTAGAGATTGTTATCAGAGCCGTGTGGCGTGAGTCGTCGTGTTTTGGAAGCCATTTGGCATCACGGAGCACAGCCGTCACTTTATTAAGCGTGTTCTTTCTCCCTACTCGTCACTCCTAAATGCAGATGGGCTGCCTCTTCTTTCCCTGTGGAGGGAGAGGGGCTGACATCTCCCTGGGGAGGCTCAAGGTGGGGATGCGTGAGGCACAGCACCTGCCACCTTGCAGCTTCCTCAAAGCCCTTGCAGAAAAAGGCCAGGCAACACGGGACAGGGAATTCCAAGAGGTCTGAGCCTCCATGCATGAACCCGCCCAGCGTGCCTTCCTCAGTCCTCTGATTTCTGTGCCGCTGGCTGCTCCCAGGCAGGCAGGGAGCCCGGGAATGCTGACCAAAGGAGAATCTCCATGTTGGAAGTCCACTTCCAATTTGGAGTAAATGTCAATTTGGGTAAGTTCGTGTCGTCTCTCTTTTATTCGTTTTGTGTCCCACGGGGGTCCCATGCAAACTCATACAAGCCTTTTTGCAAACCAAAGATTCTGAAAGCACTCAATTTGCTAAGCAGACTGCCCACTTGAACAGATTTCAAAGACTTGAGAATCCTACCCCTATCTTTTTGTCTTTCCATTCTATTGTTTCCTGAAGATCAGAAATCTCCCTGATATAACTCGCCTGTTTCTGCTGTAGCTGTCGGATTTCCTGAAGAATAGGAACAGACAGAAAGAAAGCAGATACAGGGTTAAATGGGAAGAAACTCTGAAGTGTAGACAATCCCTGAGCCAGCAAGTGCCCTTGGAGGTCCCAGCACCATTTTTTCTCACTGATCCCGAGTTCGTTCTCAGGATCCTGGGACTTTATCCTTGTCCTTTTCCCCAGCTCCAAGTGTAGGAAGAAAACCAGCTGGAGTGAAATTCTCACTTACAGGCACTAGAGTTCTAACCAAATTAAAAAAGTAAAAACTCAAGCCTGTATTAGTTTCTTTTTGTCGCTGTAACAAATTAGCACAAATTCAGTGGCTTAGAACAACACAAATTTATTTTCTTACAGTTCTGGCGCTCAGAAGTTCAAAATGAGTCGTATGGTGTCCCCAAGGCATGGGCAGGCCTGGGCTCTTTTCTGGAGGCTCGGAGCAGGGGAGAGAATCTATTTCCCTCTTTCTTTAGTTCCTAGATGTGCCCGCAAGTCCTTGCTTTGTGGCCCCTTCCTCACGTGGCTCTGACCTCTGCCCCTGTGGTCACATCTCCTATTCTGCCTTTGACTTTCCTGCCTCCTTCTTGCAAGGACCCTTTGGATCACTCTGGGTCCAAGCAGATGATACAGGATAATCTCCCATCACAAGGTCCTTAACTTAATCACATCTGCAAAGTCCCTCTGGCTGAGTAAGGTGACATAGTCACAGTTCCAGGGATTAGGACATGGACATCTTAGGGGGGCATTATTCGGTCTGCCACACCTCCTCAAACAAACACAAAACCACCAAAGAATGAGAATCTTCACTAATAAAAGGAACTGTCTCCTCAAGCGAGGCATAGAGAATTCGCCTAAACTCAATTTTCAAGAAAACTGGTAGCTTTAGTAATGACCCAACAAGAAGCTCCTAAGTCACACACAAAGAAAAAAAAAAAACACAGAAAAGAAAAACAGGAAACACTACTCACCTCAAGCATTTCTTCTCTTTGCTTCAGGGCCTCCTTCACCTCAGCAAACTGAAACTGGAGGATACTGTGGGCATGCTTTTCCCTTTCAAATTCCTATAAAGGAGGAGAAGAGCATTCAAGTTCCAGTGGAATCACACTTTTCTGTCACTCTAGTTCACGTTCTTATGATTTACCTTTACCTGGAACAAATTACCTGTTACCATGTCATCACAGTTTTCAAGGCCTTTTTTAAAAATAAATTTATTTACTTTTTTTTGTTTTTATTTTTGGCTGTGCTGGGTCTTTGTTGCTGCGCGCGGGCTTTCTCTAGTTGCGGCGAGCGGGGGCTACTCTTTTGTCGCGGTACGCGGGCTTCTCATTGTGGTGGCTTCTCTTGTTTCAGAGCACGGGCTCTAGGTGCGCGGGCTCAGTAGTTGTGGCACGCGGGCTCAGTAGTTGTGGCTCACGGGCTCTAGAGCACAGGCTCAGTAGTTGTGGTGCACGGGCTTAGTTGCTCTGCTACATGTGGGATCTTCCTGGCCCAGGGCTCGAACCCATGTCCCCTGCATTGGCAGGTGGATTCTTAACCACTGTGCCACCAGGGAAGCCCTCAAGGCCTTTTTAACAACATGAACCAGTTTCTCTGGATTTTCTAGAAGACACCCCTACGATCTACTGTAAAATTAACCTGAGGACAAACATATGGACACCAAGGGGGGAAAGGGGCAGGGGGGCGGTGGTGGTGTGGGATGAATTGGGAGATTGGGATTGACATGTATACACTAATATGTATAAAATGGATGACTAATAAGAACCTGCTGTATAAAAAAATACATAAAATAAAATCCAAAAATTCAAAAAAAAAAATTAACCTGAGGAGTTGATGCAGCTGACAGTATGACCCGATTTCTTTACAGGTAAGCCGTGCCCTGGGAAGGCCCCCCAGGCTGCCTGCTGAGGGCCTGGAGGAGGCAGCTTTGCAAAAGAGCGGTAATAAAATCATCCGTGAGTTTGAAATATGCCGATGAATACTCTTTGGGACAAAAAGGGATGGTCTACCTTGGCAAGTTTATCTCACTAACAGTAGGCGGCCAGCTCTGTACCTCAGAGACAAAACAGAAACAGGCGGGGGAAGCAAAGCCCTTGTCAGCACAAAGCCGCTCCCTCAGTCCAACCCTTCCCTGCATGAAACTCATCCCTGGAACCGGGCAACACGCTCTTCTGTCTCCCACTCAGCTCACCACAGCAGCGCAGCCCCTAACGATGGTGTGGTGCCCACCCAGCTGCCAGCAGTTTAGGGAACAGCAGGGAACACCTTCCCTCGATTTGTTACCGGTTATTTTAGACGGGATTTGACCTTAGCTCACCCTGGCATCATGTGCTCACCCACTTTCTGAAGTCTGGGGATGACTGGACCCTCCTAGCTGTGACAAAGACATGTCTGTAGGGCTTTGCTTCGCCCATGGTCCCCACCTTGGGTCAGCGTTCCAGGATCACCCCACTTCTCTGGAATTAGATTCGGGGCTTCTTGGTCTACTTCCTGATGCCTAAATGAGGGCATTCTAGGAGCATTTAGAATGCGTTACAGTACTGTTCCACCCAAGTGGGTTCAGAATATGCTCTCTGCTCCTAAATTATGAATTAGTTTCAAAGAAAGCTTTCATGACATCAGGTCTCATGAGAAGTTTCTCCTTTGTTTCAGAGTTCAGTTATCAGGAACTTCATGGACAAAATTCTTCTTTAGCTTCTAACTCAACCACAGTAGTGAAAGAAGGAGGCCCTTGAGTTGTTATGGTATTTGGCTTTAACCCTTAGGATTTAGAGGATATAGCTAGTTAGAAAAAAAAAAAGATAATGACACTCACAAATTAAATTTTCTATTTATCTCAGCAACTCTGAAAAATTGGATAATATTCTAGGATTTGGCAAACCAACTAATTCCTTAAAATATGAAAAACAAGTATTCCTTGCTCTCTGTCTCACAAAGAACAGCTAAGCCCAGTCTTCACCGAATCAGCCTACCGTCATTAATTTCAACATATGCTCATGCTTTTTGTTGATATCGTAAGTTAACATATTAATTCCAGTGGTTCTTAATGAAAGCCCAAATAAGATTCTACCCTTTTCTGAGGTTAATGAAGGTTTTTAATTCTCAAGTGGAGTAACCGTGTCTTTTCCCAATCAGCAGAAAACAAATGAACATAATTTTCTTAAAATCCTTGATACTTGGAACTATTTCTCTCTGGTGTTGAGATAACAAAATAAGAATGAAGAAATGTATATTAACAGGAAAATCTTGAAGCATCTAATTGTGCTTTGTCCAAGCATGCTGGGTCTTTCGTAGGCAGGTTTTTTCACGGTTATGATTTTACCTTACATTCAAAACACACAAATGTCCTCCTAGTAAAACTGTCTCTAGTTTACATATTGAAATTGTGCATACCAATACTGCAAGTCCCTCAGCAAAGAGCATGGTATTCTTATTCTTAGATGTTTGGGCTTCCAGGGCAAGTGGAGAACTATTGTTTTTAAAAAAACCACACACAGGGCTTCCCTGGTGGCGCAGTGGTTGAGAATCTGCCTGCTAATGCAGGGGACACGGGTTCGGGCCCTGGTCTGGGAAGATCCCACATGCCGCGGAGCAGCTGGGCCCGTGAGCCACAACTACTGAGCCTGCGCATCTGGAGCCTGTGCTCCGCAACAAGAGAGGCCGCGATAGTGAGAGGCCCGCGCACCGCGATGAAGAGTGGCCCCCGCTTGCCGCAACTAGAGAAAGCCCTAACACAGAAACGAAGACCCAACATAGCAATCAATCAATCAATCAATCAATCTTTAAAAAAAAAAAAAAAGAGCCTATTAATTAAAAAAAAAAAACCACACACACACAAATATACACATACACATGTATAACATGTATATACCATATACCAAATATATATACATACACACACACACACACACACACATATTCTCCCATTCTTACATATACCATATGTATATCCTCCCATCCTTACTTATACCATTTATATATATAGTCTACTATAATTACATATACCGTTTATATACGTATGCCTGTGTGTATATATATTCTCCCATTCTTACATATACCATTTACATGTATAGTCTCCCACTCTTACATATACCATTTACATGTATATTCTCCCATCCTTACATATACCATTTATATATCTCCATATTCTCCCGTCCTCACACACAGCGTTTACATATGTGTACACCCCACCCTTCTTTCTCGCGCCAGCACGTACTTTGCTCTTCTCCTCGCACTGCCGCTTGGACTCAGCCAGCTCCTCTTCAAGCTCCAGCATCATGTCCTTCAGCGTATCGACCTGGTACATAAAGTTTGTCTTCTCATTGTCTAGCTGAGCGTTGGAAACCATGGCCTTCTTATATTTTTCTTCAACTTCTGCTAGTGAGTCCTGCAGAAAATAGGTCATGTTTTTGAAATTGTAGTAAGGAAACAGAAACACAGATTAGTTCAGTATTTTTAACAAAACCTCCAAAAACGCAGCCCTGAATTTAGACTTTATTTCTTAGAGCAAATGAATCAGAAGAAGAAACACATGGCAATTTGAAATGCCCCAAAAGTCCCCCTTTTCAATTTGCTCCAATTCTCATGACTCAGGAAATTAGTTATTAACTGTGTCTAGGGATGAAGATAATTTACAGTCATTAGGACAAGGGGGACGCTGGGTGGAAGGGGCTCTGGTCACAGAGGCAGCAGAGCCCTGGTTGTGGGGATCTGATTCTGTAGCCCGTTGTACAGGTGTCTGAAGTAACCACTCAAGACACGTGACCAGAACCTGGGACAGAGCCAGCGCTGGGGAGGGGGAGTAGAACACCTGCCACCAGCGGCCCACTGTCCCCATTGGGGCTTATGAACCAGGAAAGGCTGAAGTGGAAGTTCACATGTTCAACCTATAGGAAAACTCAACGAGGTACACAGGCCTCACTGGGTATGTCCCGGAAAGACAAAGCTCATTCCTTTGAAAAGCCAACCAGGGAAAGAGGCCTGCAAAGTAAACATGCCCCCCTCAACCCCGGGGCTCACACACCGGCAGGGCAGGCAACAGAGTACAGCAGCGTGTGGATCCCGAAGCACAGGCCAGCGGGAGGCGACTCTGGGAGAACAGAGAGCGGCATCCCAGGTGCAAAGGACCCTGAGCTACAGAAAGGCGGGCACTGGAGGGTCGGGCGTGTGTCAGGTGCTACCAGGAGGCTCTGCGGACACCAGCGCTGCTCTCGCCTGCACTTGCAAACCAGGGCAAGGATTTCAGGTGGGACCAGTGATTCCTGCGCTGCTTCCATGGCTCTCTTTCCAACTCCAGCAGGAGTTGAAAGCCAGAATCTTAATTTTCCCCCCTTTTTAAAGAGCGGTGACAAATAGGAAACTGATTAATTAGTCATGTGATTTGGCGCCCCTGGGATACTGAACTCAGACTGGTTTGGGGGTACTTTCTCAGGAGCTGAAAAAGGAAGGAACAGATTTACCATCTCTTGCTAGACTCATGAGCTGCCCGAGCTGCCCTGGGAAGCCAGAGAATAAAGTCCCTGACGCCCCACCTCACTTCCAGGGAGCCTGGTAACTCAATTTCCTGGTCGGCACAATGCAGTAATTCCACTTTCTACAAGTACCGTGTATTTACTCAAATAAATCCAAGAAGATACACATTCAGACATTGCTTCGGTTAGTAAAATAGCACAGTATGCAAATAATTTGTGTGTTTCAAAAGCACAGCAACAGAACTTCCTTATCGGGAGACATCAGGTGTTTTGAGAAGCAAATTAAGTTGAAGCACTCCTTGTATGTAAGGACTGCAGAAAGTGAAGAAAACCAAAAACCCTTCTTCAAGTGTAGGGTATGCTTCTGTGGGAAATGAGAAACTGTTTTTAAGCCAGGTGTGGTGGGGAGGTGAGTACAAGACATGCACCAGGAAACATGTTAGTAACATTTGCTAATGAGGAGTTACAATTTTCAAGTCTTGGTTTCAAAGCTGCCTTTGGGAAAACCATGAGCACACACACCCATGCTACTAGCACTCCTGCCACTTTGAGGTCTACAGTCTGGAGCCTCTTTAGAGCAAGCATGCAGTCTGAATGTCTTCTGTAGGATTTTTTAAAGTTAGGCTGGGTTAATATCATGAGTCCACACTTCCGTAAGCTGGTACCTTCATCTCTTTCAATCCCTGCATGTATTTGCCTTCTACATCCTGAATCTGGTCCTTTAACTCATTGAGTTCCTGGGGGAAATGGCAAAAAAAGGCAAATGATGTCAAAGGGAAAAATGGACAGAGACCACAAAGGAGAGGCGATTCTCTGATTCTTTTCTACTTCTGGGCGGTTTCCTTATTTGAGTAGTTGGAGCAGCAATCTTCTTTTAACTTTTTTAAGTGTTAAAAGGAAAATAAGATGAATTTCAATACTACAAAGATGAAAATTTAGGTGTATCGCATATGATATTTTCACACAATTTTATCAAAGGTATGTGTCTTCATATGTTTTTACACAATTTCATAAAACAGGCAAATGAGCTTCTGAAAATGGAACAGGGAACAGGTTAATTTACTCATATTTAACAGTTCATTCAAGCTCTTTGAGTTCTGCTCTGTGCTACATACAGTAAGATACTGAAGACAGAAATCAGCAAAGCCTTGTCCCTGCCCTTACAGAGCCCAAGGACTCTACTTTCCCATCTTGTTCACCGCCACGTTCCCAGGGGCTGGTGTCTGGCGTGAGCTGGAGTTGCAATAAATCCTTACTGAACGACTGAATCATGCTCACAACCCAAGACCAGACACAGCTTATGACTGCAGCGAACTCTACTTCAAGGCGGGAAAGGATGACCAAAGGGCTGCAGGAGGCCGAGGGACCACACAGGGAGGGACAGACATTTCAGGAACAGAAGTCAAAACATTGTTCTTATAAGGTGCAGGAGTTGGAAGGTGTCTGCAGGTGAACCTAGTCCCACTGGACCTGATGTTTAAGCTCTTCTCTGGCCTCCCTGGCAAATGTCATCCATCTGTTCAGGTAGCACCAATGGAGGCTGGTTCCCTTTCACCAGTTTTCATTACGAGAAAGCTCGTCCGTAAATGAAGCCAAATCTGACCCGGAAGAGCCTCCCTGGCCTTGGTGCTCTCTCCAGAGGACACGAGGTCTGGTGACTCAGCCTTCCCTCTGCACAGTCTCCTTTTCAGATGCAACGCCCCTAGTTACTTTAACAAGCAGAGGCCCATTTCTCTGTCACGCACTCAGTGTTGAGGATGTAACAGAGAACAGTGTCCGCAGACCAGTGGGAGAAGGAAAAATCACTAAGATACCACGATGGGGTCTACTGAAGGCATATTATGCATATTACAAAGGGAAAGGAAGGGCACGCTGCAGGCAGAGGGTGGGGATGCGTGAAGGGCAGGGTGATACCGTCGGGAGCAGCGGGTAATCTGTGTCCAGCACCTTCCATCGCTGAGGGCGGAATGTCCACTCCTGCTCTGTGTACAGAGGTGGTTGAGCACCTCAGCGCAGCGTGGTGGGGGGTCTCGCCCAGGTTTTCCCCGGGGGGCTGAGGGATCCCAGCGCAGGCGTGCTGGCCCTACCGGGGCGGGGAAGTCAGGGGCGGCTCCCTGCAGGAACCAGAACCGGGCCGGGCCCTACTGTTACTAGAACACCAAGCTTAATGGGAGGGAGGGGAGACCAGACCGAGAAGAAAGAGCTGGAACTTTACAAATTAAATCCTTTTTTACTTGAAGACTGATTTTCACAGAACGTTTCTCTCGGTCATACGTTAAGTAGAGCGCCTTACCTTGATTTCCCTAATGGAGGCCTCAGTGTCAATGGAGATGGAGGTGTCCCCGCTGCCCCTTCGAGAGGAAGTCCCACCCAGGGAGGCCAGTGTGGCTGCAGACAGGCCGGGCAGGCCACGAGACCCCTACAAAGTGGCAAAGAGCAAGGGGGATTTCAGCCAAAACCAAAATTATTTCTCAGTCTACTATGATGGTACCTTTACTTGAATTCAGTTTCCAAATTGGAAAATCTTTGGTGGGTTTACGGTGAGCAACAAAAAGAGGTTCACCTCGAGGGGCCTTTCAGATGCTCGGGGTTTGTCTGGATTAACTGTAAGCTCCATGGCTGGGCCCATCGTGAATTCCTTCACTGTTCTGCAGGTTTAACACACACTGAAGTGGCCCCCCAGGGACCCCAAAGGTTGTGTGTTGCCTGGTGAGCCAGCCACTAGTCCTGTTCACCCCATGGTGAAATTCTTTATTAAAGATCAAGTAGGGCTTCCCTGGTGGTGCAGTGGTTGAGGGTCTGCCTGCCAATGCGGGGGACACGGGTTCGAGCCCTGGTCTGGGAGGATCCCACATGCCGCGGAGCAACTGGGCCCGTGAGCCACAACTACTGAGCCTGCGCGTCTGGAGCCTGTGCTCCGCAACAAGAGAGGCCGCGACAGTGAGAGGCCCACACACCGCGATGAAGAGTGGCCCCCGCTTGCCACAACTAGAGAAAGCCCTCGCACAGAAACGAAGACCCAACTCAGCCATAAATAAATAAATAAATTAATAAAAATAAAAACAAAAGCTCAAGCAATATATTTTCTTGTTAGTTTCATCCATAAATTTCGGGACCCTCATGGTTTATAGATGACACAATATAAAGCTCTACAGAAATTCCTTACCTTCTCCGTGAAGTCTTTTTCTGGTCTCTCTTCAACCTGGAGAGGAAAATGGACAAATGTTAAATACTTAAAAGCATTAAATGGAGAATCTGGATTTAGGGGGTAAGATAATAATAAAATAAATCATCAGCTTCCTTTGTGATTTTAAACACTCCTTTGCCATGAGACTCTCGGATACGCTGGTGTCACAGCGGTGGCCCATGGGCAGCTCAGTGAGCCTGGTTGAACTTCACCGTGTGGTTTTTCAACTTTCACAATTTCCACAGGAAGATGATTTGTGAATGAACTGAATCTGAACAGGATGACTTGACCAGTTTCTACGTGTATGCAGGACACAGTGTGGGACAGGACAGGCACCAGCCTCGTTCACCCACCACGATTACTATGATCGGAACGTGAGAATATGACCAGGGTTCTGGGGGCTGGAAGATGCAACCACACAGAGTTGTAATTTTGACTATCACTAAACTTGGTCTCCAAAGCAAGAGAAAGCAGTGGAGCCAACTGCAGTTTTTCCACTGCTCCTGAGTAACTGAGTCAATGTGAAAATTCTAGTTTACACATTTTGAGATATACACCCAGATGTGGGGAGCTGGCTAGGCGTGGGTGACGGTACAGGAGAATTTGCTGGGTGAAAAGGGGGACCCCAAGAATTTGGCTTTTCAAAATCTTTCCTGTTTGGACTGTCTCTGAATCCTCTCTTCTCCCTCCTGCAAGCAGGGGTCTCTGCGGGACCCCCAGCAGCCTGTAGAGCCCCAAGACAGCACATCTGCTTCAACCCTATGGGAGACCCTTGCCCTGTGAGGGTCTGTTGGGGTCAACAGTCTGAGGCTGCACTGGTGCTATTTCTTTCTTTGATTAGCATCCAACGAAAGGCCAACTTTCTCTTCTTTTTTTTTTTTTTTCGGCACATTGAGGGCTCCTTTCCGAAAGCCCATGGGAAAGGTCCCAGAGGGCGAGAGAACCCTGCACCAAGTTGTCTCCAGATTCTCTGGATTTTCCCATCATGCCTCCAATCCCACCTCCTGTAGCTCAGAGGTTCTTAAATTTGATGGCCAGGGAGTCAACTGAAGATGCCCGTGACGGGTGGGATCACACCGTTGATTCAGGAGACCTCATGAGTGAGCTGGGACCCTGCAGTCACCCTTGACTGCTTACGCCACAGACCATCCAGACCGCAGGTGGACAAATCCTAACGGGTCTGGGTCCAAGGCCACCACAGAGCGGCTCACGAACAGGTCAACTGCCCACAACGTCATCATGCACGGGGCGTGTGGGTGCAGGCGCTAAGCACAGGTCAGGATGCCATAATGGCGGTGATTTCCTGTAAAGACGAGCACTTCCTCTCCTCTGCCCACCCTGGGCCCTTGCTGGGCTGGATGCCCACATCCTCACCATCCTGTACCCCACCAAGAAGGCTCACTGACTGCCACCTTCTCTCCTTCACGCTCCTCGAACCTTCTTTGCAAGGGCAGGATGCCTGAAGTAACTGCTAGAATAACACAGCAAAGTGTGAGAGCTAATCAGCCGACCAAGGGGATCAGATGGAATCGTACAAAATACTTGATTAATTCAAAAGAAGGCAACTTCTGAAACCAGCTCTGAGCTCAGGAGAGTCAAGCTCAAGGGTCTTCTGCTTGACAGATCCAATTTGGCCCCCGGCTCTGGCTCCCAAATCCACTGCATCTGGTCTCACGCACCCAGCTCACATCTGGGTCTTCAGCAAGGACTTTCTACTCTCAGCTAACCAGTCTCCTTCTTGTCCTGAGGAGACGACATGAAGGAGCTGCAGCTCTCAGGCCAGCGGGGTGACCCGCGCTGGCCTCACTCCCAGCTTGCTAAATAAGCCCCTGGGCGGGTGGGGCTTTGGATTCTGGCGTTCCCTCCGCCCAGAGGACTCTCCTCTCCACTGGGCCACAGCCGGCTGGCCTCCAAGGACAGGAGACTTCCAGACACTCTTGGCCACGTGCATCCTTTTTCACTCTCGATGTGGCAGTCGTAGCCCGTTAGATAAAGACAGCTCACTCACAACCATGTCGCACACCATCTGCCATTTGTTGGCACGTGCGTTTAGTATGTGTAAACATATATTTTTTCAGATGTGCATGTCACACCAGCCTAACTAGATATTCTGGAACATCTGTAGATGGCCTACAATTGAGATGGTTCTATCTCATCCTCCTTGGCAGAGCCCCAGGGAGCCCCGGACCGATGTTCTGAGTCATGAGGATGATTTTAGCATTTCAAGTGTGGGTCTCCTCTCCACTTGGGAATACAAATATTCCTGAAAATTTCAAATAACGAAGGAAAAGCTAACTGTCTAGCACTTGCTCTGCTGCAGAATCCATTCATTAGATCTCCTGGACACAAGGCCTTTACTCCCTAGAACAAGTTAGCTTACAGAACAAATATTAATGAGATGAAAATAAAGAGGGTAATTTAACTGTTGGTGGAAAGGGAAGATTCAGTTGAACAGGCTATGAAGCTACCGTGAGAAGCTTGTTGCTGTTTTGCTCTGCAGTTTAAATAGTGTCTTTCCTGACTGTTCATCAGCAACAGATAAATATTGCCTAGAGAAATGAAGCTCCAGAAATCCTATGTTCACCTACAGAGATATCCGTGCCCATAAAAGAAGGACCCCACTTTCCTTTTTGTAGTATTTCTTGTGAGAAAGACGAGAAGAACTATACACCAGACCCCAAAGCACTGGTTTCCTGGGGGCCTTTAGCATAGCTTTGTTCTGCATTGTCTCACCATAAACACAAACACTGCTTTTGTAATTTGCAAAACACCAAATAAGGGAGAAAAAACCCTAAAACCATAGCTTTCTCTTTAGTTTAAAGAAAGTTTAAAAGTAGTTTGAAAAAAGCCTTTGTTCTGAAATAGATAACGCACTCAGAATGTGAAAATTCAGGACATGTTTTTAAGTAGAGACCACGGAGGGAAAAATTAAGCTCTCAATGAGAGTTAGAGCCAATCTATGCTTGACTATTGTTTCCAATCTGTATTTTATGTATCAGGGTGACTGACGTTTGTCTGTTTTCTGAATGACAAGGGACATGTGTATTTGCCAGCCTTCCTGCAACCTAAGAAGTACGCAGAGCCCCATGGAAAGTGGTGCAGTTTTGGTTGGGGGAGGGATGGATTGGGAGTTTGGGATTAGCAGATGCAAACTATTATATATCGAATGGATAAACAACAAGGTCCTACTGTACAGCACAGGGAACTGAACTATATTTAATATCCTGTGATAAACCATAATGGAAAAGAATATGAAAAAGAACATATATATGTATAACAATCACTTTTCTGTACAGCAGAAATTAACACAACATTGTAAATCAACTATATTTCAATAAAACAGAAGGAAGGAAAGGAAAGAAGGAAGGCAAGGCAAGGAAGAGAAAGGGAGGGAGGGAGGGAGAAAAGCCGTGCAGCAGCATGGAGCCATTGCAGCCCCACCGGATGCCACTAGATGGCAGCCTGTGTCGAGCGGAGTGGGACCGGCCCAGGGAGCCTTGGTCAGGCAGGGCACCCCTCACTGCCCCTAACAAAGAACAGATAAGTAACCCTGACGGTGAGTTTAATTTGACATAAAGCATAGTACTTTATCTCTGAAAATAATATACAAAGAAACAGAATAGATGGAAGGGTTTTTAAACACTGTCGTTTCTGCTGCATGATGTGACCCAGGGCACGCCGTGGACCACACGTGCCCCAACACGCTGCAGCCCACGGCAGCACGGGACCCAGGACGAGCCACGGGACCTCGTGGACATCGTCTTCTTATCCGAGGAAGGGCGGCAGCACCACAGATCTTGCAGCCTGTTAGCCTTCCTACTCTCATTTACTGAGCAATACTAAACGTTTTAGGTCAGTGTGAAAACTTTATAGCAACAGGCTTATGAAACATGCAAACCAGTATTTTATAATCACAATGGAGTGTATAAAAAGGCATCTTTTAAAATCTACGGGAGGTAGTCACTTCCAAAAAATTTCTGTGAACTTTTAAATTATGGCAACTCTTCCTTTCAAAAACACTTAACGTAGCACGTTAAATATTTTATTAATTCCAACCTTCTAAAATCGTGTCTAAATGAGCATACTATTTAGGCTCACTTAAATATAATGTCTGGTGAGGTTTCAAACTCCAAGTTTTCCATATCACCATCCGGCTCGCCCACCTTCCTCGAGACAGAGTACAGGAGGTGGGCGTGGGAAGACCCTAGCAAAGGGGCCAGGGACAAAGGGACTTTTCCTCGTGGTGCCCCAAGCCCCAGATGGGAAATGGGATCACGGAGGCAGTGTCATCACGGGGTCCCTCTCGAGAAACCAACTGACAGTACTGGACGCTGCTCAGAAAACACCCATTTTAAGGGTAATTTTCCTTCAGATACAAACAGCAGTGGAAGCTACTATTAGAATGGAAATTTCTGGCTTTAAATCCAATAATATTGACCTCATCCTGAATGACTGGTCCTTGAACTCTTGTATTTATAATTCAAGACCTGTTTTTCCACCTGGTTCCTGCTTCCACCTCTTCACACGACACAAAACATGAGTCATTACAGTCTTTTGTTTTCCTAACTCAGATGGGGCTGAGATTCCTGTTCACCACCAATGCTTCTCTGAAAACACACTGGCACGTGAACCTGGGCGCCACGCAGGACACCCCTGACCGGTGCTTCCGTGACCCGGCAGGTTCACCGGGTTCTGAGGCCTGGATGACACAGCTGCGTCGGCCCCTCCAGGCGAGGCCCTCTGCCGGGCTCTTCTCCGGGCCTGGATTACCCAAACTCCCGAGTCCAGCTCCCTGGAAGTATCCTGCCTTCTTCCCTCGAGCCGGTGCTCTGAGTTCTATACTGTATTGCGCCCATTTGCTGGGGTCTGCCTCTCCAACCTGTGGGTCTGTGAGGGGAGCAGGTGTGTTCCTTCACCACTGCAGCCCTGTGCCTAGAACATTCGATAAACACTGGCTGAATGAACGGACCCCAACTTCCTCAAGAGGAAGATTCTGGAGAAGAAAATAGGGCTCACCTAAAGAATGTGAAAAATGAGATGAGGTCCAACAGCGTATGCCCTTCTGAGATGGGGCGGGCACCCTCTCTGCTCCCCACGAGGCTGGAGGACCCGGAGGGCGGGGCACACTTCGCGTCTTTGGATGCTGAGGTACCTTTATTTTCTCAAAGTGGGACAAGCTATCATTTCCCTCATTCTGGTTACTTTTGTTCTCGGACAGCGCTCCCCTCGCCCGCCCCCCTGGGGCACCAGCCTACATCCCACACCCAGAGCCTCCCAGGGCTGCCCCTGCCCCGGCTCGTACTTCCTCCCCGGAGAGGCCCCTGCCCCCTGCCCTCACCCGTAGCACCCCCTGGAACCATATTCCTGATGCATCACCAGGCGGGATCGTTCTCCCCGAGCCACAGTGGACAACACTCACAGCCCTGGAAAACTCGCCCAGGAGAAGCAGGTTATCAACCCAAATCTCTTCTTGTTTTTGTTTTTCAAGCATATCATTACTCGTCTTTCCAGGTGGAGTTCAGGAAGTCTACGTGCCTGGCCAGGTGTTCCCAGCCCGGAATGAGAGCTGTGACATCTTAACCTGGGTCTTGGAACTCCCTGCCCGCTTCCTGCTCTGCGTCCTTCTGAGAGGCCAGGCGGGGAGGGTCACTCACCCCGCGGGCCTCTCCCTGGGCACCGCCTGTCCCTGCAGCTCCTCCCTCCCAGGCAGGAGGACCAGGGGAGTCTGAGCACAAGCTTCCTGGCCTCTTTGCAATCAACAAGGCCAAATGCATCCACTTACACTGTTCGTCTCGCAAGCCCAAAATGCAAATTCCCAGCCCTTTCCAGGGGTGTGACTGTCCAGGCTCAGAAGACAGAAACGGGGCAGATTCCGTGGAAGAGGACTGAGGTTTGGAAGCACAGAGGAGAGGGTTCACTCCGCTCCGTCCTCCAGACTCTCCGCAGAGGCCAGGATGTTGCCCACGTTCCATCCTTCAGAGGACCGGGAGCCACTATAACCGCGTGGAAGTGCCCTGCGCGGTACACAGGTGCCTCTGCCTCCTGAGGGCCACACCCAGAGGCGTCCTCAGCTCTGACGCCCCACACCCGCGTGAGGTGCCCGGATGCTGACCTCTGCTCACTAACCGCGCCACCCTGAGTCAGCTGACCTTTGTAAATGAGCAGCTGACTCAGGGGAGAAAGGAGGTGGAACCGGTGACCTGTGTGTAATGAACTGAAAAATCAGCTCAGGCAAGTCCCTGAGAGTCTTGCAAACCCAGGGCTCTCAAGGGACCAAGGGACGGTGGGGAGGTCTTGCCGGGCCCCCCAGTTACCAAGAGACCCCCGCCTCTCGTCCTCAGGCCCCAGGGACACGGGCACGATGCACGTTCACCTCTCGTGTCCACTAAACCCATTTTGTGGGAGTGAACTGTTGTCAGATTTAGGAAGCAGATGACAGAGGAATTCATATCTGGTTTCAGTCTCTTCCGTCCGGGGAACGAGACTGCGTTTCTATGCTGTGACTTCATCCTGATGCCGGAATAAACCCAAAGACGTCAGACCATCACGGGCTCACAGTTCCCTGCTTCGCTTGAGCTGCGCCAGGCAGGGAGCCCAGGAGGGGTCAGGCCTCAGCTTCTTCTGACCACCGTGAACTTTCATGTTCCCCAAAGTGGGTGCCAGAGAGCGAGCATTACGCCTGAGGACGAGGGCTCTCCACGTCGGATCTATCGTGGGAAAACGCCGATGACTTGCGTCGGAAACACACAAGCAAGGGCCTGAAGGCGGAGGCAGGCAGGCAGGCAGGGCCGCGCAGGCGGGGGCTGCTGACCTCGGAGCAGGGATCCCTCAGCTCACAAACGCTGCGCTTCAGTCCCGTCTGCCACGTGCAGAAGAAGCGACTCGCCAGGTTTTGAACACTGAACGTACGTGATATGGAACAGCTGGATATCTTACTGCCCCTGCTTGACTGGTCCTGGCTGGAGCAGTAAGCAGTGGGCTTTGTGGGGTGTCCGTCACCCCACATTTCCTGCCCCACCTGAGCGCGGTCAGGAAGCGGCTTCTCCTATTCCCCTCACTGCTGGGGGGCGAGGGGGCAGCTTTCAATTCCACAGAGAAACAGGCTCTCTTGTTCTAATACTCGCCTGCCTCATCTATCTTTTGTTTCCTCACCCTCGATGTGTAAATGGCGGAGAGAACATTTCTCTACTGGCACGAAAGCATCAGGGCAAGCCCAGTGACGAGTGGCTCTGGCCTTGGCCTTGGAGTCAGGGAAAGCAGGGCAGGCGTGGGGGGACTGAGGCCCCCGATTCAGCAATACGGGCTCAGTCTGCAAAAGGGATCCATCCCTTTGTTTGCGTCGTCAGAAGAAGCAGATGTCTGCATTTGGTGTGAAGACTCCTGGCTTTAAAAGGCTGCATCTAATTTAAAAAACAAATCAGCAGCACCCCATGGGTGCATGTGTGCAAGTGGGCGACTCAGCCCCACGGCCTCTTCTCTGATGACCAGGAACACTTCCTGAATTTTACACATCGATGCGTCTAACTGTGGTGTTGTGTAAGTGAGTTACAAACCACAGTCAAGCTCCAAGTTCAACTTTGCCCATCTTCGCCTTCTTCTCCCCAGGGTCTATCAGGAGGGGTCCTGGCCCTCGGTGTGGCAGCCCCCGTGGTGCAGGGCTGGCATGCACACCGCTCGGCACACAGCCCAGGCCCTGTCCACTGAACGTCCTTCCCTGGTCATTGTGTCAGCCCCCCATCCCAAATGTCCCCCGGGCAGATGTGCCCTGCCAATCCCTTACGGTCAAGAGAACAATACAGTTGCCTCATACAAAGCATCAGATGCGGTGAAACTGTCTAAAATTCCAAAGACCATGGGGAAAACACACAATAATGAGACTTAAATGATGGAGACTAGGTAGCAGGACCCCTTGCTTTCGGAAGCAGAACTTGGGTCATCTCAGGCCGGGTGACAAACAGGAGAGCAGCTCTGTCGTTTGTTTCACAGGCACTGAACAGAGGACCAATGGGACAGTGGGGGATGGAATAGAGCTAGGGGTGCTGTGGCACTCGCAGGCCGATACTTTATCCTAAAACACCGCTGGGCTCCAATAACAGATAACGTTCCAAACAAAACGTTTAAAAGTGAACCCTTCAATCTAAAAGAATGGTACAAATGAACTTACTTACAAAACAGGAATCGAGTCACAGATGCAGAAAACAAACTTATGGTTACCGGGGGGAAAGCGCGGGGAGGAGGAGGAGGGATAAACTGGGAGATTGGGATTGACATATACACATTACTATATATAAAATAAATATCTAGTAAGGACCTACTGTGTAGCACAGGGAACTCTTCTCAATACTCTGTAATGGCCTATATGGAAAAAGAATCTAAAAAAGAGTGGATACCTGTATATGTATAACTGATTCACTTTGCTGTACATCTAAAACACAACACTGTAAATCAACTATACCCCAATTAAAAAAAAAATAAGTTAACTGGGACAAATACAAAAAAAGCCTTCAAATTTTTAAATCATAAAAACAACACATCCAGGCACATGGCTACATTTCTCCCGCACTGCGCAAAGTTCCCTCCTCCCAGTGAGACCCCCCCATCTCTTATGCGCTATCAGCAGCTTCCTAGACGGTCCTTTACAAACTGAGCAGTGCAATTCTGATCTCACTGAATAGTCATTTTCTAAATTTGGAAGCATCTTCCCCGATCCTGTTTTTGCTTAGACCTGAAATAAATCATGGAAAGCCTTCCTACTTTCTCCCGGTCCAGGCGTTTGGAGGTGGAGGGGTCTTCTTAGGCGACAGAGGAGTGAAGGGTCCAAGGGGAGGGGGAGGGAGGAAGGAAGGAAGTGGACAGCAGCAAGAGCGAGAGGCCCACTCACCACTGGGCTGGCCTGCGCCGAGCTGGCTCTCGAGGAGGTGCACGAGCTGGACTTGAAGTGGCCGCCGTGCTCCAAGGGCTGCCCACCCAGCTGGCCGCGGGACACGCAGACAGAAACAAAGGAACAGGTCAGCGAAGATGCAAGGAGAACGGAGGCCACGAGACAAAGGCTCCGGTTAGCTGTGAGGTCAGCCAGGCGCAGCCCAGAAAGGAAGGAGAGGTTAGTGCGGCCGGTGGCCGGCCCTGGGAAAGGAGGCTGGGTCTTCCCAGCACATCCGACATGTGGCCACTCAGAACACAAAACTTAATCACACTATCAAAAGAACACAGAATTCTTGGTTAGTAGGAAGAAAGTAACACAGAGCATCTGTTCAGCTGGGGTGTGGAGGACACCTGGTTTCTGCGCAGAAAAGCCTCCACGATGTGGAAGAGACAGGTCTGGAGAACGTGAGCTGCCTGCCAGCACAGAAACTGAAGAGCGGGACAAGGCGGGGCTGGCTTTGGGGCAATGCAAAAGTTTGCTTCTCTACTATCTTTGCAAGTGAATACAAAATAAGATTCAGGGTTAACACAAAATCAGGCAAGGCTTTTTAAAGTGCCACGGGACCTTCTATCTGGGGGCCTGCGTGTATATCTGTCTACCCACCTACCTAAACTTTCTCTCTTCTAGTAAAGGAAAACACCAGCAACTCGTGTATCTGGAGGCTATGCCCTCTTAACTTTGATTTGTATTCACATTTGTTATAGCCCTAAATGCATGTTCAGTTTAACAACAATAACAACAACGAAATCTAACCTTCCTATATGTGTACATATAACCCACATCCCCTCCCTCTTGCATCTCCCTCCCACCCTCCCTATCCCACCCTTCTAGGTGGTCACAAAGCACCGAGCTGATCTCCCTGTGCTATGCGGCTGCTTCCCACTGGCTATCTATTTTTCATTTGGTAGTGCATATATGTTCATGCCACTCTCTCACTTCGTCCCAGCTTCCCCTTAAGCCTGCCCCGTGTCCTCAAGTCCATTCTCTACATCTGCGTCTTTACTCCTGTCCTGCCCCTAGGTTCATCAGAACCCTTTTTTTTTTTACATTCCATACATATGCGTTAGCATATGGTATTCGTTTTTCTCTTTCTGACTTACTTCACTCTGTATGATATTCTCTAAGTCCATCCACCCCACTACAAGTCACTTTGCTATACAGCAGAATCTAACACAACATTGTAAAGCAATTATACTCCAATAAAGATGTTAAAAAAAAAGTATGTACATATCTGAAAAAAATCATAAAATAAGAGCACTTCATGAGACCTTAAAAAAAAAAAATCTTACCTTCCTCTTGAACAAGGCAGGGTGGGGGGGAGGGGGTGAGGGGAGGCGGAACTTGAACACCATTTAGGACCACAGACACTGGCAGACTGAGAAGCTGGTCTGAGAGGCCTGTGCTGACTGTCCTCTCCCCGCCCCCAGGCCCCCTGGAGACCCGCGGGCATCATTCCTACTGCAAATTATATGGGGCCACAAAACTTCAGGGGCGCTCGTGATCCTTATCGTAAATACCATCGTTTAGTTTGCCTGGTTTTCCACCAGAGTGGAATTCCCCAGGGCAGAGTCTGTGTCTATTTTGTTCCCTGCTGAATCCCCAGCGACCAGACGAGGCCTGGCACACAGTAGGTACTTGAGAAATACTTGTTGAATGAATCATTTCAAGTTTAGGCTGTAAATAGCCTTGGTCAAGATGAGCAAATTCCCCAGACCCATCTTGCCTGGACTCATTCCTATGTTGGATAAATATTTATTGTGTATTTACACTTAGGTGCAAGATGCTATTTCAGATGCACAGATAATACAGCTGTACATACACTGTGTGTAAGAATCATTGCCATGTATGGCACATACAAGAAATCTACCAGTATTACTAGCCTCACCTTTTAGCTTTATTTTTCAAAATAAAGGAAAACACCTAACGTCAGCACTTTAAAGCAGAAGTATTTCGCCTTTGGGTTTGCTGATACAAGAGAGAGGAAAACTTCCCCCTGTAGACAAATCCTACTGTATCCTATGTCATTTGAGTCCTGGTTTACGGTGCTGAGATATGACAGATGGTTGTTAATACGGTTTATCTCTGATCCAAGTTTCCCCAACTCCTGAGTCTCAAATCATCCGATCTGGCTTGATCATGTGGAAAAGAATAAGCGTAAAGTCTGTGTCACTGTGGTCCATGTGGCACCTCTGGAGTCGCCCATACTTTGGACTCAGCGTGGCTAATGTGGACTGAAGTATGTTATTCAACAGCAAGATCTGAGTCCAGGGTCCATCTCTTATCGGCCATGAGACCTTGCGAAAGTTACATACCTTGTCATCTATGTCATGAAGTAGAGACACTGACCACACAGGTTCTGAGGATTATGCAAGAGAATACAAGCTGGGCTTTTCTCAAGCTGTCACTTTCTGCTAGAAACAACTTTCACGGCTCCTGGACCAGGTGGCATCGGTGGTGATGACTGCTTCCCAGAGGGTCAGAACTAAGAAGGTCACTTCACACACGGCCAAGAGTCCTTCCTACAACATGCACACAGCTTACTAATGGTAAGAAAGGTACAGAATAGAAAGGTTTTGAAGCAAAACCGTTCTACTTTCAAGAACTAGTCATTTAATCATTTAACTGTAATTGTAATTAGTCCTTTAATTGTAAACACATACTGTGTCTGAGGCTAATTTCTTGGGAGAATGGAGATGGGGACAAGTCTCTGAAAGTGGGCTCAGGACTGTCTTGGGCAGGCCTGGGGTCAGCCTGGACTCAGCTCACAGTACTACAGGTCAGGACAGGAGGGACCCCCAAGGCGCAGTGTCCTCACATTTCTGTACGTGTATTTGTCAGCGGCCACAGCTCCTAGCTGCACAGAGAGCCTGGGGAGACAGCATTCCTGGGCGTGGGGAACTCCGCATCCCCGTGCGGGGCTATCCTGAGGGCTGGGGGTGGGGTGGAGATGGGAAAGGATGAGAGGTCAGTGAACCTTCCCTCCCACTAGGCCTGCTGATCTGTGGCTGGCACACAGCTGATGGCCCAGAGATCTCTTCTGAGGGATTTTACCCCGGGGTTCAATTTGTCCCATTTAATCCAGCAAACGCACGCTGTGCTCCTTCTGCAAGAGAGTGCAGTGTTAGGTGCAGAAAACAAATGTCTTTTGATTCTCTTTTACTTCTTTGGCCTGGTGTGAGACCAGGGACGTGAGCGCTATTTTAGGCATTCTGCTGTCGGGACAAGAGGACCTTTTACTTCCTAACTCCCTAAAGCCATACCGCCCAGGCAGTTCCTACAGGAGGGTTTAAAGCACCAAATAACTGCTACACAAAAGAGCAATCAGCGATGCCTGTCACAGTGCCCCGAAGGTCAGGAATCAGCTACTTGAAAAAGTCCATCTACAGAGGCAACATGTAAAGAGAATCTGTGAGACGTACATCCCGCCAGACATCAGAATTTCTGCTTTGGTGCTTGGGAAGATCCACTCTCTTAAAGAATTAGGCTGCTGCCTCTTACTGATAAAAGAAAATCATTTAGTTGCGTTTTATCCGTCCTATAGGCCTGAGCTATTCCATCCATTAGGTATGGTTTATGAGCTTTTTAAGGGCCTACAAAAATATTTAAGAACTGGGAAAAAGACTTAATATAGCGGGTTCCACTGCATTAAAATTTTATGCAATATAAAATTGTTCAATGCAAGTGTTCAATTAGATGTCAACAAAAACTCGTGTTACGTGGAACTGACATATACACACTAGTATATATAAAAATAGATAACTAATAAGGACCTACTGTATAGCACAGAGAACTCTGCTCAGTACTCTGTTAATGGCCTATATGGGAAAAGAATCTAAAAAAGAGTGGACATGTGTGTAACTGATTCACTTTGCTGTACACCGAAAACTAACACAACACTGTAAATCAACTATACCCCAATAAAAATTTTTAAAAACTCATGTTACATCAATTATTATAATTAATATTTATAAAAACTACATTCTGAAGAAAACTGTTGGCTACCCTGGCTTACTTCATAAGAATTCCTGAATATTCATGACTGGAGAAATACAATAAATCATAAAGCTGGATCATTTAGCCAATTAATTAAGTAGTCAATTACTTCCAAAAGCAAAATTATAAAAGCACTTTCAAGTATTTCTTAAGCCATCATAGTTCATGTGGGACGTGGATGCATCTTTCTAGGATTTGTGCAGGAGCCTCAGGATGCAGAAGCATCTGCCCCTAGGGAGGGCTGACTGGGTCCAATGCCCAGTTTCAACTGGTCCTCAGGACAGGTCAACCAGTTTCCTCACTTCCATGGGCTGATCCCATTTTGTCTACCTTTATCCTTCACTCATTCACTCGTCTTTTTCATTCAACAAGTATTTCTTGTACAACTACTGCACCTTTATTGAGAAACCCTATCACTTCAAATCCTTCAAAGAGGTGAAACGACAATAAAATAAAAAAAGGAAATTCCTTATGGGTAATATTCTAGTCCTTAAATTTGTTCATCTTCCTCGATCATCCAGAGGTGAGAATAATTTGTGGCCTGTTGAATTCCCTTTTGACTCTTTGACTCCTTTTATTATTATAAGATCACTTCATCCCCTTGTTGCAGGGAAAGAGAAGATGAAACTCAATTAAGATGAATCTTTCTCCCTTTGACCTCAACATAAACTGGTGAGTGAGGACATTAAACTAACCACCAAAGGCTATATGACTTACGTTATCCATGACCCTTATTACCATGGAAAACTGGGATGAGACAGTGTTTCCTCCCTATAACTCTGGTTAGTTATCTCCCAGGGCTGAAGCTGCGCTGAGAGAGTCACCCCAGGGTCATGCAGCAGAAAGCTCGGGAAACACGAAAGTGCCTTACAGCGTGGGAACCGCAGGCACTGCTCCGCCGAGCCCCACCGAGACTGCTCTCATCCGACACAGACGCCTGTGACGAAAACAGACTGTAAGGACAGGGCACCTTTCCTCTCTCCATCGGCACCCAGGAAACACTGAAATGTAAGCTAAGGAAGAGTGACACATGCCAGGAACACGTCCTGAAAAACATCACGATGCAAGACATGCAGGAAAGGCTCAAAACCACCTCCACAGGCAAAGACTGTGCAGCAAAAAAACAGGGTCGTGCAAGAGTCCAAGAGAGAGAAGTTTTAGTTGCTGTCAACCAACTGGCATGCAATGGAATCTCCAATAGATCCTTTAAATCTATGACTCTGAAAAATATTCTTTGCTAAGTAAAAACTTGTTAATCTAGATTTAATACGAGCAGATAGTTCAAATATCCTGAGTTTTCTCATGGCATCCTCACAGTTGATGCTTAGAAAGTTACTCCAATATGAAGTGACTTTGTAATAAAAATAGTATGTTGATTATAGCTCAATTATTTAAAAATTCTTTAAGAATTGCTCACTAGAGAACAAAACATTTCATTAACTTGAAAATCCTATGTAATTAATCACTGAGGGTAAATAGGAGCTTACAATACCATGAATGGAACTTTAATTTTCCCTATTTCTCCTTGAGGACACAGTGGGTTTGCTGGACCAGTTATACATCTAATTCATAAGCGTGCAATCTGATGGAAATTCAGAAAGTTATTAACAATAAGAGTATAGCTACTTTGAATACTTAAGTTTCCTGCAGGGCGTAAGTACCTGGTATTTAAAACTGGAAATTTCCAAGATAATATAACATAATGGATTAATATCTGTTAAGGTTACCAAAGCAATAAAAAGCTATCATTCTTTTTGCCAATAGATTGAGTAAATGTTGCCAATACTTTATTCCTAACAATCCTATACAAACACGTGTCTTCCCCAGCTATTGTCAACTGTCGGGAGAAATAAACTCCAGATCTGGCCAAAGGGGGCTGCAAGTGTAAGCTCCACATAAAGGGGTAATTCACCCCCAGAAGGGCTGCAAACAGGTAAGTCCACCGCACTCAGAGCAGGTGTTCGGTGGGAGAGGGGCGCGCATGCGCGCTGAGGGGCGGGGGGGGGGGGGGGCCGGTTAGGCGGAGTGCGGGGCGGTGTGGGGGGGGGGTGGGTTGTGGGGGAGATGGGCGGAGGGGGCAGGAGCGGGCAAGGGGTTGTGGGAAGCACACGCACCCGGTAACTCCCAGCCGGCCGGGCAGCGCCGTACATATAGGATGGCTGGAGGATGAAAGCAAATGGCAGGTTTTTAAACCCTTGAAAATAACAGCAACAAATAATAGTGACAAGGTAATCATGATGCTTTTGGTGATCATGACAGCCAAGTTACTGTACGACTGTTAGAAGGAAAAGAAGTCCACAAAGGCACCATGCCTTCAATAACTCTGATAGATGGAAATCCACATTTACAAGAAAAATAAACATTAGGTGATTTTTAACTTTAAAAATAGTGAACTTCCCCAGAACCTCTGAAATATGTCTATTTTCTGGGCATCTCTTTTCAGGCATTCCTAGAAGAAAGGGTCGGGGAGCGAGACAGAATGGTGAAAACGTCAACGACACCAGCAAGAGCCCAAACCCACGACTCAAAATCCCAGGTGAAGAAAGCACTTGGGGGTGTTAATACACAGACTTCCCCACAGAACAGTGCGGCAGGAATAGCCTGTTTGCTTCTATCAGAGGATCCCAGCCAACAGCCTCCAAGATACAAAGGAGCTGTAGGGGGGGCTTCAGCTGCCCAGGGCTGGCACGCCTCTGGCACAGGGGAACCCACACCCGAACAGAGACGGAGCCTGTGCGGGGTGTGCTGGAACACAAGGGCAGCTCGCTGGTGTGACCTGAGCCTCACCTCCGAATAGCATTATAACCCGTTTACCGGCAGAGGCCACGGAGATCCCAGGGCAGGGGGCCCACTAGCTGGTCAGGGAACATGCAGGAACAGGGATGAATCACTCAGCAACGCAAGGGACAGGACGATGCAGGGAGGTGGCAGTTCAACCTCCATAACGTGATGTGTTCTTGGAGCTCGGCCTCCGACCTCCTCCTACGAGAACAGGACTCCTATACCTGGAGCTAAAAAGGCCAAGCACCTCGGGGATGGCCTTGTACAAACAGGAAACACAGCGGAGAGTGAGCCAGAGAAATAACGCCGTTCTCCCCACTTTCCAAGACGGAGGAGTTAGATTATGCACAAAAGCCTTCCAAATTGCTTCCTGGATACATTTACAGGAGAAAAATGTTTTTTTAAAAAAACAAAGGAAACCCCAAATGGGGAACAATTGCTGGAAAAGGAGGAGAGACCCACGAGACCAATTTTTTGGACTTGAGCTTTTGAAAATATACATTTAATAGAGCCTCCTTTTTCCTAAACTCCTTTTTTAAATAAAATATAAGGTCTTAAATTATTTTTGATTTGCTTTAAAAGGATGAGAAAAGTCTTAGCCAGTTAGTCAAGCCAATTGAAACATCTACTAAGCTTTGCTCTTTGGACTTCACATGGAAGAGGTTGAAGCATCCACATCCATTTAATCAGCAAGTCAAGTGACAGCAGAAGGAAAGAAGAGGGAAGAATGATGTGAAAAGGAGGAGGACAGACCCGGTTTCCATTCTGGGCAGACAGGGGTTTGGGAGCAAGGCCACGACTGAGAAGCCCGAAGTCGGAGCAGGAAAGTCCCTGTAATCAGAGAAAACGGGCCGGAGGGGAAAAAGGCTCACAGCTTCATTTCATCTCAAAGGCATCATCAATTCACATGAAATTGACTTCTGCAACAAGATCGGTAAAAGACATGCACTTGCGGGGAAGAGAGAATGAGGGGAAGGAAATAAAGACAGTCCAGTTAACTGACAAAACTATTACCTGGGACTAAATTAGGACTTGTGAGTCTACACACAGGCAAAAACAGGTTTCATTAATTTGAACTGATAGCAAGGTCAGTGGGGTTTTGAAGGTCTTTCTAATGCAGATTCTAATTTTTACAGTTTGGTGGGAAAAACTCAAAATCAGGAATTTGCAGAGATAGTAACCTCTATTCTACGTAATAAAATATTTCATTGGAGATGATCTCGGGCTTGGTTAGGTATTTACACAATGCACATGTGTTCAGGATTCATAGAAAACATGATAGATTCAGTGGTACATTTCTGAGACCAACAGTCTATACGAGATTTCTGGGGAATACTACTATATAAATTAGCGGTTTCCCCAAATAAAATGTTCTATCCACATTAAAGGACCCTTGAAGAGGAGGCTAGCTGCTTCAGATTTCCATGTCAGCAGTATTCTACTGATCACACAAACCCAGGGCAGCCCTTGAAGGGGATGAAGTAGTTCTGTTGAGGTAACTTGGTGGCACCCTAAGACATTTCCCCATCCTTTCGAGATCCCGTAACTTGTGCCTGTCGTTCCTATGCCTTGGATCAGGTGCACCAGAATGACCTGAGGGGCAGGCAAGTGGAATCCTGGGGTGGGCAGGGAGAAAGTTTCTAATATTTGAACACAAACCCTGAAACTTGTTCCAGTGGTTGGGAGAATGCCCTGGGTAGAAGCCATTTTGTCAATTAATTTTGGTGAATAATTCACATCCAAGTGTTAGATAACTAACACCATGTTCTATTTTACAGAAAGTATCTTAAGCTTGGAAGTAAAGTTTTCTGAATGACGAAGTGCTCTTTTCAACAGCAAAATCTCCCGCTGAATTAAGAAAATGCACACGATACACAAAAAACTCAAGACGTTAAAACCCACCAATCCTTTGGTGCTTACAGTTGATCTTATATTCAGTCAGAATTCACACACTAGGGGAAGGAAGGGTTGGAGTATTTGTTATTATGGGGGGCAGCGGTGGGAGTCTGGGAAGAGGGAGGAGCTTCGGCAATGTCTGGAGCGCCCCCTTCCGCCCTCCCCACGCAGCAGGAGCAGAAAGTTGGGGGCGGGGATGAGGCACGACAGGGGTGAGGACGAAGGAAGGACTAGGAGTTAGACTACTGTGGTTCTACCTGGTTAGTTTCTATTTATTCTTTCTTTTCCCCTACTATTCTTTAAGATTCAGTTGACATTCTTTGTTATGACACTTCCTGGCAAAATCAGTTTCTGCACTAGTGTGAGGGGCGAGGGGGTCTGTCTTGTTTTAGAAGTAAATGCTTCCAGCGGACCTAACTCACCTGCTTGTCTCTGTGACTTTCCTACCTAAACTAGTTCCCTAATGTTTGCTGAGTGAATACAAATCTCACCTAGGTAGGATAAACAAGTCTTACCTATTAGGGCTCTTAAATAATTGAGAAATATTTGCCTATCAAGATTGGTGTATGTTCTTAAAGTATGGGAAGGAACGTTATTGTGTGGACATTTGGATTTGATTTGATTTTCATTCCAAGTCTAATTCCATCCTTGTGAAATTGCCCCAAGTATGCATGTACCCTGCAAAGTAATTCTGCTTTCAAGAATGCTCAAGGAAAGAATTTCAGGGCTTTCTTCTTTCCCTTTTGATTAATCCCAACTACCAGACAGCCACATACTTTCTTTCACCGTACCTAACTCTACACCACAATTGGTATTCAAACATTTGAATCTGAATTCAAATGCAAGAGAGTGGGCTAAATCCGAATTAAATATATCATGTTAATTACCACCCCAAAATGGACTTTAACAGTTATCCAAATGAAACTTCATAAAATAGACATTCAAAGAGAAAAGAGAGTAGAATTTACACATACAGGATTGCATGCTACAAAACCTGTAGTTTCTGCAGAGAGGATGTGAAAGATTTAAATGGAAACCAACCAAGGTGTCCTCTCTGGATGATGACAAAGTAGAGAATCTGCTGTCACCGCCGTAGCTGGAATTCTGAGCAGCAAAGAAGACAAGGTAAGTGATGAGCACTTCCTTACTCTCCCCAAAGCACCACATGTCCCGGTCAAAAGGCAAATATGGAATGACACAACCAAACCAGTATTAGTACTCCAGGAATGCCGAAGCAGCTAGAGAACTGATACCCTCTACTACAGCAGAAACTCTTAACCACTAGGGGTTCTAAGCTGTGTTTTACTTTTCAGTGTTTATATCTCAGTGAGGTCGTGTGATTTAACTATTATCATTATTTAACTATTTATATTTAAATTTAGCTATTATTAGTTGTAATTCCTTACTAAATCTCATGATGGACCATCTATAACCTCTTAGTCTAGACTTTCCGTATGACATCTCTTCTTAGGTAACTAAAATTCCATTTATTGCACAATTTTCACTCTTTCCTCAGCCCAGCACGTCTGAGGGCTACAGCTCAGCCCCGAAGCTCCAGGGAGGAAACAGACCATCATCAGTCTGGCCATCTTGTTCCTGCCCACAGACTGGTACTTCTGATGTCTATGAAATTTCTCATTCCCATCCAATTTTTCTCCAAGCCCATCCTTACACTGTTCCTGGCGTTTTCTGCTCCTATATAAGATGCTACATTAGAAGTACGTTACTTGGTCCTTCAATCATTATATTGGGTTGGCCAAAAAGTTTGTTTGGGTTTTTGTAACCCGAACGAACTTTTTGGCCAACCCAGTACTTCTCGATTATTTATTAAATCAATTTTATATCCAATTTCACTCTGTGGTGAACAGTTTTATAATCAAGTTCTTTTGTATCTGATTTCTAGAGGCATTGCTTACTCTTAACTAAATCATAAGGCACACTTCTACCGTTTCAACGTAAAAATCAAATATTAAAATATATGGATATATGTACGATGTAGAGCTTGATGCCACCTTGTATGGTGGCAACTACATGTTTGGGATGTTCTAGAGAAGAATGTAATATTGGGTAGAAGTTGGACTAAAGAACTTCTAAAGTAACTTCCAACTCTGAACTATGATTCTTTGTGATCGATATGGTGAAACTATGCATGTAGGGTGAAAAGTTACTAACTAGTCAATTTAACCCCAACAAGCAGTGGGGAGCCGTCAGAGCTCCTGCCCTATAAAGCCAGCACTAAACAGCCCTCAGGGACGCTGAGCACAGGAAGCAAAACTGTCCACATCCTATAAGAACGGAATGGATGTTGCTTGCTTCTGTCCCCGGAGTGCTGTATCACCTTAAAGAAAAACATAACAGAGCTTGAGAAACTCCAAAGGCTGTCAGTGCAAAAGGCAACATAAATAGGAAGACACAGCCTTTAAACCGGGAGGATTTTTTAGTTTGGAACGAGAAGAGCTTAGCTGAAACAGAAGTGTATGCAATCCTTAATAGGAACGAGAAGGTAAAACCGGACTAGCCAGTTTCAGAACGCTAAGAGGGTGTCCCGTTAAACCTTTGAAACCTGAAAATATAATTTAAACGTATATATGATATTGCTTAATATAATTAAGGCAAATGAAAAGAAATACTGTTTTATACAGCTAGTAAAATTTATCACTACAAGAAAATAAATGAAGCAAATGCAGGAACAGGAAGATTTTAGATAATGTAATGTATGAGAGATCTGCAGCAGGTCAGGAAACTGAATTAAAATGTATCTGGTTTAACCATCTGAAATCCCCAATGACCTCCTTGGTAAACCCTGAGACCTCCCCCACTTCTTCCTGAGGGCCCTGCTATCGGTTCATTTCTTCTTCTCTCTCCCCCTGGACAGCGTCCCTCTGCTTCCTTCCCTGGAGCTATGACCACTGCGAGCATCAGTGTTCAGCAAAACACAGGCTCTAGGGTAGGTGTCTTTGAAATTACAAATGAGAGGTGGACAACAGTGGAAATGTTGAATTTAAGTATATTTGCGGGTGGAATACACTGCATATGCACATTACACACATCCACCCAGGGCAATAAGATAATGAAGGAGCTAGTACTTAATTCGACCTTTTAATACCTAAGAGATTCCTTTCAATGTCGATCTCTTACCTTAACAGTTAGAATGTTAGAAGACGAACAGTCTAAGATTGCTAACCAACTGAAAAACATTAGCTTTCATTCTATCATGCACACACACACACACAGAGAACTACTATAACACAGAAAAGAACCAAAGAAGCTAAATGTAGCGATATTTTAAAAAAGCTTTGCAGCAGCCTGTTTGAATTTCGTGTCATGCAAATTTACTAACCCTGCCAGATCTTCTCTTCAGGCGCTGTGATCCATGTAATTCTCCATCGTAACCATTTGTCTGTTTCAGCGAAGAAAAGGAGGAAAACGGACATCAGTATACAGACGCAGACACAGGTACAGATCATCAGGGAAGAGTTAGCCGGGTATAAAGTGAGTTTCTGGAGTGCAGCGGATGGACACGGCCAGGGTAGCACACATCCCGGCAGGCCCCCCCACCCCCACCCCCCGCTGCCTCCACGCTCCTGATCTGCTCGGGAGAAACCAGCCCCGTCGGCGGATCACATCACCCTCTTAGTGTCACTGGTGACTAGGGGGCACTCACTCGGGGACGGGAGGAAATGCCAAGTCCCCATGGAGTGAGGCGCACGGGCCTGGGTGCACTTGCTTTCCTCGGCAGTTTTTGGTTCCAGTTTTGTGCTGGTGATGCGGGAATCCCAGCCTGTGAGGAGCCTGGATGCCAGGCAACGTGGGCTGATAACCTCCACCTGAGTCTATTCGTCTTTAGTTCTTGGTTCAGCAGGAAGTCCTTAAAAACCACGGCTCATTATGAGGCTGTATTCAGAAGATTCAGAGAGAGCTTCTACTCAATTTATAATTAAATGCAGGGCTTCCCTGGTGGCGCAGTGGTTGAGAATCTGCCTGCTAATGCAGGGGACACGGGTTCGAGCCCTGGTCTGGGAAGATCCCACATGCCACGGAGCAACTAGGCCTGTGAGCCACAACTACTGAGCCTGCGCGTCTGGAGCCTGTGCTCCGCAACAAGAGAGGCCGCGATAGTGAGAGGCCCGCGCATCGCGATGAAGAGTGGCCCCCACTTGCCACAACTAGAGAAAGCCCTCGCACAGAAACGAAGACCCAACACAGCCAAAAATAAATAATAAATAAATATAATTAAATGCAAACGTTCATCACGGAAAAAATGTCTATCATGGCAGTATATCCTCTCTATCAGTTTTTCATTCATCCAGTCCTCCTACTTTATTTTTCAAAGTGAAATCTGAGCACATATTTCATGATTTCATAATTTGTTCTCCAGAAAAAAAGAGAATGATTAAGTTAAGCATATGCTTGTCTCCCTTCTCTTCCCAATTCCCAGCCAAAGCTCGGGCTCTAGAACTGCTCTCATTCATCTATAAGGAAATTTCTGCTGATTCAAGGTAAGAGCTGCCAAGTGTCAGGGACATAACCAGCTCCTGAGACAGAAAAAACAACTGCTAAAAATGGAAGGAGATGCCAGGGGATCATGGACCTGAGTCCAGATTCCAAGTAGAAGCTTTGTCATATAACTTTAGGCAAGTTATTTAATCCACTGGAACCTCTACCTCCTTGGCTGTGAAAACGTGCATGGTAATAAATACTTTACAAGGCCATTGTGAGGATTAAAGCTGATTAAAATGAGTGCCCAGATCAGTGCCGACTGTATGGGTAAGTGCTAGGTACTGAGGAAGGACAGGATACGTTTCCTTGTTAAAAGTTCGGGGGAGGGGAGACGGTTCAGCACATATTATGCAGCTGTGACGTTGATGAAGAATAAATATATGGATTTCCAGGCAGATTATAAATCCAGATTCATGAAACCCTGACTATAAAACTGTGTACTTACTTGTGTTACAATTCAAAAGCAAGTCTATTCGAAGTTTCTAAATGAAAAAGAGTATGTAGAAATCCTTAAAAATTAAAATTTAAAACTATGAGTACATTAAAACATTTCTGAAATAAATTTGATAGTAAAAAACCTTTGGAGATTGGCAGGAATTTTATTCAGTCTAATTTCCTTTTTTTCTCTCTCTCTCGAGAGAAATAATCTTGCATGTCAAGGACTTGTATATTTCAGACCTCAGTCTTATTCCTTTGTTATCTGTTTAGAAGCTAGTTTCTGGAAAAAATTAATATTGAAGGCTAACATCAATCAATTTTAGATGATTTTTACCTTGCTAATAAATAAGGAAGAAAAATGTATTACATATATAAACCCTCTGGCTTTCTACTGTTGCTTATAAAATACATACTGCTGTAGATGGATTTTTCCTTTTTGATCTTCTCATTCTCTTATTTAGCCTGCAGCGTAAAGCAGAGGGTGGGTGAAGGTTGGGAGAGCAAATGCCCTCCTTCAGTTGTCCCTTTCTCTTCTGGCCTTCCACGAAAATGCAGGAAAAACCCTTCTTTTGAAGGCTTTGTGGAACATCCACACTTTTCTGTTGTAATGAAACTCTGTCATAGAGAATGTATCCCTACGACGTAGTCCCAAATCTGTTGACCTCACCAACAACATCTCTGTAGTGAGAAGTACTTTGACCTTCTTAAAGAACACACCAACTTTCTCCTCTTGGGTAGTTTTTCTGTGTTGAATTCAGATGGGTGGAGCTGTTTTTAGTGGCATAAGAGGGTAATAAGGAGAGTTGAAAATTAACTGTAACAACATTGGAATAAAAAGTCCACAGAAGGCATATATCACCTTCATCTTAAGTCAGGTCTCGGATGTTCACCTAGCTTTGTTTTACAGAATTTTTTTTCAACACTCCTCAAACCACCTGCATCCTGGTCACGGGGTGTGCTTCCCATCCTAGGACATCGGAATACCCAGAGGCCCGGGAATATGCATTTTAACAAGTTCCCCAGGTGAATCTTACATATAGTAACATTGAGAAGCACTGCTCTAAGAGAGAACAAAATAAAGACATTCACCAATCAGCATTGTCTAAAAGAGGATAAGTAAGATTTAAGAATAAATGTCCCATCAAAACCGATTATTCTGATGGTAACTTGTGATTAGTCAGAATGCTAACAGCTACATGCAGTGCTGTCAAAGTATAACCAACTTCATGCGTGACCATGCAAAAGGCAACTGTTATTATTTTAATGAATAGTTTTAGGTATTCTTCTACTGAGTCAAAAGACAGAGCACCTTCAAGGGCATTACAGATGGGGAACAAAATAAGAAAGGCAAAATCACAGCTCTGAAGTGCAATCCCTGATGCACTCAATTTAGTTTTAAAGTGGAGGACAGCAGCCTCACCGGGAGACTCCGGGGACCAGCGTGCTGCGCCGATGTGTGGTCCTGTGAATTATCATCTTAAGGGTAAAAATATATTTTAAAAACCGGAGTTTGCTAGATATTTTTTCAGTGCAATGGAATGAATGAAGCACAAAATCCTTTTGGAAAAAGTCCTTCAAGCGAAGAAGTGGATAATCCGCTATAATAATTTCAGTGCTGAGTCACTATAATGCTGAGTGTGATTAATGCTGGTGAGATTACATTTTTCTTCCTTTCAGTGTAATTTAAGTTTACAGGTTTTCAGAAAGCATAAGGCGTACAAACTCTTCTAGATGGATGTAAGAAGGGAAATTCTGAATTTAAATCTAAAGGCTTCGTTTTTGTTACCGGATTTGGGGTCTTTCTCAAAGAGCACTTTCTGGCCAAAGAGCCATCTGGGACATTTAATTTGAAAGGATACAGATTAGAAAATAATAAATTTTTCATTAGATACAATGACTTTAAATTCAATCTCTTAAAGGAAATGTAGAGGCTTGGGAATTCTTGATCTGATTTGAGTTCCCTGAAGAAGACACCATCTTTCCCATCTGGTGTCTGCAGCTGCTACCCCAGAGCCTGGCAGACAACGGTGCTCACAGGCCGCCGGGTGAGGGAGATGGTCAAGCACCCACACCTGGGTTCCAGACCCGCCCACGAGGGTCAGAGCTGTACCCAGGAGGCTCCGGGAAGAAGAGAGCTCGCTGTGGTGTGTGCACCTGCCCTCCGGCTCTCAGTCCCCAGGTAAGAACAGGTGCGTGGCATGTGTGTCTTTTCAAACAAAGGTGTACAAAGGCTCATGAGATTAGTGGAAACGCCACAGGTTATTATCTCCCACGCAACACTATTAGGATCAGGGCACACGTCTGCCCAACCATCTCACCCAAGCGTAGGGACCCCCGTACTCCAAGTCAGGCTGCGACTGTCAGAGGAGGGATGGAAGAGAAAAACAACAGAAAAGAGTTGCCCAAAATCAATTAAAAAGCTACGTAAGGCATAACAGAAACATAAAACAAAAAACAGGCAATCTTGAAAATCTTAATGAAATTAAGTTTTTTTCATGACTTCTAGGATCTCGTGTGGATTTACAAATGCAATTACGTTAGCATCACCATAAAATCCATTAGCGTTAAATAAAACTTCCACGGCAGATGCTGCTCTAATTCATGGAATCTGAAGCAGTCTGAGCAATCCTTTCTCCTCCTCTACCTGAAACATTCTATTTACATTAGGCAAAAGGTCAACAGATGTGTCACTCTCAATTTTTAAGTAAAGAAAATTAAGTACTTATGGTATCTAAATCTAGGTTTTCTGAGAATGTCCATACAAACGCTAGAAAAAAAATTTCCTCCATTTTTAAGGGTTTATCACCACTGTCAGTGGAGTGAAGAGGGCCTGTATTTTGAGAAAGTCAAGAGATAAAAGATAGGGTCTTTGAACTTTGCAAACGAAAGATTTCCGAATATTAAAATATGAAAAACAGCAGAGATTGGCCCTACGCAGAGATGGAATGAGATGAGCCCCCTGGCGGGGGAGGCGCAGAGGGGAACCCTGCTCGCCCACCAACCAGGAGAGGCCACTTCCGGGCCCCCGAGGGGCTTCGGGATTGATGCTGTCACAGAACCCTGGCCCTGAGCAGGCCTCCTCGCTGCTCTGGGCTTGTTCTATGTCTGTAAAAATTAGAAGGTTTGACTCTTATCCCCAGGATCCAAGTTCTCAAGGTCTGTGATTTTTAAAGAGAGTTATTTCTTTAGATCAAGTGCATCACGGGAAAGAGCAGGGGAGCACGCCACCCGGCTAACGACGAGAACCCATCCACTGCTGACTTTCCACCTTCTCCCCGTCTCTTAGCACCCTAATTGTGGAGCTCCTCCATAAACTTTTATATCCTAAAACAAATAGGCTTGTATCTTGGCAAAGAATGGTGTCCAGCACAGAAATTTAGCTCATTTCTGGTTAAAATCGTTGAAAATGAAATAAATGCTATAAACACACAAACAACCACTAATAATACAATGGTTTTAAGCTCTTTGGGATCAGGAAACCCTCTGAGAATCTTAAGAAAGTGACAGATTATTTTCCCAGAAAAATGCAAGTACAAACAAAATCTTGAATACAATTTCAAGGAGGATCGCAGATGGAAAATGCTGTTTTGAAACAGAGTTTGGGTTCTTTCTCCAGTCTCTCTCCTATTCTCCCTTGAGCCCAAAACAGTCAGGTTTTGCCCTCACTATTTCCATTAAAAGTGCCCTTGTCAAGCTCACCGACGTCTTGGCCAATGGTCATGTGAGTCCTGTGCTCACATGATCACTCCCCGTCTCCTGGAAAAGGTATCTTCATCACTTGGTTTCAAGGACCCGATCTCCTCCTGCGCCTGCTGGACAGCTATAATTTCTGACCCTTGTCTACAGATTCTGCAAACTGAGTTTTGCATTGATAATGTTTGGGTTACATAAATCTTACTTCCTCTCGCGTGAATCATGTCAGAGGGCATGTGAGGAAGTTACAACTACATGGCTAAGGAGAAAGTTTCAAATAGCAAGGAAGCTCTTTAACTGACTTCACCTTTGAACCGTAACTTTCCAGCAAAACCACGATGGATATGCTTTTGGCACTTTCAGGACAATGACAATTGTTAATGGCAAAGCAACAGTGTACAGCCATCCCTCGGTATCTGCGGGGGTTGGTTCCAGGACCCCCCCAGATACCAGAATCTGCAGATGCTCAAGTCCCTTATATAAAATGGCGTAGTATTTGCACATAACCTACGCACACCCTCCTGTACACATTCAGTCATCTCTAGATTACTTGTAATACCTAATACGATGTAAATGCTACATGAATAGCTGTAAATACAATGTAAAATGCTATGTAAATAATTGCCAGTTCAAGTTTTGCTTTATGGAACTTTCTGGACTTTTTCCCTCCGAATATTTTTAATCCGTGATTGGTTGAATCACGCAGAACCTGGGTATATGGAAGGCTGACTGTATCACCTTTCTAGTTTATTGTTATAAACAGCTAAATTAAATGTACATTTGGTGCGTATATAAGAAGGCTAGGAGTTATATCACGATTTAATTGCCACGGTTGATTAAGTCCTTCAGTAAAATGGAGTGGCTGCGTTGAGACCGAATTATTACCAGCAGAGAGATGCAGCTTTAATCCAGTGGTAAACTACACCGACACGCTCAGATTAATTCACTGACTTAAAGGACTAAGCAAAACACATTTTTCTCTACTTCACTTCCCAAAGCATGCCATGTTTTCAAGTATAATTATGAAGATTTTTGGAATGTTTAAGGAAAAATGTGTATTTGTGTTTATCAACCATCAGGCTGTCAGTGATGAAGAGATTTCATTATAGTTGATGAAAGGAAAGGCTCCTGAGGCCCCAGGCTGGATGGATTCAATGTGCTCCAATTTTCCACCGGCAGCCTACAGCAGCTTTCAAGGAACTATAGGAAACATCACTGAATAATAGTTACTTTAATTTGTAGTTACTTTAACTGAGATTCCAATTTGCTGGGGAGCATGTGGACTTCCATAAGGACAGAATGAGCCTTCATGTTCCCCTTCACCACGCTAGCAATGAGGCAACTTACTCTAAATGGGGCAGTTTTGTGATGTGGACCAACATGAAGAAATGAGGGCGTCCACTCTGGGGAGGAAGACACAACAAAACTGCTTACGCTTAGCAATAATCTCTCTACATCACAAAGAGACATCCCACCATTGAATAGACTTTAAATAAGCACCTTAGTTAGATACTGACTATGTAAGGCTACAGGGATAATGAACAAGAACTTTGAATGGAGGGATGGAAGGGCCAGGAACGTGGACGCAGACTGTACCATGCAAACTCAACCATCCTGGTTACTGACCCTCAGACTTCCGCGGCTACCCACTGACACGCGCTCATCTTCATCAGATGCCTAGGAAAAAGAAAGGATGAAAACAACCATGAGGAGATGATGTAACAGACACAGAGAAACCAATGACCAGCTCTCAGAGGGAAGCGGCTCACCCGACACATGGCAGGGGGGCAGATCAGGCCCCTCTGAAAATCTCAGTGCACGTGAGCCTGGGTTTTGGCCAAAAGGGCTTTGTTTGTGCACCTCTGTTTAAAAGAAGACTGGTTCTGGGTAACACGACTTTAATTTCATTACAGTGACGGTATTCACTTTGCTGGTAACCTACAAACATGTAGCTTAATGCATATTACTCTGCAAATTATTCATGGGTATTCAATAGCGAAAAAAGCACTAAAACTGTCATGAATATATATTAATACTCAGAAAATTTTCAAACACGCTCCCCTCACCAAAGTCAGGTCAAAATGCTAAAAGCTGAGTTCACAGTCTTTGTTTAGGTAACAGTATCAGTGTTAGTTAATTTCTTTCATAAGTATCATTAAGATATAGATATAGATACAGATCTATAGATAGATGTATATACATATAGATAGACGGATAGAGAGACAATTTATGTATTTCAGCCATTAACACTGCAAATCAGACTTCAGTCAAAACGCCGAGGTAATGAATGAACACAGTACTAACCGACGTGCTTCTTCTGGATCTACGGGAGTAGCGCTCACTGTCTTCCTACCAAAGCAACGGAGGAAACAGCACAGAAAGGTTAGGGGCAGACACAGGAGAAGGCTTAGATACTCCATAATACAGTATTTCTGATATAAATGTCAAACAAATATTTTCTTTGCTTTTGCTTAAAGGCTTCAATTAAACCACTGGGGGAAAATGTTTTCTTCTAAAAGTGGGTGGGGGGCTTCAGCACACAAATAATCGGCATATTTCATTTTGGCTTTAAAAACAAGTGCGCGTTGGGTGAAAAGCAGGGTCTTAAGTTTTTCTGAATCTAACGTGGTCCATTTAAATCAGCCTACTTTTCTTCTTACATTCAAAACCTTACTCACTTCTCTTCAGGAATCGGAAGAGAAATCATTTTCGTAAGAGATCCAATACGGGTGCCACCCTATCTGCTATATCTTGTGCATTCTAAGGTGCTCCATTTTGCATCTGGACGTCTCTGAAGTCGGGGCATATCTTATCATCAAAGTTGCTCATGATTATAATTAGCAACTTTTTTTTTCTTTCTCAGTGGTATATAAAACTCTGACACATCTTTTAACTGTGTCGTACGATTTGATAAACATACATCTACCTGTGCCATATAAACTTAGAATGATGGTTTACACATAACAGAGGTTGAAGTTAATAATTTTTTAAATAGAGGAATTGTGTGTTCTTTATATTTCAACAACTGTTTTCTTTTATATTATACACAGATCTCTAAATGTTAGGTAATTTTATGCTCCCTTAGATTATTTTATGTGTCAGGGACATCTAATAGGACAGTTCCATACTGGCCAGGTTCTCAAGTGCTACAGGTATGTGATGATGTCCATGAGGCCAGTCAGCAAGGTGACAAGGACAGGAAGAGGTGGGGAGCGCTCAGGTGGATGAATTCATGAGAGGAGGCATGAAGCCGTGCTCCCTCGGGACCAGTGGACAGCCCCTGGAATACCCCCTCTTCTAGAACCTCCCGCCAGGGGGCAAGATCTCCCCCTGGGAGGGTCGTAAGGACAGGGGTATCGTGAGGGGCGGGCCAGCTCTTAACCGACTAAGGAGGACAGCTAACTCGTGCCAGGAAACACGGTGAGAAGGTAAAGGAATTTTCTCACCAGAGGACAGTGGTTTCTCAGGCACAGCTGACGGGGGTGCGGGTGGGTACCCAGCAGCGAAGTCTAGAGGTTGGAATGGGGTGACCGGGCAGCTGACTGCAATCATGAGTGAAGGAAATGCAGCATCACGTGTCCCCCTGGATTCCAACTAGAGCTGGCTGGACCGGATGCTCGTGGGAAGGTTCTCGCGCCGGGGGCACATGCCCAGCCTGAGTGTCCCCAGTGGGGAGTCCACTGCAGAGGAGATCGGGGTCATGGTCGGGGTGGAGACCCTCACAAACGCTGGCCTGGAAGCTCCAGGAGTCAGCTGCTACTGAACAGACCTGACACCAACGCCTGGCCAGGGCCCCTTCTAACCAGGCTTCACATGGGACGTAAACAACCAAGCCAGATGCAAGCACGCCCAGCAGGAAATCGCTCAGTATTAAATTAGGGTGCAACAGGGATCTAGCCATGTAATTAAACTGTGGAAGAATCCAATTACAAACCATTTAAGCTTCTAAAAATCAGATTCAAGGCCTACCATCCATTGCTCGATGTCGCCCCACTTTGTATCCAGCCCATAATATTTCTACAGACAGAAGGGAAAGAAAATTAGGCAAGAAGTGCAACGGTAATCGCATAGGACACTGTTCTGACATGCATTTCCAAACTGCTGCCTAGCCTCAGGGTCAAGGTAGCATGCCAAGGCAAAGCAGGGAAGCACATGGTCAGGCTCTGCCCCCCAGGCGGCCTGTGAGCCTGTGAAGCCTCCCGACCCGCTCCCTCGGGGAAGACAAGAGAGCCCAGGACAAAGCAGTCCTGGGACGAGGGGGTGGCCTCCGGAGAGACCAGGAATCCAAACTGAGCCCAGCAGCTTTCAAGCCCCTCTATAAAGCTGTCCATGCCTTCAGAGCAGGTGTACTGCAGGAATAAAGCACGATTTAAGAGAAGCCAAAGCCATCCCCGTGTTGCTACAACACGAGTGAGAACACCAGAGGAAAGGGGGAGAAATGGTGTGCTGCCCCTAGATTTCTGGTACACTTGCTCCAGCTATCTGATAGCCATGCTAAATTTAGGCCCTCGAGAATTTCTGGGCTGTGGACGTCTTTATAACATGCCACTGATGGCAAGATGACCAAGTAGGCTGTTGCAGAAGAGGTCTTGGCCCAGGGAAGAAAAGTTCTGCTTGGTGATTTCTTTAGCCAACACCTCCATGTTTTCAGCTTGCCTGTCTAAACCGCAATGGCCCAAGTTGGAAACAGAAAAGCAGATTCAGGGTGGCTACTACTGTTACTAAATACAGCAATTCCAAATTCAGGTGGGAACCCAGGTAGACTCTCAAATAATGGGGCTTTGCTGTTCTCCTCACTTTTCCCTCAATTTCTAATAAGAAAAACAAGAAACAACCATCCAAACCTCCCTATCGTATGACACAGATGGGATTTTCCTCTTACACGTGAAAAGCTTATAATCAGAAGAAAAAAACTGGATGCTAGAGTACATGACAATTTTTGAAATTGTTTTACAATTACCAAAACAGGCCACTATGTTTGGTTTAGTTTCCATTTATTTTGAAGGGCGGCCAGATTTAAAATATATATGTGGCTCTTCGATGGTCTTGCCCCTTTCTCTTAGAGGTGGCAGCAAGTAGAAAATTGGAAGAAGAAAATCAGGAGGGAGAATTTAACAATGCTTTAAAAATTCAAACAATACAGAACCTTAATATCCAAAGCACATAAGCCACATCTTTTTCTGTAAGTTCCTTTCCTTAGACTGTAAATCGAGAAAGGAAATAAACGTAAACACTTCCTAAAGTCATGTTTTAACATCAGTTTAAGTGAAATGCAACGGCTTAAAGCTATTCTGCGTTCAATTCATGTTAGCCCCACTCTCACTGTGAAATTCCAGATGTGAAAATTTGATGCCATCAACCTTCCTTTATCTCATGGCTTAATTATAAAGACAGAAAGAAAATGTGGTTTTTAAAAAGGAGGGGGCCTATAGAAATTGACAAAAAGTAAATTCCAAAAGAAGTCTGTGTTATCCGATTTTCTATTTCCATATTTCCCTTTTTGGCCAATTCTATACCCATATCAAATACTGCATTCTACCTATTGCTCTTTTTAGGACAAAAATAAGAATCAGTATTTAAAGTCTTTCCTCGAGTCCACAGGTGGCCTTATAAGCAGCTGCTGTAACTCTACAGCTACATCTCCATGCCATTCCATGGAGGGAGGACACCCTTGGAAACAGTAAGTGCGGTTAACGAGTAGTCCTGGTGTTAGCTAGCAGTGGCGGCACAGCAAACTCTAGAAAGTGTACGATATTGCAAATGTAAACTGCTATGATTAGCCAGTGAGTCATGCAGAAGGAAGCAAAAGCCAGACGAATGAAGAAGTGCTTGACTTTCAGAAACAGCTTTGATTCCACAGGAGAAAAACCGTGATGGATGTAGCTGATGGGCTGGAACAGAGCCTTACTGCTTCCTTTTCCGTTTCCTGAGTCTTAGTGACAAGGAAAGCCTTCCTCTCCCTTGGACACATCTTTATTATAAAAATGTGTACCTGTTTTCCCATGGAGGGCTTCCTGTTCTCCCTCTAGTTGTACTTTGTATACAAATGACCATCCTGACAAAGTTCTAAGGGTGCATCCCTGGTGAGTTGGTAAAAAGAAAATAATCTCGATCCAGCACCAGATGGGAATGAATCAAAGCGGAAATGACCAGATAGGAGTCCCTTGTCTAGGTTTTAGGCAATTATGTCCTGCTCCATCGGATACTGTGATGGTTCCCAGCCTTGTCTTTTACCTATGAAATTCTTACCTAGATTCTCTATGTACAGGTTGGAACTCTAGCTTCAATATACATTTCCAAGTGGACCCTGCAAAAACTAACAAAGTCCAAATAGATTCTGGCACCTACTTAACTGGTTTCTTAACACTCTGGGGGACAGTACTTATGCAGAGTGAGCGGGGCAGGAAGGAAAGGCAATCTGGAACTGTAGCTGGTAAAGGAATCCAAAACCAGAATTTTAAATTTACTGATATAGAGTGTTTAAAGGGTTGGCATGTTCTAACCTATGAAATTAAGTCACCTTGTTTTGATTTTCTTAGTTGCTCTCAGAGACAAATACAGTTCTTCTTTATCTATAAACTAAATAAATTTGTAAACACGAAGCTATCACAGGTGTCGTAAGTAACAACAATTCATTTTTGGGAAAGACTCACTGTAAACACTTTCTATAAGTTCTCAGGGCACCGCTTACTCCTTCCTTCGTTATTGCTGGATCAGGAGTCACTGACTGGGTTGTTTTCCTCTTTATTTTCTGTGTCTGGCCTGCTCAGTGCATTTATTTCTAAACCTCAGCTGCTTTTACAAAATACTAGGAAACCGAGAATATTGGGGATAGAAGGCAGGTGTGTTTTATTTAAGCTGTTGGATTTTACTGTTATGTCGTCGTTTTCTTTTTTTAACTCAGACTTTAAATCAGTATGTCATAATCTCCTAATGTGTGGTAATATGCCTTGATAGCTTAAACCCCTTCTAATAAAATTATATGAGAGGATAATCTTTCTTTTTAAATATCTGATTGCAAAAGGTTTTCCAAATTCTGAGGTGTGATTTTTATTTTGTCTTAGAGTTAATTTTTCTTCTTAAACAATTTTCTAATTTCTTGAGAAAAGGAAGATGGGAAGAGCTTTCAATACACAGAAATGTATGCTGACGGCTGCTTTGCGTGTGGGCTGAAGTGGGGACCTAAGCATTCTTGTTGAAACCGATTCATAAATAAAGCAGTAAAAGAAGCAGTAAGAACTTCAATGAGTTTTCAATCAAAGGTGTTATTTCTGAAAGGTGACCAGGTCCTTGGCAAGGGAAAAAGAGTACATGCAAATTAGGAAATAAAGAAGGAAGAGCCTACCTTTTGAACCTGATAGATCTATAGAGGAGGGCAAAAGAAATTGGGAAAGAAATATAAAATCCAGTTACAGAAGTATAAACATCAGAAAGAAAGGTTCTGTAAGTACCTAGAAATATGAGTAAAAGCCATATTGGAAAAAAAATATGAATGAAAAAAACCTCTTGAAGTCTCATTGAAATAATCAGTAATTTCATAACAGATTTTACATTCTATTTTAGATATGTTGGTGAAACACAGGCATGTCCACACAAGTCTACAAGAATCCTGCTACTATTCTAATGCAGAAGTTTGCATAACCTGTTACCGTTAATGGGAAAAAGAACTTCCATCTTCAATTTAAAATTTCTTTTCACCGTGATCAAAGTTTAACAAAAAAGTACAGAAATTTAATTGGAAAGTCAACTGGTCAAATTCACAAAGAGGGAAGAAAGAGGCTTTCACGTTCTGATTCATGCAGAATACGTGGAAAATTCAACAGATACAAACAGAATACCAGGAAAATTCCAGCCAAATGGAGTGATCACTGGAATAGAACTGAAAAAAATTTGAAAAGCTTATTATCATACCTTGACACATTAGTTTGCTCTAGAGCTTTCTCCTAATTTTGTAGTAATCTCTAGGTAAGACTGAGATGTCTACTCCACCCATCCGTTCATTCATTCATTCAACGAAACTTGGACTGAGTCAGGCATTGTTCAAGACTCTGCCACAACTACAAGGCTCGAGACTTGGTGCTTCTAGTCCTACGTGGGTGAGCACAGGTCAACATATTCAACACTATGACTATTAAACACTGTGCCTCCAGCAGAGATGTTTATCAGGTCAGTAGCAACAAGAGAAAGAGATGCGCTCTGATCATCACATCACCTGGGCATCATACCACCATTTTTTTTCCATTAGTGTAGGTTCTCGAACAAAGTTAAGAGGTTCACTCAGATTTCCCAAAGAATATCTACATATTCTCCCTAAGAAATCCATTAAAAAGGAGCTCATAATCCTTTGAAACAGCCCCCAAGCACAGCTAATGCAGTTGGTCCTCACCATCCTCACGGGTGAAAAGAACCATTCTGGAGGGTGCAGTGGGCGGCTAGGAGGGCTGGGGCTGCCTGGGCCATCTGGACAGATCTGCAGCCGGCTCGAGGCCCCCATGTCCTCAGGGTCTGCTGGGGCTTGATGACAGGTCTACTCTCCTCCAGGACTAGTGACACTTCTCACCTCTCCTCTGTGTGCACTCTCATGCTGGCCTTGGAGGGTCCCAGGCACTAGTGCGGCTTCAACCACGACCCATCTCTGACACCCCCCGGTGGTGATGCCAGCTTCCTGCTCTCCTGAGCCCCCAGCGACGGTCACTGCTCTCCAGGCATTCACAGCCTCCGTGTGCCTGCAGCCGAGCTGACCTCCTTGCTAAGGAAAGCCTTGGTCTTGCTCAGAAGCACCTGTGCAGAGGTGGGGTGGCTCGCCAGCCGGTGGAAACAGGGATTGTGTTTCTCAATTTTTACACCAAAATATCAACCCTACTAGTTAAACACGGCTCTTCCAAAACATATTCATTTCCACTTAATCAACAACTTAAAATGCCAGTGCCCGGGCTATCAGACTGTATAACCTCAGATTGTGGTGCTATTTCTAATAACAGGCCCGGAGATGTGATATGCGGAGGGGAGACCGAGGGATGTTGTCTGTACACCGTCCTCAGTCCTAAAAGCGCGTCCCCAAACCTGCAAGCTTGTCTGTCTCCTCTCTCTAGATGTGCACACGAACGCCCGTGCACACCCACGGGCCCACCCGTGCACACTCCCCCAGCCCGGGACACGGGTCACGTCAAGAATCAGCTAGACGAACAGCTGCTGTTCCCGTGTTCACAAAGCGTGTTCACAGCGGACACAAAGGTCCGTTCTGTGTTTATATGATGAGCCCTGAATCAGCACCAAGGAAAAAACTTGTTTTTCAAGGTGCACGTCTGCTTGCAAAACGCTGGGGACTACGTGGACCTTCCCCCGCCTTGGTGGCGCGTGGCAGCATGCTCTCTGCCAAGGTTAATCCCAAGGTTAACACACGGACGCCGCCCTTTGCTTTCGCTGTTGGTTATGCACCTGATTTGGAGGCAGAGGATGCACTGGGAAGACTACAAGCTTTGCAGCTTTTCCAGGTCTGGATCTGAATCTTGGCCAGCCACTCGCTCAGCTTCTGGGAAAACTGTCTAATTGAGGTCCGTCTTCCTCGCCTGTCAATAAAACCCGGACAGACCCCTCTCCAGACTGTGAGGGCACCCAGTCCCGGCACCGCCACACGCCAGGGGCTCCAGGAGGTCCCTGCCAGGCCCCCCGCCCCACCCCAGATCTCTCTGACTACAAATAAAAGATACGTGTATTTTATTTTAAACCTTTCAAATCCCTTTTTTGAGGAAGCAGACATAACGCTTTAAACGGCAATGCGCTCCTGTCCCAAGCACACTGAATTTATGATAGCAAAACTGTCCTTTGTATGAGTCAGTGCTCCTGGGCTCACACATCGATACAAACCACGGGGCAGAGCCCGGGCCCTCTCTCCATTCTCCAGGTCTCTGCCATCTGACTCTCATCACCCACGAGGCCTTCTTGCCCGTCCTGGCTTTCCCCACCTGCAGCTTCTTCATTCAGCGTCTGCACTCACCCACTGTGCTGCCCGGAGTTAACTTTCTCTGCTTCCTGCCTGACAGATACAGGCCCCCCACCGAGGGTGTCATTCTGCACCCAGATAATTCACCGCGTGGGGCTGGGCCATCAGGCACGTGGCCTGATCCTGAGAAAGGTCCCTGGAAACGTGTTCCCACGTCTGAAAGCATCTCTGCGGTGGCTGAATGCTGAGGGCAGCCAACTAGCAACTTGTTTTTGTGCGAGACCTTCCATGGAACTTGAATCACGACAAAACATTTTCATCCCTGTGAACCACCTAAGTGTCTTTACCGCAAGAATAAAGAATTTCAATGCAAACTATTATATAGAGAATGGATAAACAACAAAGGAACTACATTCAATATCCTGTGATAAACCATAGGGAAAAGAATATGAAAAAATGTTTGTATATGTGTAACCGAATCACTTTGCTGTACAGCAAAAACTAACACAACACTGTAAATCAACTATACCTCAATAAAATAAATGTTAAAAAAAGAATTTCAAGATTCTAATGCCATCTACTAACCAACGACACTGTGTGTCTGACCGAGTGAGGCAAACTGTGGTATTTTTAATCAGATTTCCCAGGTTTTAATCAACTTTTCTCTGCAAAGCCCGAGGTCCTTAGCAGGCACCAGACACCCCAGGGCAGGCCACGCTGCACAGGAGCTGGGCTTGAATCTCAGCTCCTGCCGGGCCAGGTTGCTTCAGTCCTCCGGGCTCCCCTGTCCTGAGAGCACAGTGGGGCTCCCAGGGCCTGGCGAGGCTGCTGTGAGGGGCAGTGCTGTGCCTGGGGTGGCAGGTGGCGGGGGACCCTCCACACGGTCCCCCGCTCCCCCCACCGACATTCAACGCCCATTTAATGATACCAAAATTAAATGGCCCTGACTTAGTTTCCCATCTTTGGGTAGCAACTGCAGTTTTGCGGCTTGAAATATTGCAACTGAAGTGCAGGAGTTCAGCAGCAGATCACTCTGCAGAATTAAAATGGAATGGGAGGGGACTTTCTTTGACTCCAAGGGGGAAAAGGGTGCTTTGCTTTGAAAGGAGGCCCTTCAAATAAATGGTTTCTTACTTAGCTGAATTCCTCTTAACTTTCATTTTCTAAATCAAGAACTTGTGCCAAAGAACTCTGTAATAGGCTGCTTATGTTATCAACTATATATTTAATTCAATTCTGCCCATAATTAAGGCTAGAACATATTATAATCTGGGAGATAGATATGTCTGTATATACTACGTAATTCATTTTGGCCTTGATTTTGTAGAAATTTTACCTTTCTGAGAGTAACTTTCTCTCACTTGTGAGACAAATGGTAAAATGATTATCATTGATAACACCACCAAGAAAACCAAAGGCAGGCCCCCTGACAGGTTCAAGGTCATCTTTCCCGAGTCCAGTGCTCCAGCTCCAACAACAGAGCGGAGGGGACAGCCACAGGCCACCAGAGACACTACCAGGTGGCCACTTAGTCAAATGTGGCAAAACCTGGAGGGGCAACAATATATTTTGAAAAATTCTTCTTACAGCTCTTTCAAGGCCTTAATATAAAAAAGACTGGGGGCTGGAGGGAAAGCAGAGGAAGCAGATGAACGAATGAGCCACTGCTGGCTCTGGAGAATGCAGCCTCACCCCGCAAACTGTGAAGCCACTGCATTAACCGTCGAGCTTCCCTGCCAGTTGGTTTCCAAAGCAGAGGGGAGGGGCTGGCAGCGTCCTGCACACGGGGGCTTTGCAAGTAGCTACTGAATGGACAGCAATATTCTAAACAGACATCGATGCCAGGCAGTTTGAAAAATCAATTTGTTATTTAAAATCTCTAACTTAGGGAATTCCCTGGCGGTCCAGTGGTTAGGACTCGGCGCTTTCAGTGCAGGGGCCCGGGTTTGATCCCTGGTCAGGGAACTAACATCTCGCAAGCTGCGTGGCTTGGCTCAGTCAATCAATCAATCAATCAATCAAATCTCTAACTTAAAAACCAGTCCAGGCTAAGAGAACTATTCCATTAGGTGGCCTCCAACGAGTACTCTTTACATCAGAGTCTGGTACCCGGCTGTTGCTGCTGTCAGGGTGATTCCTAAAGCCCAGGTGGCACTGTCTCAGACAGGTTAAGTGACAAAGGTCTACAAAACAACACCACCTGTCCCTTTTCTCCACCTTCCAGCCCAAATACTTCACCCCATAGACTTTCCTGAAAATGCCTCTGAATGTCCTTTAATAATGACTCCTGGTCACGTTCAGACCCCAGAGTTTGTTTACAGACAAGTATGAATCAGGTTCCCATCCTCACCCTTAACTGAGCTAATGGCGGAGGGGAGGAGCTTCAGGTGACCCACCAGCCTCAGGAAGTTTCAGCTCAGTTGTAAAGTCCAAATAACTAACACGAAAATTCAGGTGTCTCTATTTCCAGTTTTAAAATAATAAATATGATTCTGGGTGGGGAAAGGCACTGAGAAAATGCGAAACCCGTGCTCCTCTGAGTAAATTAAGAGAAGAAAAGCACAAAAAATTAAAATACTAAATTAACTAGAGGCAAAATATCATAAAAATGAGAACTTAACGACTGTATCTGTATTTCCAACAGTGAGGGAGAGCGTGGTGATCTACTTTCAAATATTTGTTTCGCCTTTGTTTACGGGTAGTTACAGGACAAGCGATGCCTAAAATACGGTCGGGGTATGGCTGCCACTCTGCTCGGGCCACTTCCCAACATCACCGCTGGCGTGTTGTGTGGCCCTTCTCTCAGGGACATGTCCCCTCCATCCCCAGCACTCCGGGGGCCACCTTGGGGGCTCCCACCCTCCCGTCATCAGGACCCAGGTATGACTCTCCTAACTAACCCCCTGGGCTTGAGTTTCTAGTAACCTTCAACCAATTCTTGGAGCCACGTGGGAGAGGTTTCCTCCTCAAGTTCAAGCCTGGCCACGCCCCTCCCCCCGAGTACACACGTCCACGCAGAGTGGCAAACCCCGCAGTCAGGCAGGGAATGACAGTGGGCACCTCGCCTCTACAGGGAACGTGACCTTGGGAACCTGGCAGAAACTGCAGTGGTTTTATGAGAAACTGGAAATCCAGAGTTTTATCTGAAACCTCACAAGTTTTAAGACACCGGTTCGACTTTGAAAATTTGGCTACATGAACCAAACCGGACTCTGAGTATGAAAATCAGCCCTGGGGAAAGCAGCTGGCTGCCTCTCCAACACAATACATTCAAATCTTCCAAACAAGCAGAGCCGCCGGTGGGCCTGGCACGGCTGCTCCCCAGACCCCGCGAGGCCGAGGCCCAAGGGAGAAGGCGGAGAGCATGGAGAGGGACTCGCTCATTCGCTGCGTGGGCTGCAAGGTCACAGGAAAGCCACCCCTTAAACTGCGAGTGAAAGAGCCCTCACGCTGCCCACGTGGCTTCTGGCTCCGGCTCAAGGTGGTGAAAGAAAGTAGCAAACAGCATTAACAGGTGTGTAAACACATTACTATCCACCTTCCCAGGAGGGCAGTTTCTTTCCTGGTTATTTCATCCAGTGTTTATTCTGTTCTCTGTATCACACAGGGGCTTCAGGCCTCATGAAACCTATGAAAAAGTGTAAAAACCACAGGGGAGGTATTTTTAAACGAGACTGGTTAGTCTCAACAAATAATAACCTGTTCTTCTTTCACATTTTAATTCAGAGGACGGGCATTCTAGCTCAACAGTTAGAACCTCAAGTCCAGAGCCAGCACCTCTTGGCTCCTTCCAGCCAGAACGCTGGGCTGGGGAGAGCCACGCGGGCAAGTGCTCTGTGCAGAGGCTCGTCCCAGGATCCGACAGGTTGAGTGTCCAGGATGGGCCATCTGGCATCCGCGTGCTATGCCACGCCCTGACCTGATCTCGAGCCAAAGTCACAGGCACAGGTGCCTTCAAACCGAGAGCGACAGCAGAGGGGCAGGTGCCCCGCGCAGGCCCGCGCTGCCTGGAAGGAAGCCTCCCGCGAGAACCGACGAGCAGCCCGGCGTTACCTCCTTCTGCTGCCGCTCCAGCTCCTTCATCCGGATCTCTCGGGCCTCTGCTCGTGCCGCGCGCTTTGCCGCCAGCCTGGCCTCCGCCTGCAACAGACCCGGAGATGCTGTTAGGAGACAGACCAGTGGCTCCTGTCCAGGACACGGTTGACAATGATGCTCTTGTTCAGAGCTTAATAAATAGTAACACAGACTTGTAAGCGTTAAAAGGGTCCAGGAATCACGGTCACCACAGTTACAGTAGTCACGACTGCTCCCTTGTATTGACCCCTTACTAAATGCCAATGGGTGCTATTCTGAGGGCTTCAAGCATATTATGCCATGGACTCCTCGTAACAGCCCTATTGGGGAGATGGTGTTACCATACCCAGTTAATAGATAAGGGAACTAGGGCACAGAGAGGGTAGGGCGCCCACGGTCACACAGCCCGTAAGTGGCAGGGCTGGGCGGTCTGCCTTCCTCTGGAGCGATGACAGATTAGTGCACGGAGCAAAGCACTAGAGCTGGACAAGACCCTAGGTCACTGGTTGAACCCCTCCCTTTACAGAGCAGGAAGCAGAGGCCTGGAGAGGCCACCAGACCTGTCCAAGGTCACAGGGCTGAGACTCTGGCCCTGCTTTCCAGAACTCCTGTCCAGTCACCCCTCACTACTCCCCGCTGCCCCCCAGCTGCCCCTTCAGCACCTGAGCACTGGGAAGCCCATCTTTTCTCAAGCAAGACATCTTCGACCAGAGCAGAGTGGTTCCAGCTGTTACAAATGTTACATTAAAACAAAACCTGGGGCTTCCCTGGTGGCGCAGTGGTTGAGAATCTGCCTGCCAATGCAGGGGACACGGGTTTGAGCCCTGGTCTGGGAGGATCCCACATGCCGCGGAGCAACTGGGCCCGTGAGCCACAACTACTGAGCCTGCGCGTCTGGAGCCTGTGCTCCGCAACAAGAGAGGCCGCGACAGTGAGAGGCCCGTGTGCCACGATGAAGAGTGGCCCCCGCTCGCCGCAACTAGAGAAAGCCCTCGCACAGAAACGAAGACCCAACACAGCCATAAATGAATGAATCAATGAATGAATTTTAAAAAAAACCAACAAAATCTGGCTCCATTTAACTACCTGTCAACTTGTAGCTGATTTGCCTTATTCTACTCAAGAGCATCTAAAACCCTTGACCAGGACCAACCAATGCCGTCGGACCTGGCACTTGAACCCTGTTTCGCATTCTACAAATCTCGAGCTTATTCATTATCTCAGGTGATAAAATGGCCCGGTGAGGTGAACGGTGCAAGGGTACCAGGATTCAGGTTTTCTGGTGTCAAACAAATCCATCCTTTCCACTTAATTTTTTATGGGAATACACTTGTGACTCTTCCAACAGTTCTGACAGCTTTCGCCGTTCCCTAGGTCATCTTAAAACGGGGCCATCAGAGACGGCCACGTGCTTCTGATGTGGTCACTGGGACCAGCAAGCAGTGAGGTGGCCCAAATGTCCTGTTGCCCAGTTTCTTCCCAAAGGCCAGGCACCCTGTACCGCAGGCTCCCACCAGGACCGTGGCTCCTCATGTCAAGGACGTCCCTCGCCCTCACCCCACAATTACGTTGCACAGAACTGCAAATTCGTCTTCTTTCTAAGTTCTAATCTAGGTTGAAAATTGACCACAGCTGATCTGTCAGAGATTAGCTAGCTAATGTCCTTATAAGGAATTTATTCCATAACCTGCTTCGTTCATGTGGTTTCTTTATCAACCCAAGCCCAGGTCCTTCAAATCAAGGATGTCAAAAATCACAACTGCATCAGAACTTTGATACCTCATTGCCATTTTCAATTTTCTAAACCATGTTACATTGTGTGATGAGCCACTTGCTCAGGGTCTATAAAAAGGTCCAGCCAAAACGGAGGGGAGGGGAGGGGAGGGGAGGGGAAGGTTTGATAGACGGACATCTGGGTACACTGACTCCCTATAGCCCCATCAACGGGCCAACACGAGGTCTGTTTCCACGCTGAGTGCAGCTGCCTCTCCAGCCCTTCCTGGGCTCCCTGGCTGTTGGCTCAGGGTCTAAGCCGGTGTGGACCAGGCAGCCAGAGCCCATCAGCTTGGGAAGGGGGCGGTGAGGAACAGCGAGGGGATTTAGGAAAAGAGAAGGGAGGGCATGGAGGAAGAAGAGGGGGCTGGAGGAGTGAGAATGTGAGAAAGAGGCTGGAAGAAGGAGGGGCTGCCAGAGGGGGACAGGGGAGAGAGGCATGTGGCAGGCAGAGTTCTAGGGTGGTCTCCGAGATTCCCGTCACTGCTGTACACGCTCTACATTCTCCTCTCCCCTTGAGTGTGGCCAGAACGGTGAGTATGACAGATGTCACTCCTGTGACTGGGTTACATTATACTGCAAAGAGAAATGCACTAGTAATGAAGGTCCCTCATCAGCTGACTTTGAGTTCATCAAAACAGAGCTCCAGGGTGGGCCTGACCTCATCAGGGGAGCCCTGGAAAAGTGGGCCTGGAGGTCAGACAGAGACTCCTGCTGGCCTCGCAAAAGCAAGCTGCCACATGCGAGAGGGCCTGTGAGGGGTCGCATGACAAAGAATGAGAGCGGCCCAGCTGACAGCCAGCAGGAAAATGGGACCTCAGTCCCACAACAGCAGGATGTGAATGCCATCAACAACCACGTGATCCGGGAACAGGACTCAGCTCCAGAACGGATGCAGCCTGGCCGAGACCTTGACTGCAGCCTTGGGAGACCCTGAGCAGAGGGACCCTGTAGGCTGTGCCCAGACCCCTGACCCACGGGAACTGTGAGATCATCAACGTGTGCTGTTCTAAGCCGCCACGTTTGTGAGTATCTGTCACGCATCAGCAGACCACTGACACGAGGCGGTGAGGTCTGGGATGACTCCTGCTCACCCAGCGTGGGTGCCCCTGTGACTAAGGAGCCTGAGCCCCTGCACGCCCACCTCCTCCCCAGCCTGTTCGTCCAGCCCCCTCCTCTGCTCGAACTCCTCTCGGGACCGGAGCAAAGATCCTCAAAGAGACCACCTCTCTGAGCAGGTGGTCCCTGCCACCTGAGACGGCCTCCCCACCAGGCTGGCAGGCCTCCAGAATCATGTCCCATCAGACCCCAGCTACTCTGGTGGGCCTCTACCCACCAGCAAAGGGCTCCCGTCGTGGCCCACCTCCTCTCTGGGCCTCACGCCCACCCAGCGTGTCCGTCCTGTCCATGAGAACAACCCCCGACCTGAGGGACCTGGGCTTGGGTTGACAAAGGGACCACATGAATGAACCAAGTTACAGGACAAGCTCCCTGTGAGGACACGAGCTAGCCAACCTTGAAGACAGATCGATGTGGTCAGGCTTCACCTTAGATTAGAATGTGGAAAGAGATAAATAATTCAGTAGAGTTTCAAATGCTTGCAGTCACCGCCGTATGAAGCACCTACATCTCACAGGATTCTTCCATGACTCATATGCGGGGAACAAGGCTCTCGTAACACAGGAAGTGGTAACAACCATGCTTGCTTCTGGGACTCTGGCTAAAAGCTAACGGATACACAAGCCAATGTCTGAAGGGGCACAAAACCTATGCACAGCCAACTTCATTGGCACAAAACCAGTATCAGCAGAATAACCCCGACACAGCCTGCGATGCCTAAAAGAAAAACCGCACAGAGCTTCAACAACACACTTCACTCTAAAACGCTGACGTTGCCAAGAACACAGAACAGCGAGACACAGAGCGTCACAGGTGCTGCTCATTTAAGACAGCATGAGAGGAAACGTCTGGTAAGATCAGGCGTCCAACGAACAGAAAGTACAAAATAGCGATGGTCCACCCTGGTGACCTGCAGGCACGAGTTCATTCCCCCCAAAACTTCCAGGGAGGCCCAGCCCTGCCCTCCAGCTGCCGACCGTCAGGCGAGCGGTTCCAGGGGTCGGTGTGCCCCCGGCCAGGGCTTCGGTGATGCAGGACAAATCCTTTGCGGACCGACACCTTTGTAAAATATAAACTCACATGCTTGAGGTCACGGCCGTGTCACACTGTTTGAGTCTCCAAATGCACACTTTCACTTTCTGTCCCTCGCCTGCAGGGGACTGCAGCTTCCTGGCCATCAGCACCCCAGCCCAGGCCTCGCGGCACTGCCGAGACTGCAGGGGAAGGACTTTCAACATGCAGTTTGGGGCCCCAGTCTCAGGGGGTGCACACAAAGCTCTCGGGGACCATGTACAAGTGACAAGTGCTACGGTGGGTGAGAAACCGTGCTGGGGCTGCTCTGCAGGAGAACGTAACCCGTCCGGGTGTCGGGAAGGCGTCCTGGAGGACGGGAGCCCGAAGCCAACGCCGAGGAGCAAAGAGGAGAAGGCCAGGCGAGGGGGCGGGCTGCAAGGGGCCAGCACAGGGCGGCGGAGTCCCGAGGGCCCCGCTGCCCGCGCTAGCCTCAGCCCTGGTACCTGGAACCTTACCTTGAAGGAACACGGAACCACTGACGGGTCTGAAGAAGGCAGAGCACAGTGGGGTCTGACTCTCGCTTTAGAAACGTGGCTCTGGCTGAACGTGGGGAGCAGGAGTGGGGTGGGGAGGGCGGCGTGAGACCCGGGAAGTGAGGAGAGGCTGCTTCTGAGCGGGGGGGAGGGAGGCCGAGAACATGAACCACGTGCCAAGGACGAGCGGAGAGGCGAGAGGGCCCTGGAGGGAACGTCAGGAGCCCAGGGTCCCAAGGAGGCCCACGTGGCCCCAGGAGCCAGCCCGTGCCACGTCGGACGCCACTCACCCAAACCCGAACCCAGGCACACGGTCTGCTGACGCCTCCGGCCTCGGAGGTGGGGCATTTCTCCACCCTGACCCCCTCCCCGCCGCGCTCCCAACCTCAAGGGAGACGACAATGGCCGAAGGGAAAGGATGGAGCAAAGGAGATGGACCTATGGCATTTAGGGTACAAACGATAAACTGCACAGGGCTGTAAAACAAGGTTTGGGAAACGAGACTGCCCAGGCTCCCCCTCCCCCCGCCCCCGATGGCTGTCAGCTCCCACTGGAGGTCAAGGTCAGTGGGTCCTCCACTGGCTACCAAGCCCCAGGCCTGCTCGCTGTGACCGCATGGCACTGGCAGGGCCGCGCGCCCCCCCCCAGAGCTTGGTGGCCGGGCCGGTCCTGCTGCCCGTCCCTCAGCCCACTGTCCTCGAAAGGGGCTCTGGAGCAGGCGTAGCTCCGGACCCCAAATCCTCCTTTTTTGGCCCAAGACCATCTTTGTTGAGATACACACTGAGACATTCAAGGATGACGTGATACGGCCTCGCTCAGGTGGGGAGAGTGGCCGTAGGCTGGCAGCTGTGGGGCTGGTGGCAGGAAGGGGGGCCCTTGTGCCCCAGCGGCAGCCCCTGGGGCTTGTGAAAGATGCAGAGTCTCCAGCCCCACCCCAGACCCGCTGAGTCAGGGCCTCGGGTGCGGCCAGTCTGGGCTTCCACCCGCCCCCAGGGAGCTGGCTGCTCCCCCCAACGCGAGGACCTCTGCCTTCTGTTATCCCATCTCCGCTTGGGTATGTTTGACATTTTTCATAATAAATAGCAAACATTTTTTGAAGGAAGGAAGGGGGTGGGGGAAGGGAGCAGAGGCTGAAAGGGAGAGAAAGAGAGAGAAGGAAAGAAATGAAGAAGCCCCAAGGCCAAGCTCACTGCCGCGAGAAGGTCGCCTGGCGCCATTGCTAAAAACCCTTGCAGTGTTGACCCCCAGCCCTCACCATCGGGCCCCCCTCCCTGTTCCCGCGCACCTCCAGCATTAGGGAGGAGGGGAGGGAGGAGCTGACCCAGCCGGGCCTCCTCTGACGAGATCCAGGCTCCCTGGCTTTCTCAGGACCGCCCAGTGTTGGTGGGGAACGAACGCCAGAGTCCCAGCCCCCTCACAGGGGACACAGCCCCCCAGGATCCTACCGTCCTGACCTGGAACCTCATAAACAGAGCTTTACAGACACGGGGCTTTAAAGCAAGGCACCCTTTGATGGTGGAGATGGTTGGGAAGAGAAGATTCCTTTTATCACCAAAGTTGCCTCCTAATAATTCTAAAAAGCTGAACCCTTGATTCCAAAGTTCCACTTTTACATTTTATTTTGCCAGAGATAAATAAGACAACACTCCGATACTAAGGTGATATGTATGGTCTGAGAGATGCTAAAAACACACAAAGAAGCACAAGTCTGAGCCCCAGGGCCTCCTAAACAAATGGCTAAAAACAGCCAGGGGCACCCAGCCAGGGTCTGGGACACCAGCCCTACAGCACCCTGCAGGTCCAGGGGTGGAAGCATGGAGGCCACCGGCCAAGGGCCCGGCCCCAGGGGCGCACATGCTGGCTGAGGAGGTAGACAACCAAAGTGATGCTTCCCTCTGAAATGCCCTCTCTCGGCGGCCCAGACCCGGGCTGGGCTGGAGAAAGGCTGGAGGGTTATATGAAAACGTCACCGGCAAAAACAGGAGTTACATTGGTGATGGGTCTCTGCACTAGGCCAAGGGCTTGGTCAGCTCTAGTTCTAGATGGGACCACAGAGCAGAAGTGGATTCTACCAGAGCGGGACACAAAAGTCAGCGGATAAACAGATGCACGCCTGTTCTACCAGTGACCCTGACAGGCCTCCTGCTCGGAGCACCAGAAACTCCCAGCTGCAATAAAACTGTCTTCCAGAGACAACGGCTGCTCCTTTCTTCAGGGTCAGGGAACTCAGGGACAGCCCCCTGCTTGGCCTGGGGATTGAGCAAAACTAAAAGAGAAGTTATGCACCAGGACGGGAGGAGAAAGCCCTGGGTGAGGCGTGCCCTGCCCTCCGAGCCGGGCCCCTGCACAGCTTCCTTCCTCCCTGAACTCCTGTCTGTGCTGGAGGTTTTGTAAGCAGTGGCGGACACTGCCTGAGGGTGCGGCAGCCACACACCGCCCCCAGTACCCTGCACCCCAATTCCAGTGACGTCGGGGGCTCTAAGAGCTCTGATAATATCTGTATCCTTTTGTGGCTCCTACCCGTTCAACCCCACATCATGATCTTCGGAAAGCAGAAACGCGATAAACACTGGTGGAACCGAAGTCCTGCCTGCTTGGAGAGGACAGAGGTGCCCAGGACATAGTCTCAACAGCTTTCTAAAAAGCCCCACACGACTTCCGGAGTCCTGACTCTGCATACTTCCTGAGCTTCGAAGCTTTCCTGGGATTCAAGCATGGTGTGGAATTCTAGATCCCAAGACCTCTCACCCCGCAGTCCCAGAAAAAGTTCTTATTCTGTTCTTAAATTCTCCTGGGGTTCCAGAATTCTACATGGAAGCTGGAAGGGGTTTATGAGCCGTAACTCTAGGACGACTCTTGAGAAATGGGCCTGAGCGGCTTTCGTCATTTCCTCCACCTGGAAGGAGGAAGGCCTGGAGCCTGGAAAGGCACCGATGTGATGCCGTGGGAGCTGCTCCCAGGCTGCCCCGCAGAGCCCGGGGAGACTTTCTGCTCATTACTGACGTGCCAATCAGTGACCCTAATGCTCTGTGATGGCAGAATTTTCTTCAGGCCACGTGATATGTTACCACTGTAGTTTATAACCTCTTGGGGAAAGTTAAAGGATGAATTTAAGGTTCACTCATGTGAATATAATAGGAATATCATGCAGTTGAAGCCTGCAGTGTGACAAAGAACTGGTTCTGTTTAGAAACAAGCAGGGGCCCTCTGTCTCCACGTGTGACTGTTCCTGGGAATGAGGAAGGACTACAGCTCCTGTTGGGCAAGGCTGAAATCTCAGAGTAGCTGGTGGACACACACAGCCCCGTGTTAAAGTGATTTACAACATGCTGCAGACGGCGCAAAGGAACCATGAGGCTGTGATACAGAATCCCTTTCCTGACTTGCCATTTTTTTTTCTTTTTTTCTTGAAGTAGGATTGAGTTACAATGTTGTGTTAGTTTCAGGTATACAGCAAAGTGATTCAGTTATTTTTTTCATATCATATTCTATTATAGGTTATTACAGGATATTAAATATAATTCCCTGTGCTGTAAGATATATCCTTGTTGCTTATCTATCTTATATACAGTAGTTAGTATCTGTTAATCCCAAACTCCTCATTTGTTCTGCCTCCCTCCCTCCCTCCCCTTCCCTTTTGGTAACCATAAGTTTGCTTTCTAAGTCTGTGGGTCTGTTTCTGTTTTGTACATAGATTCATTTGTATTATTTTTAGATTCCACATATAAGTGACATCATATGGTATTTGTCTTTCTCTGTCTGACTTCACTAAGTATGACAAAATCTAGGTCCCTCCATGTTGCTGCAAATGGCATTATTTCATTCTTTTTTTTATGGCTGAGTAGTATTCCATTGTGTATATATACCACATCTTCTCTCCATTCCTCTGTCCATGGACATTTAGGTTGTTTCATATCTTGGCTACTGTAAATAGCAATGCTATGAACATTGGGGTGCATGTATCTTTTTGAATGAGAGTTTGTGTCTTTTCTGGATATATGCCCAGGAGTGGGACTGCTGGATCATATGACAACTCTATTTTTGGTTTTTAAAGGAACCTCCATACTGTTCTCCATAGTGGCTGCACCAACTTACATCCCCACCAGCAGTGCAGGAGGGCTCCCCTTTCTCCACACCCCCTCCAGCATTTACTATTTGTAGACTTTTTAATGATGGCCATTCTGACTGGTGTGAGGTGATACCCCATTGTGCTTTTAATTTGCATTTCTCTAATAATTAGCAATGTTGAGCACCTTTTCATGTGCCTGTCGGCCATCCGTATGTCTTCTTTGAAGAAATGTCTATTTAGGTCTTCTGTCCATATTTTGATTGGGTTGTTTGTTTTATTGAGTTGTATGAGCTGTGTGTATATTTTGGATATTAAGCCCTTGTCGGTCGCATCCTTTGCATGTATTTTCTCCCAGTCCGTAGGTTGTCTTTTCCTTTTGTTTATGGTTTCCTTTGCTGTGCAAAAGCTTTTAAGTTTAATTAGTTCCCATTTGTTTATTTTTGCTTTTATTTCTTTTGCCTTGGGAGACTGCTTTTGGGAGATCTAAGAAAATATTGCTATAATTTGTCAGAGAATATTTTGCCTATGTTCTCTTCCAGGAGTTTTATGGTGTCATGTCCTATATTTAGATCTTTAAACCATTTTGAGTTTATTTTTGTATACGGTGTGAGGGAGTGTTCTAATTTCACTGATTTACATGCAGCTGTCCAGTTTTCCCAGCACACTTGTTGAAGAGACTGTCTTTTCTCCACTGTATATTCTTGCCTCCTCTGTTGTAGATTAATTGACCGTAAGTGTGTGGGTTTATTTATGGGCTCTCTATTCTGTTCCATTGGTCTATATGTTTGTTTTTGTGCCAATATCACGCTGTTCTGATTACTGTAGTTTTGTAGTACTGTCTGAAGTCTGGTAAGGTTATGCCTCCAGCTTTGTTCTTTTTCCTCAGAAGTGCTTTGGCAATTCTGGGCCTTCTTTGGTTCCATATAAATTTTAGAATTATTTGTTCTAGTTCTATGGGTATTCTGTCATGGGTATTTTGATAGGGATTGCATTAAATCTGTAGATTGCTTTGGGTAGTATGGCCATTTTAACAATATTAATTCTTCCAGTCCAAGAGCATGGGATATCTTTCCATTTCTTTGAATCATCTTCAGTTTCCTTAATCAACATTTTATAATTTTCAGCAGATAGCTTTTATTACCACCTTGGTTTAAGTTTATTCCTAGGTATTTTTTTTTGACGTGATTTTAAACAAGATTGTTTTTTTACTTTATCTTCCTGATACTTCCTTATTAGTGTAAAGAAATGCAACAGATTTCTGTATATTAATCTTGTATCCTGCTGCTTTGCTGAATTCATTTATTAGTTCTAACAGTTTCTGTGTGGAGACTTTAGGGTTCTCTATATAGAGTATCATCTCATCTACAAATAGTGACAATTTTACCTCTTCTCTTCCAATTTGGATACCTTGTATTTCTTTTTCTTGTCTGGTTGCTATGACTAGGACTTCCAATACTATGTTGAATAGAAGTGGTGAGAGTGCGCATCCTTATCTTGTTCCTGAATTTAGCGGGAAGGCTTTCAGCTTTTCACCACTGAGTGAAAACCCACTGGCTGTGGGTTTGTCGTAAATGGCTTTTATTATGTTGAGACATGTCCCCTCTGTAACCACTTTGGTGAGAGTTTTTGTCATGCATGGAATGTTGAATTTTGTCATATGCTTTTTCTGCATCTATTGAGATGATCATGTAGTTTTTGTCTTTCCTTTTGTTGATGTGGTGTATCACATTGATTGATTTGCATATGTTGAACCATCCTTGCAACCCTGGAATGAATCCAACTTGATTATGTGTATGATCCTTTTTATGTATTGTTGTATTTAGTTTGCTAATATTTTGTTGAGGATTTTTGCATCTATATTCATCGAAGATATAGGCTTGCAATTTTGTTTTTTTTGTAGTGTCTTTGTCTGGTTTTGGTGTCAGGGTGGTGGTGGCTTCACAGAATGAATTTGGGAGTGTTCCCTCTTCCTTTCAGTTTTTTTGGAATAGTCTGAGAAGGATACCTATAATAAGTTCTTCCTTGTATGTTTGGTAGAATTCCCAAGTGAAGCCATCTAGTCCTAGACTTTTGTTTGCAGGGAGGTTTTTTGTTTGTTTGTTTTTAATTACAGATTCTATTTCACTTCTAGTAATCAGTCTGTTCAAATTAGCTGTTTCTTCCTGACTCAGTTTTGGCACGCTGTTATGTTTCTAGAAACTTGTCCATGTCTTCTAGGTTGTCCAATTCGTTGGCATATAACTGTTCATAGTATTCTCTTATAATTCTTTGTATTTCTGTGGTCTCAGTTGCTATTTCTCCTCTTTCATTTCTTATTTTGTTTATTTGGGTCCTCCCTCTTTTTCTTCTTGGTGAGCCTGCCTAGAGGTCTGTTGATTTTGTTTATCTTTTTAAAAAACCAGCTCTTGGTTTTATTGATCTTTTCTATTTTTTAATCTCTATTTTATTTATTTCCTCTCTGGTCTTTATGATTTTCCTGAGTTGACTTTGCTACAGGAAGTGGCAACAGCTACCAACTTTTGTTTTCTATGTAAACCCCCAACTCCTCATATGCAGTAGATTCTAAAAATAGTTTGCTATTCAAAGCAACCAAGCAGACTGGGCAATGCGTTCTCCTGCACAGGCAGGAACAGGAGAGGGAGCGTATACCAGCTGGCAGCTCAGAAACAGTGGCGATCCTGGCCTCTGTACCACATGTGTCCACTGCCCCCGCGTCCCTCAGCTGCCACGTGCATTTTACTCCACTCTCAACATCTCATCTTTCCAAACCCCTCGCTCAGGCAATCACGGTAAGTTCCCCCACGAGGGGGCCTGCTCTTTTCAGCCATGACTGTAATTATGATGGCCACGGAGAAGAAGGCACTGTGGGATGACAGTTGTCAATGGGGGAAGGGCCAACGCTTGAGAGGGCATTCTGGAACTGTTGTGGGGGGGGGGGTGCTGGGAACTCACAGTGATTGGAGGAGGGGACTAATGGCATTTAGGGGGCAGGGCATGGTATGCCAACCATCCTGTACTCAGGCCCGCACAATGAGGAACTTTCCCATTGGCTACTCAAGCAGATAGAAAAACCACATTATAACTTTCAGACCTACAAATTCATTCCAACTCACTTATAAATTCAAAATACATTCTGAGTAGTTTTAACATACACTGAATATTCCAGGAATGCAATCTGCATGGAAATCAAGGGAAGATCACACATGGCTTTGTTCAGAACCTTCCCAAGAGTTACTCTCAATATTCACATTCTGTCACTGCAATTTACTTTCATTTTATTTCTTTTTAATGTTACAGTTAAAACATTATATTGACTTGAAATTATGTGTGAAGGGAGATTTTACCACCTAGGAACTTCATTTCAGGTTAGTAATAAGGATGTTAAAAACTTGTTATAAAAAAGGGGCATTGGGTCTGACAGAGCTGCAAACCACAGTTTTAAAACTTCGGGGTGGGATGGGGGGGAATGAACCCCTCTACTGCACGGCCATGCTTGTTGAAACAGCCCAGCCACAGGTTCAGGGCACAGGTCTGGGGGCCAGTGCTTAAGCCACAAAATAAACAAGACACGTTATCAATTTTACTTGACGATTTGGAGGACATAAAGTTAAGGACTAAATTTTAACTGGTTATTTAAAACACTATGCTTCCATCAAAATCAAATCAGATGACTTATGGACTGTAAAATGATCACAGAATTTTATGATAAAACAGCAGCCTTCAACGAAGCCTCTACCTCGCAAGGCCACTTTACGTCACTGCTTGTTAGGAGCCGGCTCGTGGGGGACCAGGTGGAAAAGCCACCTCTCGCGGCTGTGACTGTGGTGTTCTCAGCGGGGCCCTGAGTTTCCGAAGACAGAGACTGTCCAGAGAGGGGTCTCAAGACCAAGCTACCAGCGCCGGCTCTGTTGCTGACCCATTATGTGAACTTGGACAAACTGCATCACTTTTGAACACTAGCCCTCAATACCGGGGGGCAAGGGGACCAGGTGACGTGATCTCTGGGTGCTCCCTTTGCCTCTGAAATGCTATGTCTCTACACTGGGGTGAATTCTTTGCACCCTGAGACTGTCCGTAGAGTTCTCTTTCCCCATTTTGCTACTGGAAATCTCCTGACTTTGCTTCTCGGAAAAACATACCAGAATAACAAACATTTTAATCAGGAACAAAATTATTCATGTTCCTTTATCGAGAGCAGACTAATAACATTTACCTATTCAAACTTCGCAACACAATCTTTGGCTTAACAACGACCCACACTCAAGCTGATGAATAAAAACAGTGCACAGGGCTTCCCTGGTGGCGCAGTGGTTGAGAGTCCGCCTGCCAATGCAGGGGACACGGGTTTGAGCCCTGGTCTGGGGGGATCCCACATGCCGCGGAGCGACTAGGCCCGTGAGCCACAACTACTGAGCCTGCGCGTCTGGAGCCTGTGCCCCGCAACAAGAGAGGCCGCGATAGTGAGAGGCCAGCGCACCGCGATGAAGAGTGGCCCCCGCTTGCCACAACTGGAGAAAGCCCTCGCACAGAAACGAAGACCCAACACAGCCATAAATAAATAAATAAATAAATAAAATTTAAAAAAACAACAAAAAAACAGTGCACACACAGGGCTTCCCTGGTGGCGCAGTGGTTGAGAATCTGCCTGCCAATGCAGCCGACGCGGGTTCGATCCCTGGTCCGGGAAGATCCCACGTGCTGTGGAGCAACGAAGCCCGTGCGCCACAACTACTGAGCCTGCGCTCTAGAGCCCGCGAGCCACAACTACTGAGCCCGCGTGCCTAGAGCCCGTGCTCTGCAACAAAGAGAAGCCACCACAACGAGAAGCCCGCACACCGCAACGAAGACCCAATGGAGCCAAAAATAAATAAAATTAATTAATTTAAAAAAAAAACAAAAAACAGTGCACAGCATCTCCCATGCAAATAAAGTTCTCTTGTTGTTAATACATCTAAAATTTTTTTCTGAGATGAGCGGTGCTCACACTTCCTTCAACAGTCTCAACACACTGGAGTTACAAGCGAGGGCGTGATGGCCACAAATGACCTTGTGTGTGCCCGGCAGGACCGACGGGTGACAGGCAAGAGCGGCCTGGCCTCACCTGTGCAGCTCTCCAGGTGACAGGTGCCCTCCAGCCAATGCCTGCGGGCTCCATACCCTTCACTTCACCTGCTCCACTCAGGGTCTTCCCTGCCAACTCCACACCTTTCAGGTGACACAAAACACTAACACTGTTCCTTCTCGGAATAAGGCTGGACCCTCCGGCAGCTCCACACTTTCCCACGTAGGCCGCACACGACTACTGACAGCCTTTCCTATGCTCAAGTGATTCTCCTGGAACCGGCTAGGAAAGAGCCGGAAGCCGTCATTTCCATCCTCAACAAGCTCGTCTGTCTGGACGGCGGGGAGGAGCTCTACAGCACACAGGGATGAGGCTGGTGCCCAGCAGCTCCCAGCGTGGCGTGACACAAGTGACAGCTAAAAAGGTGGTACAGTACGAAAAACAGAAAAACAAAAATTTCTGCAGCTCTGCCATTTCTACTATTCCTTTCCTTATTTAGAAAAAATACAGTTCATTGAGTGTTCTTTTGTCTGAAAAACTACCAGAAATAGAAAGGAAACGTTAATCCAATGAAGACTTCTCAGTACGCACTCCGGAGCAAAGTCTTGTGTCCTAACAGGCTGCCTTAGTAAAAAGAAACCCTTCAGCCCTGATACTGGGGTTGTGAGGCCCCAGGGCTGCAAAAGAGAGCCTGACAAGAGCAGTGATACTCGCTGACTGCCTGCCAGACCTGCCCGAGCATCGTGTACGGTGGTGACATCATCAGCACAAGCTCTGAAGCAGCAGGGCTGGGTCTGAACTGGCCCCACTGCCTGCTGGCTGTGTGGCCTTGGGAAAGTCCCCTGAACTTTCTGAGCCCGTTTTCTCTTTATGTGTTAAGTGGAGATAACGAAACTACCTCTGAGGTTATGCAAGGGGAAGGGAAGACTTCTACAGAAAACACTTAACAGGGCTGACACGGCAGGGGTTTGGGAGATGCTACCTACTGTTATTACCTACACAGTGTCTTCTACAACGACAGTGTGAATTCAGCTCACAGGAGGTTTAAAAGCACCAGAAGAAGACAAGCATGCTGAAGCACTCACCAGGAGAAAGAGTGCTGGGGAAATTTCAGAGGACATAGGTGGAGATTCCCCACCCACACCAAAAGCCCACTCCTATTTCTCTTCCCACAGGAAGACTACACACCCACTGGCCAGAGATAATAAAACAGATGTGAGGATCAGAAAAGATGGTGCTTTGATAAGCTCTATTACACAAACATATAAATGAAACATTGTAGTTAAAACGAAAAGTAAATCTTCCTTATAGTAATTTAAACTACAACTAGAGTAGTTGTACTTTAGCGTCCAAACAAAACTATTTATACGGCTTTAAAGTTGTCAAGTTACAGTATTAAGGAGAAAACCACTTGAAACTCTGGCCCTCCCCCAAAAGAATACATGACGCGCAGAAAGGGGATTTTAGAGGTGGTCTGCAATCAAACACATGGCAATTCTGAATCACTTAATCTTGGATGTAGTCAAAATAGTGCTTTGTTTAACTTAGAAGAAAGAAGTTCATTTACTTAATTTTATCTAGACTGTCTGAATAATGAAAGTTCTGGTAAATCCATTCCATGAAAATATGGAAATAAGCTGCTTTAAAACACACACACACAGACTAAAATTTGGGTGGCCCAGAGTAAAAGCAGTAAAGTAATAAATATTCCTCTTCTCCCTGACCCACGTCTAACATATATTGAGATGTAACAGGCTTATTGCCTTAACAGGTTAGTATTTCGAACCTTATGGCCAATGGAGCTCCAAGATTAAAACTTTTAAATATGATCAGATATTTCGGAAACATTGGCATATGAGTAACTAGTCATAAACATTTCCTTTCAATAAAGATGTTTAATAAATAAATAAATAAATAAATAAAGTCTGTGGGTTCTGGAAAAAAAAAAAAACACATTTCCTTTGCTGAGTCACACAGCCTGATTTTTCAGGGATAAGAATTTCCTCTTGAACATTGCCTTTTGAGGAGCAAACACAGCGCACCAACATGTGGCCTCATAATTCTGTAGAAACTAGATAAGAACCAAACTCTAATCAGGTAATACACCAATCAACTTTGCCTGAAAACACTTCAGCCGCTATAAATAACTCGATTTCCTGTGCTCACTGTAAGTGGCAGTTTAGACGGCAGGGTTGACAAAAAGTTTGCTAAGGAGGCTTCCACTACTTTGATATTAGTTCAGGCTGAACAGAAACTAACCCTTAAAGAAAAAGGGAAGTTGAGTCTCCATCTTTGCCCTAGTGGGACACTCTTGCTACTATGAGAAAAGACCTAACTTAACTGTTTTTATACCTTAACTGTTTGGGGAAATGATTCACCTAAAGCAAACCATGATTCCAATGCTCAAAGGTCTTCTGTTGAGCCCAGCAGGGTCAGCCCCCCAGCACTGTGTTAACCCCCCCGCCCCGTTCATCCACATGTCCCCTCGCCACCGGGACCTGGGGACCTGCGCACTGGTACCTACAGTAAGATGAGACTTGGGGGTCCACGTTCTACCCTGACAGCCTCTCTCAGGATGGGGCTGGTCGTCTGGGAGGACTTAGTGCTAATCAGTATGTGGAAAACGACCAGAGGTGACACAACCCGACACGAACATGGGGAAGTTACAAAAGTTAAAGAAACATGGTTTCTACACTGTCCTCTCCTGCAAGGAGCCTGGACTTCCTGCTCGGATCCTGCTTTTTTCTTGGCCCCGTGAGATGGAGCTGGACGAATCCATCTCCTCCTGCCAACCCCAGCTCTGGCCTCACACCCAGGTGGCCCCGGCCCTCCTCCTCCCCGGAGACCCCTGATCCCGGGACACAGGGTCTCTGGGCGCAGGACACAAGCCGGCACAAGCCAGTCTGAAATGCCCACCGTTCTCCCGCTGGAACGCTACCGCCCAGGGTGGCTGCTGGGCCACTCCTTCTGACACGTCCCACCCCACTGGCCCTTCAGCAACCGTTTCCTTTTCAACCATTAACCTCAGAAAACAGTTCTGCTCTAAAAAAGTTTTTGCTGCTATTTACTTAAGCAAGTTCACAATTGATTACTGAAAACCCCTAGGACCAAATGTGTTTCAGAACTCAACATTTTTGGATTTTAGAAAGGTAACAAGATGCATACACCATATATTCTGTAACAACCCAGAGTAACAGGCCTTAGTCAAGAACCTTAACACGCCGGCAGAGAAATGTACGAATATTCACACTAAGAAGAATAAAGACTGAAAATAGCCTCCCATCAGCCAAATGGGACCTGGGGACCTTGGCACAGATACCTACAATAAGATGAGACTTGGGGGCCGCGAATAGCCTCCCATCACTGCCAAATGAATCCTGCTAACAACTTACAAAAAAGAGAAACAACTTCTGATTTTCAGAGCTTACTGGATCCTGGAACTGGGGGTAGGAGAAGGTGGGCTGTGCCCACCGAGCACCTCCTCAATCAGCAGCTGTTCCGGTCTCTTCTGTCACCAACTCCCAGCAGCATCTCTGTGAAGCATGCATCTCAACCAGATCCAGTCCCAGGGTTAAGTTAAGGGTTAATGAGACGGTGCAGCCAGCGCCTTCGGGTGACAGGTGTTATTTCTACTCCTGCCTCTGACGGCACGGTGCTCCCTTCCTCACATCCTGTTCTCCATGGTCACTCTTTTCTTCTCCTTGCCCAGCAGTTCATTCCTCTGAGCTCAAATCTTGCCCAGGATTAACATCAGCCTGTTCTTGCCATCTATGGTTTGCCTAGGCGGCTCCTTGGGAGCTTGGGCATCTCTCAGCGGCATTCCCATCCTTCTTTCTTCCAAGGGCCCTTCCCTGATGGTGATTCAAGGATCTCTCTGTAGGTTCCCAACTAGGTTAAGGGGTAGGAACCAGCTCCAAAGGTCTGGTCCGGGGGTGGAACGTTAAGTCAGGTCAGAGGAGCACACTAACGAGAACCTTAAAAATATCCACCTGACTGTCCTCGGCAAGGAATGTAATTTTCAAGTGCGTATTCATCAGAATCTGTTTCTACACCCCTCTCTGGTGTTGACTGGGAAGCTCAGGGCGGGGCAGTCTTACTCATCTTGAATCTTCCACAAACACTCAGTAGGTGATTAATTCCTACCTGGTGAAGGAGTGATTATTTGGGGTTCACACTTTTATCAAGGTTCCACACAGGCCGGATAAAGTGGAAATCTACGGTCTCTCTCTCCCTGTCTGCAGTACTAACTTAATGATGTGCTTCTTTTCCAAACTGCGCCCTTTCACCTTTAAATATTCCCATTCGTCATCAACCACAAGCCACATGAAAAGGGGTAGTTACAAACCTTCCCCACCTCACCCCCTGCCCGATTTTAACACCAAACTACTCCCACATCCATGGTTCCAACGCTGGGTGTTGAGCCAAATAACTGCAAAATCCCCCAGAGGGAGGATCCCCTCCGGACCCGGAGACCCCAGGAGACCAGCCAAAGTGGATCTGGGAACTGGGGTCCTCGGGGGAACTAGAGAAACCGGGTGCAACCCATTGGTTCTAAGGCCCAGCGCAGGGTAAGTGCTCCAAGCCACCCAGCCACTGGGGGTGCCAGCCTCAGAGTGAGGGCACCGTCTCTGGGCACCAGTTCCTAGGTGCTGTATTTTGTAAAACATCAAACTAGCAGTTCTGGGCGAAACTCTAGACCACGCGCAGGTCTCACACCTCGGCTGGATCCGCGGCCGAGTCACGCAGTTGGGCAGAGCCCGTCAAAAGGCCGTAACTGCGGGCAGAGGGGACCAGACGAAGTTCCTTTCCGTCCGGCTGAGGGGCGCTGCCCAGGGAAATGTGCTTTCCAGGGCGCAAGAGGGGGTCAGTGCACACCGAGCCGCGAACTGAACCGAGAGCAGGCCACCCCCCCGCTCATGCTCGCGTGGGGACGTTCGTTTAAGGGGGTCCCCGGCCAGGCGAGGCAGCCCCACACCTCCCCGGGGCACAGATGATTGCGGCGGAAGGTGCCGCCTGCCCTTGGCCCCTAGAACATCAACAAGGACCAAACACTGGCAATCGGAACCAAAAGTTTCGAAAATGTGTCTTCTTCTTACCAGTCTCTGAGCTTCTGGGCTCAGACAGTCTATTTCCTGGTTCTGCGCGGCCGCAGGGTTGGTCATCCTGCCGGCTGCAGGTCCACCTTCTCACACAGCAGGGAAAGGGAACCAACGCCCGGCTCCCCGGATCCGCGGGCGGACCGGCTCTCAGCGCAGCCGCATGCCGAGAACGGCGGGGCTACTGCCCGGAGACAAATCCGCGCGTCGGGACGGGAACCTCGCCCTTCCCGAGGCGGAGGCGCGCCTCCGCGGTTCCGGGGCTGGGGCGCGGCCGCAGGGGCGGGGCGCAGGTGGCCGGAGCCCGGGAGCCCGCGGGCCTGGGGTGGCGGCGCCCGGGAGAAGAGGAGCTGGGGCCGCCGCCAGCCCTCCACCCACGAGGGTCCCGCCCGCCCCGTTCTCAGCGCGCGCTCCTCCCCGCGCCCCAGCGCCGCGGTTATTAATCACCACCCAGCCCTCCTCCGCCCCCCACCCGAAAGGCGGTGGGGAAAAAGGACCCCAGCCGGCCCCGCCCACAGCCCCGTCGGCCGCCCACCCACCCGCCGAGAGAGGGCGAGGGGAGAGGCCTCGGAGGACGTGGGGGAGTGGGGAGGCGCCCGCGCGTGGCCTGGGTCGCCCTGGGGAGGAGCCTGCGCGGGGGCGGGTTCTGCGCGAGGGGCGGGGTCCTCTGGGGGAGGAGCCAGAGCGGGGCGGGGTCCCCGGGGCGGGGCCCGCGCGGGGGCGGGGCGGACTGCCCCGCCAGACCCCGCCCCCGTCCCCCTCGCCGTCGGTGCTGGGCTCCCGCCCCAAGGTGTTCTCCAAATTCAGGCCGAAGTGAGCTTCTGCGGCCGCGACGACCTCGCCTTGGCCCCGCAGCACCTGCTGGTCGGGGTACCCAGCTAACGCGTCACCCGGAGAAAGGGCCGGCTTCCAGGGCGCCCACACCGCGCGGCCCGCGGCGGTGAGAGCAAGCATCCGAGGGCCGGGTGCGGCCCCGCCCGCCTCCCCCTCCGCAAGCGGCGGCGAAGAACGCGGTTTGGCGCGGATGCGGCGTCTCAGAGCCGGGGGGCTGCACCGGCCAGGGATCCGGCGGGAGGTCGTGCGGGGCAGGGACCGATCCGAGGTCCCCGCCGGGCGCCGCGCGGGGAGGGCGCGGAGAGGAGCGTCCAGCGGGGGAACGGGGCCCCGGCCGCCCAGCACGCGCCTCCTGCAGCCGCAGAACTCGCGTCGCTCGTTCTTTAGAAGTCCTACATGCAAAGCAACGAAACGTCTCCTGACCTCGCCAGGCCGAAGCAGAAGCGACGGGCAGGAAGCGACGCAGATTTCCATCGGAATGCCAACCTGCCCCGGCCCAGCCCGCTGCCTGTGGCGCCTGGAAGCTTCCCGCGCCCCCCGCCTCCTACCCTGCGTCCAGGCGGCCCCGGGCCCTTCCTGCCCATGCCCTGGGGGCACGTTTTCGGAGGTCGTTCTCAGAAAGACCACCTCCCCGCCCCCGAAACGAGAACTTCAGAATAGAGCGGCTGGGCCTAATTCTCTGCAAAGGCGGCTCCAGCGAAAGCCTCGACAGACCGCAAATATACATTTAAATGTTACAGTCCCCCAGTTCCCCACTCTCTGCCCCACTCACCTCCTTCTCGGTAACACGTTAGCGCAAGGCCCGTGTGCACTCGCCTTCCCGCTCTGGCTTCAGGGCAGGGGGCTCTGGAAGGAAGGGTGTATGTGTCGGGGGGCGTAGGGGGGTGGGGAACAGAGAAGGTTCTGAGGGACCGAGGTCCTAACCTAGGAGAGAGTAGGGACAGCAGAAAAGCAAGGCCGAGTAAAGACCCGAAGTGGCCTCTGCGGGAGAAACAGCAGGATTCCACTCTGATGAGCGGGAACACAGCGCCGAGCCTTGCCGGATAGCAGCGTTAGGTTGGCAAGAATAACTTTCAGAGAGATTGAAATGCATACCTTTAATACCTTGTTTTCTTGCTATGACACTTTTAAAATATGTCAGTGCGTTACAGTTCTTGATTCTATAGAGTTAAACTAGTTGGCAAAAATAATTTTAAGCTGTTCTACATAAACAAGTATGGGACTTAGGGAATCTATGGTGGAAAGCAAAGATGATTTTCGTTAAGAGCTCCACAGATGAGAATGATAGCCAGTTAATAAAATCGCCTTCTGGGAGTCTTCAGTTTGAATATTCTGATCTAGATAAGCAAATTCTAGAGCTACTTGCCACCTGGAACCTTATGACCACATCTCCCTGAGCAGGGCACAGGGAACAGGCTTCTTTTGTCCTGTCACAGGGCAATGCCTGTAGACACCTGCACCCTCCCCAGCTCCCAGGTGGCCGTCCAATGGCTACTTATCAGTTTTATGAAAACCACATAGGGAAGGGGTTAAGTGGCTCTGGAATTAAACCATCTGGCTCAGTTCTTGGCTCTGCCACTTACTGTGGGATCATGACTAAGTCATGTAGCCCCTGTGTCTCGAGTCTCATCTGAAACATGACAGTGATGATGAAAGTGCCCAGGGCGGAGGGGGGGACCCCCGCTGAGCGCAGTCAGGGGAGCCGCCTTGCTGCCCCTCAGCCCGCTCTCTTCTCCTGGCCTCCAGGCGCCCAGGCCTTCCTGCCCTTCTCCGCAGCGGGAAGGAAGCTGGGCAACGACAGGTTTAAATGGCTGAGAACCAGGAGAGATTGTGGGTAGCCCCAGAGAAGACAACAAACCCGCAGCCTCCACAAAAGCTGTGAGAGGGCCTGGCTGCAGGACACTATCATGGGGGAAGAAGCAACTGGTTGACTAGTTTTATTCCCAGGAACAAACTAACAATACCAACAATAAAATAATGACAGTAAAGGCACAAGAGATTTCTGATTCTACTAAGCAGTAGCAAATTAGAGAAAACTGCTTTGCTAACTTCCTTCTAGATGAGAGGCCTCTATGTTCTGACATGTGTTCCAGCCCAGCCGTACCGTGAAGATGGCTCAGACCCGTCCCAGCTGTAGGGAAATGTCAGTCTATATTTTAAGTGGTGCTGAATTCACACTTCTTGGTGTTACTTAGACCCGGGGGCCCCAGAACAAAGTGTAGAGGGTCCAGTTGCCTTCTGTTCATTTTGACATAAGTAGCTCTCTAGTGAAAAGGGCCCCTTAGGAAGCCCCTTCCCAGGCAGTCTCCACCCCCTTTGTTTAAACTCAGCAAGGCCACTTGGGAGGATGATTGCTGAGCGACTGGAGCCTACAAACGTGGTGCCGGGAAAGTCCACGCGGAAGTCAAAGAAAGTGACATTTTGCAGAACGGAAACCATGGACGGGCACTGGTATATTTTTACCCCAGTGCTCACACCTCTAAAGGCCACTCGGCCGAATAATCTAAATCCTTTAGCTTGAGGAAGACAAAACTAAAACCACCTAAGAGTGTCAGGTGAGAAGAAATCAGACAAGAAGCCCCAGGTTTTAAGTGTCAATCGACAGATGAAAGGATAAAGAAGATGTGGCCCATATATACAATGGAATATTACTCAGCCATAAAAAGAAACGAAATTGAGTTATTTGTAGTGAGGTGGATGGACCTAGAGTCTGTCATACAGAGTGAAGTTAAGTCAGAAAGAGAAAAACAAATACCGTACGCTAACACATATATATGGAATCTAAAGAAAAAAAAATGGTTATGAAGAACCTAGGGGCAGGACAGGAATAAAGATGCAGATGTAGAGAATGGACTTGAGGACATGGGGAGGGGGAAGGGTAAGCTGGGACGAAGTGAGAGAGTGGCATGGACATATATACACTACCAAATGTAAAATAGATAGCTAGTGGGAAGCAGCCGCATAGCACAGGGAGATCAGCTCGGTGCTTTGTAACCACCTAGAGGGGTGGGATAGGGAGGGTGGGAGGGAGACGCAAGAGGGAGGGGATATGGGGATATATGTATATGTATAGCTGATTCACTTTGTTAAAAAGCAGAAACTAACACACCATTGTAAAGCAATTATACTCCAGTAAAGATGTTAAAAAAAAAAAGAAGCCCCAGGTTTCCATCCTCAGAGAGGTTGGTGGAGAAACCCAGGGCGCCTTTGAATGGTCTGAGCAGCATGCGGGCTGGGGAGGGGTAAGGAAGCGGGTGGTCATCCATCCGGACTGCACCAGTGTGGGTCCAGGGTCTTTATATAAAGAGCCGTGAGGTCAATGACAGGTTCAGTTTTCCCTTCTTTAGGTCAAGATCCCACTTCTAGCAGGTGGACTCTATTTCCAGCCCCTTCCAAGCTGCTGGGCAGTCACTGACCTGCAAGCACCTAGTCACTGTTTAAACCCAGGGACTCTGTCCTGAGAGGGACCTTAGGTTTTGTGGAAGCTCTGACTGTCTCGGGCATTCCTAAAAGCCACCATGGATGTGGTGCTCTGAGCCTTCTCCACAAAAGTGTAATGTCCAAAATCTCAAAAGCAGTTCTCCGATGTGCAATAAGATTATGTGCAGGAACTTAATTTCTTAAGGGACCCCTAGAAGAGAACAAAAGGTAAGTAGAATGATCTAAATTTGCTCTAGGAACCTCAGACTCATAGCTAACCAGCAAATGCCACAACATTTAACCACTTTGGGGTCACACCCAAACTTGGTTTACTGGTCTTCATGGTGTTGGGCTGCTTCTGGGTTCACTAGCTTTGCCTCCTGCTGTGGTTGGTGCTAAGTGCTAGAGCAACGGAGACAAACCCTTCCAGGATGTAGCACAAGGCAGAGGGCAGGCAGGGGAGGGCAGAGTGGTTCCTGGCTGCACCCCTAGTTAATAACCCACACAAAGCCATTTTCCAAGTCACAGCCATAACAGCTGTTTTTCATGAACATGAATCCCTAGCCATACTGATTACAGCAGAATAAACATCTCCATATTACTCCTACAAACAGTGAGCTTACATGTATGTTATAACTTTAGATGGATCCTTCTGACTAATATAAAAACCACTTCATATTATAAAGCTGGTTCATGAAGTGATTACCGAGATTTGCACGGCACCTTTCAGTTTACAAAGCATTTTACACAGGCACACCTCAGAGACATTGTGGGCTCGGTTCCAGACCACTGCAGTAAAGTGACTATCACAATAAAAGGGAGTCACACGAGTTTTATGGCATCCCAGAGCATATAAAAGTTATGTCTGCACTACACTGTAGTCTTTTAAGCATGCCAGAGCATTGTGTCTAAAAAACAACGTACATACCTTAATTTAAAAATACTTTATCGCTAAAAAATGCTAATCATCATCTGAGCCTTCAGCAAGCCATAATCTTTTTGCTGGAGGAAGGTCTTGCCTCTGCGTCGGTGGCTGCTGACTGATCGGGTGGTGGGTGCTGAACGCTGGGGCGGCTGCGGCGATTTCCTAAAATAAGACAATGAAGTTCGCTGCATCGAGTGACTCCTCCTTTCACGAACGATGTCTCTGTAGCACGCAATGCTGTTTGATAACATTTTACCCCCAGTAGCACTTCTTTCAAAATTTGGAGTCCATCCTCTCAAACCCTGCCGCTGCTTTATCAACTCAGTTTATGAAATATTCTAAATCCTTTGTGGACATTTCAACAATCTTCACAGCGTCTTCCCAGGAGCAGATTCCATCTCAAGAAACCACTTTCATAGCAAATCCACAAGAAGCAATCCCTCAGTCATTAGCTTTATCAGGAGATTGCAGCAATTCAGTCCCATCTTCAGGCCCCACTTCTAATTCTAGCTCTCTTGCTGTTTCCACCACATCTGCAGTTATTTCCTCCACTGAAGTCTTGAGCCCCTCAGAGTCGCCCATGAGAGTTGGAATCAACTTCTCCCCAACTTCTGTTAATGCTGATATTTTGACCTCTTCTGGTGAATCACAAATGTTCTTAATGGTGTGTAGAATGGTGACTCCTTTTTAGAAGGCTTTTAATTGACTTTGCCCAGACCCATCAGAGGAATCACTACCCATGGCACCCATAGCCTTATGAAACATATTTCTTAAATACAAGGTTGCTACAAACCTTCTATTTGTAAAAAAACACAGTATCTTTGAAACACAATAAAGTGAAGTACAATAAAACGAGGTCTAGGCAGGTGTACACACATGGAGGCCCACAAAGGTTGTATAACTTGTCCACAGAGGCACATTGGCAGAGTGAAGTCAGGTTTTTAACCCAAGTCCCTGCTAAAAGTCCAAGCCCTTAGCATCCGGCGCACTGCCTGACACAGAGGTGCCCCCTCCCCCCAGCCACCCAGGGATCCTCACTGGGAACAGACTGTCACCAGACAGGCTGTCTCCCTGGGCTGAGCCTGGACCAATAAACCCATCTCCTGCTCCAAGGGTGTTGGCAAAGCAGTGCGCGTACCCAGGTGCAGGCCGTAGTTCGCTCTCCTGGTAAGACCCAGGGCACTGGTAGAAACATCAAATGAGGGAGCCAGTCCCTGCCTGCCATTCACAGAGAAAACTGTACCCCACAGTCAGCTGGCCCAGATCAGGCCCACGGTGAACTTGACACTCGGGCCTGGGTCCTGACTGCCTCCAGCGGACGGAAATATTGGGGGCAAGAGTGGCTAGAAAGCAAGAGAGCTCGTTTCTAGCATACAAACAGCTCCTGCTTACTGAGCACACACCATGTGTTGGGTGTCCTACAACCACATACTTCACACTCACCCTGCCTGTGACTCAGTTCTCACTCTCCCCGGAGACGATGAGTGGGCTCTTCCAGAATGGGAGCAGGTGCCCACCTCACAGATGGACGGATGGATGGATGGATGATTCTCCCAGGAAAATGGAGGACTTTGATAGTTTATCATTAACTCTCATTGATCTTAAGTATTTTATATTTTTGGTAGCAACTGAGAATAGAAACTCTCTTTTTAAAACGGCATGACTTTTGGATTTTTTTTTTTTTTTTTGCATAACTACCTGGCATGCAGCAATTCACCACACTTTTTTTGCATCTAGTATATATTTTGAAAATCCCTTTGGATTTTCTAAGGAAGGTGATGAGCTTGAGTTTTGGTTGGACTGAACTTGAAGTGGGGCAGAAAGCCTTGAGGAAGGTGTCCAACAGGCACTTTGGCACCAGAAGTATGAACCGGTTTAAGGTGATGATAAAAATGGTAGCATGCATATAACAGAAAAGAGGCTGAAGGAAGGAATCTGGGGACTCCTACATTTAATGAATAAGAGAGCGTCAAGAACAAGCCAAGACAGACAACGGGTAGTTAGGGAAACAGAAAATTAGAGGCGCCTTCTGGAAGCCACTATTCAGAAGGCTGGCGTGAATACTGGTGTTAAGGTAGATGGAGTGAAGAGGACAGGGTCGAGAAAGCCTTTAATTTGCAACTAGAAAAACACCGGCTATTGTATCCTCTTATTGAAATTCTACATTTAAGCATTTTCAATGGTTCATGCACACAAAATAAATGGCACGTTACAGCCTCGGAGGAAGACAGAATCTAGAAGGTTTTGGGTGGGGAGAGATTTGTTCATGTGTTCATCTGTTTTTAAGGATGGAAGAGACTTGAGCCAGTTTGGAGGCTGGAAAGTGGGAGTTAAAGGAGATTGAGCCAAAACAGGGTGGGCGTGTGGGAGACTGTTGACTAAGGGACAGTGGTGAGGGCGTTTCTGGACTTTCAGGATTTGGCCCGATTCTGAGCTAAATGGGGATGAGAAAACCAAAGTGGCCAGGAGAGGACAGATAACAAGAAGCACAGTCCTGGTGCAGAGACTGTGGACACAGAACTGAGGGACGAGGAAGGGTGGGAGTAGCAGAGATTGAAGGACCCGCCAGAGAGCCGCCTCTGGTCCAGCCAGGGTGATGCTGTTTTCAGTGCCTGAGCCCAGAGCCCTTCCACGGGGCTCCAGAAGGCCCAATAATGCTGCCGCAGGGTAAAATCTGTCCACATTTAAAATAATTTCTAACTTATTTTACTCTGGAATTAAGTTCATCTCCAAAAGTGTCCAGCAGTAAGTCTATAGCAATCTTGGAGGAGGGAGGGATGTATCCATTTTTTCAATCCATTCCTCAGAACTGTTGACCCTTAAGACCAGACCAGATGATCACAGAACCCCCCCCCCCCAATATATTGTGACTAAGGAAATGGCCACAAACACCTCCAATAAAGCACCTCTGAGGAAAACCAATTCTGTTTTTCATGAACATGACACACTGCAAATACCACCCAATTATTTTCTAAAAATACTGAGAACAAAACAACTCAAACCCATTACATATTTCTCAATCATATAGGAAAAGACTTTGAAAAGTCCCTGTAAGTCAACCCTAATGCAAAGAAAAAATATCTATATATGCACTCAGAATAGTCCATTTAAGAAACTTTTGATCAGAATAGATAGTAAAATAGGGAAATAGGCTTTACTTTCAACAATTGTATTCACTAGCTAACAGAACACCCCACTGATAAGAAATAAATGAAATGCTTCAAAATATATTTAGGAATATAAAATGATGGTTAAAAAAATAGAAGCAAAATTTCTTCTAGATGCTCACTGATTTATTTGGCTCTGGCCTCAGTAATCTTGCCTATGAGTTTAACATTCTAGGAGAGAGAGAATGTGCCTAACAATCAGAGCCATGAAACAAGTCTTTACCCTGCTAGCTGAAAAATCCAGAAATCGATCAGGCTACAAATGTGATTGACAAATGTCAGTCACAGAAAGGAAGTGCGGGGAACACAGGAGCTTATAATCTAAATTTAAACAGTACCCATAGCAAATAGGGAAATTTGAGGGCAGATAGGATGAATTCAAAGGTTTAAAATCCAGGCACTCCTACTAAACAGCTTGACTTGAAGACAACCTGACCTCAGGACAGACAAAAATATCAGAAGTAAGCAACCTTCCAACCTAAGGTACAGAAATTTCTAAAACAGCATCCCTAAAATAATCTTTCTCAGAAAATGAATTTTCCTAAAGGAAAATAAAGACTGTAACACACTTTAGCACAGCACTAAAAACACATGCCCCCACCCTAAAATAAGGGTTTTCCCCTCTGCGTTTTAGCCCCTGAAACAAAGGGCAAAGAAAAGTCATCAACTGTTAGCCTCCAGGAAAGTACCAGACTATGGGTACCTTTTTTATCATCAATCCATATGAACCAGATATCTTTCCAGCAGACTTAACATAGAACATAAAAGCCTCACCTTTGAAAAATGAAGATTTTAGATGAACTTCAAGAGAAGTTTAAGGAAGAGCGAAGAACAGCCATCTGGAGAGACGTGTTTAGCATGAGAGTGGAAATTCTGGAATAACAGGAGATCAAATAGCCACTCCTGACCACGTCACCTCTGAGTGCCAGCCGAGAGGTCAATTAAAGGCACCTTTTTACCGGCCACCTCACTGGGCAGCTTCGACCCGCCTACCTTAATGGAAGGGCGTGGTTCCCTAAGCCCATTGTAGATTTTCCAGATGCCTCTTCTGACCCGTGGGTTTGACTTTAGTTACTCAGATTACACTGAAGCCCCTTCCTCTTATCCCCACTTCTGTTGAGGCATTTGTATTAAATATGGGGTGAGACTTTATGCGGAAACTCTAATATAAATCTGGAGTAGGGTTTCTTAATAGCGGCACTATTGACATTTTGGGTGAAATAATTGTTTGTTGGGGGGCCGTCCTGTGCATCAGAGGACGACTAGCAGCATCCCTGGCCTCTACCCACTAGATGCCAGTAACGCTCTGCACCCTACCTGGATAACCGAAGGTGTCTCCAGACGTTGCCACGTGTCCTCTGGGAGGGAAAGAGAACCCTGTTGAGAACCCTTGATCTAGAGGGTTTGAGCCTTCATACAAGGTACCCACACCGTAGAAGGACACTGACTTACCAACTTACACAGACAAGGCACCTCAACAAATACACAGCTAAACATGCACAGAAATAATGAGCAAGACAGAAATATTTCAACACGTTCTCTAATGTCTGTAGCCCTCTTTTTTTTCAAGTAAGAACTCAAAAGCAGGGCTGGGTGCTGTAGTCAGGAAGAGCAAGGAAGTCAGCACCAGACACTGAAAGGTAGGAAGTGGGAGCCACAGGGTGGGAAGTTTGAGGCTGAGATTTCAGATGTGGTACAGTCATGCCAAGACCAAGGGTGTAATGGTGGAGGTGGGCTGGAAGGAAGAACATTGTGAGTGAGAAGGTCGAAGAACTGAGTGTTGCCTCCTGACCCTTTGGGAAGGCCCAATCAAAAAGGGGCAAATGGGCTTCCCTGGTG